>NW_027507788.1:191752534-192352534 GCF_037356315.1 Lithobates pipiens | reverse complement strand
ATCAGACTTGTTGTGAAATGTTCCTGCATTACTTCAATACAAGTTTACATTGCACTCAAATGCGTCTGAATTATTTCCACTGCACACACTACACTCCACCTACATACATGTAACCTCAAAGTGGTTGTAAACCCAGGAAAAAATAAATAAAATCTGCAAGACAAAGACATAATGAGCTAGTATGCATAGCATACTAGCTCACTATAAAATACTCGCCCCCACAGTGGTCCCGGCATACTGTTCTGCCCGGCGACATGTCTCCCAGAGTTATTTCCAGGTATTGCGGGCTTTGGCTCTGTGATTGGCCAGAGCCGTGATGACGTCACTCCCCGCTGGTGACAGCATATCAGCTGAAACAACGGCACAAACGAGCTGTTGCTTCAGTGCGCATGTACCGATGATGCCGGCACATACTGATACAGTGGATATCGCCTAAACTGTGCAGGCTTAGAAGATAAAAAAAAAAAATATGTAGAAGAATACGTATTGGCCTAAATTGTGTAAGAAATTTGTTTTTATATATATATATTTTTGGTGGATATTTATTATAGCAAAAAGTAAAAAATATAACTTTTTTTTTTTTTGTGTTTATAGCGCAAGGCATTAAAAACCGCAGAGGTGGTCAAATACCACCAATAGAAAGCTCTATTTGTGGGAAAAAAAGGATGTAAATTTTGTTTGGGTACAACACAGCACAACCGTGCAATTGTCAGCTAAACTGACGCAGTGCAGAATCGCAAAAAAATGCTCTGGTCATGAAGGGGGGGTAAATCCTTCTGGGGCTGAAGTGGTCAAAGTTCTCAAACTGAAGCTAATGATAATGAGTACTGTTTCTACAAAGCTGATTGAAGCTAACTGAAAGCACTGCAAATGGTTTGTGAAAGACTGTTTGTAATATTCTTATTGTATATAATATCCTAATAAACTGAAGCTAATGTATGGGCTTAGATACAAGTGGGTCTGAGACAAAGATCATACTAGTAGGACTTCAGTTTAGCAGTTGAAAGTATTTTAGTTCTGTTTTCGTTTCATCAGAATAGTAAAAGGAAAAGAAAAACATTTTAACAGGAAAAATGACATTTTTTGTGGAGTTTTGCAATATTGGAATTTAAAGAGGAGCTGTCAGAGCTTTGGAATTTGATGCTTTACCTGTAAATATATTGAATGCAAACATGAATCATTCAAAGTGGAACATCACTTAAAAATGAAGGTTCTGCTCATCCTCAGACATCATTCCCCCCCTCCCCCAATTTTTTTTTTTAGGGTTTTTATTTTATTTTCTGGTAGTGGGTACCTTTTTCCTACAGGTACCCATGCCCACTTCTGCATTCGGAGAATTACAGAAGTTTTCCCATACCCCTCTCCATCCATCTGGGTCACATGTTCCAGGATGCTGCATATCCAGTTTGAAAGCGCAGCACAACCCTGTGCATGCACAGTGGGGGGCCACCTGCCTAGAGGCGATTCAGTTCGCATTGTGCGCTATACAAGTATTTCATTCATTCACCTGTGAAACAGTCAAGATATCAGTACTAGGGATACAAAGAACTGGCCTGGGTGAGGACAGTGCTGGACTTCAGACTAGTGAGTGTCTGTTTCTCAGCAGTTGCAGAATTGGTAGTTGTATACTCTGAATTGTTTATTTTTTTTTAATTACCGTAATATCTTTTTAAGGTAGAACTCCAGCTAAATATATAGTAAAACTTTAGTTTAGCTATATATTTGTAGCCCCCTTGTCATAAACAGGAGCTACTATGTCAGTTTAATTTTTGGTTGGGCTGTAGTTATCTCAGACTGATCACATAGTTTTTTCACCTGGTTTTTCCCTAAGTTTAAGTTAGCTTGTAATTTTTCATTGTCGCCAGTAGATATTCCCAGTATCACTGGTCATAGCATGAGATTTCAGAAACAAAAAGTTATGAATATTTATATTTTTTCAGCCAATCCAGTAGCAGGTTTATGCCACTGGTGAGTGCTGGGTGGGGATATAAATATCTGGGACAAGTAATGTGTTCACTCTCTTCCCCTGGGCTGAGGTCTAGGGATATGCTGCTGGATAGAGCTCTGCCGGTTTTGGAGCCTATCAGGTGCTGACGTGTTTCTGAAGCTGTCCTGTCTGATCTGGGGAAAGCTGTGCCAAGGAGGAGACCCAGGGGAGGCCCCTTGCTGGAGAGCCAGGAGGAAGGCTGGTCTCTCAGAAGGCCCTGGTGACTCACTTGGAGGATGCACTAAAATTTGTGAACATTCTTAGTGTTGTTGGGTCAACTTAAAGGTTCTGACACATAATTACAAATATTTTGTGAAGTAAAAGTTTGCATATATGTGTTAAAAGTTAGTGTTAGTTGTGAAATTAGATAGCAAAGTTGTGATTGGTCCAATGTCCAGGAGACACCCAGTATATTATTAGCACCACATCCCAGGGAAGAAGCATTTAATAGTACAGAAAAGAGGATAGGGATTTTCACAGTGCCTACAGAAATTAAGAGGTTGTTTTAGTGGTTAGAATTGATATTCCTTGGTATTGTTCAATATTGTATTTACTATATTTCTTTGTTTGATATTTTATTAGCTTGCACATCCCCTGAGGAAGCCACCTGGTGAAACACGTCAGGACAGTGTGTATAGATCATCTTTATTATGGCTTCTTTGGACCCCACTGTTACTAAACAAGCTTGTGAAATCGCTTTTACTTTTTGTATTTGAATAAAATTGTTATTTTTCTAATAAATATGATATTGTTATTGTATTATAACCACTAAAACAACATCTGAATTTCTGTAGGCACCGTGAAAATCTCTATCCTCCTTTTCTGTACTATTAATTGTGAAATTAGATGTTTCACTGGATTTCCAATTTACTAATAAGAATATAAATGTTCCATGTTGTGTGTTATGCAGTTTTCTATACTTACTGCACTCAAGGACCAAATTATTTCTTCTATGTTTTTTCTGGGCAAGCAGCTCAAGGAAATCAGGGTCCGAGCTTTTAGCAGCGAAAACATTAAAAATATATGACTTTTTTTAAATGATAGACCTCCTTATTTAAAAAGAATACAGACACCCCTGGAATTCTTAGCCCACGTACACACGGTCGGAGATTTTGCCAACCAAATCCGTCGGATTTTGCCCGTCGGATTTAGTCCGACGGATTGTGTCCGAAACTGTTGCATACACACGGTTGGGCCAAGTTGGCGAAAAATCCGATCTTTCAGAACGTGATGACGTAATTTCGTTACGATGGGACTACATTCAGGCTAGTAGCCAATAGCTTTGATGTAGGAATTTGATCTGAGCATGCGTGGCACTTGGTCCGATGAAAATGCTCTACACATGATCGGATTAGGTCTGCCCGGCCCAGTTGGTCGGGAAATATTTCCAACATGTTGGAAAATTGAGTCGGACGGAGATTCCGACGGAATCAGTCCGATGCATACCACACACAGTCGGATTATCTGACGACACGGTCCGATAGGACACATTCCGACAGATTCTCCGACCGTGTGTACAAGGGCTAAGATCTCTACAAGTAGCTTTCAGATCCCTACAGGCTCCGTTCCCACCTCAAACCCTCATACCCTGTACTTCCCTTACCCCTCCACCTTCCCTACCCTACACCATTCTGCCCAGCCCTTTACCTCCCTCCCTTGCCCCAACCGATATCCCTGTTGGAAGATTTCTCCATTATTCCTATAGAAGCTGTACAATTTTGGATCTCCTATCAGTGTCTGTCCCAGTAACATTGGTCACCAGGACAAACAAATAGAGAGAAACTCTCCAACGGGAACATAAACAGCAGTAAAAACTTAGGAGATATGAGTTGCTTATGGGTTCTGGTTATAGGCTGTATAAAATAGGAATTAGTGTGCTGCTTGAACCTCCTAAAGACTGCCAGAGGACGCAGGGACTGTTCCTCTTGACAGAGCGGAGCACTTGCATTCCTTTTTACTTCAAACAATAAAAACACTTCAACATTGAATTCAACCCCTACCCCCACCAGAGACATTAAAAAAAAGTTTCGGCTTTAGGTATACTTTAAAATTGTAGTTTTTTATTCCTAAAAAAACATGTTATAAATTGGTATTCCCCTTTAAGAGGCTGTACAGTGGTTTTATATGTAAATAAAAAACCAAAAAAAAGTATATATAAAGCATTGTATTTAAATATAAGGCTGGGTTCACACTGCAGTGGTTTACTGCAGTGCAAATCACATCCGATCTGTCTGTGCGATGCGAGTTCAGTCATACAGATAGTATGGCTGAATTCGCATCGCATCCGGCCCAAACTCGCACAGGACCCTTTTTTTGGTCCGCAGCAGAATCGGATCGCATGGGTGTTCACACCATGCGATACGATTCCTGTCCGAGTTTGCAGATCGCACTGCGATTTGCGAACTGATCTGGGGGTGTCATTAACGTTTCACTGACACTCCCAGCAGTTCGCATAGGGCAGTGTGAACTGCCGCCGGGAGGTATGCGATGCGGGAACCCGCAGCGGATTTGCAGCGTAAGTCTAAGGCTGGGCTCACACATGTGCGGTGCGAATTGAAGCTCTGTTTTCACAGATAATTGACTAAGTAGCTGTTCAGTGTTTCAGATAACTGTTTGATCAGGTCAGGATTGCATCAATATCAGGTCAGGATTTTATCTTGTTCACAACTGAATGACGTGTGATTCAGAAGTGTTCCCATAGAAGTCAATGGGCCTGAATTCACACCTGAGCCGGACCACACTTTTTAGAAAACTGATAGGACTTTTTCAATTTGCACTGAATCCGCACTCCGGACATATGTGAACAGTCACAATAGAAAGCAATGTGCTTTCACATGTCATGCGAATTGGATATGCTTCAAAACGCATCCAATTCGCATGTGTGAACTTAGTCTTAGCCCTTGTACACACGGTCGGAGATTCCGACGGAATGTGTCCTATCGGACCGTGTTGTCGGATAATCCGACTGTGTGTGGTCTCCATCCGACTGTTTCCATCGGACCAAGTTTTCCAACTTGTCCGTAATATTTTCCGACAAAATGCTCCGATCGGACATACTCCGATCATGTGTAGCCTACTCCGACGGACAAAGTGCCACGCATGCTCAGATCAAATTCCTAGACCAAAGCTATTGGCTACTAGCCTGAAGGTAGTCCCGTCGTAATGAAATAACGTCATCACGTTATGTACAATCGGATTTTCCGACAACTTTGTCCGACCGTGTGTATGCAACAGTTTCGGACAAAATCCGTCAGACAAAATCCAACGGATTTGGTTGTCAGAATGTCCGACCGTGTGTACAAGGGCTTCCAGCCTTCTGTGAAAAAAAAATCATACCTTCATTGATGGTTCAGTCCAAGATTTCAATCAGACAAAGCCAGCCTTGAAGCAAGCAGTTTTGTTGTGCTGACTTTTTAGATAACTCATATAACTCTGGAAATCTTTTGCCATATATTGAATTTTAATTTGAAAAACAAACTTATTATACATATAGTAAAAAAAACAAAAAACAAAAAAAACAAAAACAAAGTGTTACTAAAGGTTTTTTTTATTTTATTTTTATTCAAATAAAAAATATGTTGTACTCCCCTGCTCTGTACAACGGTATTGCACAGAGCGGCTCCTTTCTTCCTCTTCTTGGGTCCCCCTCCGGTGATCTTGGCTCCTTCTCTTCTTTATGTTCCCCCATAGCAAGCGGCTTGCTATGGGGGCACCTAGTGTGCCCCATAGACACCCATAGACACACATAGCAGGGGTTACCCCTGCTTCCTCACTGCATTTGATTGACAGCAGCAGGAGCCAATGGCTCCTACTGCTGCTGGAGTCCCTGTGTAAGCCCAGGTTCACACTATAGCAATCTCAGACATCCCAAGTGATTCACACCCGCACAGCATGGCTGAACTCGCATTGGATTTGCAGAAAAAAAGTGCAAGGACTTTTTTTTCCCAGCACTGGAATCGGATCGCATGGGTGAGAACACCCATGCGATCCAATTCCTGTCTGAATCCACAGTTCGCACTGCGATCTGTGAACCGATCTGGGGGTGTCATTAACATTGTATTGACACCTGCAGTGGTTCACAGAGGGCAGTGTGAACTGCCTGCAGGAGAGATGCGATGCGGGAATTGGCACTGGAATCGGGCTGGTTCCCGCGTCGCTACAGTGTGAACCCAGGCTGAAGAGGAAGAGAAGGGAGAGGAGACGCAGCCATACACAGTACTGGATCTCTTCTCCCCTTTCTTCCCCCTCACACAGGGAAGAGGGAGGGCAAAAAATATACAAAAGATTTGTTTCCTTAGGCCTGATTCACACCTATGAATTTTTTGTGCTTTTTGCATTTTGCAGATTTGCACTACAGCCCATTTAACATGGTTTCCTATGGAACACGTTCTGTAGAGCAAATCTGCAAAATGCAAAAAGCACAAAAAATGCCATAGGTGTGAATCCAGCCTTAATGCAAAGAATGCATTAAGGTAAAACATGGTTTGGCTTTAGAACCACTTTATCCACTTCACTACTGGGCACTTTCCCACCTTCCTGCCCAGGACAATTTTCAGCTTTCAGCGCTGGCACACTTTGAATGACAATTGCAACACTGTACTCATGGAATATGGCTGCAATGGATGAGTGCCATCATCCCTAATAAATGGAAATTGAGAAATCCCTTAAGTGGTGGGACTATAGCAGCACTATAGTCCCAACCCTTCGAGGGATTTCTTCCATTGCAACACTGTACTCAAACTAAATTTTTATCATTTTCTTCCCACAGATAGAGCTATCTTTTGGTGGTATTCGATCACCCCTGGGGTTTTAAATTTTGCTAAACAAACTAAAAAAGACTGACATTTTTGAAAAAAAAAATGTTTTTCTTTGTTTCTGTTATAAAATTTTGTTTTCTCCTTCACTGACGGGCACTGATGAGGTGGCAATCATAAGGTGGCACTGATGAGGTGGCATTGACAAGGCACTAATATGTAGAATTGATGGGCACTGATACGCGGCACCGATATGCACCACTGATGGGCACTGACAGGCAGCACTGATGGGCAGCACTGATGATGAGGTACTGACAATCATTACTGATGGGCACTGACTGGCATCTGTGAAGCGCATTGGTGGGCACTGACTGGCAATGAATGGCAGATGTGGGGGGCACCTCTGATAGGGGCTGAGCTGATAATCAATATGCTGATTATCAGCACAGAGCCCCCCCCCTTCCCTGACAGGAGAGCCACTGATCGGCTCTCCTGTCAGCGCGAACCGAGGAAAGCCGTTTATTGGCATTTCCAGGTTACACTCTGTGATCAGTTGTGATTGGTCACAGGTGATCACGTGGTAAAGAGCCTACATCATAGCCTCTTTACCACAATCTGAGTTGTGGTGTACATATGCTGGAGAAGAAATGTGCATTTATTTTATTTTTTTTTGCAAATGAACCTGCAAAGCATTGCAGCTGTGTGTCAATGGATTATGGGTGCAATGCCAGGCTCCTGTAGACCCTTCCTGCAGTTACCTGTCCTTACCGAAGTATAGTCTAAATAAGTGCATAAGGGTGCATAATGTGGAGTTAGTCTTTAAAGCGGTTCTTTACCCTGAAAACCCTGCTCGTGTCCCTGTGTGAAGAGGAAAGGAGGAGAGAAGAGATTCAGCTTTGCACAGCGCTGGATTTCTTCTCCCTTCTCCTTCCCCCCCTCACAAAGGGAAGGGGGTGCGTAAGGTGGAATTAGTTTTTAAAGCAGTTGGTAACAAAAACTTAAAAGTCAGCAGCTACATATCCTGTAGCTGTTGACTCAAAGTGATACTAAGGATAGTTTTTAAAATTTTTAAAAATAACAAACATGTCATACCTCCACTGTGCAGCTTGTTTTGCACAGATTGGCCCCGGACATCCATTTCTAGGGTTCCTTGGCGGCTCTTGCGGCTCCTCCCCGCATTAGATAATCTCTTTGGAGAAGCGCTCTCCCAAGGGGGTTACACTCCAGAGTCCAGCATTCGGCGTCCATAGGGGCCTCTTCCCGTGTCATTGGATTTGGTTGACAGCAGCAGGAGCCAATGGCTACACTGCTATCAATCTGTCCAATCAAGAGCCGGGAACCTGTGGAGAGCTGGACGGCGGGGACATGCCGCTGGAAATTCAGAGTTCAGGTAAGCAAAACGGGGAGGGCTGGGGGGCCGGTGACTGCAAGGTGTTTTTTCACCTTAATGCATAGGATGCATCCAGCATTTGGCATCCATAGGGGCCCAAATGCAGGACTCGGCCTCGCCCACCGCTGCCCATGCCATTGGATTTGATCGACAGCAGCAGGAGCCAATGGCTGTGCTGCTATCAATCTATCAAATCAAGAGTCGGGAAACTGTGGAGAGAGGGACGGCGGGGACATGCCGCTGGAAATTCGGGGCTCAAGTAAGTAAAATGGGGGGGGGGGGCGGTGACTGCCAGGTGTTTTTTCACCTAAATGCATAGGATGCATTAAGGTAAAAAAAACATGAGCCTTTACAACCCTTTTAATAATGGGACACTTACCTGTACAGGAATGTCTTTACCCGAGCCTGCCCTTTGGACGTCTTCAAGGTTCAGGCGCTGGAATGTTTACTTTGGGAAGCCAACTGTGACTGCTTGTGGCTTCACAGCCAACTTCTGCACTGCACATTGTGAATGGTCCCACAGCTTTCTGGGACCTGTGATATGTCCTAGAAGGCTTCAGAGGAAGGAGGGGGGTGCCAAACTTCCTCTCGTGATCAGACCTGAGGTGGGAGCGGGTACCTGTCAAAACCAGGTACCTGCTCCCCACCCCCCAAAAAAATGAAGTGCCAAAACTTAGAGAGGAGGGGTGGAGGAGGCAGACAACCCTTTTGGATGAAGCAATGGTTGTTTTAGAATCCTAACAATCTTTTATTTTTGTTTATTTGCAAACCAAGAGGTGTGTTCGTTCATTATGGAGCCGAGATTCCAGCATTTTCACATTCCACTGAATACAGGTTCGCCTCCCAACAATAAAACTAAACACACACGAGCGGTCTAACAGGATCATCCTTTTTTTTTTTTAATGATATAAAAAGGTCTTTCTATTTCTGTAGAAAGAAGCACAAAGCCAGGGGATAGGCCCATTCTTGTTTGTCGGAGTTAGGCCAATGCAGGATTTTCCCAGGAAGAGCGGAGTGAGAGGAATGACGTCATCAAGTGAAACTGCTCAGCCAGACTGTGGAAGCGTCAGCTATGATGGGACTGACACGGGGCTCATGTACTTCTGTGTATTAGGCAGGAAAAGTCAGACACCTACAGAAAATGTGAGTGTGGTATGAAGTCACTCTCTCCAGCCGTGTCCTGATCCCTGACTACAGATAATACCAGACACACAGAAACAGAGATGAGAGTCTGATAGACGGGGACAGGTGCTGGGAAAAAAGCAAATGTGGAGGGAACAGAAAGGGCAAAGAGAGCAATGGGGGAGGGGATACATAGTCTATGTACTGCTGGTCTTCTGTATAAAGGAAAAACAACTCCTTGCAGCAAGACCTGTATTATTCACTGAATGAGTTCTAATAGTGCGGGCATTTTCATGTACAGTGTATCCGGAAAGTAATCACAGCGCTTCACTTTTTCCACATTTTGTTATGTTACAGCCGTATTCCAAAATTGATTACATTCATTCTTTTCCTCAAAAATCTACAAATAATACCCCATAATGACAACGTGAAAGAAGTTCATTTGAAATCCTTGCAAATTTATTAAAAATTAAAAAACAAAAACGATCACAATTTCATAAGTATTTACAGCCTTTATTAACACCTTTTCCCTCAGGTGAATGGGTAGGGGTACATCGTACCCCATACTCATTCACATAGGGTGGGGGGGGCCCTAAGGGGGCTCCTGGATTCTGATCCTGATAAGCCCCCCGCCCGCAGAGCCTGACAACCAATGGCCAGGGTTGTTGGGAAGAGGTCCTTGTCCTCATCAACATGGGGACAAGGTGCTTTGGGGTGGGGTGGGCCGCAGCGCCCTTCCCCAAAGCACCCCCAATGTTGAGGGCACGCGGCCTGGTATGGCTTGGGGGGGGCGTAGGGGTTCCCCTTTAAATCCATACCAGGTGACTGGGCTAGCAAGGTTTCAATCTCGCAGATGAAAGCGGCGACATTGACTTCCTTCGCTGGTCCCGTCTACCTGAAGTCACGTTCAAAATGAACTCCGTGTGTGGGCAAGTCCATTCAGTTGAAAAGTCCAGGGGACTAGCACACAGACGAGTCGATCAATTTTGAGTCAAGACTTCTTTCTAAAGCCTCATACACACGATCGGACTTTGTACAAACTTTCCCGTGGACTTTTGTACAAAGGGCGTAGTCCACAAGTTTGTATTGCATACACACGATAGGACTTTTTGACAACAAACATAAACGTAGTGACGTCACAACGTACTGATGACACTTCAAAAGAGGACGTTCAATTACTCCAGCGCCACCTTTGGTCAACTTCTGTATTGTTGTCTGATCTTTTGCATTGGTTCTGAGCATGCGTGTTTGTACCTTGTACAAAAGTCCGATGCTTTTGCGTACACACGATTGGACTTTGCTCCATCGGACTTATGTTCTCAAAAAGTTTGTCTGTTCGCACAGCCAACAAAAGTCCGATGAAAACAGAAAAAGTTTGTCCGATGGAGCGTACACACGGTCGGATGTTGCTCCAAAACAGCTAATTTGCATGTTTGTTGTCAAAAAGTCCGATGGTGTGTACGGGCCTTAAGGGAGGAAATAGTCCGATGGTGTGTACGCGGCATAAGGGTCGAATTTGTGAAAGAATTTGCGGTAGTATTTCGCACCATTAGTGGGCTGCAGCAACAGGCGATTTTCATGCAGCCATCGAATTTGAGTAATTGGACATGTTGGAAATTTTTGGAAAAATTAACAATTTTCTTATCAATGATAGGAGAATCGTGCGAGAAATGTAATAGAAAAAGATGCGCATGTGCAAGAAAAGAAAATTCCCGGAAAGAAAAGATTCCCAGCCACGAAAATTGTTTGTTGTAGCAACAGAAGGTGAAATTGAAGGCTTGGTTGGTTGAATTTTGAAATAAATGGTGGCATCATCAGATTATTATTATTATTATTATTAGATCACAATCACAATCAGATCACAAAACACACAAATTTTCTGATTTTCAAAAGAAAATTCTTTAAAAATTCGACCATGTATGGCCAGACTTAGGGGTGTACTCATTTTTGTTACCAGTGGTTTAGGCATTAATGGCTGTGTGGTGAGTTATTTTGAGGGGACAGCAAATTTACATTATTATACAAGCTGTACACTCACTACTTTATATTGTAGCAATGTGTCATTTCTTCCGTGTTGTCACATGAAAAGATATAATAAATTATTTACAAAAATGTGAGGGGTGTACTCACTTTTGTGAGATACTGTACATGTGATTTGTTTTTTATTTTTAATAAATTTGCAAAGATTTCAAACAAACTTCTTTCACGTTATCATTATGGGGTATTGTTTATAGAAATTTGAGGAAAATAACAAATTTACTTCATTTTGCAATAAGGCTGTAATCAGGGGTGTTGCTAGGTCTACAAAAGATCTGGGGCTAGAGCCCAAAGCAGCATAGTAAAGAAAGCCATACACTTGGGCGGGCATACACATGTATATACAGTAATATAAGTGTGTGTGTGTGTGTGTATATATCCCCAGAGAGCCCCCCACTTACATCAGGGTCCCCAGAGAGCCCCCCTTACATCGGGGTCCCCAGAGAGCCCCCAACTTACACCAAGGTCCCCAAAGAACCTCCCCTCGGGGACCCCTGCAGAGACTCGGGGCTATGGGCCCCAGATTCGGGGCTATAGCCCCAAAAGCAACCCCCTGGTGACGCCACTGGCTGTAACATAACAAAATGTGGAAAAGTGAAGCCTCCCACTTGCATTAGGTTCCCCAGAGGGCCCTCCACTTACATCAGGGTCCCCAGAGAGCCTCCCCCTTAAATCAGGGTCCCCAGAGAGCCTCCCCCTTAAAATCAGGGTCCCAGAGAGCCTTCCCCTTAAAATCAGGGTCCCCAGAGAGCCTCCCCCTTAAAATCAGGGTCCCCAGAGAGCCTCCCCCTTAAAATCAGGGTCCTCAGAGAGCCTCCCCCTTAAAATCAGGGTCCTCAGAGAGCCTCCCCCTTAAAATCAGGGTCCTCAGAGAGCCTCCCCCTTGCATCAGGGTCCCCAGAGAGCCCCCTACTTACACCAGGGTCCCCAGAGAACCTCCCCTCCCCTTGGGGACCCCTGCAGAGACTCAGGGCTATGACGACACCACTGGCTGTAACATTAAATGTAGAAAAAGTAAAGCATTGTGAATACTTTCTGGATGCACTGTATGTAAAGACATATCACATTTAAAATATAAAATCGCATAGGTGGCATAAAAAAAGCAGAAGATGTCAGAAAGATGGAAGACTCATTCTCAAAGAAAAGAACAGACGTGTTGAACAAGACATGATGGTTCTTCTGGTTTATCTATTCGGATGGGGTAAGGGCTTACTGGTAGGGCAGGACTGAAGTGGATACACTCTTCCTCAACTAACCCATTAGTACAAATACTGTAGCAGCTGACATTTAAAAAGCAGGTACAGCCTATTGATTCCCGCGCTGCCTTTCTGAAGCCGATTCTTCTCAAAGCTGCAGGTCTCCAGTGCTGCCAACTTGGATTTGGAGCCGGCTGTGATCTCCTGATGGATCAAAACCAGCTCCCCACTGCGCATGCGCAAGACGTGTCTCGGGAAGCTGCAGGCGTGGGAGGGAGTATCATAAAAAAATTGTACTTGGTCCCCCCCAAAAAAATCTACATCTCAGTTACAGGTTGGGGAGGGAAAAAATTTGCGGTACTATGCTTTTTCATTTAGGAAGCCACTGATGCTATGGAGGCCTGAATACAATAGCCAGCAGTGAAGATTCTGTTAGCATTGATTGGGGAATTGATCAACTTTTTTTTTTAAAGTGGAGCTTTAGTCAGAAAATTCAAAAAGAAGTATGGGATTTTTATTTTTTTCCTCAAACATAATTACCTAGGTGGATGCAGCATCGGGTGCACTGTATTTGCTAATGTAAGCAACAGAAACTTCTGTTTTTAATGCCAATTTTGAAAGTTTAAACTTAATTTATGTACTAACAGGCCGAAAGAGTGCTGGGGAACTTTTTGTTCTGTATTGTTCCATGGAATGATCTATTCATGTGCATCTTACTTTTGTTAGGTATGAATGGATTTCAGTGGTTGCCAGTTTGACTCTATTAGGTGCAATACCTCAGTTGTTTTGGTATTTGAAATCAAAAGTACCATTCTTTAGTCCATTTCTTCAAATATTTTAATTGCCCTTGTCTTGATTTTGAACAGTTAGGCAGCATTCTTGTTTACTGGTGAACACCTTGGTTTGGCAGTGCTTAGGCCCGGGTTCAGTGGCGTCACTAGGGTTGGTGTCATCTGGTGCGGTAAAATATGGTGTCACCCCCTCCCCCCCTCCTGCCTAGGCTGCCCACACCCTGCAAGCAGCGCACGGCCAAAACCAGCCCCTGTAAATGATAGTATAAGGTGGTATAGTGACAGGTTAGGGTAGTATAGAGTGGTATAGTGGCAGGTTGGGGTGGTATGGGGTAGGTTGGATTGGTATATTGGCAGGTTGGGCTGGTACAGTGCAGTTTGGGGGTGGTACAGGGCAGGTTGGGGTGGTATAGGACAGGTTGGGGTGGTATAGGACAGGTTGGGGTGGTACAGGACAGGTTGGGGTGGTACAGGACAGGTTGGGGTGGTACAGGGCAGGTTGGGGTGGTACAGGGCAGGTTGGGGTGGTACAGGGCAAGTTGGGGGTGGTACAGGGCAGGTTGGGGTAGTACAGGGCAGGTTTGGGGTGGTACAGGGCAAGTTGGAGGTGGTACAGGGCAGGTTGGGGTGCTACAGAGCAGATTGGGGGTGGCACAGGGCAGGTTGGGGGTGGCACAGAGCAGGTTGGGGGTGGCACAGAGCAGGTTGGGGGTGGCACAGAGCAGGTTGGGGGTGGCACAGGGCAGGTTTGGGGTGGTACAAGGCAGGTAAGGATGTGTGTCAGTGTGCTTTGCAGTAATTTACAGCATACCTCTGATTACTTCATGCATACAGACGAAGACCCGGGCGTGCAGGGGTTCTGCTGTGTCCTCGGGTCTAACTCCTTCAGCTGTGGGATCGGCGTGAAGGGGTCTGTGGGAGGAGTGGAGGAGGCAGCCACACCCCAGCTCCGCCCACCTAATCCGGCTGCCACGGGAGATATTGGATCTCCTGGCCTGAGTGACAGCTGGGGAGTGTTATAGGCAGCCTCCCCCATCCCCCGCACAGCTGAATGCCCTGCTCGCACCGCTCCAAGCTATAGTGTTTAGTGGCTACCCCGGTGTCACCCCTCTGGTGGGTGTCACCCGGTGCGGGCCGCACCGCCATAGCAATGCCACTGCCTGGGTTCAGTTCCCATCTGAACACTCTGGGCACAGAGTGTGTATGTTTTCCCTGTATTTGTGTAAGGGCTCATTTACACGTGTGTAGATGAGCCCTTACACTGTAACTGATTTATTTACCAAAGTCGAATAGACTGTTCTTTTGCCAAGGGAATTTGCACTTTGCAGGGCAATATTCCATTAATTTAACGGATGTGATGAAAAATCCACATTGCAATCAATAGCCAATCACGCGCAAGAACAATTTTACAGTGTTCAGAGCCTGTGTAATGGCATCCCAAGGACCTGCTGCCATGGGCGTAGAATAAGGAGTTGCAGGGGGTCACAATTGCAACCCTGCCCCTAGCTTCAGGGGGCCCTTGCAGCCTCCCTGTCATATTATCATATCCTCCACAAAGTCCAGCTCCGATCTGCCCTAGGGCCCCACAGCCACGCTCCAGTACTGGGCTTCTACTTTGCCCTCCACAGTCCAGACCCCCTCCCCATTGGCTGTGAGCCATTTCCTGAATGGAGAGGAGCATGTGGTGAGAACAGCCCTGGATGGGGAAGTGTCTGTGCTGTGTGCTGGCAACATGGAATGGTAACCGAGCTCAGCGAGTTAAGAGGAGGAGAGTGCCGTCCTGTAGCCACGATGGGACCGATGTCACTGGTGAGGTCTGACACCGCTCAGTGTCTTCTAGTCACCAGCTGGGATTCTCTGTACCCCCCACCCGGGGATGTCTACTTACCCCACTTCCCTGACAACTGGGGAAGAGACACACACCTCCGGGAGGTGACCTTCCCAACACTGATAGAGAAACCTTCAGAAATTGCTAAAATAAATCCCTTAACACCTCGTGAGGGGCTGCAGGCTCCAGATTTTGTGACGTCTTTGCGCCACCCAAAGCCCCTTGACCACCCCCTCCACCCTGGATGCTATGCCCACTGCTGAGCTCCTTTCCCAGTACAACACTCTATACTGCTCCTCCTCCGCAGGGCTGAAATCACATTCCTTGACAACACAGCCAGTCAGCCATGATCTGCACAGGGTGCATCTGCCTACTTCAACTACACTGGAGTTCTGCCAAATGACCTGTCAGGGGTCCCTGACCTCTGCTTCTACAGCAGTGATCCCTGTCCTCTAATGTAAGGAGGAACTCTGGAAAATTAACTCCTAAGCCACTTTGAGTATCTTGACATGTGGTGGGTGTATCTGCACACATGGTGGAAGTGGTGGGTGGTAGTGAGGGGGGGCCCACAAGCTTCAAGCTACGCCTCTGCCTGCTGCGACTGCCTACAGCCGTCAGTTGAGATGCATTAGAGGCAGCTCTACATGGGTGTGTGCCAGGGATTGCATAAGGCACCCAGATGTGTAGTGATGTATGCTCCGAATGCAGATAGTGAACATAGATGAGTGCGCATGTGGGTGCCTCACAAAACCTTGAAGCACAACTACATATAGCCAACTCTTCTAATGCATCTGAATGGGCCTTGATGTATTTTACTTACTACAGAATACTGGGATCTGTCCTGCTATCAGCCTCCAAACCTCTGCTGAACAGAAGCACTCAGACTGGGAGAGGGAGGAGTAGCACACTGGTTCACACTGGTGCACCTGAATCACACACTGGTTCCCACTGACATCTGCGAACTGCTGGGGTTGTCAATGTAAAGTTGATGACACTCCCACATCGGCTTGCAGATTGCAGTGCAAACCTGTCAAATAGTGCAGCAATTGTGTGAACACCCCATGCGATCCGATTCCATTCGGGACCAAAAAAAAAGGGTCCTGCACCATTTTAGTGCGAATGTGTTGCGATTTCAGCTATACATACCGTATGGCTGAAATCAAATTGCATGTGATGTGCACAGTAATGCAGTGCGAATCACATGCGATGTCTGTGTGAACCAAGCCTGACTCTGCTGAGTTGACAGGGAACATGCTGAAAGGAGAGAGCCGAGTTGATGACCTATCAGTGTGTTGCTGCTTCTTCATGGTCCAATTAGCAAACTGCAGTTTTGAAGGTGACACTGCGGGGTACCCTAACAGAAGATGTGGTGTCACCCTCCAGGTTGGGCTGGCTGCCACCAAGCCGTATCAATCACAGACGTGTCTGGACAGAATTACAAATCCTTTGACAGATAACACAGATCACATTTGTGTATGCCAACAGTATTTAGTTGTTTGCCTAGCATTTATCTATAATGGAAAAATCATTACTTTTTGTAAAGTTCTGCAGAACATCTTAAAACTGAACATATAAAAAAATAAATAAAAATTGTGGGGTGTGTCTGATTACGTTATAGGACGATTCAATAAAAACTCGGAAACTAGAAGATTCCAGTTTACCTGCTATGATTCAACATTGAGTCACTGCTATTAGAAGATTATTAAAGGGAATGTATTGCAGTTTGCATACATATTTTATTTATGTATTTATTATAGTAATTATAAAAAATTTAAAAAAATTAAATAAAAATCTCAAATGTGAAATATTACTATTAGGGTGCATTTGGGAGCAGTTTTCCTGCACACAGCCCCAGCACTGTCACTTACATGATGTGAGCTCCTTAAAGTGGAACTTCAGTCATTTTTTTTTTTTTTCCATCTATTAAATCTTCTGCACTTGTTATTTTTTGACCCCAGATCGCATATTTAAGGGGTCCTGTCATGCTTTTTTTCTATTACAACTACTTGTAATAGGAATAAGAGTGATACAATTTTTTAATTTTTTTTTTTTTTTTTTTAAAGAACAGTGTAAAAAAAATGAAAAAATAAAATAAAAGGTAAAATAAATAAGATTTTTTTTTTTTAAACATGCCCCATCCCGCCGAGCTCGCGTGAGGAAGCAAATGCATATGTGAGTAGCGCCCGCATATGAAAACGTTGTTCAAACCACACATGTAAGGATGCGATCGTTAGAGCGAGAGCAATAATTCTAGCCCTAGACCCCCTCTGTAATTTGAAACACGCAACCTGTAGAATTTTTTAAACGTCTCCTATGGCGATTTTTAAAGCGGGATTCCACCCTAAAGTGGAACCTCCGCTGATCGGAACCCCCCCCCTCCGGTGTCACAATTGACACCTTTCAGGGGGGAGGGGGGTGGAGATACCTGTCAAAGACAGGTATTTTCACCCACTTCCGGGCATAGACTCCCACGGGAGTCCACGCCATTTCCTGCCCTGCCGGGCTGTCTGCTGGGACACACACGGGTCCCAGTGACAGCATGGAGATTTCCGATTGCGCGGCGCGGCTCGCGCATGCGCAGTAGGGAACCGGGAAGTGAAGCCGATTCGCTTTACTTCCTGATTCCCTCACCTCGAATGGCGGCGGCAGCAGCCGAGGCCCGAGCGGTCGATCGGCCTCGGCTGCCGGCATCGCTGGAACCCGGGACAGGTGAGTGTCCATTTATTAAAAGTCAGCAGCTCTAGTATTTATAGCTGCTGGCTTTTAATATTTTTTTTGGGGGCGGAATCCCTCTTTAAGGGTAAAAGTTTCTCGCCATTCCACGAGCGGGTGCAATTTTGAAGCGTGACATATCGGGTATCAATTTACTCAGCGTAACATTATCTTTTCACAATATAACAAAAAATTGGGCTAACTTTATTGTCTTTTTTTTTTATTCAAAAAAGTGTATTTTTTCCCAAAAAAATGCGCTTGTAAGACTACTGCACAAATATGGTGTGACAGAAAGTATTACAACAACCGCCATTTTATTCTCTAGGGTGTTAGAAAAAATGTATATAATGTTTTGGGGTTCTAAGCAGTTTTTAACTTGTAAACAGCACATCTCAGAAAAAGGCTCGGTCCCTAAGTGGTTAAAATGGTTGCAGCCAGACTCAGCCCCTGTACACACGGTTGGGGATTCTGCCAACCAAATCCGTTGGATTTTGTCTGTCAGATTTAGTCTGACGGATCTTGTCCGAAACTGTTGCATACACACGGTCGGACAAAGTTGGCGAAAAATCCGATCTTTCAGAACGTGATGACGTAATTTTGTTACGATGGGACTACATTCAGGCTAGTAGCCAATAGCTTTGATGTAGGAATTTGATCTGAGCATGCGTGGCACTTTGTCAATCAAATTTCTCTACACATGATCGGATTAGGTCCGACCGGCCCAGTTGTTCGGGAAATATTTCCAACATGTTGGAAAATTGGGTCCGACGGAGATTCGGACGGAATCAGTCCGATACATACCACACACAGTCGGATTATCTGACGACACGGTCCGATAAGACGCATTCCGACGGATTCTCCGACCGTGTGTACGCTGCATTAGTGGAGGGAGATTTCTGCAGCATATTTGACAAGTACAGAATCACAGTATGTATAAAATAATATCCAAAGTGGTTGGAGGGAAGCTTCAGAATGGCAAAGATGTTTTTATTACAAATTATGTGAGCAGACTGCAGTTCCTCTTTAATGTCAGGGACTAATGTGTATGTACAGTATGTAAAAGTGCTGCGTACAATTTTATATATAAATGCCTATAATAAATAAATATAAAAGTAGTGATCTGGGGAAGACTAGCAGAAGGAGAAGAATCCGACACACCTGGAAGTGTCAGATTGTTCTGTTTCCCCGCCTCTAACTGTGCAATACGTTATTAAAATAATTGCTCAATAGGGGAAATACTGTAGTGTGTTCATATAAAGCCATTTTATATTTGTAAATACAAATGTAACATTAGTTGTGATGACAGGGTCTCTTTAGGGTAGGCTACATCTGTGATTAAAAAAAGGAGGGGTGTAGGAGATGGCGGTAAGAACTGTCTCTCTACGGGCTCATTCACATCTGCGGCACTCTATACAGCTCCTCTAAAAAGCTATCCACAGTGGATCGTGTTTCAGAGGGCGGTTGACCAGCGGCTGCCAGGCATTCAGGATGAAATACTGCCGCCTCCTGAATGCCTTTTTCTTTGACAGCTGAACAGGGATTTTCTATGTAACAGAGAAGAGACCAGCACTCTGCGCCGCGCTTGCTAGTTCCCGAGGAAACATATCATACAATCTTAAATGAATGGTGTATGGGGGATTAATATTAAATCATCAGCATGTGAACCATGCTGATGAAAGATGCGAGGTTTGGCCTCTGAAACATGTTCTGATTGGTCACAGCACTCTAGATGGTTGACAGCTCCCTGACAGATCAAGTTTCCTGCGACAGCTCCCCGGCGGCTTGCTTGGAATCCTGCCCCGGCTTCACAGCACTCCTGCCATTGGCTCCGGTGTGGACTGGATTCGGAGCGGATGACTTTTACGCCCCATAAACACAGTCGGAAATTCCGACTAAAAAAGTCTGATCGGATTATGTTGTCAGAAAATCCGATCGTGTGTGGGCTCTATCTGACTTTTTCTGTTGAGCCGCGTACACACGGGCGGATTGTATGGCCTACTTAGTCCGTCATACAATCCGACAGACAGTCCGTCATACTTTCGAATGAACGGACTTGACCACACACGGATAGCCAAACAGTCCGTTGAAAGCTTGCGCGATGACGTGTACAGCACGTTCGACGGGACTAGAAATAGGAAGTCCAATACACAGCAAAGCAACCTTTCGCCGTGTAAATCCTTTCTGGGCATGCGCCATTCTTAGTCCGTCGAACTAGCCTACTGACGAGCGGATTGTCCGCTGAAACCAAAGTATGACGGACAGAATTTCGAAAAATCCGAAATACTTAGTCCGCCAGACTGCACGCTGAAAAAGTCCGCTGAAGCCCACACACGAGCGGACTGTCCGCTGAAATGTGTTTCGACGGACTAAGTTGGCCAGACAGTCCGTCCGTGTGTACGCGGCTTTGGAATTTCCGACAGAAAAAGTTTGAGAGCTGGATTGAAAATTTTCCGACAACAAAATCCGATCTGACTTTTTCCGATAGACCATTTTTCTGTGTAGAGAATTCTGACGCACAAAGTGCCACGCATGCTCAGAAAAAAATTGGAGACGAAAGCTATTGACTACTGGCCTCTATGTATTCCCGTCATACGTTACGAACGTCACCTCGTTCCCAACGGTCGGATTTTCTGACAACTTTGTGCAACCGTGTGTATGCAAGACTAGTTTCGGCCAAAATCGGTCGGAAGAAAATCTGACGGATTTTGTGGTCGGAATGTCCGAGTGTATGTATGGGGCATTACATGAAGCTTGTTTTAATGCTTTACACCAGCCATTTCTGTGAGTGCATAAGCTTTGTATTTTAACTTTTTCTACTAATAAAACTTGCTACACTATCGGTGGATTGGTGCCTCTCTCTCCATCCCTTTAATTTCCTTTGTACATACTGCAAATGAAAGGCACGTGTTTGGCTTGCAGTTTTGGTGTAACCCTATTCACGTGGATTGGTCTTATGTCCTGGCAGTACTGCCTGCTGAACGTGAAATGGGGTATATGTTTTCCACAGCTGCAAAGAAAAGCACCCACAGCATGTGTAAGAGCTTATTTACACTGGTGTCACCCTCTGAAGAGAAATCTGTGGTGGATCACTTTTCTGAGTGCAATTGGCAAGCAGTTGTGACATGGCCCTATTCAGTTGAATGGATCACTTTCAGTGGGCAGTACTGCCTATCAAACATAATATGGGAAAAATGTTTGTTGTGCCTGTGTACAGCCATGTCCACTGCCTTTGTAGCTCAACTGTGTGCTTTTACTGCATCCCAACCACAAATATAAATGAGGCCTAATGCTTTCCACACACTTTACAATCTTATTGTACAATCTCCTTTAGATCTACGAATATCTATATAGTGCAAAGTTTCCAATATTATACATGATCGGTAATGCCCTGTACACACGATTGGATTTTCCCGACAACAAATGTTGGATGTGAGCTTGTTGGCAGAAAGTCAGACGGTGTCGTACGTCTTGTATGTCACTAAGTTCGTAATTGTTGGCCAACATTTGTGTGACCGTGTGTATGCAATACAATTTGGAGCTAACATCCTCCGGACAAAATTTTTAATTTTTTTTAGCTTTAACCACTTATGGACCGCCCGCCACAGTTTTACGGCGGCTGTTTGAAGAGGAATATCATTGTTATGGCAGCAGCTAGCTGCCATAACCCCGGTATCTCCTTCTTCAGTGGGTGGTCCGCTACAAGATGAAAGTGGTCCCTGTGGCGGATTCGCCGCGAGATCATTTTATCAGTGGCGGGAGAGGGGCCCCCCCTCCCGCCGTGAGCCGCTGCCTTCTGTCGCTTACCGGAGCTGTTGGCAGCGGCGGAGCCGATCGCGTCCTGCTGTAGGCTCAGTATGGAGACGAGTGAGGGGAAGATGCCCCCACCCGTCTCCATACAATTGCTGGGCTCTTAAAGGGACAATTTTTTATTTTAAACGATTTTTTTTAAATTACAAATTTATTTTTTTTAATTGCACTTTAGTCTAAATATGAGATCTGAGGACTTTTTGACCTCAGATCTCATATTTAAGAGGACCTGTCATGTTTTTTTCTATTACAAGGGATGTTTACATTCCTTGTAATAGGAATAAAAGTGAAAATGTTTTATTATTATTTTTTATTAAACAGTGTAAAAATAAAAAATAAAAGGTAAAATAAATAATAATAATTTTTTTTTTGTGTAGTTCCCACATATGAAAACGGTGTTCAAACCACACATGTGAGGTATCGCCGCGATCGGTAGAGCGAGCGCAATAATTCTCGCCCTAGACCTCCTCTGCAATTTGAAACATGCAACCTGTAGACATTTTTTAAACGTCTCCTATGGAGATTTTTAAGGGTAAAAGTTTCTCGCCATTCCACGAGTGGATGCAATTTTGAAGCGTGACATATCGGGTATCAATTTACTCGACGTAACATTATCTTTTCACAATATAAAAAAAAAAAATTGGGCCTAACTTTATTGTTGTCTTATTTTTTTTATTCAAAAAAGTGTATTTTTTCCAAAAAAAGTGCGCTTTTTTATTGCAACAACCGCCATTTTATTCTCTAGGGTGTTCGGGAAAAAAAAAAAAAAAAATATATATATATATATATATATATATATATATATATATATATATATATAATGTTTGGGGTTCTAAGTAATTTGCTCGCCAAAAAAAAAACTGTTTTAAACATGTAAACACCAAAATCTCAAAACAAGGCTGGTCCTTAAGTGGTTAAAAAAAAATGCCTCTAAACTCAACTGCCTATAAATGACCCTGTGTACATGTACTGATAAGATAACAAGAGGAGAGTTCAGGGGCTGCTGAAAAAAATGCCCAACTGCTCCTAGACGTTTACCAGCAGCAGTGTACATGAGGCCTAAATCTAAATCTGACTTTATGGGCAGATTATAATGTGTATGGTGATCCTAACACCCCATGCGGTTCCATGTAATCTTTTAGGTGGGTGTCTGAAGGCAGTAAGACTGTGGATCAACACACCCAACCCTCCTGACACATGTGTGAATAAGGCCTATCAGTTTCATGTTGCACAGGCAAGCGGAGAGGTAAGTATTTGCCTTCTTCTTTGCAGGTATGTCTATTATTTGAACACTTTTTTAAGCGAAACGGTCACTTTAAATTGGAAGAAGGGTTCACCTTAAAGTGTTCATTCTGTTTAGACTACATGGAAAGAAACATTTGCATTTCAAACATAGAGAAGCATATTACTTTAAAAATAATGAAGGTTCCCTTTTTGTTCCTTGTTCATCTTTACAATATCCCTGGACAATATGGCATCTCGTGGAATGGTTATGTGCGTACGTTGATTCATTGCGCCCGTAGCTGGCAGGTCACAGAAGGTGTGGCGAATAATGTGTTTGCTGACATTGCAGAGTTTACTAGAATTCCTGTGTCACTCTGCTATGTACATAGAAGAGGCTTTCTAGAGACAAACTATAGGCCGCTGCTGGCTAATTTTTTTACGTGGGGTTAGTCATGTTAGGAAAACATGCTCTTTGGCTGCAGGTTGATTTTTTTTTTTTAGGAGAGGTCATGCAAGGCTAAGTGCTCTACACAAATTTACTACTCTGTCCAAAAGACTTCTCCAGGCCCAGCTATATATAACTAATTATTAATGAATCTGATCCTAAAGACAAACAGTTTAAGCAGTTTGGCTGCCCCGGAGTCCGCAAACAAATAATAAAGTTCTATGGCTTTTGGAATGTGCATCAGAAAAGGAAAAAACACAAATAGTATTACATCACTACAAAAAAAAAAAAAAAAAAGATAATGAAAATAATTAAATGTAACTAATATTTTTTCTTTTCCTGCTTTTGCTTTGCAGCCTTCGATATTTTTTTTTGTTTTTCTTTTTAAACCGCTTGCCGACTGCCAGCAGTACATTTATTGCTAGTGGGCGGCTCCCTCAGGCACCGCAATGCACCCTGTATGTTGTTCTGTTCAGCATGACTTTATGAACAGGTTACAGCCAATTAATTGGCTGTATACCTGCTGGTTGGCTGTGGCCAATCACAGCACAGAGATCTGTGTGATTGAAAACACAACACATGGGATTTCTCCCTGCTATCAGTTACCACTCAGAACTGAAAGCAAAAAAAAGCTCCCCCCCCCTTTACACAGTTAACTTCTCGATTTCCCCCCTGATCACTCAGTCAGTGTTATAAGTACAGTATTTTTACTGATCACTGTCACTAGCAACGTCAGTGTCAGTCAGTTAGTGCCCCCCCAACCAGTGTCAGTTAGCCCGCCACACTAGAAGTCACCGCCATTACTAGTATAGTGTCTGCACAGATCAGTATCTTGATCACGATCAGAACTATACTAGTGTCCCTGAAAACGCAGTTTGGTTTGTACCAAGACATGTAGCAGAACACATTTTGGTGTAAATTTATGAAGATAAATTATAATATTATTGGATATCTTTATAGCAAAAAGTAGAAAATATTGTTTTTTTTTCAATATTTTTTTATTTATTTTTTTTGTTTAGATAATAAAAAATTCAGTGGCGATCAAATACCACAAAAAGAAAGCTATATTTGTGTGAAAAAAAACTATATCAATTTTATTTTGGCCAAAAATTTTCCACCCAGCTCAGTTGAAAAATGTACTTTTGTCAAGCTGAGTGGTGGTGACATGGACATTCACAGAATGGATTTCAGTCAATTCAGCAGGAATTGGAGGACATTTGATCTGTGTATGGCCAGCTAAAAGGCTTGTAGGCAGGTGAAGATCTTCCTCCAACTGGCGCTGTGCCATTGTTACAGGTGAAGTGGAGTTTATTGAGAGAATTGTCTCCTTATGGACTCCGTTCTCAGAGGAGCCAGCTGCCTGATTACATGCTGCAACCCATCTTGACTAGGGACCATATATATAGGGTCTCCTGCTCCATTCAGGAGTGCCTAGAGCAGGGGTCTCAAACTAGCGGCCCTCCAGCTGTTGTGAAACTACAAGTCCCACCATGCCTCTGCCTGTGGGAGTCATGTTTGTAACTATCGGCCTTGCAATGCCTCATGGGACTTGTAGTTTCACAACAGCTGGAGGGCCGTCAGTTTGAGACCCCTGTTATAGAGTGAGTGGAAGGTCAGGGTCAGGAACCCCACTGGCTAGGGAAAGTGATTAGTGCTGGGAAGGGTGGGTTAATAGCGTCAGGACAGGGACAATGCCTTTAGAAAGGAAACATCCCGATAACTGGAATAGTTTGTGAGGCTCTTCCTCGCAGAATTTTACTGCCATCCTGATGCGCTGCAACCCCCCCCACCCATCTAGGGGAAGCTGTCCTCTGGTAATATAGACCCAAGCCCGGTAACACTGTGGACACACCAACTTTTGCATTGCCTTATTTCAGTATCTTCAAAAACTGTCATTATTCATATACTGATAATCTATAGGGAATGTACAAGATAAATAATAGCAATCAATGGTATTAAAGATGCAAGAGGCTATGTATGTCGGTAAACCTTGGTTAAAAAAAAGCCTCTCGTATCCTAAATACCAAACATATTATCGATTTTATCTACGGAGGTTTGCTTGAATTGGGAATGGGCTTGTTGTTATAACATCTCCCATTAGTCATCCGTGGTCCAATCATATTGAAGGAGGGGTTATCTAAGGCTCTGGGAAAGCTAAGCTTCCTAATGACGCACTTCCTGTGAAATGCATTGAGGCTGCGCGGTTGCCATTACTGACCCCACTTTGGGTGGGAACCCCACGCCACTTCAGGTTACTGGAATGCACAGCGGCTCACCACGAGCGGCGCTGCAGTTTTTTTTTACCCTTGAAGCACCTGGAAATGTAAGACCCCTTTCACACCAGGGCGTTTTGCAGGCGCTATAGCGTTAGAAATAGCGCCTGCAATCCGCCCTAAAGAAGCTGCACCATTGTATGTAGTGTGAAAGCCCGAGGGCTTTCACACTACAACTGTGCTCTGGCAGGGCGTCAGAAAAAAGTCCTGCCAGCAGCTTCTTTGGAGCGGTGAAGGAGCGGTGTATTTACCGCTCCTCCACCGCTGCTCCCCATTGAAATCAATGGGGCAACGCTGTAATACCACCGGCAAAACGCCGCTATTGCGGCGTACTGCCGGCGGTTTTAACCCTTTCGCGGCCGCTAGCGGGGGTAAAAGCGCCCCACTAATGCGGCGCAAATCCGGCGGTAAAACGCCGCTAAAATAGTGGCGTTTTACCGCCAACGCAATGGGCGGTGTGGTGTGAAAGGGGTCTAAGTGTAATTTTAATGTGTCTTATTCAGTTTTAATATAAGTACTACACTATATTGCTTATCATCTTCTTTGCGGTTATGATCTATCTGGCTGAGTGAGAGGATTATACCTGCAGTGCCTGTGTGCTTGGGAGCCATTATCCCACCAATTATATGACCATCTGGAGAGTAAGCTGAGGGATTCCATCTGAATATCCAACACTAATTCCGTGTACACACTAGCGGAATGTCCTACAGAAAATGTCAGATGGGAGCTTTTCATCGTATATTCCGACCGTGTGTATGCCTCATCTAACTTTTTACATCAAATTCTGATGGTCTGACGGAACCAAATCCTATTGGGAAAACCACTTGTCTTTATGATGTTCCAACAGACCAAAAACTACGCATGCTCTGAAGAAAGTACGAGACGGAAGCTATTGGCTACTGGCTATCGAACTTCCTTTTTCTAGTCCCATCGTACGTCACCGCGCTCTTGACGGTCGGACTTTGGTGTGATCGTGTGCACGCAAGACAGTTTCAGCGGAATTCCGTCGGAACTTCATCAGAAAATCCTTCAGCGTTTATTCTGACGGGAAAACTGGTCGTGGGTACACGGCTTGTTTTTGGCATTATAACGGTTTATAGTTGTGAGTGCGCATTTTTTTGCTCACATTGTGGTGGAACACACATACAGGATAAGCACTTTAAAGCATGTGATTAGAGGATCTCCCGAAAGGATGTTTCCCATTTTTTGATGTTTTTGTTTCTTTGAATATAATTTTTTACTTTATTTAGACTTGTATTTAGTTTGAGTTATAGTAGCGCTGCACCCTTTTTTCAATTTTTGTTTGTTTAAAGTTGAAATTTTCACTTAAAGGGGCAGCTGCCTATTCATTGTATTCAGTTACTAATACCACTTGATTTTATTGTTGGCGACAAATTCATCACATATGTTTTTTCACTGTTATATTATCACATCATTGAAACGCCACATTCGT
This sequence comes from Lithobates pipiens, assembly GCF_037356315.1. Taxonomy (NCBI): domain Eukaryota; kingdom Metazoa; phylum Chordata; class Amphibia; order Anura; family Ranidae; genus Lithobates; species Lithobates pipiens. The sequence continues at coordinate 192,325,515 of NW_027507788.1, read as the reverse complement.
ATAATAATTCTAGAAAAAATTATTTCAGACTTTACTGGCGTGAACAGAATGTGAAAAACATAAAAAATAGATTTTATTCTTATTCCCAAGCCTGGGAAGGATCCGCACCTCCCGGGGTCTTACCGTCCCATCTCTCTGTTGCAGGTGGATGTCAAGATACTTGCCATCCGCCTCAATAAAGTGATCCTTTCGTTGATCCATGGAGATCAAGCAGGATTTATGCCAGGCAGAAACACGTCGTTTAATCTTCGGAGATTATTTATTAACCTCCAGACCCCCCATGATGACACTGGTTCTAGGATAATAGTTGCCTTGGACACCGCCAAGGCGTTTGACTCAGTTAAGTGGCAGTACTTATGGACCTGCCTGGCTAAGTTCGGACTGGGGCCCAAATTTATTAGGTGGATCCAATTACTCTACCAGAACCCAGTGGCTAGAGTACTGGGGAATGGCTGGCCCTCAGAACAATTCCCCCTTTCTAGAGGTACTAGGCAGGGGTGTCCCTTGTCGCCTCTGCTTTACGCTCTGGCAGCGGAGCCATTGGCCATGGCGATTCATGCACATACGGGAATAGTGGGTCTGTGCAGGGGTGGGATCACGGAGAAGATCAGCACATATGCAGACAATACTCTACTTTATCTAAATGACTCAGACCAGTCACTTCCCCTAGCTCTAGCTCTGATAGAAGAAGTCCCAAATTCTTCCCCTGGATAGTTTTCCGCCTCCCAGAGACAGGGCCCTGCTTCCCTTACAGAGGGTGGATACTATTAAATATCTCGGTGTCAGGACGACTATAAACCCATCAGACTATATCCCACTTAACATTACTCCTCTAATTGACATGATCAAGCAGAAGACGCAGATATGGGCACGTCTTCCACTGGGGGTGACGGGTCGCACAAACTTGATCAAAATGGTCCTGCTACCGAAAATCTTGTACATGATTTGGCACTCCCCTGTCTACTTGGTCCTCAAACACTTTAACCGGTTCCCGACCAGCGCACGACGATGTACGTCGACAGAATGGCACGGGCAGGCATATTGGTGTACATGTACATCCAATCTTCAATGCCGCCCTGCCATCGGGAGCGCGCCACCGCCGACGCGCTCCAGCGCTGGTCGGGACCCCCGTGAGTCCGGTCGCGGGACCCGCGGACTCGATCGCCGCGGGCATACCCGCGATCGTCTCACGGGACGGCTGAATGGAGGAAATGCCGTGTAAACAGCTCCATGTGATTGGAGCAGAGATCAGTGTTCACTAAATGAAAGCCCAACCCCCCCACAGTTAGTGACACGCCCCTAGGAACACTTAACCCCTACACTGCCACCCACTGGTTAACCCCTTCACTGCCAGTGTCATTTACACAGGAATCACTGCATTTATATAGCAGTGATTACTGTATAAATGACAATGGTCCCAAAAATGTGTCAAAAATGTCCGATGGGTCCCCCACAATGTCGCAGTCACAATAAAAAACGCTGATCGCTGCCATTACTAGTAAAAAAAAAAAATATATATTAATAAAAATGCTATAAAACTATCCCTATTTTCTAAATGCTATAACTTTTGCGCAAACCAATCAATAATCGCTTATTGCGTTTTTTTTTACCAAAAATATGTAGAAGAATACGTATCGGCCTAAACTGAGGGAAAAAAATGTTTTTTTTTTATATTTTTGGGGGATATTATAACAAAAAGTAAAAAATAATGCGTTTTTTTCTAAATTGTCGCTATATTTTTGTTTATAGTGCAAAAAATAAAAACCGCAGGGGTGATCAAATACCACCAAAAGAAAGCTCTATTTGTGGGAAAAAGGACATCAATTTTGTTTGGGAGCCACGTCGCACGACCGCACAATTGTCAGTTAAAGCGACGCAGTGCCGAATCGCAAAAAGTGGTCTGGTCTTTGACCAGCAAAATGGTCCGGTCTGTAAGTGGTTAAGGTGATAGAAACTCTCCTAAAACCATTTGTATGGGGCAATACTAGGCACAAACTTCCTTGGCAGAAACTTAAACAACCCACTGACCTGGCGGGACTGGCACTGTCTGACTTCAATTTGTATTACCTAGCAGCTCAGCTATCGCAAATTTTTCACATAGATAAAACAGACAAAGACAGGTTTCTAAATTTGTCTGACCTGGACCAGACTAACTTTAGATCCTATGGTGGCGATTGCTGGAGGAACGGAGAATGAGGGCAAGAAGGTGGCCAATATATCCCTTGTGTACCAGTACAGGAGGGTATGGAACATAGCTTCTGCGAAACTATGCCTACCACCCTTGCATGAATATACCCCCATTTGGAACAATGGGACTCTCCCAGAGTTTCAACGGATCATGGGTAGTGGAATGTGGAGTAGAAGGGGCATTTTTTATCTGTCTCACATAACCTCTGGTGGTAAACTAAAAATCTTTTCATGACTTACAGTCTGAGTATGGGCTCCCGAATCACTATTATTATAGATACATACAGCTTCGTCACGCGTATCGTGCTCAATTTCCCCTAGACGATCTCTCCCTAGCCCAAAATCCTTTGATGGCAGCAATCAAGAACCCAGATCCCAAAAAACTCATCTCACAGTTTTATGTTATGCTGTCACTTACTTCCATGACTGTGGCAGCCTACGCACTAAAGAATAGATGGGAGAGGGAGATAGGGCCTATTACAGATGATGAATGGAGTGATGCATTGGACACCTGTAAACTAGCATTGCCCAAACTCTCTGACCGATTGACCCAAGTTTTTATAACGCATAGAGCGTATCTCACACCGCTTACAATTTCAAAATATAATATCACCTATTCTAGCACTTGCCATATGTTATGCATCACTAGTGTGTTCCTGGTCACACCAGTAAGGTCTGACACAATGTATTCTAAAGTTTTGAAAAACTTGCTGTTCACACTTCTCTTATTCAAGCTAAAGCCTGTTTGCAACAGGCCTAAATTTTCTGATATGATTGGGCCATCAAATGTTAAATCAAAAAAAAAAAAAAAATAGCTTAAGACCCCTTTCACACCGAGGGTGTTTTGCAGGCGCTATAGCGTTAGAAATATCACCTGCACTCCACCCTTAAACTGCTGCTCCATTGGTTCCAGTGTGAAAGCCAGAGGGATTTCACACCGGAGCGGTGCGCTGGCAGGACGTCAGGAAAAGTCCGGCCAGCAGCTTCTTTGGAGCGGTGAAGAAGCGGTGTGTTTACCGCTCCTCCGCTGCTGCTCCCCCATTGAAATCAATGGGGCAGCGCTGCAATACCGCCGGCAAAACGCCCCTATAGCGGGGGGGGGGGGTAAAAGCGCCCGCTATCGGCTGAAATGTGCTGCAAAGCCATCTAAAGGCTCGTACACAGGGGCCAAATACCAGCTAGTTCAATAAAAAACAGCCAACATTTGGCTACTGTGTACAGTAGCCTGTCTAGTTTCTGTCAAACGGGCATGCTGGAAAACCAGCAGCCGACTGGCATCAGCGCACACAGCCAATAGTGGGGGGGGGGGGGGGGGGGAGGTAAGGGAGAGACCATCTCCGCAATGAACTAGTAGGCGTGCACGCTTGCTGGGAAGGGTGCTTCTGGATCTCTCAATTAAATAAACGTTATGGTGAAACAAACAGCAATAAAAGAGCAATAGGAAGGTCGGCTCCCCGCTTACAGAGGAAGCCCAATAGGAGGACGTAACACGTATAGGTGGGAGGAACCGAGCCCATGATGTCATACAATAGAAATAAGAGTATTGGCGGTTAGCTGAATATCTTGTAATGCCTGTTTTTATGTCATCTATGCAAGTGAATTCTCCCCCTTTCAATCCTGTTTTATTTACTAATGGATGAGGAGCAAGTTTAAGGGCACACTTTGAACACCTGAAATGGATCCAGGAGGAGGAGGAGTGGTATTGAGATACCCACAAGAAGAGTGTAAAAAGGCGAATAGTGGGGTCTGATTCTGGAGGCGAGCAGGCACTTCGGACAGAGGTGGTGGTTCATAGGACACATTTGTGATTAATCTGTTTTGTCACGATTTTTGAACACAGCGGTGTGATCTTTAAAGATCTTATATTTATATTTACATAAGTCAATTGAGAGACTATTAGAGACATTTATTATTTTTATTTTATTTTATTTAGATTCTTTTTTTCACATGTGCATTAATGAATAAGAGCATAACGATAGATGCAATTGCACTGAATTGTATTAATATATAACATAGTATACAATAGCTCAGCGAGGCGATCGCTGTACTAACATCACATATTTAGTACAGCGAGCGCCTCCGTGTGTTTTTTTTTTTTCACCTTCAGTCCACTGTGTTTAACAAAGAAAAACCTAGCTGTGTGTACCAAGCTTTAGACCTCCCCATCTTGTCCTTCTCATACTAGAGATTAAATTACCAGCACCAAGGGTAAAATCATATTCAAAACCCAAAGTAATAATTACTGTAAAGGACCATTATTAATGACTACACTTCCATTAGTCTGTGGCGTGTACTTGGTAAATATACACCAGGCACCAATTTCCCCAAGGCACACTGATTTAACAGCATAAGCAAACACAAGTAAGGACAGCCTAATGCAGATAGGCCATTGTGTAGGTATCTTCTAAACTTGTAAAAGGCCCTCAGCTAACATTTAAATATAAATTGATTTTATTATCCAGATCTATATTGTTCATAAGGATACTGAGCTAGCATTGTATCAAACCTTCCAAATTCTGGTTTGGACCGCCTCTCCCTGTGCTTGCTTACCCAGTGATGGCTCAGATTCACACCTATGCATTTTTAGTGCATTTTGCAGATTTGCACTACAGTTCATTTAGCATGGTTTCCAATGGAACATGTTCTCTAGTGCAAATCTGCAAAATGCAAAAAGCACTAAAAATGCATAGGTGTGAATCCAGCCTAAGTGCAAGAGAATTAAACATACAAGCTCATCCTGAGACTGACGTTTGCTACACCTGAGCATCTCATGGCAGCTGTCTAAGCCCTTGTACACACGGTCGGAGAATCTGTTGGAATGTGTCCGATCGGACCGTGTTGTCGGATAATCCGACTGTGTGTGGTATGCATTGGACTGATTCCGTCAGACCCAATTTTCCAACTTGTTGGAAATATTTTCTGACCAACTGGTTCGATCGGACATACTCCGATCATGTGTAGAGAATTTTGATCGGACAAAGTGCCACGCATTCTCAGATCAAATTCCTACATCAAAGCTATTGGCTACTAGCCTGAACGTAGTCCTGTCTTAACGAAAAAACGTCATCACGTTCTGAACGATTGGATTTTCCGACAACTTCGTCCGACCGTGTGTATGCAACAGTTTCGGCCAAAATCCAACGGATTTGGTTGTCGGAATCTCCGAACGTGTGTACAAGGGCTAAGGCTGGATTCACACCTATGGCATTTTTAGTGCTTTTTGCATTTTGCACTGCAGTCCATTTAACATGGTTTCCCATGGAGCATGTTCTGTAGTGTAAATCTTCAAAATGCAAAAAGCACAAAAAATGCCATAGGTGTGAATCCAGCCTAAGACTGGGCTCCTCTGTTTTAAGCCCTCCTACCCTCTACCTCGACTCTTGTGTTTGACAGCAACAGTAAAAAAAAACACAAAAAAAAAAAGTATACTGAGAATTTATTTTATTTAATATTATTCAAGGGCACCTTAGCATTGTTCAAATTAGTACGTTAAAAGGAAAACACTGTTCATGACACACATACAGTTTATGATCAACAGTAATAGACAGATAATGCAGAGTGAAGTCCAGCAAGTTATCATTTTACCCTAGCTGGCACTGGATAATAACCAATGTTGCCCCAGATTACATAATACTGCTTATTGAGCAAGGTAGTGCAAAAGTCAGATATAACCTGAAAAGTACACCAAGCACATGGAGGGTGGTCATAGAGGGGCAGATGTCTATGAAGAACTTTGGCCAGAGAGATATCTGCTCATACTCAAGTCAACTGTAGTGCTAGGACACACTGTGATTTAGTTATTTATATTTTTATATTTTCCTGACCGTGGTGCATCTGCAGTGTGTATAGTCTCTAACACAAAATAGTGAAGGATAGGGTTTGTTTCTAAAGACATACCAGTCAGAGATGCTTGTTATTACCTCCTAGCAAAACACAAGATTCCTAATTATAACAAGCAATACTTTAAGAGCCGGTTCACACAGCGGGCGATGCGAGGCGACACGACTCGCCTCGCCTCGCTCTCGCAAGTCGCCCCCGTTCTGTACAATGGAACCGTTCTGAGAGGAGCGACTCGAGTCGCTCCGACTCAGAAAAAAGGTTCCTGTACTACTTTTGGGCGACCTCGGGGCGACTTGCATTGACTTCTATACAGAAGTCATTTGCAAGTCGCCGCTGAGGCCGCGGCAGGTCGCGGCGAGGCAAGTCGGATTCGCCTCGCCTCGCCTGCTGTGTGAACCGGCCTTAGAGTCCATTCACACAGGGGCAACTTTGGATCCGACTTGAAGTCATCCCAAGTTGCCTCAAGTCACGCAACATGATAAAATCAATGTAAGTGAATGAGAGCCGTCTTAATGTACACTACTGAAGTCGCTCCGACTTCAGAAAAGGTTCCTGTACTACTTCTAGGCGACTTGTAACCATTGATTTCAATGGAAGTTGCCTCCAAGTCGGATCCCCTGTCTTAACTGAAGCAACTTTCCAGGAAGTAAAAATTGTTTTCTAGGCAAACCCCTCCCTCCCACAGAGCTGATTATTATGTGATTGGCAACTGGCAAAGTCCCCTGTCCTGGAAGCAACTTCAAGTTGCCTTGTAAGTTGCCTCAAGTCGTGCCATTATTCATACTCAAGTCGTGTCCAAGTTGCCTCCCAAAGTCTCGCTGGAAGTCGCGTTGCCCCTGTGTGAATGGACTCTACGCTTCTAGCATGACTTGTTATTACCAGGCCTTTAATGTTCTGCCCAACCAATAGCAACCAATCAAATATCCATTTACTAAAATCAGATCAGTTAAAATATTACTTCTGATTTTCTGCGATGGATTTCCGCATTTTGCACTTCAATGCTCTTTGCAGTGTTTTATTGAGAAACTAAAAGACTGTTCTTCCCTATAGATACAATAAAATAAAAAAAAAAGGGAAAAAAGAAAAAACTGTCCTTAACCCAAAAAAATGGCAGTTGCAACAGCTTCATTATACTTTACTGCCGTTTTCATAGCAAAGTCCAACTGTAAATATGTATTAGTATTAATATGGCTGAATGGAGGCTAGTTATATACCATAAATAAATAAATACCCAGATAAATAAAGTATTGGTAAATAAATATAACACATGTAACATTTCTTTTAAATATAGGAGGGCTTTGCAGAAAATTGGTGCCATTAAACAGATTTTTCTGCTAGCAACAAGCTACAGTTGCTTTTCTGGCCAACGTAAGAAAACTAAAAGAGCATACAAGAAACCTTGAATACGTCGCTGTCTGTAAACCACAAGTGTTTTTCCATGTATTGCAGTTCTGCATTGTGTCTGTGCAGTGATCTTCATGCCGAGTGGAGAGGGCTCCCATGAAAAGGTGCATTGTGGGAAAGGCATGCTATTCACTAGGAAGAAAATTTATGTCAGAAGACATGCAAAAAGCAAACCGCAAAAAGAGGGGACACTAGATGAGAGCGGCGAGCAAAGGACACAGCTCTTCCGTAGCAAAGTTCTGTTTCTAAAAAATAAAAAGTACTTCAGAACTTATTGCAAAAGTGGGTTATTTAGGCATGAAATGAGAAAATGACTATCCACAGAGGTGTGATTATCATAGGAAAAAGGTTAAAAAGAAACTGACACTAAAGTGCAAACATTCCTTAAAACATAAATAACGCCAGCGGGTGGCTCATGATAATACAGAGGTAAGAATCCATTTGAAGTTCACGTGCAAATTATCCCGGGTTGAGTGTATATGGTATGAAGATGTTAGCACCCATAGGAGAATGAATGGCATAAAGAAAAATACAGACGAAAGTGCAAAAAGGGGTATTCCAGCACATGCCTGAATGGCAAGGTATTAACATTGTGCAACTCTAAAGTAACCCATAGCACCTAGTTACTGAACGTCTTATGGAAGAGTTCTGATGACTGTGCAGAATTTAATCTAAATGTCAGAAAACACTCACACAGATGATAAGATTATGGATTTTGATAAGAACGTATACCTAGAGGAGTTAAAAAAGGACCACATCTATCAGGGTGGATTTAACCTGCTAATCAGCGCAGATCAGGAGAATCTGATTTTCCAATGAATTCTTGAATTTTACAGCTGATCTTTGTGCGCCTATGTGCAAGAGTGGTTCTTCTATGACAGTAGAGATCGGACATTCAGATTGAGCTATGGACGAAGGTACCAGTGGGCAAATCTGACACAAGAATGCCATTAATGCGTGGCCATCTTTAAGGAAATCTGTATTGTGAAATATGGGGTCTCTCGTTCCTGATCTTCTTATGAAAATGCTAGCTGCCTGCCTGCCTGCCCCTGGCTATAACATTTTCTGAGGCACTGACCTGGAATAAAGAGGCAGATGAGTAAAGTTAAAGAGGAAGTAAACCCTGATGGGTTTACTTCCTCTTTGTCTCCCTGCAAAGGTAAAGCATAATGGGCTACTATGCATCGCATAATGGGCTACTATGCATCGCATAATGGACTACTATGCATCGCATAGTAGCCCATTATGTGTCACTTACCTGACACAGTACTGTGGGCTCCTTGAGGGTAGGGACCGATGTGAGTGTGCAATGTACAGGGATAGGGACAATTGTAGACACTCACTCAGGTTGAACTGGATGGACTGGTGTCTTTATTCAACCTTACTAACCTGAAACTATGAAACAGGAGCCAGCGATGTCACCGCTGTCCCCTGTAGTCCGGAGCATCCATCTTCTTCCGGGTATCGCTGCTCCGGCCACTCACAGCTCCAGAGCAGCGATGACGTCACTCCCGCGCATGCGCACTGGAGTCGCCACTAACTGCATATCGCTGTTAGCGGCATGCGCCGGAGACAGCTGTCACTGTCTCTTAGTAAATATCTCCTAAACCGTGTAGGTTTAGGAGATATTTCTTGGACCTACAGGTAAGCCTTAATTTAGGCTTACCTGTAGGTCAAAGTGGTTTGTAAGGGTTTACAACCACTTTAAGCTGGCCATGCACTGCTCAAACGTTGACGGATTATACTGGTTTTAGCTCTCGGCTGATATTTGAGCAGTGTAGGGCCCAACCAGCACCGATCCGTTAGGCAAAGTTGATTGTTCAATCAACTTTTGTTGATGTAGTCTTACAACAAAATGTTGGCAAATAAGATGCAGGCCTTGTTTGGGTATTCTGACAGCCAGCGGACAGAATACAATAGCCCAGAAGGGGATTCGTCCTCCCATGTTGTTCGTGCAGATTGGGGGGGTTCTGTTAAATGTCTTCTGTTCAGTCAGTATGTGCGTATGATCAGCTTTAGAGTGATTTCCAAATCTGTATACGGTACTTATTCCACGTCAGTAGCTCAGAAAGTGCTTAAAGCGGAGCTACACCCAAAAGGGGAAGTTCCGCTTTAAGGCCCACCCCCCCTTCTTCAAATGGCATACCCAGTCACATCCAACCACCCTCTTCCTCAATATCATTTAAACAAGCCTGTGATTAGATTGCTTCTCTTAGAGGACACATACTGTGAAAGGTTACAGGAAGTAGAAAGACCTAGGGACAGAGAAGGGTTATAAAGGTTAAGGATTGAAGGTGAATGAGGCAATGGTCTGAGCATGTTAGCTGCAAGGGGAGCCATAGTGGATGAAGATAAGGCAGGAATATTAGCAGGGGAAGGGTTAGGAGAGTTGGAGGGGTTTAAGTACAAGTGGTAGTTGTTAGAATGTTAGATATGGGGGAGCTGCAGAGATTGATAAGTCAGATATAAGGTGGGGCTATAAGACTTGGGGTTTTAAGTGTAGGAAGTAATGGTGTGAGCATGGTATCTGCAGAGGAGCTATTAATCTTAAGGTGATCAATGAGGAGGAGGAGGAGGAGGAGATAGGTTACAAGAGTTGGTGGTTTCATGTAATGACTAAAGGAATTGGGGGTTTCAGTAAAGAAGGTAATGGTGTGAGCATGGTATCTGCAGGGGAGCTATGGAACCTTGAGATGATAAATTAGGAGGAGGAAGAGATGGGTTATAGGAGTTGGTGATTTCACATAAATGAGGCAATTGAGCATGTTAGCTGCAGGGTAGCTGTAGAGGTTGAAAATAATTCAAAAGTAGTGGCAGGGCAGGGGATTCAAGAACAGGATGCAATAGTGTGTGTATGTTACCTGCCACAGTGGCTACAACACTTGAGGATGATGTCAGGAGAAGCTACCAGGGAGGCTTTATGAGGCTTGGGTGTTTCAGATACAGGAGGTAATTGTGTGAGCATGTTAGCCAAGAGGTAGTTATAGAAGTTGGGGATGATAAGTCTGGAGCAATCGGTACAGGACTGAAGCTCAGGTGCTATGACCTGTATCTTGCACTGGGGTCTGGGTGTGCCAAGCTAGGCCACTGGCTGAGCGCATTGAATGCCGTGGGTAACAGTACACCTGCAATATGTCAACTAACCTGTACCACCAATAAAGTTCTGAATGATAATGTTTCCATCTAACAACCAAACAATGCAGCCTTTAGTCTATGCCCACTTCCCGGTCAGTATTACTATAATACAAGGTGCAATGACAGTGACTGTCTGGAGGCTCCAGAAAAATCTTGTGCCTGCAGAGGATGGAAATGTTTATAAATTGCAATGCTCCAATGTACTCTTTTTGCACTTCAGTGATATTTTTCTATTAACAAGCAATGAGGTCCAGGATTGACCATGCTGCACCATTATAAGAGTTCCTAATCCTTTATCAGTGCTGTGAAGTGCTATCCTGCCAAATAAACAGTGCGGAAAAAGGTAAAGAGATGGAAAGGTGCCCATTTTTGAGAATTTCTATGGCACATTGTATTAGTTCAAGTAAGGAGGTAATCAGACATTATTTGCAGATCCCGATGACCTCCAGAAATTCTGCGATGTATTGCACATCCAATCATTATATAACGTGTATTGTAAAGGATTTCATTTCATCCTTAAAGTGCAGGAGATGTCTGTTCCTGAAGAGAATTGTTCTGTCTGAATGGCGTACAGTTGAGGAGGATTTAACCCCTTTCCTGCTTGAGATACCTGCGCAGTGCAGTAGAGCAAAGATCACCACCACCTTCCCTGATGAAAAGACTTGCAGAATGCTACAAAGTACAAAAAAAAAACCAAAAAAAAACTTTTCTATTTACTTCAGGGAAATCCACGGATCCATCTTCTCCTAAATTGGCCTTGTCTTTAAATGGCAAAGAGGTATCTTTGCAAAGAGATGCAGGCCTTTCTAGCAGTGAAGGGGTTGCAAGGACAAATGGCATGTCCTAAGAAAAAGCCCCCTAGAACTGAGAAACCAGATTTCTCTTCCATTGGCTCCACCTCTTCAGCTCCGGTAGACAGTGCAGGCTTCTCCTTGACGTTAGAGACTTAAGTCTTTGTCAGAGGCTGGTGGAGGAGACCGAAAGAGTAGGAGAGGAGGGCGGAGGAAAGTTGAGAAGTTCGAGCACTGCCACCCCTACGCTGCTCCTTCGGGTGAACATACAAGATGCAGCGACCCACTTGTTGGTACGTGGGTTGTACTTTTCTATGGAGTTCAAGCTTGAGCTTCCATCATTGCCTCCTACTGCATAAAGCCACCCATCCATAGCCACAAGATCATGCGTGCTTCTGTAGAAAGACAACAGAATAGTTAAAAATTCTAATAAATATTGTACCCCTGAAACCATAAGTAGGAAAATAATGTGCAATAAAAAAAAAGTGTGATCTAAAAGCAATACGAAAATCTCAAGAAAAAAAAAACTGACTGGAGTACACGACTCCCTCTACAAATCAGCCATGTTTAAGCCCTTGTACACACGGTCGGAGAATCTGTCGGAATGTGTCCTATCGGACCGTGTTGTCGGATAATCCGACTGTGTGTGGTATGCATCGGACTGATTCCGTCTGAATATCCGTCGGACCCAATTTTCCAACTTGTTGGAAATATTTTCCGAAAAAAACTGGTCCGATCGGACATACTCCGATCATGTGTAGAGAATTCCGATCGGACAAAGTGCCACGCATGCTCAGATCAAATTCCTACACCAAAGCTATTGGCTACTAGCCTGAATGTAGTCCCGTTGTAACGAAATAACGTCATCACGTTCTGAATGATCGGATTTTCCGACAACTTGGTCCGACCGTGTGTATGCAACAGTTTCGGACACAATCCGTCGGACAAAATCCAACGGATTTGGTTGGCAGAATGTCCGACCATGTGTACAGGGGCTTAGAGTGTTTGGTACCTGGCTGATTTTATACAGCTTAAGGCACCTTTCATACTTGTAACGACTTGGGATTGCAAAGTCGTATGACAAATTGTTCCCCATGATTTCCAATGACTACTATTCATATTGCTTCAAATTCAAAATCAGGCCGATTTCAAAGGAGTCCCTGCACTATTTTGGTCCGACTTTGATGCGAGTTACACAGGCATTTCCTGAAATCATGGCAAAATCACTCAACTTTGGAGTCGCGGTAGTGTGAAAGGGGTCCAAACCTGGGTACTTGTGTGTCCAGGGCTGAGCTGTAAATTGTCCAGATATTGCTACATATATGGCACAATAATGATTTGCATGTTTACTAGTTGTTTTATTCTATTCTTGTTAATCAGTCAGCCAACTCTTAAGCTGGACAGAGATGGATCTTTTTTCTGGCTGATCAAAAAATAAATGAATAGGATTCTCCGATCCACACAAACGAGGTGGAAAAAGGAACTGCATTGTGCTGTTTGGTGTCCCACCATAGGAAGCTGTTTCCTATTGTGGCACATCTGTGGGCTCGATCCCAAGCTGTGCTGCTTGAGTCCATACACACAGACAGCTCAGCTTGATCCCGACACCTGCTCCCTCATCTCAGGATTTGACTGACAGCGGCAGGAGCCAACAGCTCCCGCTGCCTTAGCAAAGCTTATGAGAGTGGGGAGAGAGCAGCTACAGACAGGCACAGTGCTGGATCGTCTGAAGGCGAATACCTAAACTTTTTTTTTTTTTTTTTTTTACCTTACAGTGGTTGTAACCTTCAGACAGGAAATAAGAACAAAGAATATTCCTCGATAGTGTGTTTCTTTTTCTCAGAGCAGAGCACTAAGCATCATTTCTGTATGTTGCCTCGTCCCTCCGCTATCTGCATGAGTCACTTCTGACAAGTTTTTCTGACAAGAGAAAAAAGGTGACAGTGGAGGGATCTCCAGCTCACCACGTGTGGTTGGCAGCCCAGTTTCTGTGCGAAAGGGGAAGTATCCCTTCCCTCCCCTCCAATTAGCTCTAATGCCTTGTACACACGGTTCTACATTCCTACAACAAAATCCATCAGTTTTTTTAGACGGATTATGTGCCAAACTTGTCTTGCATACACACGGTCAGACAAAGTTGTCGGAAACTCCGATCGTTCTTAACAAGGTGACGTACAACACGTACGTCGGGACTATAAATGGGCCAGTAGCCAATAGCTGTGGTCTCTTAACCACTTACCGACCAGCACACGACGATGTACGTCCTATTTTTTAAGAGGGATATCTCGGTAACGGCAGCAGCTGCCACCACAACCGAGATATCCATCTCTTCAGGCGCCAGTCGGCTGTACGATAACGGTGGTCTCCGCGGCGCTTACCGGAGCCGTCGGTAGCGGCGGAGGCGATCGGGTCCTTTCGTTAGCTGGGTATGGAGACGAGTGAGGCTAAGATGGCCCCCACTCGTCTCTATACCATAGGAGGGCGGAAGCAACGTCAAAACGTCACTTCCACCCATACCTCTTAAAAGGTATATTTTTTTTAAATGTAATTTTTTCTTTTCTTTTTTTTTTTTGTTGCATTTTAGTCCAAATATGAGATCTGAGGACTTTTTGACCCCAGATCTCATATTTAAGAGGTCCTGTCATGCTTTTTTCTATTACAAGGGATGTTTACATTCCTTGTAATAGGAATAAAAGTGATCCATTTTTTTTTTTTAAAAACAGTGTAAAAATAAATAAAATCAATTAAAATAAATAAGAAAATAAAAGTTTTTAAAAACACCCCGTCACGACGAGCTTGTGCACAGAAGCGAGCGCATACGTGAGTAGCGCCCGCATATGAAAACGGTGGTCAAACCACACATGTGAGGTATCGCTCTCGCTCTACTGATCGCAGCAATACTTCTAGCCCTAGACCTCCTCTGTAACCTGTAGAATTTTTTAAATGTCGCTTATGGAGATTTTTGAGGCTAAAAGTTTGACGCCATTCCACGAGCGGGCGCAATTTTGAAGCGTGACATGTTGGGTATCAATTTACTCGGCGTACCATTATCTTTCGCAATATAAAAAAAAAATTGGGCTAATTTTACTGTTGTCTTATTTTTTTATTCAAAAAAGTGAAATTTTTCCCAAAAAAGTGCAAATACGGTGTGAAAAAAAGTATTTCAATGACCGCCATTTTATTCTCTAGGGTGTTAGAAAAAAAACAATATCAAATGTTTGGGGGTTCTAAGTAACTTTCTAGCAAAAAAAAAAACTGTTTTAAACATGTAAACACCAGATCTGAAAAAGAGGCCTGGTCCTTAAGTGGTTAATTTATTCTGAGCATGTGTGGCACTTTGTCTGCCGGAAGTGTCTACACACGATTGGAATTCAAACGATAGGATTTTGTTGTTGGAAAATTTTAGATCCTGCTCTTAATGTGATTGTAGCCGTATTAGTGCAATTGTGACAGAGAAAATTGAGTACTGTCCGTGATACTTTTTTTATTTGCACTAACATACATACTAACATAACATACATAACATAACATACTAACAAGCAGTATTGCTTGGACCTTGAAGAAGGGGACATACCCCGAAAGCTTGTCCTGAAAAATTGTATGTTAGTGCAAATAAAAAAAGTATCACGGACAGTACTCAATTTTCTCTAGATCCTGCTCTCAAACTTTGTGTGTCGGAAATTACGATGGAAAAAGTCAGATGGAGCCCACACATGTTCGGATCGCACATTTTCCGTCGGAATGACCGGCATTAGACCTCTCCTTACTTAGTAAGCTCTGCAATGTGTAATTTCAGTTCTCTGCCTCCTGTTTTCTGACAGTTCAGACAAGCTTTATAGCTTTTGTACTTTTAACAGATGTAGAGAAGAGAGGGCTGCAGATAAACAGGGGAAACGTATGTATCACAATTGGTTTAATCTCTGTGTATCACCAGAGGCCAGTCACTTCACTGTGTTTATGTATGGGTTTACAACCATTTTAATGCAGGAAAAGGTAAAAAGTTTAGGCTTTAGAACCACTTTAATGCCGGCCATACACGGTTCGAATTTCGAAAGAATTTTCTTTCGAAAATCGTATCTAAGAATTTTCGTATGAATTTCGCACCATTAGTGGGCTGCAGCAACAGCCGATTTTCGTGCGGAAATAAAATTTGAGGAATCGGACATGTTGGAAATTTTTAGAAAAACGAACGATTTTCTGATCAATGATGGGAGAATCGTGCGAGAAACGTAAGAAAATGTACGGAGATAAAAGAAAATGTACGGAGATAAAAGAAAATGTACGGAGAGAAAAGAAGATTCCCAGCCAAGAAAATTCTTTTCTGTAGCAACATGAGGTGAAATTGAAGGCTTGGTCGGCCGAATTTCGAAAATCAATGGTGGCATCATCGGATCACAAAAAAAACGAATTTTCTGATTTTGAAAAGAAAATTCGTTCGAAATTCGACCGTGTATGGCCTGCATAAGTCACTCATCATCAGGATCTTTGCTACCTTTAAAGGCAGTAACCGCATTTCAGGCACAGGGGAACAGAGTCCACAGTGTCCTTCAATCTGAGTCCTGGACAGGAAAGCACAGTAAATGTATTAAAATATCATTATACCAGCAACTTTTTGTGTAGGGCTTACTGGCTCCTTAAAGAGGATCTGACTTGTTTCTGTATTTTCAGGAAGTAGACTGGTTCATTATTATTCAGTCTTCCAGAGTTTAGTTCTGGTTTGTGATCTGAGAATAGGATTTAAACAACAATGGGAAGTGCTTGTGAAAGTTTAATACTACCTCAATTGAAATTCCTCAGTGGCACACTGGGGTCCTAAGCCCTGTGTTGCGCTTAGATGTGCATAATCAATATATTAAAACTGGTCACTGCATTTTTGTCCATTGCCTCTTCAACTGAATGACGGGTGAGGTTGCCTATATGAACACCATATGCGCGGGTCAATCGGGATAGCCAGATCATTTAACATGGGCACAACATAAATCTGGCTTCAGACTGGCAGATCTTACCAATATCACCCATCCTTAAGGCTAACTTCACACCTCTGCATACGTCACTGCAATGCATTGTACACACACACACACATATTATATTATATTATATTTATATATATATATATATATATATATATATATACAGTGGTGTGAAAAAGTGTTTGCCCCCTTCCTCATTTCCTGTTTCTTTGCATGTTTGTCACACTTAAGTGTTTCGGAACATCAAACCAATTTAAACAATAGTCAAGGACAACACAAGTAAACACAAAATGCAATTTGTAAATGAAGGTGTTTATTATTAAAGGTGAAAAAAAATCCAAACCATCATGGCCCTGTGTGAAAAAGTGATTGCCCCCCTTGTTAAAACATACTATAACTGTTGTTGTCCACACCTGAGTTCAATTTCTCTAGCCACACCCAGGCCTGATTATTGCCACACCTGTTCACAATCAAGGCATCACTTAAATAGGAGCTGCTTGACACAGTAAGGTCCACCAGAAGATCCTTAAAAGCTACACATCATGCCGAGACCCAAAGAAATTCAGGAACAATTGAGAAAGAAAGTAATTGAGATCTATCAGTCTGGAAAGGGTTATGAAGCCATTTCCAAAGCTTTGGGAATCCAGCGAACCACAGTGAGAGCCATTATCCACAAATGGCGAAGACATGGAACAGTGGTGAACCTTCCCAGGAGTGGCCGGCCGCCCAAAATTACCCCAAGAGCGCAGCGACGACTCATCCAAGAGGTCACAAAAGACCCCACAACAACGTCCAAGGAACTGCAGGCCTCACTTGCCTCAGTTAAGGTTAGCGTTCATGCCTCCACCATCAGGAAAAGACTGGGCAAAAATGGCCTGCATGGCAGAGTTCCAAGGAGAAAACCACTGCTGAGCAAAAAGAACATAAAAGCTCGTCTCAATTTCTCCACAACACATCTCGATGATCCCCAAGACTTTTGGGACAACATTCTGTGGACCGATGAGACAAAAGTGGAACTCTTTGGAAGGTGTGGGTCCAAGTATATCTGGCGTAGAAGGAACACTGCATTTCATAAAAAGAACATTATACCAACAGTAAAATATGGTGGTGGTAGTGTGATGGTCTGGGGCTGTTTTGCTGCTTCAGGACCTGGAAGACTTGCCGTGATAAAAGGAACTATGAATTCTGCTGTCTACCAAGAGATCCTGAAGGAGAATGTCCGACCATCTGTTCGTGTACTCAAGCTGAAACGAACTTGGGTTCTGCAGCAGGACAATGATCCTAAACACACCAGCAAGTCCACCACCGAATGGCTGAAGAAAAACAAAATGAAGACTTTGGAGTGGCCTAGCCAAAGTCCTGACCTGAATCCTATTGAGATGTTGTGGTATGACCTTAAAAAGGCCGTTCATGCTCGAAAACCCTCTAATGTAACTGAATTAGGACAATTCTGCAAAGATGAGTGGGCCAAAATTCCTCCAAGACGCTGTAAAAACCTCATTGCACGTTATCGCAAACGCTTGGTTGCAGTTGTTGCTGCTAAGGGTGGCCCAACCAGTTATTAGGTTTAGGGGGCAATCACTTTTTCACACAGGGCCATGATGGTTTGGATTTTTTTTCACCTTTAATAATAAACACCTTCATTTACAAATTGCATTTTGTGTTTACTTGTGTTGTCCTTGACTATTGTTTAAATTGGTTTGATGTTCCGAAACACTTAAGTGTGACAAACATGCAAAGAAACAGGAAATGAGGAAGGGGGCAAACACTTTTTCACACCACTGTATATATATATATATATATATATTTTTTTTTTTTTTTTTTAGCTAGCAGGTATAGCCCTCGCCTCCTTTTTAAAGTTTTACTTTATATCTTACAACCTGCTGAAATGGGGTGGGGCAGGAATAAGCAGACCAGATCTTGACTGAGAAAGCTGTGGTCAATATTTGAGCAATTGTATTCACGATCACGATCGTAGCAAATTGGCAGCAAAAGAACTACTAAAAAGCACTCGCCAACTACTATAGAGTCTTGACCTTAAGGCCCCTTTCACACTGGGGCTCTTTGCAGACGTTACAGCGCTAAAAATAGTGCCCTGAGACAGCCGCTGTTGTCTCTCCAGTGTGAAAGCCTGAGGGCTTTCACACTGGAGCGGTGCGCTTGCAGGACGGTCAAAATAGTCCTGCAAGCCACATCTTTGGAGCGCTGCATTTACCGCTCCTAAAGCGCCCCTTCCCATAGAAAACAATGGTGCAACGCTGCAAACTTGCCTGCAAAGCACCGCTCCAGCGGCGCTTTGTGGGCGGTTTTAACCCTTTTTTGGCTGCTAGTGAGTGTTAAAACTGCCCCGCTAGCGGCCGAATAGTGCTGCTAAAACAGTAAAGCGCCGCTAAATATAGCGCCGCTTTACCGCCAGCGCCCCAGTGTGAAAGTAGCCTTATAAGGGAGATTCAGCAATGTTTTAGTGAGAGTGTAAAACTGCTGGAATATATAGTGGTCCTGTTCCTGGTGACCTGCTGCCAGCAACACGTTCACTTATGTGACAAGGCACTTAAAAAGTATTTGTCACCCACCTCTGCACACTCCCTGACAATCGTTTGTAAACTCTCAGAGATATCTTGTACTTGCGGGTATGGGAGAACATGTGGCTTTCACTCCTGTTTCCTGGATGCATTGCCTGGACCCGAGTAGCCAATCACCAGGCCCGAACACCATCAGCTGGGGAAAACAACAAGGCCTGGGGAATGCCCAGAAAAAAACCAAGCCTACTTACCTCCAGCTCACAGACAAGCAGTTTTTTTTATCAGCTGGGGAAAGGGGCAAGATCACCATCACTGTGTAAGCTCCGACATCATGGGTTTATATAGGAAAGACTCTGAGCTCCGACTAATGAACAGAGTAGCATGGAGAAAGTAAGCACCAGCGTGGTTGATTTACTAAAACTGAAGAGTGCAAAATCTGTTTCAGCTGTGCATGGTAGCCAATCAGCTTCTAACTTCAGCTTGTTCAACTAAGCTTTGGACAAAAACCTGCAAGCCAACTGCTTTCTATGCAGAGCTGCACCAGATTTTGCACTCTCCAGTTTTAGTAAATCAACCCTAGTGTGTATATTGGTGGCATATCAAGAGAACCTGTCACTTTACCCTGAATGAGCAAAGATAAAAGAGAAATATGGCCAAAGCTTTTTTGGTCATACTTCTATGGATAACAGGAGTGCAGTTCATTCTGCACTCCTGTGATGTTTTCAGCCTACAGCAGGCTGAAGTCCCCTGACGTCACAGAGCCGGTCTAGGCTCTGAAAATATCCTAACATATGGTTGGTATTCAGCTGGAAGCCTGGATCGGCAGCTGGCTCAGCCTCTCAGCCATCCGCTGAGAGGCTGAGCCAGCCCCTCCCTGCACCCCCCACAGCCCATCGCTCAAGTAAACGCTGGAGGGGAGTGCAGAGAGACGCTGACGGACAGTCACGGCTCTCTGCTCAGAGCAGAGGGGGGAAATGAGCGATCAGCAGTGTGTGATCGCTCAGTTCTCACCACAGAGCCAGCAGGGGACAGATGCAGCATCAGATCGATGTTGCATGCACCTAGGCGAGTATAACTGTTTATTTAAATTTTTTTTAAATCCTGAACTTCTCTTTTAAGGAATTCTCTTTAGAACTGCCATCCCAGCTCTAAAAGCCTGGTACACACTATTAGTTGTTTTTCGTTCAACCCAGCAGGCTGAACAAAGAAAAAAACCTGAGGAGCTCGCTGTATTAACCATGCGATGTTAGTACACTGATCTCTCTGCTGAGCCATTTTGTCCTGACAGGGGGACTGACTCCCTGCCAGAACATATTGGTCAGAGCTGGCAGAGCACTGATTGGACGCTGATCAAATACTGGTTTTCCAGCATGTTAGTTCGATGGAAGTCTGCCGTTTGGCCTGTGTGTAACAGGCTTAAGCTAGCCAGCTAATTAAATGACTGCTAAATAAGTTACTGTGTAAAGCGTTCTCCAGTGGAAATGGATTATTTCTCATTACACAACCTCCTGAGGCTATCCAGCAGGGGGTTACAGAAATCACCCCTCCCCTGTGGCAGCACCAATCTCCCAGCTGGGGGTTATCTGAGGGCAGAAAATCATCTCATGAACATAATGAGTGCTTGTGTAGCCATGACACTCCTCTCTTTGATGCGATCTTAAAGGGGGGGGGGGGTGGATTAAGGTAGCCAGTAACCTCCATCCGATCCCCTAAATGATATAAAGCAATTATGACTGTCAAATATTACATTTGGTACTTTTGATTTGGGACAAATAAAACAGACATATAAGAAATGTATATATTGATTTTACATTGTACAATTCCGACAGACCGGATTACCTCCTAATATTCATTGGTGCCACACTCTCCCATGTGTTTGCCTTTGGGTTATATCTCTCCACGGAGTTCAGACAGCTTGTTCCATCATTTCCTCCTGCTACATACAACATTCCCTCCAGCACAGCCACCCCGGCACTGCTGCGACGGCTTAACATATTAGCAATCGGGGTCCAAGTGTTTATCTGCAAAAAAAAAAAAAAAAAGAATTAAGAAAAAGTTTAAAGGAGCGAAAAATTAAGGTAAGAAAATGATTGGCTAAATAAAAAAAAAAAAAAAAAAAAAAAAGGCCAAACAATTGTCTCATCTTTTCCATTCACACCTGAGCAAAGTGGAATCGCTGGCAGAATCACACGACTGCAGAATTGTGGCAAAACACAGGATGAGTTTGCGATGCCATTATTTCTTAGTACCACCTCAAACGCGGTGCGATTTTGACACAATTGTCGAGTGACATTCAAATATATGGTACAGATTCAAAAATGTTCCACAAAAACACACACACACACGCACACACGCACGCACACGCACACACACAAAAAAATCTGTCATGCAGTACGCTTAGGTGTGAATGCAACCTAACCTTTGGGTGTGGATTTCTAAGCCCGACTGCCAATACATACTTGAAAAGTGTTACATAAAATCCACAAGAATATAATTTGCTATACAACTTTATTCAAACCCAGCCATAAGGAAATCTCAAATTATCTAAAGTTTGCTGTAACTACAACCACGGCTCAAAAACAGGAAGCCACATGCACTTAACATGCTGCAGTATATACAACTCTCTTAGAACAGATATAAACCCTAACTTATTTGGATTTCATTTGCTAAAGCACCGTATAGCACACACCAGTAGCACAAAAAAAATTAGTTTTTTTTTCTCCGTCTGTTCTGTAGTAGTTTTGCTCATATCCTGCAGCCATTCTGCTAACACTTAATTTGTACACTGCATTCAGAAAAGTATTCAAAGCTCTTCACTTTTTCCACATTTTGTTATGTTACAGCCTTATTCCAAAATGGATTAAATTCATTATTTTCTTTAAAATTCTACAAACAATACCCCATATTGACATGAAAGAAGTTTGTTTGAAATCTTTTCAAATTTATTCAAATAAAAAACGAAAAAAAAATAATCCCATGTACATAAGCATTTACAGCCTTTGCCATGACACTCATAATTGAGCTCAGGTGCATCCCGTTTCCACTGATCATCCTTAGCCCCTGTACACACGGTCGGACATTCTGCCAACCAAATCCATTGGATTTTGTCCGTCGGATTTTGTCCGACGGATTGTGTCCGAAACTGTTGCATACACACGGTCGGACCAAGTTGTCGGGAAATCCGATCGTTCAGAACGTGATGATGTTATTTCGTTACGACGGGACTACGTTCAGGCTAGTAGCCAATAGCTTTGATGTAGGAATGTGATCTGAGCATGCGTGGCACTTTGTCCGGTCAAAATTCTCTACACATGATCGGAGTATGTCCGATCGGACCAGTTTGTCGGAAAATATTTCCAACAAGTTGGAAAATTGGGTCCGACGGATATTCCGACGGAAACAGTCCGATGCAGACCACACACAGTCGGATTATCCGACAAAACGGTCCGATAGGACACATTCTGTCGGAATCTCCGATCGTGTGTACAAGGGCTAAGACCCGGTTCACGCTGAGGCAGCACGACTTGCAGCGCGACTGCCTCAGACGACCAGGATCCGACTTTAGTGGCGGCTTGCAAAATGACTTCTGTATAGAAGTCAATGCAAGTCGCCCCAAAAGTCGTACAGGAACCTTTTTCTAAGTCAATTAGAATGGTTACATTGTACAGAACGGGACGCGACTTGACTAAGTCGCCTGACGAGTCGCCCCTGTGTGAACCGGCTCTTAAGATGTTTCTACAACTTAAGGAGTCCACCTGTGGTAAATTCAATTGATTGGACATGATTTGGAAAGGCACACACACGTCTATATAAGGTCCCACGGTTAGTGCATGTTAGAGCACAAACCAAGCCATGAAGTCCAAGGAATTGTCTGCAGACCTCTGAGACAGGATTGTATAAAGGCACAGATCTGGGGAAGGGTACTGAAAAATTTCTGCAGTGTTGAAGGTCCCAATGAGCACATCATCAATAAATGGAATCAGTTTGGACCCACCAGGACTCTTTGTAGAGCGGGCTGCCCAACCAAACTGAGCATTTGGTGGAGAAAGGCCTTAGTCGGGGAGGCGACCAAAAACCCAATGGTCAGCATGGTGGTGGCAGCATCATGCTGTGAGGATGTTTTTCAGCGGCAGGAACTGGGAGACTGGTCAGGATAAGATAAATGCAGCAATGTACAGAGACACCATTGATGAAAAACTGCTCCAGAGCACTCTGGACCTCAGACTGGAGCGAAGGTTCATCTTCCAACAGGACAACAACCCTAAGCACACAGCCAAGCCAACAAGGGAGTGGCTACGGGACAACTTTGTGAATGGCCCAGCCAGAGCCCAGACTTGAACCCTATTGAACATCTCTGGAGAGATCTGAAAATGGCTGTAAACCAATACCCCCAATCCAACCTGATGGAGCTTGAAAGGTCTTGCAAAGAAAAATGGGAATAATTGCCTGAAAAGAAGCGTGCCAAGCTTATAGCGTCATACTCAAAAAGATTAGAGGCTGTAATTGGTGCATCAACAAAAGTATTGAGCAAAGGCTGTTAATACTTATGTACATGTGATTTTCATCATTTTTTATTTATAATAAATTTGCAAAGATTTCAAACAAACTTCTTTCATGCTGTCATTATGGGGTATTGTTTGTAGAATGTTGAGGAAAATAAAAAAATTTAATACATTTTGGAATAAGGCTGTAACACAACAAAATGTGGAAAAAGTGAAGCGCTGTGAATACTTTCCGGATGCACTGTACAGTTGTGCTCGTAAGTTTACATACCCTGTTAGAATTTATGATTCCTTGGCCATTTTTCAGAGAATATGAATGATAACAAACATTTCTTTCACTCATGGTTAGTGTTTGGCTGAAGCCATTTATTATCAATCAACTGTGTTTACTCTTTATATCATAATCACAACAGAAACTACCCAAATGACCCTGATCAAAGGTTTACATACCCTGGTGATTTTGGCCTGATAACATGTACACAAGTTGATACAAAGTGGTTTGAATGGCTATTAAAAAGGTAACCATCCTCACCTGTGATCTGTTTGCTTGTAATTAGTGTGTGTGTGCGCATAAAAGGTCAAGCAGCTTCTGGACACCTGCCGGACCCTTGCATCTTTCATCCAGTGCTGCACTGACGTTTCTGGATTCTTAGTCATGGAGAAAACAAAAGAATTGTCAAAAGGATCTGCGGGAAAAGGTAGTTGAACTGTATAAAACAGGAAAGAATATAAAAAAATATCCAAGGAATTGAGAATGCCAATCAGCAGTGTTCAAACTCTAATCAAGAAGTGGAAAATGAAGGGGTTCTGTTGAAAACAAACCATGGTCAGGTAGACCAACTAAAGTTTCAGCCACAACTGCCAGGAAAATTGTTTGGGATGCAAAGAAAAACCCATAAATAACTTCAGGTGAAATACAGGACTCTCTGAAAACATGTGGTGGGGCTGTTTCAAGATGCAAAATAAGGAGGCACTTGAAGAAAGATGGGCTGCATGGTTGAGTCGCCAGAAGAAAACCATTATTATGCAAATGCCATAAAGTATCCCACTTACAATATGTCAAACAGCACAGAGGAAAGCCTCAAAGTCATTTGGAGTAAGGAGACCAAAACTGAGCTTTTTGGGCACAACCATAAACGCTACATTTGGAGGAGTCAACAAGGCCTGTGATAAAAAAAAAGGTACACCATTCCTACTGTGAAACACGGAGGTGGATCACTGATGTTTTGGGGATGTGTGAGCTACAAAGGCAAAGGAATTTTAGTCAAAATTTATGGCAAGATGAATGCAGTATGTTATCAAAAAATACTGGAGGAACATTTGCTTTCACCAGCCAGGAAGCTGCGCATGGGACGTACATTCCAACATGACAATGATCCAAAACACAAGGCCAAGTCGACCTGTCATTCTCTACAGCAGAATAAGGTGAAGGTTTTGGTCTCCTGACCTGGAGGATTTTTGTCAAGAGGAATGGGCAGCTTTACCATCTGAGAAGATAAAGAGCCTCATCCACAAATACCACAAAAGACTTCAAGCTGTCATTAATGTAAACAGGGGCAATACACGGTATTAAGAACTGGGGTATGTAAAATTTTGATCAGGGTAATTTGGGTAGTTTGTTATCATTATGATTTAAAAGAGTAAACATAGTTGATTGATAATAAATAGCTTCAGCCAAACACTAACCACGAGTGAAAGAAACGTTTGTGTTATCATTCATATTCTCTGAAAAATAGCCAAGAAATCATAAATTCTGCCAGGGTATGTAAACTTATGAGCACAACTGTACATGTACTCCAACTAAGGCTGTATCATATGTCTCAGAGAAGTTTTGCCAATAGTGAAAAAAGTAGATCATGCCAGTGCAAAGTGTGTTGGAACTGCCACTTGTAGTGGCTATTGGACCCGCAACAGAGGAATACTATTGGAAGATAGGGACAGAGCATTGCCATCCACATAACAGGAAGTGCCTGAAGGACTCTTATGGCAGGATCACTCTATTTATTAAAAACTGCTGTTTTAAAAATATTGAGACCATGCTTTTGAAAGTACCTTGACATATTACATTGACTATAAGAGTTTAGCAATTGGAGTTATATACTTTAAATTCATGCAATCTTGTTTCTATCTAATTTTACAAACACAGATTATATATATATTTGATATATTTTATGGATTCTAGAAGTATAAATTCATAAATATTGGTAGTGGAATCTATAAATAAATCAAAGGAATCATCTGTGTTTCTAGGATTAGACAGAAACACAGATTATCTGGATTTACCAGACCGTAGATACCACATGTATGCATGTTGACCACATGTGGTTTTACATAACTACATTGTGCAGATTTTTATTGTGGTGGTATTGATAGCGAGCTTTAGATCATTTAAAATGTTATTATGGTTGGATTTGAACAAAGTTGTATTGTAGTTTATATCCTAGAGCAGTGATGGCGAACCTTGGCACCCCAGATGTTTTGGAACTACATTTCCCATGATGCTCATCCACTCTGCTGTCTAGTTGAGCATCATGGGAAATGTAGTTCCAAAACATCTGGGGTGCCAAGGTTCGCCATCACTGTAGGGGATTTTGTATAACCATTTCCTCAAGATATTGCCATTCACACAAACCGTATCAATTGTTATTTATGTTTTTTTTTTTTTTAAATATTGACTCCAAGTTTTCATTAAAGTTTATAGCTTTTTTTTTAAAGTTCTTTTGTTTTTGGCAAAATAAAACTGGCATAGTAGTCCCAATTACCTCCTGCTCAAATTGTGTCTAGCCCAAATATTCTTTAGTATTAGATACAGTGGAACATTATAACCCCCCCAGCTGGTTTTTACTTTTATCTGGGGCTGTTGGAGAGATTATATCCTATTTTCTTTCTAGAAACACCTGACAGAGGATCTAGCCTTCCCCTACTAAAAAAATAAAATAAAAAAAAATAAAAAAATATTCTGTCTGTGCTGCTGTTGTAGTGTTCTACTCACTTCCTGTTTGGTAAAAATTTTTTTTTTTAGGACAGCAAGTGAAGAAAAATCTCTAAGGGAATCCAAGACAGAAGTAAAAAAAAAAAACCCAACAGGGATTATTAAACACCTCCCTACTCTATCCAAAAGTGGAAAAAAAAAAAAGCGCTAACAATTCGAGTTGCCGTAGTGAGTGTCCATGCAGGATCCAGTGACCAAAGCAACAGGCCATTCCCATGCATGGGATCCGGGACTGGTCTCCAAAGCTTCACCGAGGTTGGCCTAATCCAGATGCCCTGCTTCTGTGGTATTGAAAGGCAGCGAAGGGATCCAAAGAAAAATTATTAAGCAAAATAAGCGAAGATTACATTTCTTCGTAAGGGAGAAAAGGTCCATTACCGCAAAGTTCTTTAAAGTCTGTTTTTTTCTATATAAAAACCTCCTCTTCTCTGGTCCCTCTTCGGTGCTCCTCCCCCGTTGAGTGCCCCCACAGCAAACAGCTTGCTATGCGGGCACCTCAGCCGAGCCGCAGCTGTGTATCCATTTAGACACGGAGCCATGTGCGGTTTGGCCCTGCCCCCTCTCTCCTCTAACTGACTTTGACAGCAGTGGAAGCCAATGGCGCTGCTTCTGTGTCTTAGCCAATCAGGAGGGAGAGTGCCAGATGGCACGGCACTTGTGGACATTGCTGGATCGAGGTGGGGATTAGCTACACACAGAAGGCTTTTTATCTTAATGCATAGAATGCATTAAGGTAAAAAAAACCCTGCCTTTACAACCACTTTAACGCAATTGTAAGAGATCAACTTATTTTTTTTTTTTTTTTAAACACAGACGTTCTCTTTACTAATGGTTTTGTTTAGAGCAGTCCTGATCCTCCTCCTCTTGGGTCCCCTGCTGGGGCTCCTGGCCCCTCCCCCTGCCAAGTGTCAACCATAGCAAGCTGCTTGCTATGAGAGCACTCGTGCGTGCTTGCTTGCTCCTAAGCCGACTCTGCGTGTCCTTAGTCAATGGCTTTCGCTGCCATCTCTGAGCCAATGAGGTGGGAGATAGAATCTGCTCTTGTGCACAGTGCTGGATCCAGATTATGCTCAGGTAAGTATAAGGGGGCTGGGGGGTTGTTCTAGCTGCATGCAGTAGTTTTTTTTACCTTACTGCATAGAATGCAGTAAGGTTAAAAAAAAAAAAAAAAAAAAAAAAAAAACTTTCAGCCTTTACAACTTTAAGACACCAGAAAAAAAGCTGAGGTCTCATAAAGTGGGGTAGGGTAATAGGGGGACACCTGGGGTGTATGTCCTTAAAAGATTGCCAGTGTCCAATCACCTGAAGGGTCACCAGCAGAAGAAAAGGAGGTCCCGATTCCCCTGTATAGAACTTTAGTTAGACCTCATTTAGAATACTGTATCCAATACTGGAGACCTCCCTTATAAAGAGGTAATAATAAGATAGAATGAACCCAGGGGATGGTTAACGAAAATGGTGAAAAATCTGTGGGATAAAAACACCAGGAAAGACTTCAGGAACTTAATATGTACAATCTGGAGGAAAGGAGGGAAAGGGGAGACATGACTGAAACCTTTAAATACATCATGGGGGTGAAAAAGTTTCAGGAGGGCAGTATTTTTAATATAAAGCCGACATCAAGAATCCCCAGGCATGACCTCAAAACTAGCAGGAGGAAAGTTCAAAACTAATCTTAGAAAGTACTATTTTACCAAAAAGGTAGTTGATGCTTGGAATAGACTTCCAGCAGAGGTAGTGAGTCAGTCAATAGTAAGATCTTGTCAGGGCTGGCTTAGCCCTTCCTCCTCGGGGCTGGCCGCTCAGCTGTTGGCTAATTGCCAGCTCTCTTCTCTTTCCACAGTTACCAGCTGTTCCCGATGATGCTCGTCTGACCTGCCTATTTAAACCCTTCCTGCTCACTTTTTTATTTGCCTTCGCGTTGGTCACATCACGGGAAACCATCTCCTGCTATTTGTTTCAAGACTGGCTTGCCGACATCCCACCTGGCTTCTTATCCTGCTTGCGGTTGCTCTCCTAGGATCCCTGACTTCCAGCCTCGCTGATTACCCAATCTGGTTTATGAACTTTGGACTGGCTGACTACCCGATCTGGCTACAGGACTCTGGCTATGCTTGACTACGCTTTTTTCTATTTACCTTTTTATTTTTATTAATAAACAAGTGTGATTCGATTATACTTCTGTCTCAGTCTGTTTCATGGTTTCTGACAGATTTATACTCAGACCAAAAGTTAACAAAAACATGTATAAATTAAAGTGTAGTTCCACCCAAAAGTGGAACTTCCACTCATTTGTCTCCTCTCCCCCTCTGGTACCACAATTGGCACCTTTCGGGGGGGGGGGGGGACAGGATACCGGTCTTAGACAGGTGTCCTGTTCCCACTTCCGGGAGTCCGGGCTGCGGGCGCATAAAATCACAGCGGGGCTTCTTCCTCCACTCCTCGTGGTCAGGCCAGTAGCAGAGAGGAGCGGGGCTTCGCACATGAGCAGTAGGGTTCCCGGTGTGAAGCCATAAGATGGCGGAAACAGCTGCGGTGCTGACATCGCGGGACTCCAGGACAGGTAAGTGTCCTATTGTTAAAAGCCAGCAGCTGCAGTATGTGTAACTGCTGGCTTTTATTTTTTATTTTATTTTTTGCCGGAACACCGCTTTAACAAAGAGCAGACTTGATGGTCTTTTATTTGCCATCACTTTTCTATGTTTCTATGTACAAGCCTATAACCCAAGGGCTATGAATACTTAGCCTGTGCTCTGTACTTTACCAATCAACATTAAACTTTTGGCTTGACATGCACTTTAGGGCTATGTGACAACCCAGTGTTTTACAACATTACTACAGGTGCAATAAGGCTTCCTGGTCACAGTATACTTAGGAACCATCGTAGGGATAATTATTACCACCTATTGTTTGTAGTAATACTAATTTAGACATCGTTCAAATGAGGCATTCCCATTAGACATCAGCAAGTGAACCAAAGGTCGCTGGTTCAAATTGCTGATAATAACATGGATATAACATAGCCTACATTTTGTGAACAAAACCTTTACTTACAATAGAGAATCTTTCATTAGCAATACAATGTAAAATATCAGCAACATTTTGGCTGTGGCTATTTATTCCTGACAGTTAACATTTCAAACAGATTGTTAAATTGGCACAGTATGCCAAAGGAAGATAATGAATACAGCTTATTAATAAAGTATGCAGCGAGCTAATGGCAAAGTAAAGTAAGACGTAGGGTAGTCCCGAGAGAGACAAGAGAATGGCACTTGAGAAGTCAGTCTATATTTGGAACATATATAAATATGTGCATAGTACCATCATTAACCAACCATTCCAAAGACTTAACACATACATTCAGCCATATGACTATTCCAGACATATATAAGGCATAGTCGCCAGCAGCTAATTGTCTGTAGCAGTTAATATCCCAGATCAAAATATTTTATATGCGATAAGCTGGGGTGCAAGATAAAAGTTAAGTAAATAGTTACCAAAATTCCTTTTAATATTGTGCATATATCACAGGCATTTCCAAGGTTATTGGTTTTGTAACAGCCTTGATAACAATATGTTTTATCGGTATTATGCTCAGTTAATATTCTGAAAGCCTATATAAAGTAAACCACTGTTAGCATGTCTACATAGTCTTGTTGAAAAAAAAAACATCATCTAGTTCAACCAATGAAAAGGGGGAAAAAAAAATTATACAAGCCTATATATAAAATCCTATCCCACGGTTGATCCAGAGGAAGGCAAAAAAAAACCAGCAAAACATGCTCCAATTTACTACAGCAGGGGAATAAAATCCTTCCTGATCCCCCGAGAGGCAATCAGATATTCCCTGGATCAATTTTACCTATAAATGTTAGTATCCAGTTATATTATGTACATTAACTGCTTGCCAACCAGCCGCCGCAGCTGTACTGCTGCAACATGGTTCGGCTGCGAGAATCAGCATTATTTTACATCATTTCCTTTTTTGGCCATTAGGGGCGCGCGCCCCCTGCTCGCCCCGGAGCCGATGCGAGTGGCCAGCGGACGCGATGACTGCTGAGCTCCCGGGATTGCCGCGAGAACCAGGATCTCTGTGTGTAAACACAGAGATCCCTGTTCTCTAAGGAAAGAAGAGACTGATCGTATGTTCATAAAAAGTATAAACACCGACCTGTCCCATTCCTCCTTCAGTTAGAACACACTAGGGAACACAGTTAACCCCTTCCCTGCCAGTGACATTTTTACAGTAATCAATGCATTTTTATAGCACTGATTGCTGTATAAATGCCAATGGTCCCAAAAATGTGTCAAAATTGTCCGATGTGTCCGCCATAATGTCGCAGTCATGATAAAAAGCTTGCCGCCATTACTAGTAAATAATTATACTAAAAATGCTATAAATCTATCCCCTATTTTTGTAGACGCTATAGCTTTTGCGCAAACCAATCAATATATGCTTATTGCGATTTGTATTACCAAAAATATGTAGAATACATTATTGGCCTAAACTGAGAAAAAATTGGCTTAAAAAAAAAAAAAAAAAATGGGGAAATTTATTGTAGCAAAAAACCAAATCTTCACCCTTTGCGGTGGGCTCTGAACCCTTCAGGAACACGGGAACCTCAGGTTACCCACAATCCTGGACCTGCGACAGCACCCTGCCAGTAAAAAAAACGTTATGGCCTTACTACCAAAAGTACTGAATCCCAGGGTCCAGCTCTCTAAAAGAGAAGCGCTCGCAAGAAAAACCTTGTTTCTTCAGACGCGAGGCCTGGGTACCATCCATTAAGCCCATGAAAGGGACATAAGAACGGATCCGGTCAGCATGGCTAGCCCCAGCAAGGAAGCTTCCAGTGGAGCTCAGCACAGCACATCTTTACTCGTGACCAACACCTTAGACACTGGCGAAAAAAATTGAGGACTCCCAGTAGTGGGAATGGTTATATAGGGAGTACACTTCTTGCCTTAGGGCGTGCCGGTGTCCATCACCTATCAGTGGCCCTACAACCCACATAGTAAGTACTATGGCTCTGTGTCCACTGATGTAAGAAAATAAATATTGTGTTATTTTCGAAATTGTCGCTTTTTGTTTATAGCGCAAAAAATAAAACCGCAGAGATGATCAAATACCACCAAAAGAAAGCTCTATTTGTGGGGGGGGGGGGGGGGGATGTAAATTGTGTTTGGGTACAATGTCACATGATTGCACAATTGTCAGTTAAAGCAACACAGTGCCAAATAGCAAAAAATGGCCTGGTCATTCAGCAGCCAAATCTTCCAGGGCTGAAGCGGTTAAAGAAAGAATCCAGCCCTTTTTTAAAGTATTCTACTGAGCGGGCCAGAACCACCTCTGAAGGGCGTCTATTCCACATTTTCACAGGTCTTACTGTAAAGAAACCTTTCTGTATTTGGAGATTAAATCTCTTCCTCTAAACTTAAAGAGTGCCCCCTTGTCCTCTGTGATGATCTTAAAGTGAATAACTCAACACCAAGTTCACTATATGGAACACTTATGTATTTATACATGGTGATCATATGCCCTCTCTCAATCTCCTTTTCTCAAAAGAGAAAACATTCAGTAACTCCAATCTTTCCTCCATGCCTCTTACCAGTTTGGTTGCCCTTCTCTGCACTTTCTCCAGTTACCAGATATCTTTTTTGAGCCCAAAACTGAACTGCATATTCTAGATGAGGTCTTACTAATGATTTGTACAGGGGTAAAATGATGCCACCTCTCTCTCTGGAGTTTATATGTCTCTTAATACAAGAAAGGACTATGCTCGCTTTGGAAACCGCTGCTTGGTGTTCCATGCTATTATTAAGCTTATGATCTACCAGAACCCCCAGATCCTTCGGCACTATGGATTCCCTCAGTTGTACTTCCCCTAGTATGTATGATGCATGCATATTCTTACCCCCAAGTGTATAACTACATTTATCAACATTAAACCTCATCTGCCACCTAGTCACCCAATTAAACAGTGCATTAAGTTGGCTTGTAAATTGGAGAGATCCTGTAAGGACATTATTCCACTACATAGCTTGGTGTCATCTGCAAAGACTGAAAAGGTACCTTGAATCCCAGACCCAATATTATTTATAAAGATATTAAAAATGAAGGGTCCCAGCACTGAACCTTGGGGTACACCACTGAGAACCTTAGACCATTCAGAGTAAGAATCATTAACCCCTACTCTCTGAATTCGGTCTTTTAGACAGTTTTATATCCATTTACACACTGATCTTTTCAAGCCTGTAGATATTACCTTACACATTAGCTGTGTGTGGGGAACTGTGTCAAATGCTTTTGCAAAATCTAAGTATACCACATTCATCGCCACCCCTCTGTCCAAGGTTTTACTTACCACCTCATAAAAATAGCTTTTGTCTTTCATGAACCCAATATTTTTTCCAGCAAGCACTCATCTATGTGGTTTTTTAAAAGCTCCAGTATCTTTCCAACTATAGAAGTTAAACTAACAGGTCTATAGTTAGTTATTAAAGACTTTGATCCCTTTTTAAATATAGCCACTACATTGGTATAAAATGTTTTTTTCTTTAACTATACCTGTACATTCATCAAATTCCCGCTTGACAATTAAAAGATAAAATGTGCAATGTTAGCCATCATCAATCAAGCCCCCAATGGCTTCTGGTATTTTTGGTTTTCTGTATACTGCTGAACAGGCAACCAAAGCTGAGCAGCATGGCATGCTTGTTCATTACAAAAAATTAATCCGAACTAATATTTAAAAAAAATAATTACAAACATTAACTGCCCTGATACTTGCTGTAGGCCCTGCAAATATCCTGTGCAAATGCTAACCAAAATATGGTAGGGAAATGCACTAAGCTAGACATGTCCACCAAATGATAGCACTCAGGTATATTGATCGGTACTGAGAACTGCATTGTAGGAAGGCAGGGGTAGTGTGTATCCAATACCCAGAGGCACTACAGCATTGCAGGGTGCCTTCCCCGCAGCAGGGAGAGGGGGTAGTTGCTCTCATTCTATCTTCCTATATCTTTAATCCCACAGAGAGTCTGCTAAGTGGGACTGAAGAATCAAAGAAGGCATTTTCTGGAGTGTGCCAGGAGTGGAGTGGCAGTTGAGAGGTCCATAAGCATTGTGGAGGGATGACTCGGAAATTAAAGAAAAGTGCTGGAAGACATCACCAGCATGATGTACCCATAGAATGATAACATATATAATTTGAAGACTTCAATTTTCTGTAGGTGGCTAGAATCAGGAACATCCCTGAACATCACACCATCAAATATATACATTGAAAGACAAGCAAAACACCATGATCCTGGTAAATCCAGCAATAAGGAGGCCTGCATGCACTACAATAAGGACTGTTTGAAAAGCAGAAAATCTGGGTAGGTAGGCTGCCCCCTGTATGCATTTTGGCTGCAATTCACACTAGTTGCAGAGACATGCGTTTTCCTCCACTAGAAAAAGCTAAGTGCGCAAGGACACACAGAAAACCATTTTCTATGTGCCTTGTTCACACTAAAATGATGATCTTGTGCAGTGCAGAGCTGGGTGGAAATCTACAGCATGTCTGCATTTTGTGAAATGAAAGGAATACCGAAAGATTTATGGTAAAAATATATGAAAGAAAACACGTTAACTGTTGTCAAAATGCAAAAATACGGATGCAAAGGCACATTAAATCTGACGTCAATGCATACCTATGCACAGCAAATTTGTCCCTTTTTCATGAGTTTTTATGCAAGCATAATGTGAATGAGCCATTAAGCACCATCGGAAGGAACCTCAGCCACTGGTCTAATGCTGGGGGGAAACAACAGTGACTGGCAAAATATAGCGAACATGAATAAGCGTCCTATCCTGGTACAGGCTGCATGTAGTCACCATTAGATACTGCCAGCAAAAAAAGGATCATTACCCAATGCATCAGAAAAGCATGCTAGATCTACACTAGCTGTAATATATTTAGCATATTTTGTAAATAAACATGAAATACCACATTTTAACAAATATGCTGTTAAAAAAAAGCCTATAATTGTTTAAACTTATGGATTCTACTTAAAAATGTTGGTGAAAAATAAGGCTGTGAGTGTACATACCATATGTAATCAATGGTTGATACACGGTTGATTGCTTGTTGGTTTAGTACTGTTACACTGTCTAATAGAGTGTACATTTTGATTTTAATTAAAAAAATAATAAAAAGGCCAAGAAATCTGGTAAAAAAGTGAGAACTAAAAAGTCATATTTTTTTTTCTTCTTGTCATTTGCATTATTTTGATCTGCGGTTGCCTATTGCGACAGTCATCTTTTATAAGAGTACTGCTTGTGATACTTTTTATTTTTTTATTTTTATTTTTGCACTAACATCCAAACTTTTGGAATGCACCCGTTCTTCAAGGTCCAAAATACAATACTGCCAGCAAAGAGGTCAGAAAGAAAGAAAGAAAAAAAAAAAAAAAAAACCACAAGAATTGTAAACGTGTGAGGCTGTAGCTAATAAGCTGAACCCCATAAAGTAGGAAAGGTCTCTCCCTGCTGGAGACATTATGAACAGCATGCACTAGATGCCAACAGGAAAATAACACTGCACTTGGTCATGTCACCAGTTAAATCCCTTGGTTTGTGGCTTGACCAGTTATCCAAACAAATGCCAATAGACCTTATGAGTGGTGAATGGGGAAAAACGCAGCTGTCAAAATAA
Source organism: Lithobates pipiens (assembly GCF_037356315.1). Lineage (NCBI taxonomy): Eukaryota > Metazoa > Chordata > Amphibia > Anura > Ranidae > Lithobates > Lithobates pipiens. Next base: position 192,290,470 of record NW_027507788.1, on the reverse strand, counting down.
AGACCGTAACACTTGCATTCATTACAGTAGCTACTGAAAGAAGTTGAAAGAACTTCCAGCCTATTACTTCCGGTCTTCCTGATAATCAAATGGTAAAGTACCACGATTGTTGGTAGTTTATAAGATAACCATTTCACCTAAACCCAGTTATGGAGTTTACCCACAGTGGCAGTCTGAGAGACCTTTAGGCTCTGTTCACACTAGTGCGTCTACAAAGTCGCCTGATTTTGAGTGCGACTTTGATGCAATTTTACACTCCCTGACATCCAAGTCGCAACAAAGTAGACAAGTCGCACTAGTGTGAACAAAGCCTTTCACACAAGCGATGGAGGCAGAAGAGGCAACCGGCCACTGGCTCCTGCACCTCAGTCCTGGAGGGAACAATGAGAGAATTCAGATTTTCCATCTGTTCTGTATCAGGAGCTCTGTCCAACTCTGATGATTACACAGGGAGAACGAGGCTCACCCAGTGTAATCTGCAGGACACGCCCTGATGGTATTTGATTTTGTGCATTTTAATTCATTTTGCAATCACAGGTTATCAGTCTGTCACTGGTTGAAGAATAGGGGATTGCTGGAGTTAATCAAAGTATGCACACTGGTCACACACACACACACACACAGACACAGACACAGACACAGACTTATGTTACAATCTGACTGCATAATCTTCTTTATATGTACTAAAGCATTCCTTTTCATTTATATCCAATATTTTAGGCTCTTGCAGTACATAGTTTTTGGAATCTCACCTAGCAGTATGAAGAGGTTGCTGGTTCAAATCCCAACCACGACACTACCTGCCTGGAGTTTGCATGTTCTCCCTGTGTCTGCGTGGGTTTCCTCCCACAATCCAAAGACATGCAGGTTGGTTAATTGGCTTCTGTCCAAAATTGGCCCTAGTATAAGAATGGGGACCTTGGATTGTGGGCTCCTTGAGGGTAGGGGCTGATGTGAGAGTGCAATGTACAGGGATAGGGACAATTGTAGACACTCACTCAGGTTGAACTAGATGGACTGGTGTCTTTATTCAACCTTACTAACTATGAAACTATGAGATTGGTTTGGGGGGAGCCTATATTTTCTTAATGATGTACAGTACGATGAAAGCATCCTCATACACATTACAGAAGATCCTTACCTGTGGTTCATACTTTTCTACTGTGGCCAAGTGAGAGGAACTGTCGTAGCCACCAACAGCATAAAGATTACCATCTAGAAAGATTATAAAATTTTACATTGGTTGGTTTAAGTACCATACAGAGACTTCTGTCTTCAATCGGCAAATGAGCATTTCACGGTAAAGAAACAAGGCTGACCTAGTGTTGCCACTCTAACATATCTTCGTCTAGTGCTCATGGCAGCTATGGAGGTCCATGTTCCTGTGAGAGGGTCATACCGCTCAGCACTGTAACGAAAGCAGAATGTCAGTTTTCTGTCAATTTAGATATCAAAGTAGAACATTAAAAGAAAACCCGTCAAGAAACAACTATGGAGGCCATCACTACTAACCTCCTTCTCAACATGTTAGTTCCCTTGGCTACTATGCTGACACCACAGCTTCCCGATTCTAAAAAATGTATGAAAGCTTTTATATTCACTTGCTGCATGCTTTTGTCTAATTCAAAGTACTGAAACCCTGGATCAGCATGCAGAGCAGGCAGATAAAAAAAAGCAGTTACTTTATCCTGGTGCAGCATGTCAGATGTAAAGGATTCTGATGATCTATCTAATGCATTGGTGGTAAACTTGATATAGGGGACCACAAGTGCAGCCCCTGACATCAAAGGGCTGAACACAAACCAAATAAAATGATAGTATCAGAGACAGCGGACACACAACAGGATATAGTCAACTAATAGCGTGATACAAGAGATGGCCAGAGACTGCGGACCCGATACAAGAGATGGCCAGAGACTGCGGACCCGATACAAGAGATGGCCAGAGACTGCGGACCCGATACAAGAGATGGCCAGAGACTGCGGACCCGATACAAGAGATGGCCAGAGACTGCGGACCCGATACAAGAGATGGCCAGAGACTGCGGACCTGATACAAGAGATGGCCAGAGACTGCGGACCTGATACAAGAGATGGCCAGAGACTGCGGACCTGATACAAGAGATGGCCAGAGACTGCGGACCTGATACAAGAGATGGCCAGAGACTGCGGACCTGATACAAGAGATGGCCAGAGACTGCGGACCTGATACAAGAGATGGCCAGAGACTGCGGACCTGATACAAGAGATGGCCAGAGACTGCGGACCTGATACAAGAGATGGCCAGAGACTGCGGACCTGATACAAGAGATGGCCAGAGACTGCGGACCTGATACAAGAGATGGCCAGAGACTGCGGACCTGATACAAGAGATGGACAGAGACTTTGTACACAATGCAAGAGATGGACAGAGACTGGACATGATACAATATATGGTTAGAGACTGCAGACATGATACAATATATGGTTGGAGACTGTGGACATGATACAATACTTGAAAGAAGCCTCATCTGCAGTCTCAATGTGAAAGCCCAAGTGCTTTAAGAGCCCTTTCACAATGTCAGCGCCCGAAAAACACTCGTAAAGCGTTGATTAAACTAGCAGTGCTTAACCAGCGTTTTTTGAGCGTTATTGGGGCGCTTTTAACCCCTGCTAGTGGCCAAATAAAGGGTTAAAAGCGCCCACAAAACCCTGCTGCCAATAGCGCTTTTCAGGCGTTTTACAGGCACTTCCCATTGATTTCAATAGGAAGGAGTGCTTTAGGAGCGGTGTATTCACCGCTCCAAAAGCGCTGCAAAGAAGCTGCTTGCAGGACTTTTTTTGACGCCCTGCCTCAGTGTGAAAGCACTCGGGCTTTTACATTGGGATTGCAGTTGCGGCTTCTTTCAGGTGCTTTTTTTAACGCTAAAGCGCCTGAAAACCGCCCCAGTGTGAAAGGGATCTCAGTGTGAAAGCACTCGGGCTTTTACATTGGGATTGCAGTTGCAGCTTCTTTCAAGCGCTTTACAGGCTCTTTTTTTTTTAACGCTAAAGCGCCTAAAAAATGCCCGAAAAACGCCCCAGTGTGAAAGGGGTCTTAAAGCTACTTACCTGCCTGTCCACCCCAGTATAGTAACGGCCAACTGTGAGTTCCGGGGATGGCGCATCGCTGGATTCAAAACGAGTAAGGTTGCGCTTTATAAATTGATGGGTTTAGCTCTGCTTTAATTTCCCCCCCAATTTAATGGCACTAAACACTGCCCAATAATAATTAACTGTCAAATGCAAGGTCCTTAGCGGGCAGCAGAGGCTCTAGAATTTGACAGTTTAATGCGCTAGCAAGGTGAAGGGTGTAATCCAAAAAAAAAGACAGAGGTCTTAAACCGGAAGTAAACTCATAGATTTAAAAGTTTCAAAAAAACAGCTACATTTCCGGCACATGCACATTGGCTGTGCTCTCAACCAAACTGTCAAACCATCTAATGGCTGGTGTCATAACTGGTCACATGTGCAGCATCATAGCAGTTGAACATTAAATAGAGGCCAAGATGGCAGCTTCCTTTGCTGAAAATGATAGGAGGGTTTACTTCCACTTTAAAGAACTAAACCCTCCTATCGTTTTTCAGCCAAGGAAGCTGCCATCTTGGCCTTTGACGCTGATCTTCAACTGTCATGATACTGCATGTATAATTAGTTAGGACACCAGCCATTTGATGGTTTGACAGCTTGGTTCAGAGAACAACCAATGTGATAGTTTACATTCTGGAATGTAACTTTTTTGATATTGTTAAATTGATGGGATTAGTTCCGCTTTAAGTACCGCATGGGCTTTGTTTCAGGAAAAGGAGGGTTTTAAAAAGGTGTAATTCACCTTTACTCAAAAACTGCCTATGCAGATAAGTTATGTTAGTAGATAAAAAGCATTGACTAAAGATGAATATTCCCCTTTACTACAGGTTTAGGCCATTTACGTACCTCATGAAGCCTGACTGGAAATCTTCCAGGACATTGCTAACGATGTTGCTAAGAGAAGCCTAGTGTTACTGCTCATCTTCATCATCACAGGAGTGAGCTCATTGTCCAATTCAAACCCCTTCACATGCTCTCGCTTTCTCCCCTGATGCAGTAGCTCTGCTTTTGACAACTTGCTCCTGTGATGGAGAGGATGAGCAGTAACAATAGGCTTCTCTTAGCAACATCCTAGAAGTTTTCAGGCTTCATGGAGGTACATAAATAGCCTACACATATAACAAAGACGTTATGCAACTTTGGTAAAAGATGCACACTTTGTTTTTATCTACAGAAGCCCCTTATCTGCATAGGCAGTCTTTTATGTTACTCAACAGTAAGGATATCATAGGTACTTGAAGGTACAATAAAGTGCCTGAATTTCAGGTCAGGTTTACTTTACCAAGATCACAATACCTGTTTAGGCAAGAAGCACCATCATAGCCACCTGCAGCATAGAGCAGACCATGAAGTACAGCCACTCCGAGACAACTACGACGGGTTCCCATGGAGACTTCTGGCTGCCAAGTGTTTGTTACAGGGTCGTAGGACTCTACAGTAGCAAGATCAGATGTTCCATCATATCTATTGCATGAAAAATTGCATGAATATAAGTTAATTTTATAGGAAACTAACATTTCCTATGTGTGCTTCTATCAGTGTCTGCCATTCTTACCCTCCTACTGCATACAGTTTGTTCCCAATAGCTGCAACTCCCACTCTGGCCCTTCTTGTTGACATTGATGCCACCATGTGCCAGCGGTCAGTACGGGTATCGTAGGCTTCACAGTCACCATGTATGGCAAACAGGCTCCCGCCACCTGCAATGCAACAGATACAGACCTGTGCGATAGAATGATGTTTTCTATTTGTACACAGCATAGGTTTTTTTTTTTTTATGCCCCTTTGACATGGTCAGGTAGCTGTGGGCAGCAAATTCCTGCAGCAAGAATGAGCAGAATCTTGCTTCTGGAATGACCAGTTAATGCGATCAGCTGCGCTCAACCCATTTAAACTAATGGTGGTCTGAAAGCAGCCGATGCTATTCGCACACAGAGCAGATAGCTGCAATTAGGGACAGATGTCTGAGCCCAGACGCAGTCATCTTCAGGTTATCAGAACTGAAAATCTGTTTGCAACATTTGTCCCTAAAATAATGTAGCATGAAGTATTATGCATAGGGTTAAACACTTTATCTAATAACAAAAGTTCTTAAATTAACTTTCTTTCTTTCTAAATAAACACCAATATATAGTATATAACAAACATTTTAATTTCTAATCTAATTTTGTTTCCATGCAAACTTCTAACTTATTTATGCTGCTGAACATCCTCAGTGAAAAGACCCTCCCCCAATTGAATCTGCAAACAAATAATCATTTATTCCGCTTGATTTAGGCTCAATTTTGATTGGCCAGGGCACAACATTATTGATTGGTTTGCATCAGTCCACAGCATTGAGACACTTTGTTCATGAAAACAATGGTATTTCAATCTTTCCGGTTATGAGATTACACAACGGAAACAGCGATCAGTAACTTAGGATCATAAGTTACGATCGTATATTAACTATCGATCAAAATCTACTTTCCTGTGTGTGGCATATCGATCATATATGTTGTTTACTTTTAATTCATTTCTGCGTGAAGAGATCAATCGAAAAAATTAATTGTTCATTTATCGAAGCAGGTATGGCCACCATTACTTTGGCAAACAAATGTAATCTTGATACTGCATGGTGAATATTTGTGCAACTAATGAGGTAAATTGTTTGGCTTCATTCATAAAGGTATTAAAATGAGGGCATGTAGCGTGAATTTTGATGTTCATGAATGTCTTCTTGTCTTAGACCCCTTTCACACCAGGGCGTTTTACAGGCGCTATAGCGTTAGAAATAGCGCCTGCAAAACGCCCTAAAGAAGCTGCACCATTGTGTGTAGTGTGAAAGCCCCGAGGGCTTTCACACTACAGCGGTGCGCTGGCAGGACGTCAGAAAAAAGTCCTGCCAGCAGCTTCTTTGGAGCGGTGAAGGAGCGGTGTGTTTACCGCTCCTCCACCGCTGCTGTCCATTGAAGTCAATGGGGCAGCGCTGTAATGCCGCCGGCAAAACGCCGCTATAGCGGCGTATTGCCGGCGGTTTTAACCCTTTCACGGCCGCTAGCGGGGGGGGGGGGGGGGTAAAAGCGCCCCGCTAGCGGCCGAAATGCGCCGCAAATCCGGCGGTAAAACGCCGCTAAAAATAGCGGCGTTTTACCGCCGACACAAGGTGCGGTGTGGTGTGAAAGGGGTCTTAGGGAGAGCGGTGTTCTGAGTCGAAAGGAGTAGTACCACCAAGTGCTATAATGTCTGGCTTATGTCAGACGCTGTAGACCTATTAGTTTTTTAGCTCTTGGCATTCTTCTCTCTTACTAAAATAGAATTTGAAAGCCAGGCAGGGCAGCATTTAGTGCCCGTTCATACTGTCCAGCCGAAAAACAAAACAAAAAGAAAAAATGCAGTAAAAAGGCATATGCGGTTTTAAAGCATTTTTATTGTGTTTGCATTGCGTTTTTGGTGCGTTTTCTGGATTCCTGACTCCCAGCTAGGAATGGAGACTCAAACGCACCAAAAATGAACCACGGGATACATTTTCCATCCATTGTTCGCTTTCTCAACACCAAAAGGATATCAAAAACTGATGAGTGTGAAAGAGCCCTTAAAATGGTTGTAAACCCTTACAAACCACTTTGACCTACAGGCAAGCCTAGATTAAGGCTTACCTGTAGGTCCAAGAAATATCCCCTAAACCTACACAGTTTAGGAGATATTTACAAAAAGACAGTCATGCGCCATAGACAGTGGTGCGCAGGTGCACTGAGTGTGCCGCTGCTAACAGCGATATGCCGTTAGCGGCGGCTCCCGTGCGCATGTGCGGGAGTGACGCCATCACTGCTCCGGCGCTGTGAGTGGCCGGAGCAGCGAAACCGGGAAGAAGATGGACACTCTGAACTACAGGGGACAGCAGCGACATCGCTGGCTCCTGTGTCAGGCAAGTGACACATAATGGGCTACTATGCGATGCATAGTAGTCCATTATGCTTTACTTTCACAGGGAGACAGAGGAAGTAAACCCATTAGGGTTTACTTCCTCTTTAAAAATCCTGCTGGTGATTTGTTCTTCACAATGTATAGCACTGGGAAGGAGCATTGCATTTTGGTTGCGTTGGCCAAAAAGGTATGACAAATCAACAAGATGTGCTTCCGCCACCTCTCCGTAGCTGCATGGAAAAGCTCAAGATCTGGCAGAGGAGTTTTGTCCTCCTCTCTGTTGATGACTGCTGAGACAAGGTGGGGGCAGAAAAGATGGGCTTGCTACAGGAGAGGTGTGAGGGCCACATGAAATTAACCTGGAGGGCCGGGTGTTTGACACATGTGTTTTAGACAATGTAACATCTTTTGAGCTAGAAGTGTCATTTACAGTGAGGGAAAAGTGTTCCCCTGCTGATTTTGTACATTTGGCCACTGACAAAGAAATGATCATTCTATAATTTTAATAGGTTTATTTTTACAGTGCGAGACAGAACAACAACAAAAAAGATTCAGAAAAACGCATTTCAAAAAAGATATAAAATTGATTTGCATTTTAATCAGTGAAATAAGTATGTGATCCCCTATCAATCAGCAAGATTTCTGGCTCCCAGGTGTCTTCTATACAAGTAACTATTTGAGATTAGGAGCACTCTCTAAAGGCAGTGCTCCTAATCTCAGCTTGTTATCTGTATAAAAGACACCTGTTTACAGAAGAAATCAGATTCTAATCTCTCCACTATGGCCAAGAGCAAATAACTGTCCAAGGATGTCCGAGACAAGACTGTAAACCTACACAAGGCTGGAATGGGTTACAAGGCCATCGCCAAGCAGCTTGGTGAGAGGGTGACAACAGTTGGTGCGATTATTTGCAAATGGAAGAAACACAAAATAATTGTCAATCTCTCTTGGTTTGGGTCTCCATGCAAGATCTCACCTTATGGAGTTTCAATGATCATGAGAATGGAGAGGAATCAGCTTAGAACTACACAAAAGAACCTGTCAATGATCTCAAGGCAGCTGGGACCATAGTCAACAGGAAAACAATTGGTAACACACTACGTCATAAAGGACTGAAATCCTGCAGCGTCTGCAAGGTCCGAATGATTCAGAGGAGAACTGGGTGAAAGTGTTGTGGTCAGATGAGACCAAAATCGAGCTCCTTGGCATCAACTCAATTTGCTGTGTTTGGAGGAGGAGGAATACTGCCTATGACCCCAAGAACACCATCCCCACTGTCAAACATGGAGGTGGAAATATTACGCTTTGGGGTGTCTTTCTGCTAAGGGGAAAGGACAACTTCATCACATCAAAAGGGACAATGGACGGGGCCATGTACCACCAAATCTTGGGTGAGAACCTCCTTCCCTCAGCCAGGGCATTAAAAATGGGTCGTGGATGGGTATACCAGCATGAAAATGACACCAAACACAAGGCCAAGGCAATTAAGGAGTGGCTCAAGAAGAAGCACATTAAAAAAAGGTCCTGGAGTGGCCTAGCCAGTCTCCAGACCTTAACCACTTGCCTACGGGGCAGTTACACCCCCTTCCTGCCCAGGCCATTTTTCAGCTTTCAGCCGTGTCACACTTTGAATGATAATTGCGTGGTCATGCTACACTGTACCTAGAATATAATTTTTTATAATTTTCTTTACACACATAGAGCTTTAATTTAATTTTTTTATTATTTATTACTAAAAAAAAGAAAAAAAATCCCCAAAATTTAGAAATTTTTTTTTTACTTAGTTTCTGTCAGTAAATTTTGCAACTAAGTCATTTTTCTCCTTCACTGATGTGCAGCACTGATGGGCACCGATAGGCTGAACTGGTGTGCATTGATGAGGTGGCACTTATGGGCACTAATTGGTGACACTGGTGGCGCTATATTGTAATCAGAGCTGATCAGTGCCCTGATTACATGCGTAGATGCCCCCCTGTGTGGAGATGCCACTGATCGGCTCTCATCACCACACACTCTGTCAAGGTGAGGAGCGCCGATTACCTGCATCTCCGTGTTTACATGTGAACGGCTGTGATTGGACACAGCCGATCACATGGTTAAAGAACTGCGGACGCGGCTCTCTACAGAGACTGGGGTTGCACTGTATCCTAGCAACAGGGAGCGGGCATTCTGGGACAACTTCATGTGACGGCATCCCAGAATGAGAGCCGTACCGCCATGCCGTTATTTGATGGTGGGTGGACGGCAACTGGTTAATCCCATAGAAAATATGTGGAGGGAGCTGGAGGTTCGAGTTACCAAACATCAGCCTCAAACCTTAATGACTTGGACAGGATCTGCAAAGAGGAGTGGGACAAAATCCCCCCTGAGATGTGTGCAAACCTGGTGGCCAACTACAAACAACAACTGACCTCTGCGATTGCCAACAAGAGTTTGGCCATCAAGTACCAAGTCATGTTTTACAAAGGAGCGAAATACTTATTACACTCAGTAAAATGCGAATCAATTTATAACTTTTTTGAATTGTGTTTTTCTGGATTTTTTCATTGTTAATCTGTCTCACTGTTAAAATAACCCTACCATTAAAATTATAGACTGATCATTACTTTGTCAGTGGGCAAACATACAAAAACAACAGGGGATCAAATACTTTTTTCCTTTTTTTCCCCTCACTGTAGATGATTTCTAGCTCAAAACGCCTGTTACATGGTCTACAACACGTGTCAAACACCCAGCCCTCCAGGTCAATTTCATGTGGCCCTCACACCTCTCCTGCAGCAACCCCATCTTTTTTGCCCCCACCTTGTCTCAGTAGTCGTCAACAGAGGAGGACAGAACTCCTCTGCCAGATCTTGAGCTTTTCTATTCAGCTACAGAGAGGCTAGTCTTGGTCTCCCCACCATTCCCAGTCTCTGAAATTGATAGCAGAGGAGGACATAACTCATCCTGCAGATTCTGCCTCTCTCTATGCAGCTGCAGCACCCCCTCATCTCCACCTCTCCTGGTCCCAGCATTCAGCAGCTGACTCCAGCCCTCCTCGGGTTCTCCCCCTGGCCTTGCACTTTATGCTTCCCAGCTCCTCCTGAAAGCAGCACAGAGTAAGGGGGGTGCACTGTGATGTAAAGGGTGGAGTCTTGACATCTGATGTAAGGGGGAGTGGTATGCTCTAAACATCTAGTTTACAGATACAACCGGCCATTTAAAAAGCATCCACAATGCTGATGCGGCCCACAATGAAATTAAGTTCGACACCCCTTGTATAAAGGTATATCAATTTTGCTGTGGCTCTGTTTCGAATGTTTCCTATAGCATTGGTTTCCTGTTATTTTACTGAACTTGTAGTATTTGGAAAAACAATAAATCTGCAAAAATGTTCTCAACTCCATGGAAGAAAAGCAAGTTGCTTTATCATCCTTACCTACTGCAAAGAGCACAGTGCTGGCTCCTTCGCATCGCCGTGGCCGTGTCCGGCTATTACTCAGGACGCCCCGCTGTTCTGGCATCAGGTGGTACTTTAGGGCCTCAATCAACAAGTCTTTACATTCTGAGTGATGGCGAACGAGGAGCTCTGTGTCAACACTGCTCATCAGGAAATCCCTGCTCAGCAATGGAAGCCGCACACACTTCATTAGCTACCAGGAAAAAGTAAAAGAAAGAAAAAATATAATCATGTTCACGGAAACAAGAGAAATGATATACCTTCTACCTAAAGGCAGTGTATCATTTATATTACAGGTGATGCCAAACAAAGTGTTAATTGCCATAATTCATTCACTTAAATCAAATATACCGTTGTGCTCATAAGTTTACATACCCTGGCAGAATTTATGATTTCTTGGCCATTTTCCAGAGAATATGAATGATAACACAAACATTTTTCACTCATGGTTAGTGTTTGGCTGAAGCCATTTATCAATCAACTGTGTTTACTCTTTTTAAATCATAACAACAACACAAACTACTGAAATGACCCTGATCAAAAGTTTACACAAAGGGGTTTGAATGACTATTAAAAGTAACCAACCTCACCTGTGATCTTTTTGCTTGGTGTGTGTGGGTGTGTGTATGTGTGTATATATATATATATATATATATATATATATATATATATATATATATATTGGACCCTCCTTGGAACATTATATGGGGGATCAACCAGCAGAATTACTAGGCAGACATACAGTGAACCTAAAGAAAGTTTGATATGTTATAGCTACAAAACGGTATGCATTTCCAGCTCTTCATTTAGTCCACCAGGGGCAAAGGTGTTCAAGGAATAAATCCAGTATGTCTCTTTCGCACAGACATTTAAGGCGTTCTGCTACAGGGAGAGTATTGTGTATGTCTTGTGAAATCCATACAAAAAGACCATCGAATGATTGGCTATAGAACTCTTTAAAATGTCAGGGGGCGCTATGTTTGTCCGAGCCTACATATAAATAAAGGTCAATGAGTTCCTGGACTCCTGACGGACCCTTGCATCTTTCATCTAGTGCTGCACTGACGTTTCTGGATTCTGGGTCATGTGGAAAGCAAAAGAATTGTCAAAGGATCTGCGGGAGAAGGTAGTTGAACCATATTAAACTGGAAAGGAAATAAAGATATCCAAGGAATTGAGAATGCCAATCAGTAGTGTTTAAACTCTGATCAGAATTGGAAAATTAGGGTGTTCTGTTGAAACCAAACCACGGTCAGGTAGACCAACTAAGATTTCAGCCACAACTGCCAGGAAAATTGTTTGGGATGCAAAGAAAAACACACAAATAACTTAAGATGAAATACAGGACTCTCTGAAAACAAGATGCAGAATAAGGAGTCACTTGAAGAAAGATGGGCTGCATGGTCGAGTCACCAGAAGAAAGCAATTACTCTGCAAATGACACAAAGTATCGCCCTTAAAATACGCCAAACAGCACAGAGACAAGCCTCAAACCTTCTGGCACAAAGACATTTGGAGCTATGAGACCAAAATTGAGATTTTTGGCCACAACCATAAACTCTACATTTAGAGAGGAGTCAACAAGGTCTGTGATGAAAGATGCACCATTCCTACTGTTTAACACAAAGGTGGATCGCTGATGTTTTGGGGGATGTGTGAGCTAAAAAAGGCACAGGGAATTTGGTCAAAATTGATAGAAAGATGAATGCAACATGTTATCAAAAAATACTGGAGGAACATTTGCATTCATCAGCCAGGAAGCTGCGCATGGGACCTACTTGGACATTCCTAATTGACAATGATCCAAAACACAAGGCCAAGTCGACCGGTTATTGCCTACTGCAGAATAAAGTGAAGGTTCTGGAGTGGCCATCTGTCTCCTGACCTCAATATCATTGAGACACTCTGGGGAGATCTCAAACATGCAGTTCATGCAAGACAGCCCAAGAATTTACAGGAACTGGAGGCTTTTTGCCAAGAGGAATGGGCAGCTTTACCTTCTAAAGCTGCGTACACACGGGCGGACTGTATGGCCTACTTAGTCCGTCATACAATCCGACGGACAGTCCGTCATACTTTCGAATGAACTGACTTGACCACACACACCACTTTTTGAGCGGACTAATACGGCGTACTAAGTCCGCCATACTGTTTTTTTTTGTACTTTTATTTTACAGGTGAATGGGTAGGGGTACATTGTACCCCATACTCATTCACATAGGGTGGGGGGCCGGTATCCAGGGGCCCCCTTATTAAAGGGGGCTCCCGGATTCCGATAAGCCCCCCGCCCGCAGACCCTGACAACCAACGGCCAGGGTTGTCGGGAAGAGGCCCTGGTCCTCATCAACATGGGGACAAGGTGCTTTGGGGTGGGGGGGGGGGGCCGCGCGGCCCCCCCTTCCCCAAGGCACCCCCCCATGTTGAGGGCACGCGGCCTGGTACGGCTCAGGAGGGGGGGGGGGGCGCTCGCTCGCCCCCCCTTTCCTGGCCGGCCGGGTAGCGTGCTCGGACAAGGGTCTGTTGTGGACTTGGGGGGGACCCCCACGCCGATTTTTTTAAGTCCATACCAGGCGGCGGGGCCAGCGACTTCTCCTTCGCGGGCCCCGCCTACCTGGATACCCGCTCGAAATGAACGGACTTTTCTCCGGGCGGGAAAAGTCCGCTCATTTCAAAAGTACGGCGGACTGGCACACACACGGGCGGATTGTCCGCCGAAATGCGAGTACGACGGACAGTATTACGGAAATTCCGAAATACTTAGTCCGCCAGACTGCACGCTGGAAAAGTCCGCTGAAGCCCACACACGAGCGGACTGTCCGCTGAAATGTGTTTCGGCGGACTAAGTAGGCCATACAATCTGCCCGTGTGTACGCGGCTTGAGAAGATAAAGAGCCTCATCCGCAAATACCACAAAAGACTTCAAGCTGTCATTGATGTTAAAGGGGGCAATACAAGGTATTAAGAACTGGGGTATGTAAACTTTTTATTAGGGTCATTTGGGTAGTTTCTGTTGTGGATATGATTTAACCACTTAAAGACCAGGCCTCTTTTTCAGACTCTGTGTCTACAAGTTAAAAACACTTTTTTTGCGAGAAAATTACTTAGAACCCCCAAACATTATAAAAAAAATTTCTAACACCCTAGAGAATAACATGGCAGTCATTGCAATACTTTTTGTCACACCGTATTTGCGCAACGGTCTTACCAGCACACTTTTTTTGGAACAAATTCACTTTTTTTAATAAAAAAAAATAAGACAACAGTAAAGTTAGCCCAATTTGTTTTATATTGTGAAAGATAATGTTACGCCGAGTAAATTGATACCCAACATGTCACGCTTCAAAATTCCACCCGCTCATGGAATGGCGTCAAACTTTTACCCTTAAAAGTCTCCATAGGCAACGTTTAAAAAATTCTACAGGTTGAATGTTTTGGGTTAGAGAGGAGGTCTAGGGCTAGAATTATTGCTCTCACTCTAATGATCATGGCGATACCTCACGTGTGATTTGACTACCGTTTTCATATGCGGACGCTACTCGCGTATGCGTTCGCTTCTGCGTGCGAGCTCGTTGGGACGGGGCGCTTTAGAAATAAAAAAAAATGTTTTCTTGTTTTATTTTATTTATTTTTACACTGTTAAAAAAAATTTAAAATAATAATAGGGTCACTTTTATTCCTATTAGAAGGAATGTAAACATCCCTTGTAATAGAAAAAAGCATGACAGGTCCTCTTAAATATGGGATCTGGGGTGAAAAAAAAAAAAAAAAAAGCGTAATTTGTAAAAAGGACAACAGAAAAATGGCCCCTTAAGACGTATGGGTGGAAGTGAGGTTCTGACGTCGCTTCGGCCTTGCTATGGTATGTAGATGGGTGGGGGCTAGCTTAGCCTCACTCGTCTCCATACCCAGCCACGGAGACAGGTCCCGGTCGCCTCCACCACTGCCGACGGCTCCGGTAAGTGGCGGGAAAGTGGATGGCCCATCTCCACCATTGGTGAGACCACCATTATCGTAAACAGAACCGCCGGCTCCAAAGATGGATATCTCAGCTGTGGAACTGTTCATAATTTACTCTACTCTTGACTAAGGCCCCTGTTCCAGCTGAAGAAAAACAGCCCCAAAAGCATGATACTGCCACCACTGTGCTTCACAGTGGGTATGATGTTCTTTTGGTGATGTGCAGTGTTATTCTTGCACCAAATATATCTTTTGGAATTATGGCCAAAAAGTTCAACCATGGTTTCATCAGACCAGAACCCATTTTTCCACATGCTATTGGAGGACTTCACATGTGTTTTTAGCCGGACTTGGATCTTTGGATTTTTCTTTGTAAAAAAAATAAAATAAAAAGGCTTCCATCTTGCTACTCCCATAGCCCAGACATATGAAGAATACGGGAGATTGTTGTCACATGTACCACACAGCCAGTACTTGCCAGATATTCCTCCAGCTCCTTTAATGTTGCCCTAGGCATCTTGGCAGCCTCTCTGACCTGTTTTCTTCTGGTCTTTTCATCAATTTTGTAGGGATGTCCAGTTCTTGGTAATGTCACGGTTATGCCATATTTTCTCCACTTGATGACACTCTTCACCATGTTCAATGGTATATCCAATGCCTTAGAAATTCTTTTGTACCCTTCTCTTGACTGATACCTTTTAACAATGAGATCCCTCTGATGTTTTGGAAGCTCTGTGCGGACCATGGCTTTTTCTGTAGGATGCCACTAAGAAAATATCAGGAAAGACCTACTAGAACAGCTGAACTTTATTTGGGATTAATCAGAGGCACTTTACATGATGGCAGGTGTCTAATGACTCCTATTTAACCTGAGTTTGAATGCAAAAAAAAAAATCTAGGAGGAAAGCGAACTATGAATGTCATAATGGTGGTTCTGCTTAAAATAATTGGTGGAATGGTGATTTCTATGCATGAGACCAGGTTATATGAGGGATGGTGGGACCCTCCTTGGAACATTATATGGGGGATCAACCAGCAGAATTACTAGCCAGACATACGGTGAACCTAAAGAAAGTTTGATATGTTATAGCTACACAACGGTTTGCATTTCCAGCTCTTCATTTAGTCCACCAGGGACAAAGGTGTTCAAGGAATAAATCCAGTATGTCTCTTTCGCACAGACGTTTAAGGCGTTCTGCTACAGGGAGGGTATTGTGCATGTCTTCTGAAATCCATACAAAAAGACCATCGAATGATCGGTTGTAGAACTCTTTAAAATGTCAGGGGGCGCTATGTTTGTCCGAGCCTACAAACCTCTGATCTCCAAATCTCAATCAACATATAACGTGCCCCAGGTACAATAATCCGCAAGGACAGGTAAGACAGTTTGCGACAAACTCTGCCAAGCAGTTGCAAAATTCTGGAAGAACATAGGTTGTTTCTTTGTGGATGGAATCTTTTTATCCATGCCAGACATGTGAGGCACCTCAACTTGCAACACTGATACATGCCTTTCAAGATGAAGAAGGTAATTGGGCAGCTGTTCTGATTGATAGTATGTTTAATTCTACTGGGCGCAATTTTATTTTAATGTTTTTTGGCTCGTCTATATGAGACTTTAGGTCTATCTGTCAGAGAGGTTTTGAGGTGTGGATCCTCCAGTAGAATAGACCAGGGTTTTTTCAGTATACGAACCATCTGTCTAAATGGAGTATGAAATTGAGTAGTAAATCTAACGGGTTGTGAATTGGTGTCAGTCAAGATACTATAGATGGGCATATTCCTCAAGGGTGATCTTATCAAGGAACTTTTCTTTGATTAAATAGCCATAGGTAATATAGTTCTGTTTGAGCGTGCAATTGTGTTGAGGCAGCAGAATTGGCTTGTAGGTATGTTTTGTATCCAACGGGAATGATGACAACTTTGAAAGTGAAGATGCGATTTTTCTGCTGTTGGTTTAGTATAGTTATGGACATAGAGGTTATTGCTCTCATGGCATAGTTCTAAAACTAGAAATGCCTACCTGTCAGGGTCACAAACACAAGTGAAAAATAGTGCCATATTGTTGTTACAGTACTCAACGAAATGGTTTACTGTGGTGAGCGAGACATCCCATAGACTATTTTGCCTATGTTTCTTTGCTAGTATATAATATGGGTTGCTGTGCCAAATCTTGATGTGTTAACAGAGGCCCATGGTCAGACTGGTGTAACTGGGAGCAAAGTTGGCTCCCATCACAGTGCCATGGGTCTGCAGGTAGTATGCACCGTCAAATTCATAGTTGTGAGTCAAGCAGTATTCTGTGGCCTCGGTTTTGAAGTTGGCCTTCTATGAATTCACAAGGGGGTCCTCGCCCAAAAAATGTGTGACTGCTCTTAACCCAACCTCTTATGCTATGCTGGTGTAAAGAGAGCTTACATCTAGTGAAAGCCATAGGTAGGTGGATTCCCATGAGTAATTGTTTAGCATCTGCAGAAGATGAATGCTGTTGCATATGTATGTAGGCAAGAGGTTGTAGAAAGTGGTCAATGTATATAGAGAGAAATAGATGGTGACACTTTCCATCACCACGACTATAGGACGTCCTAGGGGATGAGTGGGGTTCTTATGTATTTTAGGTCGATGATAAAAATATGGTCATTTGTAAACCTCTTTTGAGGAAAGCTGGAAATCTGTTTCCATGGTGTTCATACCTTCGTTAGATGCCCTCTCTTTTAAAATCCAGTAGGGGGTCACATTTGAGTTTTGTATCAGGAAATAGATGCATGGTGGATTCCTGGAGGTAGTCTGTTTTATCTCGTAATACAATTCACCATCTTTGTCTACCGGTTTGATTGTAAGACTGGAGTTTTGAGAAAGGCAATGCAGTGATTCCTGATGGGGTTCGATTTGAACGGGGGTGTGTTGGTTTAGCGGTTTTATGTCAGATGCATCAAAAAAAGAGTAGAGCAGGTAAGTAGTATATCTTTTTTTTTTTTTTTTTTATAAAAAGTGATGGAGAAATGTTGTCAACAATGCCCTAGATGGGGAAAACTGGCTTAACAAAAAAAAATGGGTCCTTCTGAATTTTGGTTTATGTGTTATGTCCCTAGTCACACAATGCTTGTAATAACCTGAGCTTTAATGATAAATCACATTGTTATCTGATGCGTATAACTAGGTTTAGTTAGGAATGGAATGTATATGACTGGTATTTTCTTGTACAACTAAAATATTAAAAGCTCAATAAATATTACTTCATTAAAAAAAATAAAGTGCCTTTAGTATCACTGGTACAGAATAATGTACTTTATTGTGTATCATATAAACTCTCCAAAAATGTTGAATTATATCTGCATTATCAGCTAAGAACGATGGGCATCATACAACCATTTCATAACCTTTACAATCGATCAGGTCTTATACAGACTTTATTTTTGGCTTTAATTTCACAGTCTTGATCCTTATCAATCCTCTTTTAATTAGCTTTTTGAATGTTAATGCACACACATAAAAATGACTAACTGAATAAAATGGATTAAAAAACAAATATCTAGTACCTTCATTGTAAGTAGAAAAACCCAGCATGATCAAAACTGCTGTAAAAAAAACTGGTCAGGTAATGAAAAGAGATAAAAACATGATGCTATTGTTCATGTGGGCTGTCACAAGACTTATGCCCCGTGCACACGATAGGATTTTCTGACAACAAATGTTGGATGTGAGCTCGTTGGCTGAAAATCGCTCCATCGAACATTTGTTGTCGGACTTTCCGCCAACAAATGTTGGCTAGCAGGTTCTCAAACATTCCGATCATGTGTACACAAGTCCGTTGCACAAAAGTTCACGCATGCTCGGAATCAAGTATGAGCCGGAAGCGCTCGGTCTTGTAAAACTAGCGTTCGTAATAGAGACATCACGTACGCCATGTACGTCACTACTTTCCTAATTGTTGGCCAACATTTGTGTGACTGTGTTTATGAAGGACAAGTTGGAGACAACATCCTTTGAACAAAAATCAGCGGTTTTGACGGAAAGTCCGATCGCGTGTATGGGGCATTAAACTGCTAAATTTTCTCCTATGTTTTTGTGGATAAAATAAAATTATAAACAGTGCAGTTGCTGTATCCATTTACTACACATTAAGTTACATATATTTTTAAATACTGTTAGGCCGCGTACACACGAGCGGACTGTATGGCCTACTTAGTCCATCGAAACACATTTCAGCGGACAGTCCGCTCGTGTGTGGGCTTCAGCGGACTTTTTCAGCGTGCAGTCTGGCGTACTAAGTATTTTGGATTTTCCGTAATTCTGTCCGTCATACTTTGGTTTCAGCGGACAATCCGCTCGTCAGTAGGCTAGTTCGACGGACTAAGAATGGCGCATGCTCAGAAAGGATTTACACGGCGGAAGGGTGCTTTGCTGTGTATTGGACTTCCTATTTCTAGTCCCGTCGTACGTGCTGTACACGTCATCGCGCAAGCTTTCGATGGACTGTTTGTGCATCCGTGTGTGGTCAAGTCCGTTCATTCGAAAGTATGACGGACTGTCCGTCGGATTGTATGACGGACTAAGTAGGCCATACAGTCCGCCCGTGTGTACGCGGCCTAAGTGTCACCTGCTCTCACCTATCCATCAGAATGCATGTGCCTCCATTGTGGGAACACTTATAAGTTAGTGTTAGGTACCACAGATATCGGGGTGCCTTGGCGGGGCTCTGTGGCTTACGCATGCATTTGCATATGTGTGCAGACTAAACCCCTGTTTTTAACGCATATTGTTAGACAGGTTAATTGGTTGTCTGTGGGCTGGTGGAAAAAAACAAGCTTTACTTACCTCGGTTTATCCTTGGGTTTGTTTGTATCTAGTGTAAATGAGAGAAGACCAGCTGAAGCAGCCCATCAGGCTCCACTGCAATGCGCATGTGCTGACAGAGGACAGGCAGGCAGGAGGAGAGAGCAGAGAAAGGCAAAGGGTGACCTATGACTCAGCTCCTGCCCCTCATTATCCAGTCAGTAGGCTGAGAGGTTGTTTTTAACTAGTATTAACTGTGCTGCAGTGGAAGCTGAAGACCTGGCGGTGCGGTCTGGCAGAGGTGTTTAGATCACAAAACTGACTGCACAGAATTACAAGTCTTTTTCAGGTACAGTGTTTCCCATACATACTTTATAGGTTAACTGCTTGCCCGGACCTTAACATAAATGTTTCCCGTTTCATATTTACATAATGCAATTGCTCGCATATACTGTATGCTCTCCTCACCCGAGGAACGTGCTGTCTTCTTCCATCCACATCATGTTTGACCCAGTTTAGGACAGCTCTGTACACCTCTTCCTCTGAAGGAACATTCAGACTGTCACTTGAAATTAAGTCCAGCACCTGTAGGATATGGACACAAGAGCATGTATGAAAAGCAGAGCAGGTTACTTACACACATTTATACATGAGATCTAAATGTAAGACGACACAACATATAGATAAATGTACTATATGGACAATTTTCTACAGTCCTACAATTCCAGTCTTATATTTCCCACTGAGCGCTTGAAGATCTGTGTATGCTGTGGCTCTACTGGATTACAAAGAACAAAGATTATAATACCTGTAGCGATTTTTCTGACTTTACGAACTGTTGCAGTGATTGTTTGATATTATTTTTAGTTTACGGACTGGAATTGAAGGTTGCCTAGAACTGATCTTTGAGGCTGAGCCATAAAAAAAAAAAAAACACGAATAAGGCCCCTTTCACACGGGACAGATCAGTAATGATCCGCCCCGTGATGATCCGCTTGCTCGGCAGGGATTGCTCCGTTGTCCCCGCTGAGCCGGCGGATAACAGGGCGTTCCCAGCACACTGTGCCGGGACCGCCCTGTCAGCTCTCCGCTCTCCTCTATGGGGATCGGATGAGCACGGACTGTCTGTCCGTGTTCATCCGATCCGCTCTGCAGACGGATAGAAAAATAGGATTTTCCTCCATCTGCAGAATCGGACAATTGCGGAGGTGGACGATATCGGGTGTCTGCGGATGTTCATCTGCAGACACCCGCTATCCCATAGGAATGCATGTATGTCTGTATTTCATCCGCAAACGGGTGGATGAAATACGGACATAATGTCCGCATGTGTGAAAGTGGCCCAAAAAGAAAAACAAAAAGATGCTAAATTTTACCCATAGATTTAAAAAAAAAAAAAAAACTTTTATTCTTATTCTTTGCAAAAATTTAACAGAAACACTCAGTTGTTATAAGACATATGCAAGTAAAGAATAAAGAATCTTCAGACATCAAATGTGTCCTATGGAAAAACAAAACAAAAACAAAAAATGGTAAAGTAAATAATTTAAATTGAAAATGCTTAAAACAAAATTGTGGTAGGTGGATCAAACATTCACAGCTAGGATCAGTGGCCTCTCACACAGGTCACCAGGTCAGCCTATGGTTTATGTTTCTCTTCAACATCCAAACCCCTCCAAGTCTCCCATTGAGGTCGTTCTGGCTGCGCAATCATTGTACGGTCATTGGTTGCTAGGACCGATGACTTCCTAATAGCCAATCATGTGTTTACCCCAGCGTTCACAGGCAGACATTTCCTCTGGTTAGACCTGCTCTACCCCTATTTGCTGCTACAGGGTGGACTCTGACAGGGACAAACATGGCTGTAAGGGGAGACTCTGACAAGGACTCTCATGTAAAGGATGACTCTGATGGTGACTCTCAGGTAAGGAGTACGTTGGTGGGGACTCGTGTAAGAGGGCCTCACATAGGGATCTAGAGGTAAGGGGGGGTTTGATGGGTTCAACTTTGGAAATTGTTATATAGTTTTTTTTTGGTCCATGACAATTTGTAAAATATAAGATGTGGCCCTTGTACTGAAAAATGTGGAGACCCCTAACTTGATGAAAGCCAACTGCTTTATTCCCATGCAAAAAAAATCATCTGCTTATTAACACTAATATTTTGACTTTGAAAATGGAATTCCAGTCTTTATCAAAGTCTGAAGAAAGATGAATATATTCATAGGGTGGTCTAGTCACATGATCGGATCTCAGCGGCGGCTTCAGGGGAGAGGAGGAACAGCCAACAATTGATGCCCCATAGTAAGCTTATGTGGGTGATGTCACCATACAGGCCTTTCATCCATTGTCAGCAATCTCTGCTCTCCCCTGAGGCTTGCTGCTGGGAGTAGGTGGGGTTCACGTGACCAGAACAGAGCACCCAGAAAGGATAAGCAAGTATTAGCATCTTCCTTCTAGAGCAGGGATATGCAATTAACGGACCTCCAGCTATTGCAGAACTACAAGTCCCATGAGGCATAGCAAGACTGACAGCCACAAGCATGACACTCAGAGGCAGAGGCATGATGGGGATTGTAGTTTTGCAACAGCTGGAGGTCCGCTAATTGCAGATACCTGATCTAGAGGGTAGTTCATATAGGAGTTAGAAGAGGGGTGGGAGCTGTTTTAGGCTTAGATATAAACTGAAATTCCACTTTAAGTTATTCCTTTAAAAAAAGCTCCAGGAAATCTCTGAAAAGCACAGCAGGAGATAATTGTAACATTTTAATGACCTTACCACCATGCTCTCCACTAGGATACAGCTGTTCTAAAACGCAGTACACAGCGGTTCCATTAGTGCAATACTTCTGGACTGTGCTAACTTTCTGCTTACCATCTCTGCAAGTTACAGAATAAAACTAGTTGTTGCAAACAGCGGACCTATAGACTGCTATTGCCATGACTAATTGCACTTAAAAAAATACCAGGAACAGAAAATAGACGCACACAGACTGAACCATACTGAAGTATTGCACTGAATTGCTACCCTACAGGCACAGATTTAGGTGAAGTATAATGCAGAAAGGAAAGCACTGGGGTAACGAATTAAAACAGTGTAGGCTTTCAAAAACAAATAATCATACTCACCTAGGCGAATGCAGCATCTGTTCCCTGCTGTCCTCGAAGCTCTAAGCAGCCTTTGAATGCTCGGTTCTCAGTTTACAGCACAGAGCTGGTGACTAAGTAACTTCTATGTGCTCAGCCCCTTCAGCCTGTGAAGTGGGTGGGAGCGGCTGGCTCAGGCTCTCAGTAGCACATCAAGAGTCTGAGCCAGCTGTTGGTCAAGCATCTGGGAAGATCCTAACAATATTGTTGGGATTCCTGCTGAGCCTGGAGCGGCTTTTGTGATGTCAGCCGAGAAGCCCATGGTTGGCTGAATCTGGTTCAGTGGCATGCAGAACTAGCCAAAAATTACTTCCCTGTCCCTCACCTTTAAGAATCACCAGTTATAGTTCGGTGCTCATTGGGGTTGGAGCTTTACAGAAAAAGGGAGCGTTTTGGGGGGAGTTGCGAAAAAGAGAGGTGCGAGCACTGTGTATATGCAGCACTTGGAAGAACGCATGAACGTGCATTACAAACAAAAATGCACATTAAATATCGTGTGGATTACACTTTTTATTTTGTGTTTAATGTGGGTTTTTTTTTTTTCAATTCTGCCTACTTTAACCCCTTAGCCCTTGTACACACGGTCAGACATTCCGACGGAGAATGTCCGATCGGACCGTGTTGTCGGATAATCCGACTGTGTGTGGTCTCCATTGGACTGTTTCCGTCGGAATATCCGACGGACAAAGTTTTAGAGCTGGGCTATAAAACTTTCCGACAACATGATCCGATCGGACGTTGTCCGATTGTGTGTAGAGAATTCTGATTGGACAAAGTGCCACGCATGCTCAGATCAAATTCCTAGATCAAAGCTATTGGCTACTAGCCTGAACGTAGTCCTGTCGTAACGAAATAACTTCGTCACATTATGTACGATCGGATTTTCCGACAACTTTGGCCGACCGCGTGTATGCAACACAAGTTTGGACAAAATCCGTCGGACAAAATCAGACGGATTTTGTTGTCGGAACGTCCGACCGTGTGTACAAGGGCTTAGAGTGCGTCACAAACATGTGCATTCCACACAGTTATTCAGTTTAAATGGGCCACGTCCAGCGGGTGGTACTGACCACTGAGTGCGACATTGAGAATAATTTTTGCCACGCCACAACGTATAGTATTGCAGCCACAGCATAAACACTCACTCCTTGGCTGCCTTTATAGCTAAAGGGTGTGCGGTATAACTGCAGGTCAGTCATGGGGTTTTACCGCCCCCCCCCCCCCAACCACTACTGTATATGAGGTCTTGGACCTTGTTCACACTTACAGAGTTCAGCATTTTGATCCCGTAGAAAACCGCCAATCTTTCAAAGAACTCACACTTAAACACAACGTTTGGTTGAATTGCAGTCTGGTGTGGAAATCTGCAACATATCTCCAGTTTTCTGTTCTGCACCGTAGCTCATCTACAGCAACTTTTCTGCCTGCATGTCTACACATCGCAGCTCAGAGTTGGTAAAAAGAAAAAAAGTAAGAAGTGATCTGCGCTTTAAAAGCTCATGGCATCACCAGCCAGAACTAAACACTTCCTGCACAGGTAAATGTGGCATTATACCAGGCAAGTAGTGTGAACTGGCACTTTGTAAATTCCAGAGTGATTACTTTGCTGCTGCCATCGTGTGACAGGGTTAATATCTAGTCATTAGCCCGAGGTTGAAGCACTGCCTCATGGCAGGTCATAGGTCGTGTGCGCCCCCTCACCTGGAATCAGTAGGCGGCTGTGACAGAAGGAGCAGTGGGGGAAGAGTGCGGTGAAGGCTTTTATAACTTAGCAGGGGGCTGACTAGGGTTGTCACTTCATCACTTTAAACCTGAACACATATGAAGTACACGGGTTCTGAGGCCAATTTGATGCAGATAAGTCACCAAATGAGTTTAAATACCACCTTAATCAGCCATACAACCTATGCAATTATGTGTTCAGTTTTAAAGGGATGAGCTGGCAACCCTAGGGGTGACTGGATGGGCAAGGTGACAGAGTCTCTTTAAAGTGGTTGTAAACCCTTACAACACACTTTGACCTACAGGTAAGCCTAGATTAAGGCCTACCTGTAGGTCCAAGAAATATCTCCTAAACCTACACTGTTTAGGAGATATTTGCCGAAAGACAGGCACCGCTGTCTATGGCGCATGTGCCGTAGACAGCGGCGCGCAGGTGCACTGAGCGCGCCGCAGTCAACGACAATATGCCGCGAGTGGCGGCTCCCGTGCGCATGCGTGGGAGTGACGTCATCGCGGCTTCGCCGAATGACAGCGGCGGAGCAGCGAGACCCACCGAGAAGATGGAGGCTCCGGACTACAGGGGACAGCGGTGACTTCGCTGGCTCCTGTGTCAGGTCAGTGACACATAATGGACTACTATGCGATGCATAGTAGTCCATTATGCTTTACCTTTGCAGGGAATGAAAGAGGAAGTAAACCCATCAGGGTTTACTTCCTCTAAGTACAGTATGATATTTTGGATCCTATACATGTAGGGTCTGTTGGAAGTGTGACCCCCCCTTTCAGATTGTAAGCTCTAATGAGCAGGGCCCTCTTTGCCCTCATGTTGTAAAGCACTATACAAAAAAAAAAATGTTGGCGTTATATAAATCCTGTGTAACAACAAAAAAAAAAAAACACCACCAAAATATGAGGTCTGACTTACTAAGAGGATGACTGGCATTTCACAGTTAAACCAGTAATAAAAAAAAAAATTCTTGGATGACAAAATGACAGCTGAAAACAGGAAATATACAGTAATGTGACAAACAGCTTGACTGATCCGCTGCCAGCCAGTGACTCCAGGCTGGAGAAAATAGCACAAATAATCACTAAGTATGTGTGGAGGAAACAGTGGGAATCAATCCAATCCATTCAGACCCTAGCAGCGGGGGACCCTTGCTGCTGGTGCGCTGGCAGCTTCCTGCATAGGAGTTCCCTGCTTTTCATACCGTAGGCTGTTGCTAGGAGACGTAGTGAATACGCAGGGGAGGCTAGGCTGAGCTCTGCGTGTGTATTTGTAAGGGGGCTTCAGAAAGAGGAGCACAATGTGGGAAGACTTGCTGGAAAATAGCGGTGTGACTGAAAACTCTCCGGGGATCACAAAAACGAGAGAATGATGAGAAGTGGTGGGACGGGAGATAAACTCTTCTATGACAAATACCTGCATTAAAATTTTGTAGTTTCACTTATTACCGAAAGTACTAACCGAGTTTTTATATTTAGCTGCAAATTGATGGATTAGTAGAAGGCCATTAATCTTTTAAGATTCCAAAAAAAATTCTGGGTCCTGGCTTCCAGTAACAGGCAGTCTATATACATTATCTGTGCTCATCTGCTGCCTCTTTACCCTACCCTTACAACTGGCAAGATCAAATAATAGGGGAGGGCCTGAGACGTTTAAAAGAAGTATGTTTTTTTTTTCACTTTTTAATCATACTTACCTAGGTGGATGCAGCATCGGTCCTATGCTGCATCTGCCCCCGGCGCCTCTACACCAGTGGCGACTGGTGGTATATTTTTTGCCAGGAAAGCAAACAATCCTGATTTAGACCCTGAAACTGAGCTGCAATGTGGTGGCCAAGACCATACAGCGGTTAAACTTGCCTTGCCACGGTCCACCAAATAAGTGAATGTGCTCAGCTTCATATCCAAAGGTTGTCTTTGGGAAATAGACGTATGAGTGCTGCCAGCATTGCTTCAGAAGTTGCAGGGGTGGGGGGGGGGGGGGGTCAGTCTGTCAGTGCTCAGACCATACGCTGCACACTGCATCAAATTGGTCTTGAGTTTGCTGAAGACAAGCAGACTAAGGTCATGGATTACAGGAATAATGTCCTGTGGTCTGATGAGACCACGATATTTGGTTCAGATGGTGTCAAGCGTGTGTGGCGGCAACCAAGTGAGGAGAACAAAGACAAGTGTGTCTTGCCTACAGTCAAGCATGGTGGTGTGAATGTCATAGTCTGGGGCTGCATGAGTGCTGCCAGCACTGGGGAGCTACAGTTCATTGAGGGAACCATGATTGCCAACATGTACTGTGACATACTGAAGCAGAGCATGATCCTCTCCTTTGGAGACTGGGTCGCAGGGCAGTATTCCAACATAATAACGACCCAAACACACCTCCAAGACGACCACTGCCTTGCTAAAGAAGCGGAGGGTAAAGGTGATGGACTGACGAAGCATGTCTCCAGACCTAAACTATAATGAGCATCTGTGGGGCATCTTCAAATAAAAAGGCGGAGGAGTGCAAGGTCTCCAACATCCACCAGCTCCATGATGTCGTCATGGAGGAGTGGAAGAGGACTCCAGTGCCAACCTGTGAAGCTCTGGTGAACTCCATGCCCAAGAGGGTTAAGGCAGTGCTGGAAAAAAACAGTGGCCACACAAAATATTGACACTTTGGGCCCAATTTGGACATTTTCACTTAGGGGTGTACTCACTTTTGTTGCCAGCGGTTTAGACATTAATGGCTGTGTGTTGTTATTTTGATGGGACAGCAAATTTACACTGTTATACAAGCTGTACACTCACTACTTTACATTGTAGACAAGTGTCATTTCTTCAGTGTTGTCACATGAAAAGGTATAAGAAAATATTTACAAAAAAATGTGAGGGGTGTACTCACCTGTGATCTTTTTGCTTGTAGTGTGTATATATATATTATATATATAGAAAAATATATATATATATATATATATATATATATATATATATATAGCGATAGAATTTTTTTTTTATAATATATATATATATATATATATATATATATATATATATATATATATATATAATGAATGGCACTATAGCACTATAACCTAATCTGGCTCTACTGAATGTCACAGTTCTGTCAAATTCATAATTGTAATTTACTTATATAAAGGAGTACAGAGAAGACTTAAAGTGGTGTTGCCACCAAAAAATTAAAACTACTTAAAATTCGTAAAAAAAAAAATCAAAAAAAAATAATTGGCAAAAAACAAATTTTTTACTCACCTCTAAATACCGGTTGCTAGGGGGTCCCTCGTAATCTGCCTTCTTCATTGCCCGGGCTGGTGACATCACTTCCCCTCGCGCCGCACATTCACCTGGGACCTGTCATGTGTCCCAGGTGACTGTACGGCGAGCGGAGCGGGGAGCGAGGGGGGGGCTTTGTTCCCCCGCATCGCTGGACCCTGGGGCAGGTAAGTGTCCGATTATTAAAAGCCAGCAGCTGCAGTATTTGTAGCTGCTGACTTTTAATTTTTTTTTTTTTTAGGGGGTACCCCACTTTAAATCTGTGTTTTTCTACTATTAATTTTTCAAATCACAGGCTTGAATGGCCCTTGACCAGGGTATAGAGCTTTAACAGCAGTGGAAAATGTGAGGTCATGGACCCTACATTAGGAAAATGTAAGAATAAAATGATGCATTTTTTTCTGGCAGGTGAACCAGTTTATATATATGCCCTATACCAATTGAGCCACAGAGGCTTATGTGTAAAGCGCTCTCCACAATTCACAAAATACTGTATACAAGGTATTCCAACCCTCGCTAACAAAAAAAAGACTTAACTAACTTATTTTTAACCTATCGGATCCTGGACAAGTATAGCATGTGACCATAGTGGAGAGGAAATAGTTAACGCGGCTATGTCCACAGTAGAACAGAATTCACAGGAAATTCAAGGAAGCACCAACAATCAGGAGGGTAGGGCGTTACTGGAAGTACTTCCCCACCTCCTGTGGAAACGGCCACTAGAAAGGCAAGGTTTGTGTAAAGCTGTGAACTTTAGTCCAAAAGAACCAGGGTGTGTGACTGACTACTAGGACCCTCACTGGTCTTCCACAAGGATGCTAACCAAACAAGTCAGCATTTATGGGGATGAAGGTAGAATGTCAGCGTAGACAGTTGAATAGGATTTAAAACATCTTCGTATGTGAAAAAAAAAAAACTACTAAACTAGCATTTTTCTATAAAAAAAAAAAAAAAAAAAAGAAGAGGGAAAACAAGGTTATGTGACAAAAATAGAAAAGCTTTATTAGATGAGAATTACCTGTTTTAGAGGCAGTAGCATGAACTCTTCAGTCTTTGACACTTCCACAAAGTGCTGTAGAACATACTTGTGTGCAGACTTCAGCAGGTCACTGCAGGAGTGTGTGTCTGCAAAGCCACGAATTCCAAGACAGTTCGAAGGGTCCAACTGGCTGAGCAGGAACTTGCAGCAGGCATCCCTCACTCCATTTAGCTGCAAGAGACTAGCAGCAGGGAGGAGAGTCTGGAATACAGAGAAAATAGACATATTTCAATATTTTTTTTTAAGCATGAGATGAATGTATGCATGCAAACAGTAGCAACTGTGAACTAACATCCAGTACATGTCAGAGTTTAAAGGTGAACCCCACCTTTTAGAAAATGAAGATGCACCCATATTTGTAGCAATAAAAAATGTGCACTTATTTTTCTGCAAATGAACCTGCAAAGGGTTATAACCGCATTCTAACAAGTAGCTAATCCATAGCCGAGATATACACTACTGTGCAAATGTTTTAGGCAGGTGTCAAAAAAATAAAAATTAAATGCTGTAAAGAATGCTTTCAGAAGTGTTCATTTATTCTCATCAATATTTGGTGTGACCACCCCCTTTGTCTACAAAACAGCTTTAGTTTTTATAGGTACACTTGCATACAGTTTTTGAAGGAACTCAGCAGGTAGGCTGTTCCTAGGGCTGAAACAACTAATTATGAAATTAATCAATTACTATTTTCATAATCGATTAATCGGCCAGTAACATGAGGTTAAAAAACTAAAAAACTAAAATGAGCCCTTTATAGTACAAAAAAATAAAAAATCTAATAATTGCTACTGTAAATATTATTACTTTCACAGTTCCACAGTAAAAAAAAAAAAAAAAAAAAAAGAACCCCTTACAGTAGTGATTATCTGCTTTTTTGTACTATAAATGGCTTTTTTTTTTAACCCCATTATGTTAATGAACGTCATAGACCTGGTTCACACCTAATGTGTTTTTTGGTGCTTTTTGAAGAAACGCACTACAGTTCATTTACATGGTTTCCTATGGGACACGTTCACATCTGTGCTTTTTTCAGCCGCTGCATATTTGGAAAGGGCCAGGCACACAAACGGTGCTTTTTTGGTTCAATATACTTCAATGGAGAAGCTGCAGAAAAGCATGGAATGCAGCAAATGACCCCACTATTAGAAAATCGAACGAACGTTCTTAAAATGACATTTTTTTGAAGGAAGAAATTGTTTGTTTTTTAAACAATAGTATATTAGTAAACTAATAGTATATACAGTATATATAACCCCTCTAATAGTATATACAGTATATCACTTCTGTCTGTTACTTTGAGTGGATTAGAGATTTTGCTCTAACCATATAGTTGGTTATTTATATTTACCACGGCAGAGAGATATTTAAGAATAAATTGCCTTTTTTTTAACTTTGCATATTTAACGAAATTATACACCACATTTTTTATTTTATTTTATGGTTATTAACCGATTAATCGAAACAATAATTGGCCAACTAATCGATTATGAACATAATCGTTAGTTGCAGCCCTAGTTGTTCCAAACATCTTGGAGAACTAACCACAGATCTTTTGTGTATGTAAGCTGCCTCAGATACATCTGTCCCTTTGAGTAATCCCAGACAGATTCAGTGATGTTGAGATCAGGGCTCTGTGGGTCAAACCAGGGGCGGACTGGCCTAAAGGGATATCGGGAAAATTGTTGGTAGGCTGCCTGCCTTGGGGCAGCTTTGAGCGGCAACTGCAGCGCTTTCCTCCCTCTGTCCACCATTGCTCCTATCTCATGGAGCTGGGTCTGTGTGAAAAGACCCGCCCCCTCAGACTGGCTCGTGTGATAGTAGATTGAATCAGTGTTCCGCATATCACACAAGCCAGTCTGGGGGGGGGGGGGGGGGGGGGGAACCTTGCACACAGACCCAGCTCTGTGATATACGAGCGTTGAAGGACAGAGGGAGGGACCGCCGTGTTATCCAGAAAATGGTGAGACCATGAGGTTGCACTGAGTGGGCACAGAGGCTGCGACTGGTGGGCACAGAGGCTGCATTGGTGGGCACAGAGAGGCTGCAATGAAGTGAAGCTGCATTGGTGGGCACAGTGAGGCTGCATTGATGGGCACAGAGAAGCTGCAATTGGTAGACACAGTGAGTCTGCATTCATGGGCACAGTGAAGCTGCAATTGGTTTGGCACAGTGGGGCTGCATTGTTGGGCACAGCGAAGCTGCAATTGGTTTGGAACAGTGGGGCTGCATTGCTGGGCACAGGGAGGATGCAATGATGGGCATGGCAAGGCTGCATTTTATGGGCACTGATGAGGCTGCATTGATCTCTTGTACTATGTCTGCAGTCTCTGGCCATCTCGTGTGGCCTGTCCTCAGTCTCTGGCCATCTCGTGTGGCCTGTCCTCAGTCTCTGGCCATCTCGTGTGGCCTGTCCTCAGTCTCTAACCATCTCTTGTATTCTGTCCTCAGTCTCTAGCCATCTCTTGTATTCTGTCCTCAGTCTCTAAACATCACATGCATCGAGTCCGCAACCTCTGACCATCTGTTGTCTTATATCTTGTCTGCAGTCTCTGAGGGGGAGTCTGGAGAGGAGTTAAGAGTGGGAGTGCTGCCAGAATGGGGGTCATGGGAGAAGTCAGATGTGTGTGGACTGTGGAGAGCAGACTATAGGATAAAACCAGAGCCACCAACCCGAAGCCGTCTAACTGAGCCCTGCACAATGCACTTGAGAGGAGGTCAGTGACAGCGCCGTCAGGCAAGTCTGGGAAGGGGGAGTGAATACAATAATATAAGGGGGCACTGATATAAAGGTTTACCCCTTATATCAGTAATCCCCCCCCCCCCATTTTTTCTGCGGAATGTGGTCTCTGGAAACCAGAGTCCCCCCCCCCCCCCATGCTCCTGGGGTGCCACTTGATGAATTTTACTTGATGTCAGCCTCCTGACTTCTTCTGAATAGTAGAACTAAGGGAAGCATTGAAGCCACTCAGATGTGGGCATGAGGAGGAGAGAACAGTCTTCTGAGCTTATCAGTCTAGACTTTTTCACTATCCAATAAGCAGATTGTTACCTAGAGTTGTGCAAATAGATTGACAGAAATACAGATTCTTTGATAGATAAAACAGTTTATATACAGTACTATGCAAAGGTTTTAGGCAGGTGTGAAGAAATGCTGTAAAGTAGCAATGCTTTCAAAAATATATATTTTAACAGTTTTTTTTTTTTTTTTGTTTTTTTTATTAATTTACAAAATGCAAGGTGAGTGAACAGAAGAAAAATCTTAAATCAATATTTGGTGTGAATACTCTTTAGCTTTAAACCAGCATTACTTCTTACACTTGCACATTTTGTACACTTGCACAAAGTCAGGGATTTTATAGGATTAGAGTCAGGTGTATGATGGGTCCATTATACCAAGCAGGTACTAAAGATTAGACATGTGCACCCTGAAATATTTTGACCAATTTTGCCACTTTTAACTGGAATTTTTTCTCATTTTCATAGCTGCCTTCTATAATATAAATATTTTTTGGAGCAGGGTTCCCCTTAATATCCATACCAGACTCGAAGGGCCTGGTATGGAATTTCGGGGACCCCCACGCATTTTTTTTTCTTAATGCCAACATGACCTGTGTGCAAATAGCCTTAAAAAAACAAAACAAAAAAAAAAACATAGAAGACGTACAACGTTAGAATCCTACTATAGCTTGTAGTCAAAATATTCAGTGAGTTTAGCTGCTCCGTCGAATATTCTTTAAACATTCGACAGACACCATAAGCCTTCAATGAAAGATTCAACCTTAATTCATTTAGATTTTCAGACTAATGCAATTTAACGAAAAACAAAATAAATAAAAACGAATTTCGGGAGTAACTAAATAAATGTATTTTTTCGGACGAAAATGAAATTCCGAAACAAAATATTTCAGGGTGCACATGTCTAATCTTTAGTACCTGCTTGGTATAATGGACCCATCATACACCCGACTCTAATCCTATAAAATCCCTGACTTTGTGCAAGTGTACAAAATGTGCAAGTGTAATAATTAATGCTGGTTTAAAGCTAAAAAGAGTATTCACACCAAATATTGATTTAAGATTTTTCTTCTGTTCACTCACCTTGCATTTTGTAAATTGATAAAAAAAACAAAAAAAACTGTTAAAATATATATTTTTGAAAGCATTGCTACTTTACAGCATTTCTTCACACCTGCCTAAAACCTTTGCATAGTACTGTATATAAACTGTTTTATCTACCAAAGAATCTGTATTTCTGTCAATCTATTTGCACAACTCTAGGTAACAATCTGCTTATTGGACAGTGAAAAACTCTAGACTGATAAGCTCAGAAAGCTGTTCTCTCCTCCTCATGCCCACATCTGAGTGGCTTCTAATGCTTCCCTTAGTTCTACTATTCAGAAGAAGATGTCAGGAGGCTGACATCAAGTAAAATTCAGGTACTTGCATTATCTGTATTTAATGGTACATCTAGGGGTGTATATATAAAGAAACGGCATAAGTATTCACCCAATGAAACAGATGTTCTCAGGCTATTTCTTCTATAGATCAAATGTTAGTTATTCATAAAAAAACAGGGTGGAATTGGAAAATAAAGCATTATGGCTACTAAATGGAATGTATAATCAAAAGGAAAGAAGAATTTATTTCATACAATTCTCAGTTCCATCTAAAGGCCATATTGTGGTATTTTCCCAGTTGATTATTATCAGGGCCTGGATGTGACAAATCAAACATAAAACTTGATCAAATATAGACATACTGCACCAAATAACAGAAACAGGATATCTGGGTTCACAACTTGCTTGTATATGTACAGTCTTTAAAGCATGAGTTTAGCATACCATTGTTACATACCTGCACATTGCCTTCTCCAACCACAATCTCTGCTGTATAAGCATACTGTACAAGCTGCTCCAGTGCTTGAGGGTCAATGTCATGCAAAGTCACATGAGTCTGCCGACTCTCGCTCATTTCATCTGTTAAGAATTGAGATAAAAGAAAAAAAAAAAAAAATTGTCTGCATGTCGTACATGGCATCAATTATATCAAATACATAAAAATGCATACTGTATATTTGCTCAGACCACAGATGTGCAGTTAAACACTTTACATTATTGATAGGCCAAACAGGGCCTGACAGAATTGACGTCAACGTGATTAACGCCATAGGCAGGGCCGGACTTACCATTAGGCTTGACTGGGCTCAAGCCCATGGGCCCCACCCAATAGGGGGCCCCGCGGGCTCGGCTCCGCTCACAGTCCCGCCCTATGATGGACATAACACATTGACTGGGCATGACTGAGAGCTGAGCCGAGTACATTCGGCTACTCTTGGGACTGCAAGAGGACCCAAGAGCCGCCGAGAGAACCCGAGAGCGGCTCCATTTTTAAACTTCAAGACTGCAATGACAAGGCTGCAAATGACACTGACAAGGCTGCAGATGGATGGACAAGGCTGCAGATGGACACTGATAAGGCTGCATTGATGGGCATTTAAAATGTATTTTTTTTCCTTAAACTTCCCTCCTAAAAGTTTTTTCCTTAAAATTCCCTCCTAAACTTGGGGTGCGTGTTATACGCCAATAAATATGGTAATGTATAGAAGGTAGGGCCCGAAAGTGACTCAAGCCCCCACCACCCTAAGTCCTGCCCTGGCCATAGGTTATAGGTCCATCAACCAATGGTAATTCATATTTTTTTGGGGTAGGATTACATCAGACTGCTCTAAGCAAGCAAACGGTTGCAATAGGTTACTGCAAACTTCAGCATTGTAGATCATGGTAATAATAATTTAGCCTATGGAAGAATAACCGAAAAAAGCACTTCAAAATACTACTTTATAAATGTTATTCAAATATGCCAATAACTTATACTAATAACTACTTAGGTATGTTTTAGATTGCATAAGTGTCATCCTAACGTAACAATTACAATTTCCATTCAATAAGTTATGCCAAATAATACCACCTTTTCATGAAGCAAAAACTGGCTTGGTGACTTGCAAAAATAAGACCTCATGTACACTGCTGCTGGTAAGCGGACGTTCAGAGGCAGTTGGCTGCTTTTTTCAGCTGCCCCTGAACTCATCCAATGTTATCGTATGTACGTCATGGGTGCTCAACCTGTGGCTCTACAGCTGTTGCAGAACTACCCCCTAGTCCCATGAGGCATTGCAAGCCACTGAAAGTTGCAAGCATGAATCCCAAAGGCAGGGGCATGCTGGGACTTGTAGTTCTGCAACAGCTGTAGACCCACAGGTTGAGCACCCATGGTGTACATGTACACAGGTTCGTTTAATGACGTTTTTAGGCAGTTGCGTTTAGAGGTTTTTCTTTGAAGGCAAAAAAACGAGTTCAGATGCCGAAGTTTCTGACGTTTCAGATGCCAAACGTGGTACCGACGTTTAGACGCATTTTCATTTAGAAGCGTTTTTAAAAAGGTGCCCTATTTTTTTTTTCACTACAAAACTTAAAAATGATAGCAAACGATGAAAAACCACTAAAAAATGTTTTTTTTTTAAAACTTGCAATTACTTGCAATGCTTCATAGACCATTTATATATCCCTAATAAGCCCATGATCCAATCCAATACACCACTAGCTGTTAGCCAAAGTAGGGTTGGAATTTGACCTATATGTTGTTAGATTGATGATCCCACCATTGAGCTTGACCCGCGACTTGATCAAACATTGTTGTATGAAGTTTATTATCTGGCTTTTTTAAATTCCATTTTGCCCTCGTGTTAAGTTTTCTAGGTAGCTTCAACAATGATTCACAGGACTGTCTCTTCCCCTCACCCCAACCTGTTATCTTGGACACCCACCCTTCCTTATCAGTGTTTTCACCAAGTCTGATATTTTCTAAGTTCCAACATCAGCAGGCATTTATACCAATGTTTACTCAGCCGCCCCCCCCCCCCCCCCAACATGACTCTCAGGTTACCTAGGAGACTACCCCACCTTTGAGGAAACTGCACTATTTGTCCCCAACCCACTCCCCCCCCCAGCCTTTGCTTACCTATGCAAGTTTATAAACTTATGAGCCCAACAATCCCTATATGAACAAGCCCTTTCAATGTTGATAATTATTACCACTGCTCTCTCAGATGCTGCTACTCACTCTGGTCTCACGGAATGGCTGAAATAGTCAAATAATACTGGTTTTTGTGCTTTGGGAGGGTGTTATGATGTTATCTTAAATAAAGGCTCCTAGACACGAATGCGGCTAAATGCGAATAAATGCGGCATGCAAACACGGCTAAACAGGCATTTTTAAATGCCGGTTTCAAGCTGTCAAAAAATAAAATAAAAAAATCATTCAGAAGAGGTTGCCTCAGCATCCCATGTACATTAGGCCTAAGAGAACACAGCTTATACTCACCTGTCTTGTTGCCAGTGATGCCAATCTTCAATCTCAACTGCTAACAAAGGATCTGTGCCCACAGTGCGGTTGATATTCTGCAGCCATTTCCTGCCTATACAATTCAGCAAAGGCTACATGTCATTGCTCAGGGCAGATTTCCTGATTGCAAACTTTAGCTGCACAATGTGCTCAACATGGCTGCCTATACAGCCGTCTTCACCAGAAGCCAACATGTCAGGGTGACAACATAAGAGAGCATGCTAGGGCTTTGTAAGTTTTCTCCTTCATAAAATTTTAAAAAGTCAGCAGCTACAAATAAATACTGTAGCTGCTGACTTTCAATAGTAGGAAACTTACCTGTCCAGGAATCCAGCGGTGGCTTCACCCGAGTCGATTTTTTAATTGGCACTTGGGTGCTGCCACCGGTATCTCGGCTAAGGGAAACCGGCAGTGAAGCCTTGCGAGCATCAGAGCCCGCTCCCTAATGCGCATTTGTGAAGCGCACTTCATTTTGTGGCAGGGGATGGAGGAGTGGAGCCGAACTTCCCTCTGTGTTCGCCGCGGCAAACCCATCTGGAAGTTTGAGCAGGTACCTGTCAAAACCAGGTACCCGCCCCCCCGAAAGGTGACAGCAGATGTGTAGAGGAGGAAAACAAGTTGAGCTTCCCCTTTTGGGTGAAGATCCACTTTAAAAAAGAGAAGTATGGCTAAAGCTCTTTTGCACACACTTCTCTTCTTTGTTATGAGTGCACTAGTTGTAATTGTGCTCTCTTGTGACCCAGAATCAGCCGACAGCAGCATACAGCCCGCTGTCTGCTGACGTCACAGAGTCACTCCAGGCTCTGAAAGGATCCAGCCACTGAGCACCCTGCAGAGTCTGATGCTCCACTGACAGTCACTGCTCTCTGCTTGAGGAAGGAAGACTATTCTCGGGTTTAGACCTATCAGAGGACACCTGCAGAACCAGACTGATGCTCCAGCATAGAGTGAGCATGAAAGTTTGTTATTTGCATTCCCATAATTCTCCTTTAATTACTTTGAGCAGGAGGGGGTTAGACATAATGTGCTAGCATGCACAGCATATTGTCAAATTATGGACACTTACCTGCACAAACGATCCTCTCCAGCGCTGAGCTGTCAGTGCTCCCAGTGGTCCATCTTCTCACGGTCTTTCTTCCAGGTTTGGAATCTTCGGCTGCTTGATTAGCACATGCAAGTCAGAGAGGTGCCATAAATGTATGCTGAACTATGCAATAGGAAACATCATTTTTCCTAAACTTTATCCTATTCTATCTTTTGCCTTGAATTTCTCCATAAAAATAGCGCTCTTATGTAAGTGAGCCTGTGCCTTCACCCTCATAGCTGTATATCTGCTGTGTGTGATCATCTAAGGCACTGTAGTGAAATCTAGTGATGTCATCACTATACAAAGACTGCTGCCGTTCCTTCGCACATGCTCAGAAGAGTGTATTTGGCTCCAAGCATGGAAGTAACAGAGGCCATCTTTGAAGCTGGAATTCCATGTTGATGTACCATGTAATATGCCCTTTTACTTTTGGACCTTGTAAGTGCTTAGACTTAATAAATCCATTTTTTTTGGTGGTTTTACTCCATGTGCAGTGGCTCTTTTTTCATATGTGTATGGGTCCTGCTGAGCCAATTCCCAGTGGTGCAGTGGTTCCCTGCAAGTTGTTGATGTATATGGTGACAAATGATACCGTAGGAGAGTAGGATATTTGGAGAGAGTGCACTTTCCCAGGGGGAATTTCATTATGATCATGTGACCAATCTTATACAGGGGATCACATTATCTGGTAAACCTTGTATGTGATCAACGACACCTGGGAGACCTTACAAGTGTTTGATGGTGACAGCCTGAGGAGCTCATTCTATTTTCTCATCACGGCTTGTGAGACTTTCTTTCAGTCTGTCCTAGTGTATTTTCTGCTGTACATGCCTGTATAACTTATTTTCATTATTTTAGTTTTGGGTTTGTAAGCACTGCACTTGTTATATACCTATATCTGTTGTGCCGAGTATCTGGGAATAGTGTCAGCAGCAGATATGAGCATGGATGTTTCATGTTTATCTTTTATTGTCACTATTATGCTGCTCACTGTTCTCCATGCTGGGGAGGAAGATGTACCTGAGGGCCTACAGTGCAAAGATCTCCCTGTCACTAATTAAAATTATTCTGTGGCTCTGTGTCTTTTGCACCCCTCCTGCTTCTACTTAATCACTGCCCCATTACAGTAGAGATCACCGATTAGCATGAGGAAAGCTCTGATATCAGGAAGCAAACTCTTGCTCCTCTACCAAAATACTCGCCTTCACACTAAGACACCGTGCAGAACAAGGCATGGTAAGTTAATAAATGTAAAAACATTAAATAAATCAGCTTCAAGGAAACCACAAGCAATGCCAGTGGCTAGTCTTTACTCTCTTTTTGGGTGTATTTCCACAAAACAGGCTCAGAATTGGATGACTGTCATCTGAAGTCTATGGATAGCTCACAAACATTTGCTGGCAGATCATTTTCAGTATCAGAGCAATGGCTTCTAGAGCTCATATTAACTATGGCACGGCAAAACTGAAATGCACATGAAAAGTACTTACTTGTAAACATAGCATGGAAGTAGGGGCTACAGGAGGCAAGCACGACTTTGTGACCCTTGATCTCTTTGGTCCCCACATGGAGCACAATGTCACACAGGAGTCCTCTCTGGCGCATTCTGTTCATGCAAACAAAGGCATCATGGTAGTGCCGTTTTGAATTGTGGGAGATGCTGTGGCCCTCCCGAGTCAGAAGCTGCACCGCCCCTTCCATGGCTGGGGACTGGTCTCCTGATTTCTCCTTCGCTGGCTTCACTCGTTGAAGCTGTAAAACACAGAATAAAAAGAATTATAGAAGGCCAAGATATTAGCTATAATTGGATGACATTTTGTTTGCTTAAGTACTTTATATCAAACTATTGCAGTGTTTTTTTTTCTTTAGAAAATACCGCTCTCACATTTTTTATCTCTTGGTCATGTGACAGCGTTGACTAATGAGAGTCTGTTCTTTCTTCCGAGACAAAAGAAGAGACGCACTGGTCAGCACTGTCACATGACCATGCTAACCAATGGCCAGGAGCCCTTGTGAAGATAATGCTTCTACACAGCTTCCAGGGCTGTGTATGCATGTTTCGAACGTACGAAGATGAACACCGGCGGGCAGATAACGTTACACAAGACAGGGGACAGCAACAGTGAGGAGGCTGTTTGGAGGGGTGTAATGTTTTTGTTTTTTGGTGTGAAGGTGGAGATACCCCTTAAAATTGAAAAACAAACAATCTTTAGCTCTGCTGCTTACCCAAAGCAGAGCTCAAGTTTGTTTCTTCTTCACATACTGGTTGGGGGGGATTGGGATTTGTGAAAATTGCTGAGAGGGCAATAAGCATAATAAAAGGAGTTTCCAGCTATATCAGGTTTTTGTTATTCTTCCTGCCAACCTATTACCCTGATGTTATATTGAGGTTATTGGCTGCCACTCTGCTCTAAGTTAAAGGGGGGAGTTAGGGGGCAGAAGTGACTTGCCTTGCCCAGGGCGCTGACAACCCAGGCTACGCTAAAGGGAAAAAAACTGGCTTCTAACTTCTTTAGCAGGTTCCTAGAGTCAAAGCAAATTGGTCAAGGTCTGCATATAAAAAGATGTATAGCAGACACGTCAACTCAGTGACCATGCATAATATGATAAAAGAAATGCTGAAAACTGCGTAAAATGTGCTGATAACCAAAACAAAAAAACAGAACACAATCCTGCAAACACAAAGAGGAGATATCCCTTCCCAGTGTCAAAAACAAGAATATACTGTTCTGTGTTAAAGAAATGCGCATAAATAAGCGTTAAACATTCAAATTAAATCCATAGAACAATGCATAAATAAAATGACAGTGTCCCAATAAATAAGTAAATAATATATGAAAATTAAATGTCCAAAAATAATCCCAACGAATCAAGAACCAATGAAGGAGATGCCCAAAATTGTGCACAACAAATAAACTTGCTTCTTCCTCAAAGGGTGCCAAAAGTATCCACCGTCACCAGAGGTAGTGACAAAATGCAGGCTTAACAGACCCTGATGACCCCCTTATTCAGGAGCGGTCAACAATAAGTTTAGGCCGAAATATTAAAGAGTCAATAGCGTCTCTCCATATATATCTTAGGATGGCCAGTAAACACAGCTCACCAAACAGCCACGTTTGATCTTCAGCAGCACACACTCAGGTGAAGGCAAATATACAGACAATCCTCATAGAGCAAAATATCTTCTGGTATGTTTATTTAGCAAAGAATTGCACTCACATACACTAGATTATCAAAGGTATTGGGACTCCTGCCTTTACACGCACATGAACTTTAATGGCATCCCAGTCTTAGTCCATAGGGTTCAATACTGAGTTGGCCCATCCTTTGCAGCTATAACAGCTTTAACTCTTCTGGGAAGGCCGTCCACAAGGTTTAAGAGTGTGTCTATAGGAATGTTTGACCGTTCTTCCAGAAGCGCATTTGAGGTTAGGCACCGACGTAGACGAGAAGGCCTGGCTCGCAGTCTCCGCGCCAACTCATCCCAAAAGGAGTTAAATCGGGTTTGAGGTCAGGCCAGTCAAGTTCCTCCACCCCAAACTCACTCATTCATGTCTTTATGGACCTTATTTGTGCACAATCATGTTGTAACAAGGGGCCATCCCCAAACTGTTTCCACAAAGTGGAATGAAAATTGTCCAAAATGTCTTGGTATGCCAATTCCTTAAAAGTTCCCCAGAACTAAGGGGCCAAGCCCAACCCCTAAAAAAATAAAAAAAAATAAAAAGAAGACCACACCATAATCCCCCTCCACCAAATGCTTTGAACCAGCGCACAAATAGAGGTCAATAAAGATATGAATGAACAAGTTTGGGGTGAAGGAACTTGACTGGCCTCAAACCGGATAAAACACCTTTGGGAGGAGTTAGAGCCAAGACTGAGCAAGGCCTTCTTGTCCCCACTTTCCGTCTGGCCAAAAAAAAAAAAAAAAAAAAGGGAGGAGGGACAATAAAGAAAAGATGTAATATTCCTGGGACAAGAAGTGAGGGAAAATCTCTCTTATTAGGGCCTTATGCACACTGGGCGTTTAGCACAGGTCCAGAGTAAGGATGAGCTCCAGCGTGTTCGCACAGCCCACGTGCAGGAAGTCGGCACTGCGCTGCGCTAATCACAGGCAGTGAGACGTTGTCCCGATGCACAGATGCAGAGAACGGGAAATGTCTCACTGCCTGTGATTAGCGCAGCGCCGACTTCCTGGCGGGCTCTGCACGTGGGCTGTGCGAACACGCTGGAGCTCATCCTTAGTCCAGAGGACTCCGGCATTTAGGTGCTGCTAGAAGTCACAGGCACACTGCCGTACATTCTGTAAAACTATGAGAAGCTCACAGCTGTTGGGGCCGGACAGTGCACCGAACGATATTAATGTGGAGGGCAGTATGCGCCCAAGGATAAATGACCGGAGCGCAAGCAGTCTACATTTCAGACATACGTGGATCAGTAATGTCCTAAACCTCAGCGTGTGCATAAGGCCCAATTTAATAAATCTCTCATATCACTATCATCACAACACAATGTATTGTGGGAGTGTAGTATAATGAGTTTTGTAAATGGTAAATAGGGCGGGCAAGCAAGTGGTATGACTTTTCTGTGTAGCGTCTGTTATTGTCAACCTTCATAGTGCCGGAAGGCAGCTTCTCAGGAAGTATCCAGCGGCTGTGCAGGACATACTGCGAGGATCATTTTTAGCAAAAACAGCCACCTGCAGGTAATGGGAAACATGCCGATATACAAAATGAATGAGTTTGTTGCTATAGCCCAAAAAAAAAAAAAAAAAAAAAAAAAATTATATATATATATATATATATATATATATATATATATATATATATATATATATATATATATATATATATATATATATATATATATATATATATATATATATATATATATATATATATATATATATATATATATACACACAGTATATACTGTTGTGACAGTGTGAGACCCTGCCACTGTATTAGGAGGCTTGAAGACAACATAGGGTTGTCACAAATTCAGAGTGAGGGGCTCCAGTTAGATGTGGAGAAAACAAAGCTTTTATTATTTTTACAGGTTTTGTAATTCGCAGATCAGGGTATGGAGTCCAGGGGCTTCAACGAGCTTTAGGTGGGAAAAAGCATCTACCCCTGTGTCCAGGTCTTACCAGAGAGCAGCAGGATGAGTGAGCAGGTGTATATGCCTTATACTCAGGCTCCTGTCTGTAGTTCATGGCTCCACCCCTCCTCTGGAGTCTGTGAGGCTGCAAGGGAGCAGCCAGAGGTGTGTGTCTGCACTGTCTGAAGTTTGTCAGGGAACATACAGAAGACTTAAAGTGGTTGTACACCTTTACATATAACCCAGTGACGTGACTGGCCTCAGGTGATACAACGAGATGAAACTAATCCTCCTACAAGCTGTACCCATTTATCTGCAGCCGTCCATAGTCTATAGACGCAGAATGCAGGACTCGGCCCCACCCCCCGTGGCATTGGATTTGATTGACAGCAGTGGGAGCCAATGGCTGCGCTGCTATCAATCTATCCAATGAAGAGCCAAGAACCCCGGGCAGAGAAGGTGAGCGTGTCTCCACCGAGGGAACAAACGGGCTCAGGTGAGTAAAACCGGGAGGCTGGGGGGCCGGTCACTTTCAGAAGTTTTCTCATCTTAATGCATAGGATGCATTATGGTGAAAAAACACGAGGGTTTACAACCCCTTTAAACTCTGCAGAGATCAGTGTGGAGAACTCGGAGACGATTGGGGGGGAAGGGACACCCACCTTCACACAGCACACAGGGAGGCTGTCAATCAGCTGGAGCTCCCTCCCCTGTCACCATTTTTGTAATAGTGTCAGGAAAAATGGTCAGAGGTGATTCATGCTGATAGCAGAGTAATGAAGCAGCAGACAAAAGCGACACTTAGTGCTCTTAATTGAAACAAGAACACACTATAGAAGGAATTTGATTTGTTCATATTTCATGTCTGAGGTTTACAACCACTTTAAGCCTAAGGGCAAGAGTGTGCAGAGAGCTGTGTGAGGTGCAGAGGTTGCACATGAGCACAGTAGGTACTGTAAGTTGCTCTGCAGGACCATGCAAAAGGCCTAGGCTGAGGACCAGAGCAGTGCTGCAAGAGGAAGCCAGGAGGCTTGAGAACTTTAAAGGAGTTGTAAAGGCAGAAGGTTTTTTTTTTTCCTTAATGCATTCTATACATTAAGATAAAAAACAAAACAAACAAAAAAAAAAAAACTTGTGTGTAGCACCCTCCCTAGCACCCCCCTAACTACTTACCTGAGAACTCTCTCTTTCCAGCAATGTGCACGAATGTCTAAACCACCCAGGACACCCTGATTGGCTGAGACACAACAGCGGCGCCATTGGCTGTCAAAGTCAGTCAGCCAATCAGGGGAGAGAGAGGGGGTGAGGCCAGGGCTCCATGTCTGAAGGGACACATGGAGCTGTGACATGGCTCCAGTGACCCCATAGGAAGTTGCTGACTGTGGGGGCACTCGATAGGAGGGAGGGGCCAGGAGCAGCAAAGAGGGACCCCGAGAAGTGGAGAATCCAGGCTGCTCTGTGCAAAGCCAACTGCACAGAGGAGGGAAGTACAGTATTTCCGGCATGGACTGAACTCAATGGGATGCACTACACTGGAGTGGAATCCCCTACAATATGACGACATATATACCAAACTTCACCTTTAACTTTTTTT
The DNA here is from genome assembly GCF_037356315.1 of Lithobates pipiens. NCBI lineage: Eukaryota > Metazoa > Chordata > Amphibia > Anura > Ranidae > Lithobates > Lithobates pipiens. The sequence continues at coordinate 192,246,920 of NW_027507788.1, read as the reverse complement.
TTTTCCTAGTATTGTATTTCAAATGCATCATTTGTATTTTCTATAAAATTCAAGGTTTTTCAAATCATACTACAATGTTCTGAATTCCATGTCATTACATTCATTCCCTCTCCGATCCCCTACATGACCTCCACTATCGTAAGGCACTTGGGAGAAACCCACGGCTCATTAAATGACGGCATAAAGTCATGACTAAAAGATGTAAATAACAGAGCGAGTAGAAAAAATAAAAAATATAAAAGCAGCAGGAGAATGTCACCCTGTAGCTTTTAACGATTCATCACTGAATGTTCTGTGCCTTCGCCTGCAACCGCATCCTGCTCTGCACACCTACATGCTGCTGATTAGTGCTGGTAAAAATAGATACTCTTGAAGAAGCAATTTCTACACATTTGTAATCACAGTATGAAGCTGTGACTAGAGCCCCCGCCACAAAAAGACGAGAAATGCGTAGGGCTCATAGTAAGAACATAAGGGCAGGGGAGAGTTGTTATACTTGACATGCATTTTTATGACGTGACAAGCAGATCGCTATTACCATAAAGTACATGGGGGCAGTTCTATGGATTCGGAGCACTGCTGCAGTGATAAATGGACAATTAATGGGTCATGGCTATATTGCGCTTTGGACAAAGAAACAAAAACCCTCATCTAGAGCAGGGGTTTCCAAACTCTCAATTTACTCTCCTTTAGACCAGTGGTCATCAACCCCGTCCTCAGGGCCCACTGACAGGCCAGGTTTGCAAGATAACTGAAATACATGACAGGTGATCTCATTTTCTGCTCAGTGATTGCAGTATTCTAGTCTGCATCTCCCCCAAGGTAATACATAAAACCTGGCCTGTTAGTGGGCCCTAAGGACAGGGTAGATGACCACTGCTTTAGACTTCAAGGGGCCACGTTGTGGCCAGTAGGAGTAGAGAATGTCTCGTTGGTCAGAAGGAGAAAAAAACAAAACAAACAGACACCATACTGTAGTGCCTGTGGTCACTATAAGGAGGAAAAGTGCCCCTTCATTGGCATTAATGGGAAGAAATATGCCCCATTGTTTGTTGTCAGTGGGAGGAATTGTGGCCCATTGTTGGTTTTAGTTGGAGGAATAGTGGCCCAAGGGCCAGATAGGCAAGCAAAAGGCCGCATCTGGCTCCCGGGCTGCAGTTTGGAGACCTTGATCTAGAGCAGTGATGGGGAACCTCGACACCCCCAAATGTTTTGGAACTACATTTCCCATGATGCTCAGCACTCTGCAGTGTAGTTAAGCATCATGGGAAATGTAGTTACAAAACATCTGGGATGCCAAGGTTCACCATCACTGATCTAGAGTAAAGGGACACTGAAAACTTCTCTAGACATAGGTTTGCATTCCAGAAATGTATTAGAACTGTGGTATAGGGCAATATATTTTCTCAGGCACTCCAGTGCAGTGGCTATTATATAAAAAAACAAAAACAAAAAAAAACAAAAAAAAAACACACAGGCAACTGTAACCACCAAGCCTCTGTATCACACCCCCGAAGCGTTAATCACTTGGATGGGGATAGAAAATTATGGGATGCCCACTTGACTTCAGCAACACTTTAACATCTTCAGGGACATCTGCCTTAGCACAGTCTACCCCAGTAGTGCTGCTCTTCTCACGCGGTCCTCCACGTGCTCCTGTGCTTCCAGGAAGGGCTTCCTCCATGTGTTGTGGCAGGATCCTTCCAGCACCTGAGCCCCCGGCCCAAGCTCTCACCCCTCCCAAACTAGGGGGTACCCCAGAGGACCACCAACAGCACTAAATCGCCATCTTTCACCCGATTGCCCCTGCTGGCATGGCTCATGCCCATTTAGGTGAGCCTGCCCCCTGCCAGCTTTACTGGGGATTGGCTGAGCCCCTCAAATATTCCAAAAAGCTCCCCTAACCTCCACCCAGTAACCTTCTAGACAAGGGGGTGACACCAGAGGAGCTGTCAGGATGAGTCATCCAGCCCCGACTCATTGAACCCTGACCCAGGATTCACATCTCAGGCTTAGCCCAGAGCTAAATACATTTACCTACACTACGAGACCTACACTAACACACTAGAGGGTACTGTACCTCTTTTAGCCTAAAATGGCTGCTTCCAATACTACACAAAAAGCTAAATATCTGTTATTTTCTGTTCAGAAATGAAGAATTTTGAACACCATTACAGAAATTAGACACATTTGAATGTTTGCAGTTAGTTTTAGTAGACCTCACACTATTATTGTGCACGGTAATGCTTCTAAATGACCTCCTTTCTCAGGACAGGCCCTCAGAATGCCTTCACATTCACAGGTATAGTGTGTAATGACTCTAATTTTATACCATGGTTGCAAGGGTTTTATGGCCAGGCTTTATTGGGCTGGGAGCCATTCCATTTTTTGCACCTGCAGGTCTTCCATCAATTCAGATGTCCTTGTATTGTTAGCTTGAAGCAGACTAAATAAACACGCAGTATTAGTAGTGTGTATAGCACCCCACTCAAGCTTGTGAGCAAAAGTGTGTCAAACCCTTGAAGAGAAGATGCACAAAACCCTTGCTTGGTAGGGCACAGTAAGAGGGTCGCTTAACCACTTAAAAGGGGTTGTAAACTCTTTGTTTTTTGTTTTTAAACAAAACATGTCGTACTTACCTCCACTGTGCAGTTCGTTTTGCACAGAGTGGCCCCGATCTACCTCTTCTGGGGTCCCTCAGCGGCACTCCTGGCTCCTCCCTGCATTGAGTGTCCACATTTGAGAAGCGCTCTCCTTGGTGGACATCTGTATAGGCGCGCTCCCGAGTCCCACATCTGTGTCCATTCATTGCATTAAGGTGCAAAACCATGAGGGTTTACAACCCCTTTAACCACCTCGCGCCCGCCCTATAGCTGAATGACGGCCGTAGAGCAGGCGCTTTCGTCCGGGTGGCCGTCCCTGGACGTCCTAATGTTTACTTCCGCAATGCGCGCCGCCGCGCATCGCGGAAGTTCTGTGTTCGCCGTGTCCCCCGGGGACAGGCAAACACAGATCGCTGTAAACGGCCAATCACAGCGGCCGTTTACAGCGTGATCGGCGTGTCCAATGGGAGATGATCTCATATGTAAACATATGAGATCATCTCTCAGCGCCGTTCTCCCTCCTCACAGAGACAGCGTGTGAGAGGGGAGAGATGAACGGCTGCAGCGGCAGCCGTTCTGCTTTGAGTTGATAAAAAAAAAAAAAAAGTGCCATCCTCCCCCAGCAGTGTCATCCGCCCCAGTGCCATCCACCCCAGTGCTACCTGCCCCCAGTGCCATCCACCCCAGTGCTACCTGCCCCCAGTGCCATCCACCCCAGTGCCATCCACCCCAGTGCCACCTGCCCCCAGTGCCACCTGCCCCCAGTGCCACCTGCCCCCAGTGCCACGTATAAGTGCCATCTGTCATCAGTGCCACATAGTGCCATCTGTCATCAGTGCCACGTATTAGTGCCATCTGTCATCAGTGCCACGTATTAGTGCCATCTGTCATCAGTGCCACGTATCAGTGCCATTTGTCATCAGTGCCACCTGTCAGTGTCACGTGCCATCTGTTGTCAGTGTCACATGTCATCAATGCCACTTATCAGTGCCATCTGTCATCAGTGTCACGCGTCATCGGTGCCATGTATTAGTGCCATCTGTCATCGGTGGCGCGTATTAGTGCCACGTATTAGTGCCATCTGTCATCAGTGCCACGTATAAGTGCCACGTGTCATCAGTGCCACGTATAAGTGCCATCTGTCATCAGTGCCACATATTAGTGCCATCTGTCATCAGTGCCACGTGTCATCAGTACCACATATAAGTGTCATCATTGCCACGTATCAGTGTCACGTGTCATTGTCCTGGTGCTTCAAAAGTGTAATAAATAGTCAACAAGTTAGATGTGTAATTTATGTTCCTAGAACACATGATGGCGCTCCCTGCATGTTGGGCCTCTCTATGTGGCCAGGCTGTGAAAAAGTCACACACATGTGGTATTGTAATACTCAGGAGGAGTAGCAGAATTTTTTGGGGGGTGTCATTTGTGGTATACACATGCCATGTGAGAGAAATAACCTATTACAATGACAATTTTGTGGAGAAAAAAAAAATGAAAAATCTTAATTTTGCAAAGAATTGTGGGAAAAAAATGACAACATCAAAAAGCTCACTATGCCTCTTACTAAATACCTTGGAATGTCTACTTTCCAAAAAGGGGTCATTTGGGGGGTATTTGTACTTTCCTGACTTGTTCGGGTCACAAGAAGCGAGATAGTCCACCAGTACATCAGATGTGATCAATTTTGTGTGATTCGCACCACAGCTTGTAGACTCTATAACTTTCACAAAGACCAAATAATATCCACTAATTTGGGTTATTTTTACCAAAGATATGTAGCAGTATAAATTGTGACCAAAATTTATGAAGAAAAATTAATAATTTGCATAATTCTGTCACAGAAACAAAGAAATATGCGTTTTTTTTCAAAATTTTCGGTCTTTTTTCATTTATAGCGCAAAAAATAAAAACCCCAGAGGTGATCAAATACCACCAAAAGAAAGCTCCATTTGTGGGAAAAAAAGGACAAAAAATTCATTTGGGTACAGTGTTGCATGACTGAGTAATTGTCATTCAAAGTGCGAGAGCACCGAAAGCTGAAAATTGGTCTGGGCAGGAAGGTGTTTAAGTGCCCAGTAAGCAAGTGGTTAAGGACCAGGCCCGTTTTTCAAACTTGTTGTTTACAAGTTAAAATCAGGTTTTATTGCTAGAAAATTACTTAGAACCCCCAAACATTCGCTCGTGGAATGGTGACAAACAGTGGCGGAATTATCAGGGTCGCAACAGTCGCAAGTGCGACTGGGCCCTGTAATTCTCTGCCACTTCAGGGGGCCCACCGGCAGCCCGCCCGCCGCCCGAGGGGCCCACCTGACTGTCCGGCCGGGGGTGTGCGTGTGCTGTTATTCATTTTCGCTTGTCATGCCGTGGTGAGGGGGGGGGGGCTTCCTTCACCAGCGTGAGAGAAAGCGTGAGAGAATTGCTCATTTGGCTCCGCCCCCGCCTATCCAGAGCGACTGAAAGGGAACAGACAATTCAGTGAAGGCGGGGGAGGAGCTCTCTGAAGCAAGGCTTTCTTGTAGGAAGTTGGAACGGAGGCACGCTTCATGCAGGACTTGATCACTTGATCAGCATCACTCTGCAGGATTCTGAGGAGGGGGAATCGATCATCATCGATTGATTGGCGGTAAGTCGCCATCCCCCCTCCAGATTGTGCCAGCCTGCCACCCCCCTCCAGTGCCACCACCTGCCCTCCAGTGCCACCAGCCCACCATCGCCCCTCCAGACTGTGCCACCCCCTGCCCTCCAGTGCCAGCAGCCCACCACCCCCCCTCCAGTGCCACCACCACCCCCCCCCAGACTGTTCCACCCCATCCCCCCCAGACTGTTCCACCCCATCCCCCCCCAGACTGTTCCACCCCATCCCCCTCCAGACTGTTCCACCCCATCCCCCCCCCAGACTGTTCCACCCCCCCAGACTGTTCCACCCCATTTCCCTCCAGACTGTTCCACCACATCCCCCCCCCCCAAACTGTTCCACCCCACCCCCCCAGACTGTTCCACCCCATCCCCCCCAGGCTGTTCCACCCCATCCCCCCCCCCCCCGACTGTTCCACCCCATCCCCCTCCAGACTGTTCCACCCCATCCCCCTCCAGACTGTGCCACCACCACCCCTCCAGTTCCACCACCCCCTCTCCAGTGCCACCAGCCCACCACCCCCTCTCCAGTGCCACCACCACCCCTCCAGACTGTGCCACCCGCCCTCCAGTGCCATCACCACCCCTCCAGACTGTTCCACCACCCCCCTCCGGACTGTTCCACCACTTCCACTCCAGACTGCCACCACCGCCCCTCCAGTGCCACCCCTCCCTCCAATGCCACCACCACCCCTCCAGTGCCACCATAGTGCCACCAGCCCACCACCCCCCTCCAGTGCCACCACCACCCCTCCAGACTGTTCTACCACACCCCCCAGACTGTTCCACCCCATCCCCCCCCCCAGACTGTTCCACCCCACCCCACCCCCCCGACTGTCCCACCCCATCCCCCCCTCCAGACTGTTCCACCCCATCCCCCCCTCCAGACTGTTCCACCCCATCCCCCCCTCCAGACTGTTCCACCCCATCCCCCCCTCCAGACTGTTCCACCCCATCCCCTCCTCCAGACTGTTCCACCCCATCCCCCTGTCCTCCAGTGCCACCAGCCCACCACCCCCCCTCCAGTGCCACCACCCCCCCCTCCAGACTGTTCTACCACACCCCCCAGACTGTTCCACCCCATCCCCCCCCCAGACTGTTCCACCCCACCCCACCCCCCGACTGTTCCACCCCATCCCCCCCTCCAGACTGTTCCACCCCATCCCCCCCTCCAGACTGTTCCACCCCATCCCCCCCTCCAGACTGTTCCACCCCATCCCCCCCTCCAGACTGTTCCACCCCATCCCCCCCTCCAGACTGTTCCACCCCATCCCCTCCTCCAGACTGTTCCACCCCATCCCCTCCTCCAGACTGTTCCACCCCATCCCCTCCTCCAGACTGTTCCACCCCATCCCCTCCTCCAGACTGTTCCACCCCATCCCCTCCTCCAGACTGTTCCACCCCATCCCCTCCTCCAGACTGTTCCACCCCATCCCCTCCTCCAGACTGTTCCACCCCACCCCCCTCCAGACTGTTCGCCACCACCGCCCCTCCAGACTGTGCCACCACCTCCCTCCAGTGCCACCACCCCCCCCTCCAGTGCCACCAGCCCACAACCTCCTCCAGTGCCACCACCACCCACCTACCCGCCGTCACCACCCCTCCAGACTGTTTCACCACCCCCCTCCAGACTGCCACCACAACCCCTCCAGTGCCGCTACCCCCACCTCCCTCCAGTGCCACCACCCCCCCTCCAGACTGTGCCACCCACCCTCCAGTGCCATCACCACCCCTCCAGACTGTTTCACCACCCCCCTCCAGACTGTTTCACCACCCCCCTCCAGACTGCCACCACCACCCCTCCAGACTGTGCCACCACCACCCCTCGAGTGCCACTAGCCCACCACCCCCTTCCAGTGCCACCACCACCCCCTTCCAGTGCCACCACCCGCCCTCCAGTGCCACCAGCCCTCCACCCCCCCTCCAGACTGTGCCACCACCACCCCCCCCCAGACTGTGCCACCACCACCCCCCCCCAGACTGTGCCACCACCACCCCCCCTCCAGACTGTTCCACCACCACCCCCCCTCCAGACTGTTCCACCACCACCCCTCCAGACTGTTCCACCACCCCCCCTCCAGACTGCCACCACCGCCCTCCAGTGCCACCCCTCCCTCCAATGCCACCATCCCCCCTCCAGTGCCACCACCCCCCCTCCAGTACCACCAGCCCACCACCCCCCCTCCAGACTGCCAACACCACCCCTCCAGACTGTGCCACCACCACCCCCCCTCTAGTGCCTCCACCACCCCTCTAGTGCCACCACCACCCCTCTAGTGCCACCACCACCCCTCCAGACTGTGCCACAACCCCTCCAGACCACTCCAGACTGTTTCACCACCCCCCTCCAGACTGCCACCACCACCCCTCCAGACTGTGCCACCACCACCCCTCGAGTGCCACTAGCCCACCACCCCCTTCCAGTGCCACCACCACCCCCTTCCAGTGCCACCACCCGCCCTCCAGTGCCACCAGCCCTCCACCCCCCCTCCAGACTGTGCCACCACCACCCCCCCTCCAGACTGTGCCACCACCACCCCCCCTCCAGACTGTGCCACCACCACCCCCCCTCCAGACTGCCACCACCGCCCTCCAGTGCCACCCCTCCCTCCAATGCCACCATCCCCCCTCCAGTGCCACCACCCCCCTCCAGTACCACCAGCCCACCACCCCCCCTCCAGACTGCCAACACCACCCCTCCAGACTGTGCCACCACCACCCCCTTCCAGTGCCACCACCCGCCCTCCAGTGCCACCAGCCCTCCACCCCCCCTCCAGACTGTGCCACCACCACCCCCCCTCCAGACTGTGCCACCACCACCCCCCTCCAGACTGTGCCACCACCCCTCCAGACTGTTCCACCACCCCCCCTCCAGACTGCCACCACCGCCCTCCAGTGCCACCCCTCCCTCCAATGCCACCATCCCCCCTCCAGTGCCACCACCCCCCCTCCAGTACCACCAGCCCACCACCCCCCCTCCAGACTGCCAACACCACCCCTCCAGACTGTGCCACCACCACCCCCCCTCTAGTGCCTCCACCACCCCTCTAGTGCCACCACCACCCCTCCAGACTGTGCCACAACCCCTCCAGACCACTCCAGACTGTGCCACCACCACCACCCTTCCAGACTGTGCCACCACCACCACCCTTCCAGACTGTGCCACCACCACCATCCCTCCAGACTGTGCCACCACCACCACCCCTCCAGACTGCCGCCACCCCTCCCTCCAATGCCACCATCCCCCCCTCCAGACTGTGCCACCACCACCACTCCTCCAGACTGTGCCACCACCACCACTCCTCCAGACTGTGCCACCACCACCCCCCCTCCAGACTGTTCCACCACCGCCCTCCAGTGCCACCCCTCCCTTCAATGCCACCACCCCCCCTCCAGTGCCACCACCCCCCCTCCAGTACCACCAGGCCACCACCCCTCCAGACTGTGCCACCACCACCCACTCCAGTACCACCGCCACCCCCTCTCCAGTACCACCACCATGCCACCCACCTCCAGTACCACCGCCACCCACCTCCAGGACAACCATGCCTCTCCAGTACCATCGCCACCCTCCTCCAGTACCACCACCCACCCTCCGGTACCACCGCCACCCCTCTCCAGGACCGCCACCCCCCTTCAGTACCACCACCGCCACCCACCTCCAGTACCACCACCACCCACCTCCAGTACCACCGCCACCCCCTCTCCAGTACCACCACCATGCCACCCACCTCCAGTACCACCGCCACCCCTCTCCAGGACCATCATGCCTCTCCAGTACCACCGCCACCCACCTCCGGTACCACCGCCACCCCTCTCCAGGACCGCTAACACCTTCAGTACCACCACCGCCACCCACCTCCAGTACCACCGCCACCCCTCTCCAAGACCACCATCCCCCTCCAGTACCACTGCCACCCCTCTCCAGGACCACTATCCCCCTCCAGTACCACCACTGCCACCCCCCTCCAGTGCCACCATCAGCCCCCCTCCAGTACCACCACCACCACCCACCTCCAGTACCACTGCCACCCCTCTCCAGGACTACCACCGCCACCCACCTCCAGGACCACCACTGCACTGGTGACACAGGTTTCACTCGGGACACAGGCTGCACAGAAACGTTTTACTTTGTTCTACAGTGGAAAAAAATATAGTATCAAAATCATGCTTTTCGGGGGGGGGGGGGCCCTTCCTGATTTCTTGCATCGGGGCCCTGAGGTTTCTAGTTACGCCTCTGGTGACAAACTTTGACCCTTAAAAATCTCCATAGGCGACGTTTAAACATTTCTACAAGTTACCAGTTTTGTGTTAGAGGGGAGGTATTTTGCTAAAATGCTTTCTCTCACTCTAGCGATCACGGTGATACCTCACATGTGTGATTTGAACACTGTTTACCAATGCGGGCACGCGAGCACGGCGGGAAGCTTTACATTTCTTTTTTTTCCCCTTATTTTTTTTACTTTTTTCTTTTTTTTTTTTTAAGGGAGTGTAAAAATAAAAAGGATCATTTTTATTTCTATTACAAGAAATGTAAACATCCCTTGTAATATAAAAAAAAAAAAAAAAAAAAAAAAAAGCACGACAGGACTTCTTTAATGTGAGATGTAGGGTTAAAAAGACCTCAGATCTCACATTTACACTTCAGGAGAAGTACAGCCTGGGCTCATTAGGTTGGGCTTCTCCTACAGGTCACAGGAGTGCAATTCGTTTTGCACTCCTGTGACCCATTTTCAGCAGAGAGCAGTCTGAAGTCCGCTCTCTGCTGGCGTCACCAGGATCAGTCCAGGCACCACGTCATCCTGACTTCAGAAGTCTGAATCTGCCAGGTGCCTTGACTGATAGTCGTCTCAGCCTCTCAGCAAACTGCTGAGATGGCCGCTCCCTACCCCTCCACAGCTCAGTGCTCCAATGAGAGTGGAGGAACAGAGCAGGAGAGCTGCTGACTGACAAGCGGTGTTTGGTGGCTTGGTTCTCAGTGACGAGGCGGCGGGGGACAGATGCTGCATCCACCCAAGTATGAATATGGGATAAAAATAAATAAAATCCCATACTTCTTTGAAATGCAATAAAAATAAAAAAAAGTCCCCTTTAAGGCCATTGGGCGGAAAGGACGTTTGACATTACTTCCGTCATACAACGTCAAGTGGGGGCCATCATTCCCTTACTCGACACAGTGCCTCAGAGGGGAAATAATCGGATCGCCTCCGCCGGTACCGATGGGTCTGGTTAAGTGGCCAAGACGACCGGAATGTGGTGGGAGGGGGCTGGGCACCAAATCCATTGCAGAGTCAATTTTTATCTTAGAGAGGACCGCCCGCCATTTCAGAAAATAGAAAATACTGGGTTTATGGCAGCTATCTGCTGCTATAACCCCGGTATTCTACGTCAATGTACCGACGTACAATGACGGTGGTTTGCGGCAGGTGGTTAAAAGCATAACTAACATTTCTGTTTAATACAATCACCGAAACTGCAAGTTAAAAAAAAAAAAATAAAAAAAAAAAAAAAATAGTACTTGCATGGAAAACTATGAACCAAAAAACTGTGGCACAGGGCTAGAAACTCCAACATGTGCAAAGTTGTCGTAAAAAAGATGCAAATTCTGACAACTTATTATTATGTCCAAGTGATCATAACTTATAGTCCTGTGCCACCTGCTGCCTGGAGCACCAATGCACCTAAACTATGAACATTAAATATGTAACCTTTTCAATTATATGTCATACAAAAATTGCAACATTTATGCAAAATGTCACAAAGAGGGGTTTTCCTATTCTAATGCACATTAACATTACAAAAGAACAAGAATTATGATCCATTTCTTATTATAGTATAGATGCCCCAACTGCACTATTTTATTAGCACACTGCCAATGGCTTATCGGGCCCAGTGTGATTGTGGCTTTTCCAGAAGGTTTCCCAATGTTTGTGCAGGAACAGTGCACGACCCCAACAGGGATTCTCTACAACCCCTTTTCTCAGAGTTAATAGACTGACCACACTGCCCTGTCTATGACCGGGTTGGTTAGCTGTTATGTATGTAAAGGCTTCCAGCTCAGTGTTGTATCCTCAGACCCATTCAACTGTTGGCCGAGAGGGATAGTGGTGACCATATGTGAGAAACGACTTGAGTGACCGAGTGGGGTTGGTGTCACTGGGCAACACTGAACGATGCTATGGGACTGAAGAGCAGCTAAGGATTCACCCAATGCCATCTGCTGTCAATTACCAGCAAGGTGGAGCCAATGGGAAACAAGTCTTTTGGTTCCCCATCAGGCTTGGCTCACCCTTGTACAAAACTCCTCAGCCATGTGCCTTCCAGTGTGACAGATGCAGCACTGTCTGGTATGGACACTCCAACCTCAATTCTAGGCTCTGACAGTTACATGCACCTGTCTGACAAGAACAAATCGGGTGCAACCACCATCAATTTCTATCACGCTCTACGAATTTCCCCCCGTAGAGAGGGTAAGGCTGGCCATATGCGGTTTGAATCGCGGAAGGGTCAGCAGGAACCGGCTGAGATTCAAACCATTAAAAAGGCAGGCTGAATGTATAAAGGTGATCAATCAACTTGGATACAACCAGCCTGACGGATTCTCTTACAAGTGTTGCTAGCGGTAATCACGGTCATCTCCCAGCAAGGACGGTTTCCCCCACCCCTGCCCAGACCAGGCAATAGCTCAGCAGGAGGGATTCCCCTGTCAGCACTATCAGTGTTGATGGGGAAATCATGCTAATTTCTTTCCTGCAACCAGTTGCTGCAGGAAAGAAATTTGCACTGTCTATGGCAAACTCGGTACACATGGACCAAATGTCGGGCTACACCGGCCGGTTCAATAAAAACAGACTGACATGCTGCCCATGTGTATGGTAGTCGGGCCAACTTCTGTCAGACGAGCATGCTGGAAAACCAGCAGCCGTTTGGCTGAGCCATTAGCTGAGAGAGCTGACTGGAATGTTTGGTTGGAGGCCGCCCCTTCAGAACAAAACAGAACCGCCTGGGAGATCGCTGCACTAACATCAGATTGTTAGTATAGTGGCTCTGACTGGAGCACTAGTGGTGTGTACTAGGCTTTAATCTTCCCACTGGGCACACAGATGGCAATAAAAACATGACAAGGGTTATAAACCTTCTTATGCAATCCAAAAATAAAAGAAACATTTTAGCTTTTTAGATACATTTGACCAACTGGAATTAGGGTGGTTAATGATGATTATTTGCTTCCCACGTAGAATAGAGTAAAACAATCTTAGCCACTTATTTTTCCACTGTTTGCCAAGAATGTTTGTTGTACAAATAAAGACAAGCGACACACCAGGATGTACAAATCATGACATGCGTCCCCCGGCTCTACTGATGGAGAACTTTCAATATTTGTAATGCTGTATCCTGAGCCTCACAAACGTCCCACGTACTCCATACACACAAAAGCAGAATTAAAGGCCTACAAGTTTCTAAAATACTGTATTTTGCTAACTACAGTCACATAGGTTATGGTGGGACAGGACTAAAGGAATCCAAAAGCCCTCCAACCATATCAGTGGACAGTATAGCACATTAAAGTGGTTGTAAACCCTTACAAACCACTTTGACCTACAGGTAAGCCTAGATTAAGGCTTACCTGTAGGTCCAAGAAATAAAAATAAAAAAAAAAACCTACACGGTTTAGGAGATATTTACAAAAAGACAGGCACCACTGTCTACGGCGCATGCACCGTAGACAGCGGCGCGCAGGCGCACTGAGCAGGCCGCAGATCATGGCGATATGCCGCTCGTGTCGGCTCCCGTGCGCATGCGTGGGAGTGACGTCATCGCAGCCCCGGTGAATCACAGCGCCGGAGCAGCGAGACCTGGAAGTCACTCCGGGATACATGGCAGCGGTGAAGAAGAAGGAGGACCGCTTCAGGGGCTTCGTTCTCAGGTAAGTTATTCATAATGAGCTAGTGTGCTATGCATACTAGCTCATTATGCCTTTGCCTTGCAGGTTGCATTAAAAAAAACAAAAAACAAAGTGCCTTTACTTCCTCTTTAAAGTCCTCTTACAAATGGTAAACGTGTAGAAACCATGGTTTCCATACACTGCACTGATGATAGCGACAACGCCAAAAACAGCTGTATGCAGTCTAGAATAAATGGCTTTATATAACATATTTTACTGATCAATAAGGCTATAAGAAAGCTTACCTATAGGTATTGTTATTATCTCCTAAATGTGCACAGTTTAGGAGATATTTAATGTACATGCAGCTGGTGACATCACCATCGCGTGCGCTCTGAAGGAACGGCCACCCGGGCTGTTCCTTCAGAGTCCTGTACCATAAACAGCAGCTCCCGCACACATGCACTGGAGTGACGTCCTTGCGGCTCCGGCCGCTCATACAATCGGAATCTGTGAACCAGGAAGGGAGACCGGGCAAAGATCGAAGTCCTATCAGCGCGGCACTGGAGGGCTTCGTTTTCAGGTAAGTTTCACATAATGTGCTAGTATGCGATGAAAATAAGACCTACAAGGACTTTAATTAGGGCTTATTTGGAGTGTAGGGCTTGTATTGCAGCCATCACCAACAATCACGCTAGGTCTTATTTTCGGGAAGACGGTATATAGAGTTCACTTGTGTGTGATTTAATCTCAGTAGAAATACAGCTGTTCTGTGAAGCCCTCAGAGGTTTGTTAGAGAACCTCAGTGAACAAACAGCATCACGAAGGCCAAGGACCACACCAGACAAGTCAGGGATAAATGTTGTGGAGATGTTTAAAGCGGGGTTAAGTTATAAAAAAAAAAAAAAAAAATATTCCAAGCTTTGAACATCTCATAGAGCACTGTTCAATCCATCATCTGAAAATGCAAAGAGTATGGACAACTGCAAACCTACCAAGACATGGCCATCCAACTAAACTGACACGCCGGACAAGGAGAGCATTAATCAGAGAAGCAGCAAGAGGCCCATGGTAACTCTCTAGGAGCTGCAGAGATCCACAGCTCAGGTGGGAGAATCTGAATACAGGACAATTAGTTGTGCGCTTAACAACTTCCTTCATGGAAGCGTGGCGAGAAGAAAGCCACTGTTGAAAGAAAGCCATAAGAAGTCCCATTTGCCGTTTGTGAGAAGCCATGTTGGGGACACAGCAAACACGTGGAAGAAGAGACCAAAAATGTAACTTTTTGGCCTAAAAGCAAAACGCTATGTGTGGCGGAAACGAACACAGCACATCACCTTGAACACACCATCCCCACTGTGAAACATGGTGGTGGCAGCCAAAGTCTAGACCTAAATCCAATTGAGAATCGGTGGTAAGACTTTAAAATTGCTGTTCAGACGCTCTCCATTCAATCTGACAGAGCTTGAGCTATTTTGCATAGAAGAATGGGCAAAACTTTCACATGTGCTGGTAGAGACATCCCCAAAAAAGACTTGCAGCTGTAATTGTAGCGAAAAGCGGTTCTACAAAGTATTGACTCCGGGGGGGGCTGAATACAAATGCACCCCACACTTTTCACATATTTGTAAAGGAAAAAAAAGAAGACAGTGCCAAAAAATAGAGAGTAACTGAGCATGTGCAGAGCAGGGAGAGACAGTGCATAACTAGATTTTAGACAGTATAGGCACGCATTTTTAATGTTTTACACCTGCAAAAGGAACCAGCCTGAAGTGATCCATCAGGACTTAAAATTTCTGACTAAAATTCCACTTTAAATAGCAATGTTTTAACATACATGTAGGAAAAGTTGGGTGGGAGAGCTTGTGCAAATAGAAGATGGCGGCACAATCCCCAAAAAATAATAGTTGAAGAGTATAGCGTATCCCAGAGACGTAGGATGAATATAAGGGGGATTTTTAAACGTGCCACAGCCAACAGACAAGAAAAAGATATGTTTAAAAATAATATTAGTCCATAGAAAAAGTATAAAAAAAACCCCCCCCAAAAAAAAAAAAAAAAAAAAAACCACACATTCTAAAAACATGTGTACAATGCTGCCAAATTAACTTCCTTTTTTATAACAGAACTTTATTCGAAGTGTACACAAAGTGACACTTCATTCATGTCACTGCATAACAGCACGGTGCACTCTACACCCAAAGAAGTACCATGAGCTTTTTTTTGTATTCAGGTGTTTTTGGCACATCAATTTCAAATGCTCAATGCATGCATTTTTGTAACCAAGGAACTCTTCTTCTCCCTGTGCTCATCGCAGGAAACAAACACCTGAAGCTTTATTCATGTGCAAAAATGCATGCAAAGAGCTTGTAAATAGCTGAAAAAATGCTTCAAAATCACCAGGAATAAACTCTGCTCAGGATTGAATTCAGGTCTAAAAGCGGTTATTCGTAAAAAACAAAATTGAGTGGCTGTTATATCTAAAAATTATTACTTTAAAAAAAATAAAATAAATCAGTTTAAATATTCCAAGTTTTCAAGATTTCAGTTCTAGAGATCCCAAATCTTGTCTATTGTGAAAATCCCTTGTGTCTGCCAGCGTAATTTCTACAGGATAAATAAAGCACCAAACACCATACCCAAACATAAAAGGGGACTATTTTAGAAAAACTTTGCATAGCTATTCATCCATAGAACTGCATATAAATGTGTTCTGTGCAAATGGGGCAAAAAAGCAATTGTTTACAGGCAATATTCTCTGCCCACTGAATGTGTGAATAGGGAAAATACAGCATTATTGCCACTAGATTGCACAGGCAATTAAAAGGAAAGTATGCTCCCCAGCTCCATCTAGTGGCCATAATGCGGTATGTTCCACATTTAAACTGCTGAGAACATAGCCTGTGAACATTTGATTTTTCTGCATTCACACAATTTATGTGCAGTTTTGATGGAGAAACAACTAAGCAAATTATATATATTATATATATATATATATATATATATATATATATTTTTTTTTTTTTTTTTTTTTTTTTTTTTTTTTTTACACACACACTCTCTCTCTCTCTCTCTCCATACTCTCCTTATACAGTAGTGTATCAAAGTAGCTAAAAAATATTTTTTTTGTAGAGAAGTTGGAGAAGGCCACAACCCCCCCCCCAATTAGGTTTTTATTGATATCTGGGCCTCTGCTGTAACCACATTGTCATTGCAGTTGTAAGCGAGGGGACATCTCTCCAATTGAGCTCTGGATAGGGGTTTCAATTCTTTCCCACCCTTTCCAAAATAAAAAAATACATTTTTTTTTATTTATGTTAAAGTAATATTGGATTTGTAAATGCACACAACAGATCAGCTATAACCTTTTAAATATAATTCTAATACCCTGAAATATTACACAAATCAGGAAAACATGCGTATATGGCATATAGTATGCAATCAGGTCATTACAATATTTGCATAAGAACACAGCAAAGTAAAAGGTAAAACAAAAAAGAAAACTTATAAATTCAAAGGCTGCAGCGTAACTGTTAGAACATTCTTCAAGGTAGAATTTGCCTGAACCCATCTATTGCTTTGTTATATGAAGTCCTGGCCATCTGCCACCCACTTCCTGAGCTCATGGATGAACGCCGAATTGTTCTGCTGTCCTAGAACACTACTCTGCTATTTGTATAAATGAATGTAAATGACTGGTCACCACTGCATTGCATTTTTTTCACCCAATGAATTGGAAACAAGTTCCAGCATTAATTTGGGCCGTTAACGGTTTCTGCTTCAGAAGAAGCATAACCAGCCATATGGTAAGGTTGGTCAAAACATTAGAATTAAAGGAGTTGTAAAGGCAGAAGGCTTTTTTTTATCTTAATGCATTCTATGCATTAGGATAAAAAAAGTCTTCTGTGTGTAGCAGCCTCCCCAACCCCCCCCCCCCCCCAATACTTACCTGAGCCCCCCATCTGTCCAGCGATGTCTCCCTCAGCCGTCCTGAATGGCTGACACAGCAGCAGCGGCGCTATTGGCTCCCATGGCTGTCAAAGTCAGTCAGCCAATCAGGGGAGAGAAGGGGTGGCGTAGCACGGCAGCTCCATGTCTGAATGGACACAGGGAGCTGCAACACGGAGGTCTGCTAATTGCAAATCCCTGCCCTATACCATTGTATTCTGACAGCAGGACTCCCCCCGCCATCAGAATACCGCCGTGGCTAAAAGTTTTGAAAAAGACACAAATATAAATTTTCACAAAGTCTGCTGGTTTAGTGTTTTTAGATCTTTTTGTCAGATGTTACTATGGTATACTGAAGTATAATTACAAGCATTTCATAAGTGTCAAAGGCTTTTATTGACAATTACATTAAGTTTATGCAAAGAGTCAATACTTGCAGTGTTGATCCTTCTTTTTCAAGCCCTTTGAAATTCACCCTGGTACGCAGTCAACTTCTGGGCCACATCCGAACTGATGGCAGTCCATTCTTGCATAATCAATACTTGGAGTTTGTGAGAATTTGTGTGGGATTTTTTATTTTTATTGACTTGCCTCTTGAGGATTGACCACAAGCTTTTAACCACTTGCTTACTGGGCACTTAAACACCTTCCTGCCCAGACCAATTTTCAGCTTTTGGTGCTCTCACACTTTGAATGACAATTACTCAGTCATGCAACACTGTACCCAAATTAATTTTGTGTCCTTTTTTTCCCACAAATAGAGCTTTCTTTTGGTGGTATTTGATCACCTCTGGGGTTTTTATTTTTTGCGCTATAAATGAAAAAAGACCGAAAATTTTGAAAAAAAAAACCGCATATTTCTTTGTTTCTGTGACAGAATTATGCAAATTATTAATTTTTCTTCATAAATTCTGGCCACAATTTATACTGCTACATATCTTTGGTAAAAATAACCCAAAATTAGTGGATATTATTTGGTCTTTGTGAAAGTTAGAGAGTCTACAAGCTGTGGTGCGAATCGCACAAAATTGATCACATCTGATGTACTGGTGGCCTATCTCGCTTCTTGTGACCCGAACAAGTCAGGAAAATACAAATACCCCCCAAATGACCCCTTTTTGGAAAGTAGACATTCCAAGGTATTTAGTAAGAGGCATGGTGAGCTTTTTGATGTTGTCATTTTTTTCCCACAATTCTTTGCAAAATTAAGATTTTTAATTTTTTTTATTTTTCTCCACAAAATTGTCATTGTAATAGGTTATTTCTCTCACATGGCATGTGTATACCACAAATGACACCCCCCAAAAAATTCTGCCACACCTCCTGAGTATTACAATACCACATGTGTGGGACTTTTTCACAGCCTGGCCACATAGAGAGGCCCAACATGCAGGTAGCGCCATCATGTGTTCTAGGAACATAAATTACACATCTAACTTGTTGACTACCTATTACACTTTTGAAATACCAGGACAATGACACGTGACACTGATGACAGATGGCACTGATACGTGGCAATGATGACACTTACACGTGGCACTGATGACACGTGGCACTGATGACAGATGGCACTAATATGTGGCACTGATGACATGTGGCACTAATACGTGGCACTGATGACACGTGCCACCAATGACAGGTGGCACTAATACGTGGCACCGATGATGCGTGACACTGATGACAGATGGCACTGATAAGTGGCATTGATGACACGTGACACTGACAACAGATGGCACGTGACACTGACAGGTGGCACTGATGACAAATGGCACCGATACGTGGCACTGATGACAGATGGCACTAATACGTGGCACTGATGACAGATGGCACTATGTGGCACTAATGACACGTGGCACTGATGACAGATGCCACTTATACGTGGCACTGATGACAGATGGCACTGGGGACAAATGGCACTGACAACAGGTGGCACTGGGGACAGATAGCACTGGGGTGGGGTGGATTGCACTGGGGTGGATGGCACTGGGGCAGGATGGCACTTTTTTTTTTTTTTTTCTCTGTGCACTGACGGCTGCTGCAGCCGTTCATCTCTCCCCTCTCACACGCTGTCTGTGTGAGGAGGGAGAGCGGCGCTGAGAGATGATCTCATATGTTTACATATGAGATCATCTCCCATTGGACACGCCGATCACGCTGTAAACGGCTGATGTGATTTGCTGTTTACAGCGATCTGTGTTTGCCTGTCCCCGGGGGACACGGCAAACACAGAACTTCCGCGATGCGCGCCCGCGGCGGCACGCATTGCGGAAGTAAACAATAGGACATCCAGGGACAGCCAATTGCAGGAAAGCGCCTGCTCTAAGGCCGTAAATCGGCTATAGGGCGGGCGCGAGGTGGTTAATGGGATTAGGCTCGGGGGAGTTTCCCTGCCATGGACCTAAAACTGAGGTTTTGTTCCCCAAGCCACTTAGTTATCACTTTTACCTTATGGCAAGGGGCTCCATCATGCTGGAAATGCATTGTTCATCACCAAACTGTTCTTGGATGGTTGGGAGACGTTGCTCTAGGACAGTGATGGCGAACCTTGGCACCCCAGATGTTTTGGAACTACATTTCCCATGATGCTCAGCTACATTGCAGAGTGCATGAGCATCATGGGAAATGTAGTTCCAAAACATCTGGGGTGCCAAGGTTCGCCATCACTGCTCTAGGAGGATATTTTTGTACCATTCTTTATTCATGGCTGTGTTCTAAGGCAAAATTGTGAGTGAGCCCATTGCCTTTGGCCGAGCAGCAACCTCAAACATGAATGGTTTTAGGAGGCTTTACTGCTGGCATGACACAGGACTGATGGTAGCATTCACCTTTTCTTCTCTGGACAAGATTTTTTCTGGATGCCCCCGATCCCACAGCTAAATCAACTGTAGGACACAGTTCTGGCGCTTGCTGGACTTTCTTTTGTGCCCCGTAGCCTTCTTCACAAATCCAGTAGAAATGTTTTTTTATGAGATGAAGTTAATTTTCATGGCAAAGCGGGACTTTGCAATTGAAATTCATCTGATCATTCTTCACAACAATTTTGAGTATATGAAAATTACCATCATAAATATTGAGACAGCAGACTTTGTAAAAATTAATGTTTGTCTCATTCTCAAAACGTTTGGCCATGGCTGTACACTGATCAGTGTTGCAGATGATAGGCTGCAAGCACTGATCGGATGGAAAATTTCCTAGCAGGGCCGTTCATGAGAAGTCAATTGATAGATCAACTTCTCATGACCAGGAACAGCCATAGATGGATCGAAATTCAGCCAGTGCCTGCTAAACCAGGTAAATTTTGGTCCACGTATGGCCAGCTTTAGCCTTTTCTTCCACTTCAATACACCAGATATTTACATATCACCAAAAAGGGGTTTATTCTTAATTTAAAAGATGAATGTTTTTTTTTTTTGTTTTGTTCAGTTTCATACATACCTAGGTGGCTACCTAGCATGGGTCCGATGCTCCATCTGTCCCTGCTGCCTCTGCACCAATGGCTCAGTTCTCACAGCTCTCACTCTGCCCCCTCGCTAACTGTAGCGCTGAGCAGGGAGCGGCCGTCTCAGGCTCTGTGGCTCGCTGACATGGACATCAGTCCAGGCAGCTGGCGGATCCAGACTTTGTCGTGATGACGCTGTGCCTGGACTGATTCCTGCAACGTCAGCGGAGAGCAGACTTCAGTCCGCTCTGCTATAAACGGGTCACAGCAGTGCAAAACTAATTTCACTCCTGTGACCCATAGGAGAAGCCCAGCCAAAGGAGCTCAAGCTGGACTTCTCCTTTAAGGCCTCTTGCACATGGTCATCATAATTTACTGATGTTTACTTGGGAACTTGTGATAGTCGTGTGCAAGAGGCCAAAAACTGCATGTAAAGACCCTAATTATGTGGAGTATAGGCATGTAAGCGTATAGATTAGTAAAAATGAGTAAAAGAAAAAAGTTAATTGCCAGTATTGTAATATACTGTACAGAGGACTTGTATACCACAATATTCAGCGCATGTAACTGTTTACTACTGTGAAAAGCAAGCAGCAACAAGTTAATGTGCATAATCGTCCATGAGACGTTTTGAGCTACTAAAAATGCTCTTTTTCAAGCATGGAATACAAAATACATACCCAAGATGTCCTTACATAGTCACAGCCAACTACCAATCATTATAAAGCAATGTGCAGACAACTTTGCTGTGTTTAAGAATTATCTGCCCAATTCATGCCAGTTGGCTGTTAGATTACGCTCGAGGCATCTGACAAGAAGTGGATTGGACTGAGTGCCACTGTGTAATATGTTATTTAAAGCCCAATTACGGGCACAAAAACAGTATTATAGTAGTTACACATTGTCCAGGCAGAAAAATGCCCACCCCAATCACAAGGAGTTCTGATCCTGCTGAACTTCCCTGTCCACTCAGATTTAAGCACTGCATGTCTCAGACCCCAATGCAATGGGCGCATCCCCACCCTCCTCTCCTCTTGGCCATTCACAAAATGGAATCCGAATTTATGTGCTTTGTAAATGGACAGGAGGAGAGGAGGATGGAGATGCGACGGTAGATGCAACTTGTCACCAGAAACTAGTGTCAAATTTCCTTTTCACGTTGTTACAGTGACAAAAATTTTGGATCTACCCCCACTTAAAGTAGAGTTCCACCCTTGTCTGTGTTAATTAAAAGTCAGCAGCTACAAAAAGTGTAGCTGCTAACTTTTAATAAAGACACGCCTGTCCCATGGTCCAGCAATGCGGCCGACCAAAGCCTCACTTCTCTCCTTCTCCTCTTCGTGGCATTGCAAGTGTGGGCACCCGGCTCTGACAGCTTGCGGCTTCGTTCTAATGTCTGGGCAATCTTCTGGGACCTGTTGTTATGTATCCCAGAAGATTGCAGGAAGGGAGGGGGAGAGGAGAACTTCCGCTGTGCGGCATGAGCGGAAGTGGGAGCTTGGTACCTGTCAAAACAAGCTACCTGGTACATGACAAATGATGTTGCATGTCAGGAGTCCTTAAAGCAGAAGTTCCACTTTTGGATGGAACTCCGCTTTAAAATACCAGTGACAGGAGTCGCCTCTCCTGGTGACTTCTGCAACAGCAATGAAAGCCTGAGAGGGGTCCTAACCCTTCCACGTTGCGTCTAAAACTAGTTTGAAGAGAAAAAGTTTGGGCTAGAAATATACTTTAAAAAGGTAATCAATAAAAAAAAAACATGGTGTAATCATACAATTTATTTCATTTTTCTGAAACTTTTTCTTGTTAGGATTATCTGTTGTGTTAAGCCGGCCAGATGGTTCGGATCTCAGCCGGTTCAGCAGGAACCCTTTAGAGATTCGAACCATGTATGGGCTGAATGAAAAGTTGAGCGATCAACTTGGGGACAACCAGCCTACTGGCATGCAATTATCTCTAGCGGCTGTTACAGCTGCTAGCAATAATCACGATGTCGCCCCCCCCCCCCACCCCTTTGCTTGGAGAACACAATGATGGTTCCTCGGGAGGGATTCCCCAATCAACACTGACTGTATAGATGGGGGGGGGGGGGGAATGGAGCCCCTGTAAA
Source organism: Lithobates pipiens (assembly GCF_037356315.1). Lineage (NCBI taxonomy): Eukaryota > Metazoa > Chordata > Amphibia > Anura > Ranidae > Lithobates > Lithobates pipiens. The sequence continues at coordinate 192,224,298 of NW_027507788.1, read as the reverse complement.
CACAGGAAAGATATTTGCTCTGTCTATGGCTGGCCTTACTCGCTTTCTTTCCTTTAATCTATTTGAATGTGTACAGCAACGTTGGGTGACAATCTACATACATTGTCTGGTATGTGGACATCCGAACAATCGTTCACTCAAGGAATCATTTGTTGATTGATTGCTGATGATCATACATACATATTTTATAATATATATATATATATATATATATATATATATATATATATATATATATATATATAGTATGGTTAGAGCCGGTTCACACAGCGGGCGAGGCGACACGACTCGCCTCGCTCTCGCAAGTCGCCCCCGTTCTGTACAATGGAACCGTTCTGAGAGGAGCGACTCGAGTCGCTCCGACTCAGAAAAAAGGTTCCTGTACTACTTTTGGGCGACCTCGGGGCGACTTGCATTGACTTCTATACAGAAGTCATTTGCAAGTCGCCGCTGAGGCCGCGGCAGGTCGCGGCGAGGCAAGTCGGAGTCGCCTCGCCTGCTGTGTGAACCGGCCCTTAGCGTCAAACACTAAAATGAACAGCTATATTGATATTGCACTGCCTTGAGATACAAATAAGACAGCCAGGTGTACAGAGTTGTCAGTCTATGGGAATATATGCAAAGCATTGATAGTAGAGCCGAGGGAATTTCGTGGCATCTTGGCAGGCAGTCTAATGTTTGGGAGCTCCTTGTTCTTTCTGCTCATTAGAAATAATTATTCCCTTGTGCAAAAGAAATTGAAATTTAACCTCTTGGATGCTACATATCTAAAAGTATAGGTACAGCCACCAAAATTACCAATGAGAATTTGCTGAAATAAATCTAAACCTAATCACTAAAAGCATATATAAGCTCCAACATCCTAATGCAGCTCCAAAAGTTGCTACAAATCTTTTGAAATCTGCAGCTTTTATTAAAGTGGTTGTTTACTCGATTTTTAAACTTTTACCTACAGGAAAGCCTATAATAAGGCTTACCTGTAGGTAAAAAAAAATATCTCCTAAACCTGTACGGTTTAGGAGATATTCCCCTCGGTATGCGCCGCTGACTGCAGCGGCGCATGCGCACAAGGGGATTCTCGGCCTGAAAATCCGGCAGTGGCCGGCGGCCGGAATGAAATCTCCCGCGCGCATGCGCGGGAGTGACGATATCGCGGCTCCGGCCACTCACAGCGCTGGAGCCGCGATACCCGGAAGAAATCGGATCGGGCCAGATGTCGGGGCCTCGTTCTAAGGTAAGTATTTCATAATGAGCTAGTATGCGGTGCATACTAGCTCATTATGCCTTTTGCTTTGCAGGTTTAAAAAAAAAAAAAAAAAAAGAAATGTGCGGGTTTACTACCGCTTTAATAACATTTTTAGTGATTCTGCCAGGAATGTCCTTGTTAAGGCCCATTCACACTTGTGAGTTGTGGTAACATACACTGAATCGCCTACGTTAACACATGATGTCCCAATGCATTGATGCATGGCAAAGCACCTGCTCTTTATGCACCACAACACAGGATATGAAAAAAAGGGTCATGTGCATTTTTTTTTATTGATTTTGGTGCATTGGCAGCCCATTCACATGGAATGGGCTGCCTTAAAGCGTTATTAAAGCAAAATTATAATATATCACAGCTTTCAAATCCTTGAGAGCCTCCACTCTGGAAGGAGGAGCACAGGGCCACAAGGCAAAAGTGGTCTCTGCGGTCGGATTTGCTGCGAGATCACTTTCATTGGCAGGAGAGGCTCCCCCCTCATCCCGCAGCAATCCGGTGTCCTCTGCCGCTAACTGGAGTCGTCGGCAGTGGCAATCCGATCCTTCCCGTGGCTATGCATGGAGACAGTGAGGGGAAGATGGCCCCCACACGTCTCCATGACACTGCAGGGCGGAAGCGATGTCAAAACATCACTCCTGCCCATAGTTAAAGGGCCATTTTTTATTTTATTTTATTACAGTTTTTTTTGTTTATGTAAATATGAGATCTGGGGTCTTTTTGACCCCAGATCTAATTTTTAAGAGGTCCTGCCATGTTTTTTTTCTATTACAAGGGATGTTTACACCCCTTGTAACAGGAATAAAAGTGATTTTTTTTTTTTAAAACAGTTAAAATAAATAAGAAAAAAATAAATAAAAAAAATCAAACATTTTTAAAACCGCACCCCGCCCCGCTGAGCTTGCGTGCAGAAGCGAACGCATATGCGAGTAGCGTCGACATATGAAAACGGTGTTCAAACCATACATGTGAGGCATCACCAGTACGGGGCAGAAGAAGCTTCGGAAAATCTCCGAAGCTGAACGGCGCCTGCGCCGTGAGTGGAGGTGGTAGCCCCACCATCCAAGCGGACATAGGGTTGTGAGAATTAGAGGGCCCCTCGCGGGTGAGCTTTGCTTGACATACTTCGGGCTCAGCCTTGCTGCGCTATCGGCTCTTTTATATTACTACTCTATGTCCACTTGGATGGTGGGGATAGAACCTGGACTCACGGCGCAGGCGCCGTTCATCCTTGGCCATTTACGGAATCTGTGTGTGCCGTGTACTGTGCATGCGCAGTACACAGCGGACACTATCCGATGGGGGACCATATAGGATAGGACACCGGCTCCTATCCTATGTGGAGTGATACCAACTGCTCTCCATCTCTTATGCCAGGTAGTTGTCTCAAGAGTGGTGCCAACAGCAGGAAAGAAAAAAATCTTCAGGTCAGTGTGAAGCAATACACTGGGCATAATAGTATAGGTCTGCTTTCATACGGATGTGCTGTGGTTTACCCACACTGTGGGTGCAGTGCAGTGTACCTGCAGCTTTCCTGTGGGTTTGCTGCACTTAGAAATCTATGGCTATTAGATCCTACTGTTTTACCACCCCCAACTTTACGAGTGAACGAGCCCTAAGGTGCCGCTGCTGAATGCAACTAAGGGCTCATTCAAGTGCTACTCCTCTAAAAAGCGATCCGAGTGTGTCTTGATAGGTGGTTAGGAGGCGGTATGTTGTCTTCTCATCACCCGATTTAAACCTATGATTGTAATGCAATGCACATGTTTGCGTCACGGTAGTGCTGCAATTAGAGGTTTAAATAGGGTGCGAGGAGAGGCAACATTGCCCGATGATCTTTTGACTTCTCCCTTGTTGTTCAGGTAGATCTCCACCTCTTTAAGAATGCCTTTTTATAGTATGTTGGTATTGTGTTGGTTATTATCTGGGGTGGGGTTAGAGAAAGTGGTGTATTATTTGTATTTGATAGTTTGCCTGTTATTTTAATATGTGCTATTTTTTCTGTTGTATTTTATTTGTATGGAGGTTTTATTTGTAGGGTAGTTTTAAATTTTGTTATGTGGTGTTAATGGCTGTTATTGGTAATTTTGTTGCGTTTTTGCATCTAGTTCAGTCTATTGTTGTAATCTTGTGTTGTCTTTGTTGTAAAACAATTTACCTTTGGGATTAATAAAGTATTCTGTAAAGCAACCTGTCTTCTCCACTTTAGTTTCCTTACCAGAAAGCAATATAAAACAAACACTCTCAGTTGATCCATCTGCTAAATGCTGCCGGAGCGTCCATCCCAGCCATATGGAAAGATAGCGCTCTCCCTTGGGTTGGCTCCTGAGTCACAGTGGTCAGGATATTTTTAGACTGGAAGCTCTTACTCTCGTAGACGGCAACAAAAATATGAAAGAAATTGTTCTATTGGCTACAGTTTAATTATCATCCGAATACAAAAAAAATTAAATTAAAATAAAAAAAATACAAAAAAAATTAAAATTTATTTATAATATATATATATATATATATATATACACACACACACATCTCATTCTCTGGGTCAGTAGACAAGGCGTGGTTTATACACCCAATTTACCTTTTCCGCATCCATGTACTCTCTCTAATTTTGTCTCCCCTTCTCTTTTGACTTTATTCCCTCCCATTTAGTACCCCATCCTCCCCACTTCCCTTTGGCCCCCACCATTTCTAAGTAAAAATCAAGAGACTCTGTCCACTTTGAGCATTCCATCCCAATTTTGAGACTCTATTATACCTACAACATTCCTTTGACTGCTTTTCTATAATACTGCACTAAAAAGCCATTGGTCTTTTGTCCAGCTGACATTTGTATCCTAGTTCTCTCCTCTGCAACTACCACAATATAACTATGTACCGTAGAACCATAAACTCAGTTGTGTACAAAGAATTAAAAAAAAAATAACATGCTGCTCTAAATTAGTCTATATCCTTGTCAAGAATAAAAAAAAAAAATAAATAAAAAAAAAAAATCAGGCACAGCAGACAGCGTTGTAGGTGCAAAAAACAAAAGATGCGGTTTATTTATGCTACATGCAGTGATACATATAACAGCCAAACAAAAATAAAACATGAAAATAAATCCTGGTCAGCTTGACCTCTAACTACACACTTAGATTCCCTGTCTAACAACTGAGTGCAGCCTTGTGCTGCACCAGTCCCTGTCTCTGTTGTAGAGGTTTGCCACACAGGCGTTAACTCACCGCACAGAACAGGTGTCACACTCCCCAGTCTATACAAACACAAAACTGGTTCCAGGATGGAGCATCTCCCTAAGCATGCTGGGGTTTTTTGTAGAGGTCTTAATGAGCCCACTTACTTCAGCTGGGCTCATTAACTCTTCCCCTCTAGTTGTACAAGTCTGCATAAAGCCTGAATCTAGGGCCCACATATTTCCCATCCTGGATACAACCAGGTGACTTTACCTGCGTGCTGCCACAATATATATATATATATATATATATATATTCTACACACACACACACACACACACGTGGGAATTCTTATGGCGCTGAAAGACAGCCTTCTTCACTTGGATATGCAGTCTAAATATCCAGTAGGACATTGGATATGACCTAAATATTTATTAATACTCCCTATAATGACATGAAACATACAATGGACCCTGTAGTCCTCTAGTAATCACATGACAGGTGTAGGACTGTGCCTTCCAATGTGTGCCAAATGGAACAGATTGTTACATTGCCTGGGGGCAACCACACTAAATCCATTTCATTAGTCAATGAGAGAGAGCAGGGATTTTTTATTTTTTATTAGCATTGTTGTATATAGAATTCTCAAAAATGGATCTGCCTTTTAAATTGTGTGACGGTTTACAAGAAGACTAGATAACATACCTGCTGCATAGGGTGCTCTGTGCCTCAAAAATTCCACCTGTTCCTAACGATCTAGCAGGAATAATTATCATAAATATTGGTTCAGGCTATGAGATGCCGGTCTGTACTGTGGCCACTGTAGAGTGACTAAATGGAATATATTCATGTGGGCAGCATGAATCATATGCTACTGCCCAACTGTAATCCACTCGGCTGTTTGTCATGGCATTTAACAAGCCTCGCTTACAGAGGACATAAGAGAGAAATCTGACAGCTGCTCACACAGAGCAGCCAATGACGGGGGCAGCCTGGCCTCTGTGTCCTGGGGTAAAATAACAGCTAAGCCTAGACATCACTAGAAACAATGCATCCTTTGGGAAACACAACTTTACACGCAATACTATGAAGATCTGCTCGTCAAAAATAAACAAACAATCTTTGAATTTGCAGAAAAATCGAACACCTATGCAATAGGAAAGGCTGAATTTCCATTAACCGTGGTTTGCCATAGTCCGGCATGGAAGAGTATAGGAAATCTCTCCTGTTTAGATTGTAAGCTCCCATAAACAGGACTCTCCTAACAGTCTTGTACTGTATGTCAACTGTACTGTCTTTCTTTATTTTGTAAAATATTGTGATAACTTTTTGCTATAAAAAAAAAAAAACATTTCTAATATAAATAAGCCACATGGACCGTAGAATATCATACTAGGGACAACTTTAGACAGGAGTCAATGAACCTACCAGCATGTCTTTGGAGCACTGGAAGAAACAAGAGTTCCAGAGGAAATCAATACAAGCACAGGGAGACACGCAAACTCCATGCAGATAGTGTTCTGACCTTTACAGAGGACCCCAGTGCTTCAAGGCAGAAGTACTACCACTATACCCTTGTGCTAACTTCTCTATTATGTTTCCATTACCAGAGCAAGGCAAAGAGGAATAAGGATGTGTGGAGGTTGGCAACTCATGAACACCAATTGGGTTTTAGTTTTATCAATAAAAGATGCATTCTAATTGGTTGAAAATGCTTGCTGTGCTTTCCATAATGTTGGCTGGCTTATAACTGGGCAGCTCCAGTAAACAAGTAAAATCAGTGAACTGCTCATTCCATACAGGGAATGTATTTTATTAGATAGCCCGGGATGAAGGGCTGCTGGTTCCTGGAGCCACAATGACAGTATGCTGAGGCACCGAGGACAGCAGTCTTCTGAATTAAAGCAAAGGAAGACTAGGTTAGCATTAGCCAAATCAATACACACCTGTTATGGGTAATCTATCTTAACATGGAACCAAAGTACTCAGCAGGCATCCCTAGCTTGCCTTCCTCTAGCTTAAGTTTAGTTTTGGTCTGCTTTAAATAAAAAACCAGCTTGCAAGTTGAACGTTTCCCCAAGAGGGCCTACTGGGACAATGTGCAGTACTCCACAGCCAGCCAGCTTATACAAGTGCAAACCAACCCAATGTAGACAGCAAGGCCCCTTTCACACGGACGATCCGTTCAGGTCCGCCTGTCAGTTTTTCAGGCGGACCTGAACGGATGCTCCATAGAGGTCTATGGAGCGTCGGATGTCAGCGGTGACATGCCCACTGACATCCGACCCGCTCAGATCTGAAAAAGTGTGACGGAGGAAAAAGCTATTTTTCCATTCGTCATCGGATCGGGTGACGACGGACACTGCGGTCTGTCGTCACCCGATCTCCCATAGGGGAGAGCGGTGCTGTGACAGGTCCGTCCCTGTGCAGTGTGTAGAGACAAACCTGTCATCTCCCTGCTCAGTGGAGATCGCTCAGGTGATCCCTGCTGAGCAAGCGGATATTCACGGGGCGGATCAGCACTGATTCGCCCCGTGTGAAAGGACCCCAACTCTTGGACATAGCTACCCACTGATTTGAATGAAGGACTGTAATGGCAACTGCAGGTGGCACACTGGCTTAGTGGTTAGTACTTGTGCCTTACAACACAAGTTTGTGGCTTAAATCTTGGCCAGGACAGAAGTTTGCATGCGCTCCCTGTGTTTACATGGGTACTCCAGTTTCCTCCCACACTCCAAAGACCTACTGGTAGGAGAATTGGTTCCTGTCTAAATTAGTCCTTGTATATGTGTGGCTATGCACGTCTTATCACATTCTGCAGGCCAGTCCCAAGCCAAACAGTTGAGCAGGGTTGAGACCTGGTGACCCGCCCTGTAAAAAAATTGTCAAGAACATTCTATGGAAAATCCCTTCAAGTGTATCAAATATTGTGCTCAGAGCGCTGGCTCATAGAACCGCCAAGAGTCAGGTATGACTGATCAAATATACATACATAGGCAATTATACATGTCATGGGCAGAACGACGACAAGCAATAAGGCTAATATTTTAATAAATGTTTGCTACCCTTTAATCTGATTTTTACATTTAATCTACTATAGCTAGATTAAAGTGTTTGTTGCCCCAAAAATGTCATATTCCTGATATGTACCTGCTGTGCCATGTACTTGTATGAGAAAATATCCGGTTCTCTTTGTATTGCTTCCTATGTGTGAAATCCCTGCTGTTCCTGCTAGTCCCCTTGTTTTCCTATTTAAAACTGACCACACTAAGCAGAACATACAATGGTCTGTTCTCTAGCTATGCTGAGACCTCAAGTGTACTCTACCCCAATGATCAGACTTTACACCCCCCCCCCCCCCCCCCAGCTGCACAGCCATTCACAGGGAAGCTCTTATGCCCTGTACACACAGTCGGACATTCTGACCACAAAATCCGTCATATTTTTTCCGATGGATTTTGTCCAAAACTTTTTTTGTGCACACATGGTCGGACAAAGTTTTTGGAAAATCTGATGGCTCGGAACGTTGTGACGTTCGTTGCGTATGACGGGACTACGTAGAGGCTAGTAGCCAAAAGCTTTGGTCTTGTAATTTGATCTGAGCATGCGCGGCACTTTGTCCATTGGAATTCTCTACAAACGATCGGAAAAAGTCGGATAATTGTAGATCCTGCTCTCAAATTTTTTCCGCCGAAAAGTCCGATAGAGCCCACACACGATCGGATTTTCCGACAATATAATCCGATCGGACCTTTTCCGTCACCATTTCCGACCGTGTGTACAGGGCATTATGCAGCTGAGAACAGAGGGAATGTGATCACTTATAAAAAAAAAAAAAGAGAAAAAACATAATACAAAAATGTGTTCTTTTACATGGTGATCATTTACAATCGCTTTAAACAGGCTGATTAACGTGACTAAAGGGACTGCAAAAGACCGTCTCTCTAAAGCAGGCCATACACCAGCAGAATTTTGTTGGAAAATTTTCACTTATGAAATGTTTGTTCAGTTTCCCAATGGTTAGTGGGATCAAACCGACATTCAATTTTGACTGTAGTGATGAGAAAATTTGAGGGAGCAGGAGAATTTTTTTGCTTAAATGAACAAAGTTCTAACTGTAAGGCTACTTTCACACTGGGGCACTCAGCGTGCTGGCGGTAAAGCAGCGCTATATTTAATGGCCCTTTACTGTTGTTCTAGCAGCGCTGAACGGGCGCTAGCGGTCGAAAAAGGGTTAAAACCGCCCACAAAGGGCTGCTGTAGCGGCACTTTGCAGGCGGCTTTGGAGCGCTGCCCCATTGTTTTCAATGGGAAGGGGCGCTTTAGGAGAGGTAAATACACCGCTCCTACATCGCTCCAAAGATACGGCTTGCAGGACTTTTTTTGACCGTCCTGCAAGCGCACCGCTCCAGTGTGAGAGCCCTCAGGGCTTTCACATTAGAGTGCCCTGAGTGGCTCTTTCAGGGCGCTTTTTTTTTTTAGCACTTTAGCGCGTGCAAAAGCTCCTCAGTGTGAAAGGGGCCTAACTGTGGTCTTCATTCAGTAAGGATTGTACATATTGTGCATGTTTCAGACACAAAAGAAACCTGTTCAATATATCTGGGATTCCATTCAAATAGCAGAACTAGAAAAAAAATGTTAAAGTGGTTGTAAACCCATGGGGGGGAAAAAACATGCATAGCATACTAGCTCATTATGAATAACTTAACTGAGAACGAAGCCCCGGAAGCGGTCCTCCGTCTTCATGTCTGCCGCTGCCATGGATCCCGGAGTGACTTCCGGGTCTCGCTGCTCTGGCGCTGTGATTCGCTGGCGCAGCAATGACGTCACTCTCGCGCATGCGCACGGGAGCTGACACTCGCGGCATATCGCCGCGATCTGCGGCATATCGCCGTGATCTGCGGCCTGCCCAGTGCGCCTGCGCGCCACTGTCTACGGCGCATGTGCCGTAGACAGCGGTGGCTGTCTTTTTGGAAATATCTCCTAAACCTACACGGTTTAGGAGATATTTCTTGGACCTACAGGTAAGCCTTAATCTAGGCTTACCTGTAGGTCAAAGTGGTTTGTAAGGGTTTACAACCACTTTAACCACTTGCTTACTGGGCACTTAAACCCCCCTCAGTCCCAGACCAATTTTCAGCTTTCAGCGCTGATGCACTTTGAATGACGACAATTGCGCGGGCATCCAACACTGTACCCAAATGAAATTTTTATCATTTTTTCCCCCACAAATAGAGCTTTCTTTTGGTAGTATTTTATTACAGCTGGGAGTTTTATTTTTTGCTAAACAAACAAAAAAAGATGCAAAAAAAAAAAAAAATCATGTTTAATAGTTTGTTATAAAATTTTGCAAACGGGTAATTTTTCTCCTTCATTGAAGTGCGCTGATGAGGCGGCACTGATAGGCTGCATTGGTGGGCACTGATAGGCATAGTTGAGGCGGCACTAATAGGCACAGATAAGGTGGCACCGATAGGCAAAGATAAGGCAGTACTGATGGGCACAGATAAGGCGGCACTGATGGGCACGGATGGGTGGCACTAAGGGGCACTGATAAGTACCACTGATAGATGGGACTGATGGGCACTTATAGGTGGCACTGATAAGTGGCTCTGATAGGTGGCACTGCTGGGCACTGATGGGCGGCACTGATGGGCACTGGTAGATGACACTGATGGGCACGGATATGTGGCACTGGGGTGCAGCACCGTTGTTGAGGCAGATTGTGGGCACTGTGGGTGGCACTGCTGGGTGGCACTGTGGGCACTGCTGGGTGGCACTTATGTTTTATTAAGGTGGCACTGGCAGGGGGCAGGTGGGCACTGGCCGTGATCGGGACTGATGTCCCGATCACGGCCGCCGGTGATCGGCTCTTTTTTTTTCTCCTAGCGCTGTCAGTGCGAGGAGGAATAATAGCTGATTACCGACTCCGTTGCATCAAATGATCAGCTGTCATTGGCTGACAGCTGATCACGTGATAAGGGGTCGGGATCGACCCCTTGCGCGTATCAGTGATCAGGCGAGTCTCATAGACTCGCCGATCACAGAGCGCGCCGCGCGCGCCCCTCAGGGGGCGCGCAGGCCGCTTGTGCACGGGACGACGTCAATAGACGTAGTCCCGGCAAAGGAGGTCCGCGCTGTAGCCGTCATTCGGCTATAGCGCGGATATCAAGTGGTTAAGGACCTTCAAATAAAATTCTAAAGAATGGTCTGACCAACAATTTTTCATAATTTCTATATCAACTTTACTCTACCAAACTATAAAATATGAGGACCTACCTAATCTAACCAATCACATTGTGTCTAGTCAGGCAATTGGTGGAGAACCTAGAGAAAACCACACAGTCAGTTGCGGGGTGGGGAGCTTCAAGCAGAACTAAAACCTTTCTATCTTTTATAGCTAAAGAAGTGGTCTTCTTAGCCGGTGTGATCTGCAGTTGCCATGGTGCTGCACATGTGATCAATTATGACCCCAATCATTTGATGGCTTCACAGTTCTGTTGAAACCACAAGCCACTGTGACAGTTATCATTAACAGCATGCCTTGAATGTAACCATTTAGGAAACAGTTAAATTAAAGAATATAGTTCCGATTTAACCACTTCTGCCCTGGAAGAATTTACCCCCATCCTGAACAGAACACTTTTTGCGAATCGGCACTGCGTCTCTCACCCAAACAAAATTGACGTCCTTTCCCTCCCCCCCCACAAATAGAGCTTTCTTTTGGTGGTATTTGATCACCTCTGTGGCTTTTATTTTTTGCGCTATAAACAAAAAAAAGGAAGAAGAGCGACAGTTTTGAAAAAAAAAATTAAAATACGCATTTTTTTATTACATTTTGCTATAATAAATATCCCCCAAAAAACATTTTTTTCCCTCAGTTTAGGTCGATACATATTCTTCTACATTTTTTTTTTTTAACCAAAAATATCAGAATAAGCGTTTATTGATTGGTTTTCGCAAAAGTTATAGCGTTTACAAAATAGGGGATAGTTTTATGGCATTTTTCTTTTTATTTATTATTATTTTTTTTTTTACTAGTAATGACGGCGAACGATTTTTATTGTGACTGCAACTTTATGGCGGACACATCGGACATTTTTGACACATTTTTGGGACCATTGTCATTTATACAGCTATCAGACACTGGCAGTGAAGGGGTTAACCACTAGGTGGCAGTGTATGGGTTAAGTGTGCCCTGGGGAGTGTTTCTAAGTGTGGGGTGAGTGGCTACGTGTGACACGTTACTGATCTCTGCTCCCAATCACAGGGAGCAGAGATCAGCGACGCGGTCACTAGGCAAAACGGGAAGATGTTTGTTTACATTCCTCCCTGTGAGGCGATCGCGGGTATCCCCGCGGCGATTGATTCCACGGGACCTGCGACCGGACTCACGGGAGCTTGCCGCGGGCGCGCCCGCTGGCCTCCTCTTAAAGGGCCACGTACAGGTACGTTAGTTTGCCTGTACGAGCCCTTCTTCCGACTGGGTGAGGCGGTCGTCAAGCGGTTAAGAGGACGGTGCTCAGAATTCAACAACTGGCTTACTTTTTCACTGGGTTAAGTTAACGGCCATAACGATACTGGCAGCCAAACTAGGAATGGAATTAGGCTATAGGGTCGGCCAACTGAACAAGAAACAGAAACCAATCAGATTCCAGGTTATTTTTGCCAAATCCTAACTGAACAAACTGAAGATAAAAGCTGATTGGCTACCATGCACAGCTACACCAGATTTTGAACTTTTCAGTTTTAAGCCTGGTTCAGGCCTATGCATTTTTTTGGTGCTTTTTTGCAGAAACACACTACAGTCCATTTAACATGGTTTCCTATGGGACACGTCCACATCTATGCTTTTTACAGCCGCTGCATTTTTGGAAAGGGTCAGGGCTTTTTTTTGCTTTTTTGGTTCCATAGACTTCAACGGAGAAGCTGCAGAACAGCAGGTAGTGCGTTTTTTTTGCACCGATTTGTGTGTTTTAACCACTTCAATACAGGACATTTCACCCCCTTCCTGCCCAGACCAAAATTCAGCTTTCAGCGCTATAACATTTTGACAAATGTGCGGACATGCAACACTATACCAATATGACATTTTGATAATTTTTTTCCTCATAAAATAGAGCTTTCTTTTGGTGGTATTTGATCACCTCTGCAGCCTTTATTTTTTTGTGCTATAAACAAAAAAACAGCGACAATTTTGAAAAAAAATATATTTTTTTACTTTTTGCTATAATAAACATCCCAATTAAAAAAAAAAAAAAAAAAAAAAAAAAAAAAAATCACACAAAAACGAATTTCTACTTCAGTTTAGGCTGACGTATTCTTCTACATATTTTTGGGAAAAAAACACCAAAAAAACATTAAGCGTATATTCATTGGTTTGCGCAAAAGTTATAGTGCCTACAAAATAGGGGACATATTTATGGCATTTTTATTATTATTATTTTTTTTACTAGTAATGGTGGCAATCTGTGATTTTTATTGGGACTGCGATATTGTGGTGGACAAATTGGAAACATTTCTGGGACCATTGACAATTATACAGCGATCAGTGCTATAAAAATGCACTGATTACCGTATATATGTCACTGGCAGGGAAGGGGTTAACACTAGAGGGCGATCAAGGGGTTAAATGTGTTATCTAGGGAGTGATTCTTACTGTGGGGGGAGGGGACTGACTGGGGGAGGTGACCGATTGGTGTCCCTATATACAAGGGACACACGATCTGTCTCCTCTCCCCTGACAGGACGTGGATCTGTGCTCTGTGGCAAGCAATCGCGGGTGCTCCTGAGTGACGCAGCAGGCACGCGCGCCCCCCATATGACGGCCGCCCAGGATCAGAGGATGGGAGAGCCACCTTGCAGGCGTCATATGGCTAGACACGAGATGGGAAGTGGTTAATCTGCCCAACAACAAATTTGCACTCTCCAGTTTCAGTAAGACCCCTTTCACATGGAGGCGCTTTACAGGCGCTACAGCGCTAAAAATAATGCCTGCATAGCGCCTGTAAAGTCTTTCCACTGTGAAAGCCCAAGTGCTTTCACACTGCAGCAGTGGGCTTTCAGGACATTAAAAAAAAGTCTTGCAAGCAGCATCTTTGGAGTGGTGTATACACCACTCCTACCCATTGAAATCAATGGGCACTGCAGCAGTGCTATGCGGTGGTTTTAACCCTTTCTCGGCCGCAAGTGGGGGTAAAAGCGCTGTGAAATTGACAGTAAAGCGCCAATAAAAATAGCAGCGCTTTACCGCCGACGCACCCACAGCCCCCAGTGTGAAAGGGGCCTAAATCAATCCTAATGAGTTGAAAGGCCTTTTAGCCCTTGTCCACACTGAACACGGCCGCTTTGAAATCTTGCGAGTAAGGCCCCATACACACCATTAGATTTTCTGCATTTTTTTGTCTTCAGATTTACCAAAACCATATAAGATGAGGTCAAATCTTAAGAGTTTCAATTTGTTTGCAATCAGGCAGGCCCTTGCACTACATGGTTTTGGTAAATCTGAAGACAAAAATCTGCAGAAAATTGAATAGTGTGTATGGGGTCTTGGATTTCATAGCCGGATTTCAGACTGATTTCGGGGGGCAACTTGAAAGACATCTGTGCGGGTTCATGCACAAAGGTCTATTGAAATTGCCTCCGAAGTCTCCAAAAGTAGTGCAGAAACGAATTTTGGAAATCAGTGCATCGCCGCAAAGTCGGCGCTGCACCGATTGAGATGCTCCTATTGCTGGCAAAAGGCTCTGATTTGCCCTGTCAAATTGCGCTGATGTGAACAGGGGCTTACGCTGGATTCACACCTATGCATTTTTAGGGCATTTTGCAGATTTGCACTACAGAACGTGTTCCAAATCGGCAAAATGCAAAAAGCACAAAAAAATGCATAGGTGTGAATCCAGCCTTAAAGCGGAGGTCCACACTAAAGTGGAGCTTCCGCTCATTGGAACCCTCCCCCCCCTCCGGCGCCACAATTGGCACCTTTCAGGGGGGAGGGGGGTGCAGGTACCTGTACAGTACAGGTATCTGCACCCACTTCCGGCGTAGATTCTGCAGAAGGTACGCCCCTTTCCGAAGGTCCCCCGCTGCCTGCTGGGAAACACACGGATCCCAGAGACAGCGGGGAGCGACTCGCGCATGCGCAGTAGGGAACCGGGAAATGAAGCCGAAAGGCTCCACTTCCTGATTCCCATACCCAAGATGGCGGCGGCAGCACCCGAGAGACGATCGAGAGATCGGCTTCGGGTGCCGACATCACGGGAGCGCTGGGCGGGTAAGTGTCATTATTTTAAAAGTCAGCAGCTGCTGTATTTGTAGCTGCTGGCTTTTAAAAAAAACAACAAAAAAAACAAAAAAAAACGCTATGGCCTTATTTAAAACGTATTTAAAGGGCCAAGTTGGATAGTGCAAACTTACCTATAATTAATAGGGGTTGTAAAGGTTCGTTTTTTATTTTCTAAATAGGTTCCTTTAAGCTAGTGCATTGTTGGTTCACTTACCTTTTCCTTCGATTTCCCTTCTAAAGGTTTTTTTTCATGGTCTGAATTTCTCACTTCCTGTTTCTCCTCAGTAAACTTCACACCATCATCCGAGCGGTGTTTAGTCTGCCAGAACAGTTTACTGAGGAGAAACAGGAAGTGAGAAATTCAGACAAAGAAAAAAACATTTAGAAGGGAAATCGAAGGAAAAGGTAAGTGAACCAACAATGCACTAGCTTAAAGGAACCTATTTAGAAAATAAAAAAATTAACCTTTAGAACCCCTTTAAGTATTGCCGCAAAACTTCAAGGAGAGCTGCTTTCAATAATTTCCAGTGAAGTCCTATTACAAAGCTACTGAGTAAGCTAAATCATTTCCATCTCAGCAGCCTGCAAGTTATCTTCTCTGATACTTAGGGCAGCCTGCCATCAATAGGCTAACATGCCGTGCCATCCGTTCACTGGGCCCAGAGCAGCTTAGTCTGTCTGTGCAAAGCCCTGGGTCACTGGAACATCGGCATATGTCAAAGCCCCCTAGCTTATCACATGTAGTTCCAATGCAGTGAGACCTGTGCATTTAAATGCCAAACCCACTTCTCAACTACAAATCAAGAAAAGATGCATTAATGATACATTCCTAATACCGATGCATTGATAATCCACCTAGAAATCTCAGTCCTGACAATATAATTCTTTGATATATAAAAAGCGATCTATACGCCCCCCCCCCCCACTTACAAATCTGTGCTGTGATTGGCTTGTGTGCGGAGGAGAAAACGCTGTTCCTGGTCTTTACCTGTCACTGCAGCAGTTCTGAAAAGCTGCAGAGAGCCCTGGAACAGTCCTAGACAAGTCACATTTTTTTTTTTGTGTGTTGCTGTCCCAATCTGCTATGGCTTAGCCTGAACAAAAAAAGACCCAATCAGGATTTAAAATAAATCCATGATCACTGTGCTTTTTTTCTGGTCTAGGTTTACATTGTATCCATCCATCAATTTATATATATATATTTTATTCCATATATAATATGGATAACCCTGATCTGTCAATATAGAACAACAAAAACAAAAATAAAAATATTATAATTATATATATTATTCCATATATAATATGGATAACCCTGATCTGTCAATACAGAACAACAAAAACAAAAATAAAAATATTATAATTATATATCTTATTCCATATATAATATGGATAACCCTGATTTGTCAATACAGAACAAAAAATAAAAATAAAAATAATTATAATTATATATATTATTCCATATATAATATAGATAACCCTGATCTGTCAATACAGAACAACAAAAATAAATAAAAATAAAAATAAAATAAAAAAACACCCAGACAGCAACAGGGAATGTAATGACACGTCTAAACATTGTTATTGAGATGTGTAACATTGCTCCAGGCAGTGATCACAGCTACCCAGTACAGTCTATACATTGTAACAGTTACTGCATACACATACACTACAGTGTAATCATTTTTTTATATATATCTCCATACATACATTTTTTTTATAATATATATATATATATATATATATATATATATATATATATATATATATATACACACACTCATTTTTTTTATATTATATACACACACACACATATATATATATATATATATATATATATATATATATATATATATATATATATTACACACACATAAGTCAGAGGTGTGCAGGGTATCAGACGAGCACAGCCCCCCCCCCCCCCCCGTCCCCGGTAATGGACGCTTCTCATACTCACAGACATATGGCTGTAGGTGCGGAGCTTACACACAGAGGATGATGCCTGGACGCCCTGGACTCATGCTGGCCAGCCCATCGGACACAGACGGCGGGGGGAGCCGGGGATGTGTGCGCACAGAGCAGGCTGCCCAGCTTGGGATGCCCGGGCCGGGAGCACAGCGCTTCTTTGTCATTATCCTGGAAAAAAAAAAAAAAAACCTCCACAGAATACCAAATTGTCATGGGCTGAAACTGACGCAAATCTGGACCAACCAGCTGCCGGGATGCTCTTAAGGACGCGCCTCCCCGCTCCGGACTGCAACCAGCCCGCTGCTTTTATAAAGGACGGGGATGCCGGGGACCGGGGATGTGATCGGCACGGAATGGGACCCGAAACGCCACATAAAAGGCCGATGGAAGCAATAAAGGCGGATAGGAAGTGAAGCCCGGCGGCCGGAGCCACCTTAAATGTCATTTCGGCTGCTGCATGCTGTGCCAGGAGTCGTGACACCTTAAATAGCGCAGTGACACCGCATGCTTCCTGTCTGATCATCATCAGGGGGACACCGGGCTGTGCCCTGATATTATTATTATATACCTGCCTCTAATGTCACTTTCACACAGTGTCCCCTAAAGAGTAGAAATGTGTTTGTTGTGCCGTTATGCAGTGCCGATAAAAAGTATTCATACCCCTTGAAATCTTCCACATTTTGTCATGTTACAGCCAGAAACGTAAATGTATTTTATTGGGATTTTATGATATAGACCAAGACAAAGTGGCACATAATTGTGAAGTGGAAAGAAAATAATAAATGGTTTCCAATTTTTTTTTTTACAAATATCTGAAAAGTGCGGGGTGCATTTGTATTCATTTGCATTTGTATTCAGCCCCCTTTGTTGTTATAGAAGTCTATGGCAAAGCGCGGCTAACACACAGGAAAGTCGCAGGTGCACTGTGCTGCACCCGCGGTGCCGGGAAACTGCAGCGCATCAGTGTGAAAGCAGCCTTATAGGAGGCTCAGAGCAGTTTGGGGGGGGGGGGTAACCCCATAGTTCATTGTTGCCCACGAATAGGGATGAGCTCAGGCGTGTTCGCATGCTCCGCGTGCAGAGCCCGCCAGGAAGTCGGCGCAGCGCTGCGCTAAACACAGGCAGTGAGACATTGTCCCGATCTCTGCAGCTGCACATCAGGACAATGTCTCGCTGCCTGTGATTAGCGCAGCTTCCTGGCGGGCTCTGGAGCATGCGAACACGCCTGAGCTTGTCCTTACCCACGAACAGTTACCAAATCACTTAAAGTGGGGTGCCCCTAAAAAAATTAAAAGTCAGCAGCTACAAATACTGCAGCTGCTGACTTTTAATAATCGGACACTTACCCATCCCAGGGTCCAGCGATGTG
This sequence comes from Lithobates pipiens, assembly GCF_037356315.1. NCBI lineage: Eukaryota > Metazoa > Chordata > Amphibia > Anura > Ranidae > Lithobates > Lithobates pipiens. The sequence continues at coordinate 192,206,245 of NW_027507788.1, read as the reverse complement.
GGGGAACGCAGCCCCCCTCGTTCTCCGCTCGCGGCACCGTCATTCGTACTGTGGGAACTCGGCTGTGGCTTCACAGCCAGGCACCCACTGCGCATGGGCGAGCGGCGCTGTGATACGCCGCACAGTCATCTGGGACATGTGACAGGTCCCAGGTGAATGTGTGGCACGAGGGGAAGTGATGTCACCAGCCCGGGCAAGGAAGAAGGCAGACTACGAGGGACCCCCTAGCAACAGGTATTTAGAGGTGAGTAAAAAAAATTTTTTCCCAATTATTTATTTATTTATTTTAATTTTTGGTGGCAACACCACTTTAAGTGGCCTATGCTATTCAAAAGGTTGAGCACCCCTGATTTAGGAGATATTCATAAATTCTGCAGCTTGTGATGTCACCGGCTCATGGGCACTGTGATCTGGATTGAGAGCACATTGAATGTGTTGTTGATCCAGAGTGCTGTGCTGTGATCGTGACATCAGAGTGCTGTGCTGTGATCGTGACATCAGAGTGCTGTGCTGTGATCGTGACATCAGAGTGCTGTGCCCAGGTGAAAATGGAAGCACTGGTTGCGGCGACAATAAAATAGAAACAAAAATAAGTACTGGAATCAAAATAAGAACTACTATGATCAGCCGAATGGAGAGCCTTATAAATATAGAGTTCAGGATGATTTCCCGCCCCCTCTGGCCCTAAATGACCCACCTATAGAGCTCCCTCTGGCCCTAAGGGACCCACCTATAGAGCTCAGTGATGGAGGCCAGCGCAATTTACTGGACCAAGGGGCTAGAGACACCCTGGGCCAGGGTCATGCCATGGGTAACTCTACGTTACCACAGAGAGGAGCTCCAGTATATGAGGAGCCAAGTGATCCTCCAACGGCAGTGCGGCACCATGGTCCGGACATACCTGAGAAACAACTTGAGTCCTTTCCAAAGCCAGGACCAAATAATCCTTCAGAATCTGGAAAAATGCCACTATCATTAAGGCAGTAAAATCAAGAGATGAGAATTATTTTTTTTGTGGAAGAAGCTGCGGGGAAGACAAAACCCGCAACGCAGAAAAATATAGCATTCAGACCCCTATGCCCTTCAAACACCAGGCGACAAAGAAACCAATGAGAAGAGGGAGAAGGGGAGGGAAGAAACTTAAAGTGGTGTGCCCCTAAAAAAATTAAAAAAAATTAAAAAGTCAGCAGCTACAAATACTGCAGCTGCTGACTTTTAAAAATGGGACACCTTACCTGTCCCAGAGTCCAGCGATGTGGGGGAACGAAGCCCCCCCTCGTTCCCCACTCCGCTCGCGGCGCTGTCATTCGTACTGTGGGCACCCACTGCGCATGCTCGAGCGGAGCAGGGCGCCGTGATACGCCGCACAGTCACCTGGGACACGTGACAGGTCCCAGATGACTGTGCGGCGCGAGGGGAAGTGATGTCACCAGCCCAGGCAAGGAAGAAGGCAGACTATGAGGGACCCCCTAGCAACAGGTATTTAGAGGTGAGTAAAAAATGTTTTTTTTCCCCAATTATTTTTTTTTTAGAATTTTAAACATTTTTTTTTTTTTTGGTGGCAACACCACTTTAAGAAGAGACCAGAAGTAGCAGATGGACATTCCACCATAAAAATCTACAACCTCTCTAAATGTGAGTTCATAGAAACAGAACTTGGGCTGCTCAGGAAAGGTCTTAACTAAGGCCCAGAGAGCACTCCCAACCTCTTTGAACTCTTTATCGACCTGAATAGGTTTGTGTGGAATCTCACGGTTAAGCAACATTACATGTTGAAAGTGATAAATGGAGTAGATAATGAAAATCAGGGGGCAATGTCCCCTTCTCCTCTTCCGGAGTCACTGTATAAGGAAATGCTAGATATTCTGGAAGAGCTGTATGTAGTGGGGGGCCAAGAATCTGTAGAGGAGATCTCTTGTTCCTGTTGTAGAGTCAGGTGTCATTAACACCCAATTTAGACCAAAATCAAGTTTTTACCCACATTGGAATAAAGGCAACTTTATACCCACTTTCCATGATGTGGTTATGGAAAAGGGTTTGTGGTGCCAAAAGATAAAGATACAAACAGGATAAGGGGGATGAAGTGGACATAGCAGGCCCTCTGCACAGTCTGAAAAAGAACGCTGAAGTTATCATTAGAAAATCTGACAAAGGTGGGTACCTTGTAATACAGGATAGAGACCAATATCTGGAGGAAGCCTATAGACTGATCGGGGATACCAACACATGAGACACTTTTGTGGGACCCCACTGACACCTATAATGGTGAGATCAAAAGGCTGCTAGATAAAGCATTACTAAACCAGGTCCTGACTAAAAATCAATATTAATTCCTGCATTCAAAGCATCCGGTGGTCCCTCACTTCTACCACATTCTAAAGGTGCACAAGGATATGGAGAAGCCTCCTGGTAGACCGATTATTGCAGGAATCGATAGCCTGACCAGCAATCTAGGAAGCTATATTGATCATTTTCTTCAGTACCTGGTAATCAGCCTGCTCTCATACATTAAGGACTCTGGCCATGCTCTAGAAATTCTAACTACATATACGTGGGAGAAAGGCTATAGGTGGCTATCACTTGTAGTATCCCTATATACATCTATCCAGCATGAATTTGACCTTAGAGCAGTGGAGTATTATATGGCAGAGGCCCATCTGTTCAATCCAGCACAAGCACAGCTCTTGTACGAGTGCATCAAGTTTATTTTTCATTTATGGGCAGCTTCTGTAGGCAAGTTAGGAGTACCGCCATGGGGGCAAGGTTCGCCCCCAGCTAAGCCAATCTCTTCATGGGGTATTGCAACCTTGTTCTCTACACATGTTACATTAATGACATTTTCATAATATGGAATGGCACCGATGAGGAACTGGAAGGATTTTTGGCACACTGTTCAAAGAACCCATTTGGGTATTGTGTGATCATGTGATAGATGGGAAGTCCCTGGTTTTCTTGGATCTAGAGCTGTGGGCTGACGATGGAGTAATCTACTCTAGGATGCACTTCAAACTGAGTGCAGGGAACTCCTATCTCCAAGCCCGCAGCCGCCATCACCATAGGTGGATCAGGAATGTTCCATTTGGTCAATTCTGTAGACTTAGGCAGACTTGCACCTTTAAGCAGGACTAAGAAGAACAGGGACTGATCTTGAAGAACAAGTTTAACTACTTGCCAACTGTGTCACGCAGATATACTGCGCCACAATGGCTCTCCTGGGCGAAATCCTGTACGGGTACGTGCTACCTGTACAGGATTTCACCCAGGAGAGCCATTGAGCACGCCAGCTGCATGGTGGGGGACCCGATGCGTGTGGCCAGCGGGCACAAGTGCCAGCATGGGGATTTGTGTGTCCCTGTGCTGTCAGAGGAGAGGAGCCATATCGTTTGCTCCTACTAAGTAGGAAAAACTATATGGATCCTCTCCTAGTCAATCCCATCCCCATACAGTTAGAACACAGTAAGGGAACATACAATTAACCCCTTGATCGCCCCTAGCATTAACCCCTTCCCTGCCAGTGACATTTACACAGTAATCAGTGCATTTTTATAGCACTGATTGCTGTATAAATGCCAATGGTCCCAAAAAAGTGTCAAAAGTCTCCAATCTGTCTGTCGCAATACCGTTAAAATTTGCAGATCAGCGTCATTACTAGTAAAAAAAAATAATAATAATAAAAATGCCAAAAAATTGCAATATACGCTTATTGCGATTTTTTTTTAATTTTTTTTTAATGAGCCCTTTACAGTACAAAAATAGCAAATAATTGCTACTGTAAATACCACTTTCACAGTTCTACAGTAAAAAAAATGAACCCCTTACAGTATTGATCATCTGCTTTTTGTTGTACTATAAAGGGCTACTTTTATTTTTTTTAACCCCATCATGTTACTAAACTTCTTAGATCTGGTTCACATCTATGTGTTTTTTGGTGCTTTTTGCAGAAACGCACTACAGTTCATTTACATGGTTTCCTATGGGACACGTTCACATCTATGCTTTTTTCACCCGCTGTGTATTTGGAAACGGTCAGGGACTTTCTTTTTTTTTTTTTTACGCAAAACAATGCTTTTTTGGTTTAATGTACTTCAATGGAGAAGCTGCAGAAAAGCATGTAATGGGTTTTGCAGCAATTTGTGTTTTTTAATCTGCCCAACAACAAATTGGCCAAAAAAAAAAAAGCAAAAACTCAAATCACAGCAAAATCACAATGCACAGCAAAAAGCACTGTGGAAACAGATCAAAAGCAAACTGCATACCGAGCCTTATGCTGGCCACACGTATCAATTTTCAGACAAAAAATCTTTGTACATTCGCTGAATGAAAGAATATTGTTCACTTCACTTGTTTTTAACATTCTGTTTTTAAAATTAATGTAATTTTTGAACAAAAACCACATACACTGTCTGAAAATTCCTTTCACGAAGCAGTTTTCTATTTCAAAATTTTCCCTGTCACTGTGGTTGAAAATGAACATCGATTTGACCCCCACTAACGATTAGACAATCGGACAAACGTTCTTAAAATGCCATTTTTTTTTTTTGAGGGAAGATCTCCTCTAATAGTATATACAGTATATCTCTTCTGTCTGTTGTCTGGATTAGAGATTTTGCTCTCTAACCCAGTGATTCTCAACCAGGGTTCTTCCAGAGGTTGCTAGGGGTTCCTTCAGCATTGGGCAATTTCTGCCTCTCAGATAAGTTCCCACTGACACCATTGATCTTTTTAGCTATCTGTAAGGAGGTAATTATTCCCACTGACCATCACACTATTGTATCATGAGTTGTAGATTTCGAATTTTTAGCAGGGGTTCCCCGAGACCGGGGAACTATTTCAAGGGTTCCTCTGTGTTGAAAAGGTTGAAAAAGGCTGCTCTAACCATATAGTTGGTTATTTATATTTACCACTGCATAGAGATATTTAAGAATAAATTGCCTTTTTTTTTTAATGTTACATATTAACGAAATTATACACCACACCTTTTTTTTTTAAAGGTTATTAACCGATTAATGGAAACAATAATCGGCCAACTAATCGATTATGAAAATAATCGTTGGTTGCAGCCCTAGAAAAAGGATATGATGATACACATATTGAAGCATTTCAGAAATATCTGCAGCTATGGAAGTAGGGAAAATGGCAAAGCATAATGCCAGTGATGAACAATCAAAAATAAGATTCTGAACTAGGTTCAACAAACAAAGTCCCCATAATACAGAAAATCTTTAGAAAAAAAATGGAAAATACTAATTTCAGATCCAATTTTTAAGACCAGCATAACTCCACATCCGAATTTGGTCTTTAGGAGACCTAAAGATCTAAGGAGCTTAATTTCTCCGAGCAGAATAAAGAAAATTAGGAACAAAGGCCTGAACAAACTCTGGACCACAGTATTTGATCAAAAAGGTAGCTACAAGTGCAGGAATTGTGGTAATTGCACACACCCCAGACAACGTCACATATGACGAAACAGACGTAGGGTGGTCTTGACGTGTTGATGCCATCACGTGACTATTGGGCGCTCGTTTTGCCGGCCGGCATTTAACGCTGTTTTAATTGGTTTATTTGTGAGTATGTTTTTTATGATTTAATAAAACGCATTTTAAGTGGATTTACGCTATGGGAGTTTCTTTCATCTATATTCTATGAGCGATCCTGCTATTGGAGGTCGTTTGGAAGGGGTTGATGCTGTTCTGATTCCGATGGTCCCTTGGGAATCTTAATGATATATGCTCAGATTTCTTTTTGATTTGGTAAGCGCGCATTCAGATTGTTAATCAGCACAGTGGTGGTGAAGGAAGTCTATACTTTATACAGAATCTGGCTGGAGGAATATCTTCAATCCAACGGACTGTTGCACTTATTCATTTCTCTTTCTTTTGAGAGCACTTTATTGGGCACGTTTGTTTATTTGATGGTTGCACGTTTCTCTTTTTAAGCACTATATGAGTTTATTAACTACATGAGTTTATTAATGCTTATATTTATTTAATTATGTATTTATTTATCTGATATTTCAATGAGTTTGTTTATTTATTTATCCGATATCTAATATTTATTTGATATTTTCAGTGAAACTGTTTAGCACTATATATGATTTTGTATATATGTCACGATTGATTTTGTTTTTCATTTGCTTATTTTCACAACAGCAGTCACATTAGATAGTGGCTGAAATTGGTTGGAGTTTCGCCAGGGATTATTTTATGGGAGAGCGCAGTTATACTTTTTATTTTATGTAATTGCACACATATGTGTCATTGAAAAAAGGAGATAGCCAGAGTTGACGGCAAAAGCCACATGATCAAGCAGTTCTGCGGCACTTCATGTTATTTATGCCCTCCTTTGGCATATATGCACTTGTGCACATTATTTAGTTGCAAGGTGTAGGTAGGATGGCCCCATGAGCCTGCAGGGGCACTAAGTAGGGTATAGTAGATCAACATTTTCTAGATTAACATTTAACAACAATGCTATCAATTAGCATTATCATTTCATATTAATCCACATAGCACTATGTTGGATTAAAGCTGGATACTGGGTTCACTTGGTAGGAATGGGGCCTACCAACCCCATATTTTTGATTTTAATGGGCTAGTGGCAATGTATGTACAGTTGTGCTCATAAGTTTATATACCCTGGAAGAATTTATGATTTCTTGGCCATTTTTCAGAGAATATGAAAGATAACACAAAAACTTTTCTTTCACTCATGGTTAGTGTTGACTAAAATCTTATTATTAATCGAATGTGTTTACTCTTTCTGAATTATAATGGCAACAGAAACTATCCAAATGACCCTGATGAAAAGTTTACATACCCTGGTGATTTTGGCCTGATAACATGCACACAAGTTGACACAAAGGGGTTTGAATAGCTATTAAAAAGGTAACCATCCTCACCTGTGATCTGTCTGCTTGTAATTAGTGTGTGTGTATAAAAGGTCAATGAGTTTCTGCACTCCTGACAGACCCTTGCATCTTTTATCCAGTGCTGCACTGAGGTTTCTGGATTCTGAGTCATGGGGAAAGCAAAAGAATTGTCAAATGATCTGCAGGAAAGGGTAGTTGAACTGTTTAAAAACAGGAAAGAAATATTAAAAAAATATACCTAAAGAACCCAATGAATTAAGAATGACAATCAGCAGTGTTCAAACTCTAATCAATAAGTGGAAAATGAGGGGTTCTGTTAAAACCAAACCACGGTCAAGAAGACCAACTAAAATTTCAGTTACAACTGCCAGGAAAATTGTTCAGGATGCAAAAAACCCCACACATAAACTTCAGGTAAAATATACGACTCTTTGGAAACATGTGGTGTGGCTGTTGAAGAAAGATGGGCTGTATGGTCGTGTCGCTGGAAGAAAGCCATTACTACGCAAATGCCACAAAGTATCCCACTTAGAATACGCCAAACAGCACAGAGACAAGCCTCAAACCTTCTGGCACAAAGTCATTTGGAGTGATGAGACCAAAATTTAGCTTTTTGGCCACAACTATAAATGCTACATTTAGAGAGAAGTCAACAAGGCCAATGATGTACTATGATGGTACACCATTCCTACTGTGAAACACGGAAGTGGATCACTGATGTTCTGGGGATGTGTGAGCTACATAGGCAGAGAAAATTTTGTCAAAATTGATGGCAAGATGAATGCAGTATGTTATGAAAAAATACTGGCGGAACATTTGCATTCATCAGCCAGAAAGCTGCGCATGGGACTTACTTGGACATTCCAAAACGACAATGATCCAAAACGCAAGGCCAAGTCGACCTGTCATTGGCTACAGCAGAATAAAGTGAAGGTTTTGGGATGTCCATCTCAGTCTCCTGACCTCAATATCATTGAGCCCCTCTGGGGAGATCTCAAACATGCAGTTCATACAAGACAGCCCAGGAATTTCTAGGAACTGGAGATTTTTTGCCAAGAGGAATGGGCAGTTTTACCATCTGAGAAGATAAAGAGCCTCATCCACAAATACCAGAAAAGACTTCAAGCTGTCATTGATGTTAAAGAGGGCAATACACAGTATTAAGAACTGGGGTATGTAAACTTTTGATCAGGGTCATTTGGGAAGTTTCAGTTTCCACTATGATTTAAAGTAGTTGTAAACCCTTTTTGGTGACTTTTACCTATAGGTAAGCCTTATTCTAGGATTACCTATAGGTAGTGGAAATATCTCCCAAACGTGCGCTGCTTAGGAGATATTTCACTTCTAGTGTGCCGATGTAGTCATCGGCGCATGTGCTGTGAAGAAATGGACCACCATGCTGTTTCTTCCCCCAGCATGTGCCATTACTGATGGAGTCCGTGGCCCAGGAAGGAAGAGGGGCAAAGATGGAAGCGACCTGCTCAGTGTACAGCGCGGGCTTCATTTGCAGGTAAGTGTCATATAATGGGTCCATGCCATAAGGTGAGAGTGATTAGTTAGACTGGAGGTGGAGGGACTGTCAAACTACTGTGGAAAAAAAATGACTTACGTCAGTGCTACAGTTTGAATTTAAAACGTATTTGTGTGAACTGTGAAGTTACGTCATGGATTGTGGAAACTAACTAGTGTCAGGTGATTGTATATAGTGTATACCACATTTACCACTGACTAATGCAGAGTTGCAATGCAAGGAGATCAGCTAAAAGTAGTTGGATCTGTATGTGCATTATAATTAATTGGAATTAGTCGATTCATCGATTTAAAAAAAAAAAAAATAGATTAATCGAACATGAATTTTTTTTTAGCAACAGCCCTAATATATATATGCCTTATACCAAATTGGGTTTGGATGTATTGGTGAGAGCCTCACTGGTATATTAACTGGTAAATGCATTCTATCTAATTGGGTCTGTATGTACTAGTGATGACTCCATCGTTTGTTCATCAGGGAGTATGTAAGTCCCCTAGAGAGTATTAAGAGTATTAGAGAGTATGAACTAGAGGTCGGCCAATATTTGGCGTTTTTTAATTAATCGGCATCAGCCAATTGTGCTGATAAAACAGGCCTATTATATCTTCAGCGCGACTTGCAAATGACTACTGTAATAGAAGTCAATGCAAGTTGCCTGAGTCTTCAGTGAAGCGACTTGTATCCTCTCTGGCAGTCTGCCAAGAAAAGAGATATACAATGTTTACACTTATGAATGAACTGAACTCTGAACTCTGTGTGTAGGAGTTCTACTCTGTAACAGCACATTGGCGTACGTGTATAAACTAGCAGATTTCAACGCCTTGTATTAGTAAGTACTAATAGAAATAATTTATTCAATTTCGATACTATCTAATTTCTTTGTTACAAGTTGGCTTGTGTTTGGTACTCAACATTTCTTTGGTAACCAAAATGGCTCAAACCTTCTATTTTGTTCTTTAATTATGGAGGCTCCTTGCCCCTCCCGCATATCTCATATTTATTGTGCTAACCCCCCTAACTAGCTATATTAGTAGATTTTACATTCTGTACTTTTTTTGTATATCTTATGGTTTTTTATTACCGTCCAGACTGGCTTCCGTCTATGCCCTCCTTTGCTGCTTGTCCAGCTGTTGGATACGTGGTCTTGCACATTCTCCTATACACCGAAACAGGTGCTTTTGCGTGGGACAATGGTTGTGGAGGAAGGGTAAGCACTCCTTTGAAATTCTAGGCGTGTGGGATGTATTATTGTGATATGTATTGATAGCGTGTATATTTATTTCACATGCTTTGTATTGATTGTCATTAACTTCTGTGTTTTGATGTTATTTCATTGTTAGCTTGTATATCCCCTGAGGAAGCTATTGCGAAACATGTCGGGATAGTCAATTACAAGCACCCCAACCCATCTGTTGTTTGGACCAGTTATTATATGTAACATTTTTGCATATGTAGCAATCTGCTATGTTTTATTGATTGATAATAAAATAATTTGATTTTATCTCTACGTATTTCTCTATCTGAGTATCCAACTGAAATATGCTGCACCGCAAAAATCCCCCTTTTCTCACTTGGTTTTTCCAATTATTTAAATATGTCTAATTGGGATGAGGTGCCATTCTTTTCAGGTGTTGATGGAAGCTGGAATCAAACTTTTAAATATATATATATATATATATATATATACATACATACATACATATATATATTTTTAGCCGAGACCCTAGAGAATAAAATAGCGGTTGTTGCAATATTTTATGTCACATGGCATTTGCGCAGAGGTCTTTTAAACGCATTTTTTTGGGGAAAAAAGACACTAATGATTTAAAAAAAAAAAAAAAACAGTAAAGTTTCGTCCAAAAGTTTTGATTACCTGTTTTTGTGTATTTAATATTGAATATATAGGGTTTTTTTTTTAATCTAAATTATACATACAAGTGAACTGATTGGAGGTTTGTTTTGTTTAATAAATGTTTAAATGTAAGAAATTTTCTGTATCACTTATTACTTAAGGCTGCTTTCACACTGGAGCGGGCAGGTGTTGACAGTAAAACGCTAGTTTTATCGGCGCTTTACCGTCATTTTAGCGGGGCTATTCGGCTGCTAGCAGGGGCACATATAACCCAGCTAGCGGCGGAGGAAGGGGTTAAATGCTCCTGTGAAGCGCCGCTGCCAATCGCATTGCATGCGCTTCGGCAGTGGTGCCCATTCATTTCAATGGGCGGGAGTGGTGGAGGAGCGGTATACACCACTCCAAACGTGCTTCTTGCAGGAATTTTTTTTAACATCCTGCCAGCGCATCGCCTCAGTGTGAAAACCCTCGGGCATTCACACAGACTGCAGGGGAGCCGTTTTGCAGGCACTTTACAGGTGCAATTTTTAGCCCAAAAGCGCCTGAAAAAACGTCCCAGTGTGAAAGGTGTCTGTTAGATTTTATGAGATGAAGGGGAAAAAAAAAATAGGAACAATAATTAAAAATCGGCCTAACATATCGGCCCAAAAAAAAAAAAAAAAATCGGCATTATATATCGGCTGCTACGATTTCTAAATATCGGCATCGGCCAGAGACAAAACCCATATCGGTCGACCTCTAGTATTAACCACTTGCTTACTGGTCACTTAAACCCCCCTCCTGCCCAGACCAATTTTCAGCTTTCAGCGCTGACGCACTTGACAATTGTACGGTCATACAACACTGTACCCAAACAAACTAAAAAAGATTTAAATTTTGAAAAAATAAAAATCATGTTTCATAGTTTGTTATAAAAGTTTGCAAACTGGTAATTTTTCTCCTTCATTGATATGCGCTGATGAGGCGGCACTGGTGAGCACTGATAGGCACAGATAAGGTGGTACTGATGGCCACTGATGGACCCTGATAGGTGTTACTGATAGGTAGCACTGATAGATGGCACTGATGTGCAGCACTGTTGACGAGGTACTGATTGGTGACACTGATGAATGGCACTGTGGGCACTGATGGGTGGCGCAGGTGGGCACAGATGAGCTGGCGGGAGCTCTCTTTGATCGGGACTGATGTCCCTCTGAGAGCCGCCGGTTTCTTTTTTCTCCTCACGCTGATAGCACGAGGAGAAAAAAATTGCTGATTACCGGCTCTGTTTACATCACATGATCAGCTGTCATTGGCTGACAGCTGATCACATGGTAAAGGGGTCGGGACCGATCCCTTACTCCGATCAGCCGAGTCTCATAGACACAGATCTGAAGAAGTTAAGAATCATTTGAGGTTTCTGTGTATATCCATGGGGTATTGTGTCCGGAAGAATCCCTCCACAAAGCGTGACTGCTCTATATTGATTACTATTATCACTAGTTTTTTCTGTGAACAATTTAGGTTTGCCCCCCCCCCGTGTGGGTGGTTGCGGATGCTCTAGGGCAGTGATGGCGAAACTTGGCACCCCAGATGATTTGATGAACTACATTTCCCCTGATGTTTAACTACACTGCAGAGTGCATGAGCATCATGGGAAATGTAGTTTCGAAACATCTGGGGCACCAAGATTAGCCATCACTGCTCTAGGGGCTACACATTCTCAGTAAGATATTGGTGGGAGCTTAAGGGATGTGCTGTTGCCACTGGGCTATATAGAGGTAACTGAGGTAACTGGAGGAGGCCAGTCATTCAACGCTTTGGCTCTGAGGAAGAGGGTCCTCCCTTGTAATGCGTAAGTCGTTTGCGATGCCATCTGGTACAGGTTGCAGGTGTCTAGAGGCACGGTTCCACTTGCTGGTGTACCGACAAGCCTTTTTTATCACGTTTGTTTGTGAGTATGACTACTGCTGTTACAATTTTTTAATACATTTTATCTTTGGTAATGTACAAGGTCGGTGCGTCCTCCTTTCTTCTTTATATGTTTCAGTCCTAAGGATACCTATTGTTTCGAGGAGGGCAGCAGGACCATTGCCATTCCACATTTTAGCCAAAGAGTTGGCTGCACCACCCACCTATAGACTAAGCCCCCAAGTGCAGGAGATTGTTTTTAAGCGGTGACAACACGACACTGAAGGGATCCCTTTCACAAGTAAGTCTATCATAAGTGGGTATTAAGAGGGGTTTTTGAGCTGTAAACTCTGATAAAATATTTAAAATCCTGAAAAACGCTAAAAAACATGGCTATTTGCCGTTTATTAGCGCTTTTGTGGGATTACGGTTTTGCTAAAAAAAACGCTGCAAACTCATTCTACAGCTACAGCTTATTACAGATAACGCTGCTGGCGTTTTTATAACATCCAGTATGCATGAGGCCTAAACAGCTTACAGTAATTAGGCATTTACTGACTAGCTGGAGAGCAAGCTGGGACATTTTTGTATTGCTCAATGGTTCTTCTAAAAAAGCGGTCGATGGTTTTCCAGCTTGCTCTTCCGACAGAAGCTGGCCAAGCAACCGGCATCAAACTGGCCATAAACACAGGCCGAACGTTGACCACATTTTATTGAACCATCACCAGACATTCAGCACATGTGTAGGCTTTAATCTCTATACTCTGTATGTTACTTTTACTCCTGACCCTTTCACTCAGTACATTACTTTTACTCCTGATACCTACACTGTGCGATCGGGACTGTTTTTCTAATCTAGCATAACTTTTAGACTGGGGTACCTAGAGATTTTGCATACTTTTAAAGGCTGCTGTGTAAAACGCACATTATAAAGAGCTCAATGACAGTACGCCTAATATCCATGTAAAACGCAATTGCACAGTTTCAAAGCCGCATGTCGGCGACAGGGCAAATTGCATGATAAGTCCCACTCTATTCTCAGCAATGGCACCATTCAAAATGGTGTGATGTTGACTTTGTGGTGCCGCATTGATTTGAAAAAGTAGTTCCTACACTACTTTTGGCAATTTCGGGTGCGATTTGCATAGACATCTGTGCATGAAGCCTATGTCCACTGCTGACAATAGAGTTGCTCTAATGTGAACGAGGGCTAAGGGTGTTTCTTTCAAGGTAGAGCATTTCTTTCCCCTTTACATCTCTCTCTCTAATACACCGACAGGGCTTTCAAGTATTCTCGCCAAGGTCTACTGTTGTGACTTCTGTACAATATTTTCCTGTTGGACTTTAAATGTATAACTATTAATGGTCCCCAAAGGGGTTCACTTTCGTTGTATCTGCACTCAAGCCTCTTTACCTAGGTCAGTGATGGTGAACCTTGGCACCCCAGATGTTTTGGAACTACATTTCCCATGATGCTTAAACACACTGCAGAGTGCATGAACATCATGCAAAATGTAGTTCCAAAACTACAAGGTTCACCATCACTGAACTAGGCTTTCATAAATTTTAATATAGAATTTTTTATGTTTTTTTAAAAGAAACTCTAAAAATGGTTATTTAATTCTCTTTCACACTGCATCAACCGCAACCTGAACCTAGCTTTAAAGTATGGAGTGGAATATTTGGTGCCAGAGAAGAGGCATTATACTGAACTCTCTGATGCCTGCATCTCCTGCCGCACATTGTGGACTCCATTCTCCAAATTCTGACGATGCTAAACTTCTGTGGTAGAGGAAAGGTAAGGGATATAGGCAGCTGGACAGTTAATTATGAATTTTGCTGCAGGGACCTTTCAGTGTCATTTATAAAGAATCTGATAGGATTAGATTAATATAAACCTGCCATTAGAGAAGCATGGAGCCTGCCACTGCTGACCTCTCCTGAAAATGCCAACTGCCTGACTTTTTTTTTTTTTAACCTACTTGCTTAAAAAAAAACCTGAGTCACTGACCTAGAACAGGGGTCTCCAAACTCTCTAAACAAAGGGCCAGTTTACTATCACTTAGACCAGGGATATGCAATTAACGGACCTCCAGCTGTTGCAGAACTACAAGTCCCATGAGGCATAGCAAGACTGACAGCCACAAGCATGACACCCAGAGGCATGATGGGACTTGTAGTTTTGCAACAGCTGGAGGTCTGCTAATTGCATATCCCTGTCTTAGACTTTAGAGGGGCCGGACTGTGCTCAGTGGGAGTAGAAAATGTCCTGCCAAGAGTAACACCCCATCATTGGTGTCAGTGGGAGGAATAGTGCCAGTGTTGTGCGTTGCCACGATTGTAGTGTGATTTACCACTCCACAGTTGCGGAAAAATCACTGTGCGATTGGGGTGCCATTAGAAATAATGTAATCTCTCGTGGCAAATGCAAAATGAAACAGAAGCCACTGGGGAAGAAGAACCTCACAACCCTGCCAGGGAGGTTGGGGGGGGTGCTTGGCACTATGTTATACACTAAATATGGGCACAACATGACAAGAAAGGTGAAAATAATTATTAAAAGCCAGCAGCTATAAATACTACAGCTGCTGACTTTTAATAAATGGACACTCACATGTCCCAGGGTCCAGCGATGTCGGCAGCCAAGGCCGATCGATCGCTCGGCTATTGGCTGCTGCCGTCGCCATTCTCGGTGAGGGAATCAGGAAGTGAAGCATTGCAGCTTCACTTCCTGGTTCCCTACTGTGCATGCGCGAGTCGCGCAGCGTAATGGGAATGGTCTGCGCTGTCTCTGGGACCCGTGTGTGTCCCAGTAGACAGCGCGGCGGGACAGGAAGAAGCATAGACTCCCGTGGGTCCAGCGACAATTTCTAACATCTCTCAGGTATTAAGCCAGATTCAAATGGCTGCACTGGGGTGCCACCAAGAAGAATCACTGGATTTTCACCAGTTGTTTCTAAACATTACCTGCGCAATGTGTGTGTGTGAACGGCAGCAGCTGTCAGATTTAGACTCTATACAAATCAATGGGCAGAGCCATTGCTGTTCACATGTAACCAATAATCTGAGTGGCTACATGTGAATAGAGCCCCTTACTGATCCTGGCCAGAGCCAGTGTGCTTCTAGGTTCAGAATTTCTGCATAGTTCTGGCTGCAGCTAATCGGCCAGCTTGTATGAGGCCATGGCACCATTTAGCCACCTCTGAACACAACAAACTATCCGCACCTATGCAGCTTTCCGAATGGAGCCCAAGTGAGATCTTTGTGCTGGAGTCCCTGTGTCTTGTACCCATTTAAAGGAGCTCCCACTTTCCTTTTTTATTAAAGCTGAACTAAAGGTATTAATCCTCACCTGTTTACCGGTCCATTGCTGGTGCTGGCATCTTCTTCTGAATGCCAGTCTTTGGGCCTCTTCATCAGCCAGTGTGAGATGACGTCACTCTTGCGCATATGCAGGGCCAGTCACAGGGCTGAGCCATGTAGGGGCATTTTATTGTAGAAGAGAAATTGCACGTCTCTTCTGCAATAGAAGCTTTTGTGTCTGCTTTTTTTTTTTTTACAGTGTAACTTTAGTTCCCCTTTAAATTTACATTATAGAGACTGTAAGGCCGCGTACACACGGGCGGATTGTCTGCCCAACTAAGTTCGTCAGACAATCCGACAGACAGTCCGTCCAAACTTTTGAATGAACGGACTTGCCCACACACGGCACTTTTTGAGCGGACTAATACAGCGGACTAAGTCGGCCATACAATCCGCTCAACTTTTGAAATGAACGGACTCGCCCACACACGCGGAGGAAAGTCCGCTCATTTCGAGCGCGTCTCCAGGTAGGCGGGGCCCGCGAAGGAGACGTCGCTGGCCCCGCCGCCTAGAATGGACTTAAAGGGGAACTCCAACGCCGAAAAAAATCGGCGTGGGGGTGCCCCCCAAGTCCACAACAGACCCTTGTCCGAGCACGCTACCCGGCCGGCCAGGAAAGGGGGGCGAGCGAGCGCCCCCCCCCCCTCCTGAGCCGTACCAGGCCGCGTGCCCTCAACATGGGGCGTGCCTTGGGGAAGGGGGGGGCCGCTACCCATTCACCTGTGAAAAAAAGTACAAAAAAAAAACACAACACAGGGTTAAAATATTTTTATTGCACAGCTCCGGGGGTCTTCCGTCTTCGGGGGTCTCCTCCCTGGACTCCTCCGCTATCTTCTTGTAGCTCTTTTTTTTAGCGGAGGAGTCCGGCTTTCTTCCTCCCCGCCGCCGGCCTCTTCTCCCGACTTCGGGGGTCTTGTC
The DNA here is from genome assembly GCF_037356315.1 of Lithobates pipiens. NCBI lineage: Eukaryota > Metazoa > Chordata > Amphibia > Anura > Ranidae > Lithobates > Lithobates pipiens. Next base: position 192,189,823 of record NW_027507788.1, on the reverse strand, counting down.
CCCCTCTTCGGTTCTTCTGCCGGGCCACCGCGCCTTCTTCTAGCTCTTTTACAGGTGGTGGCCCGGTCTTCTGTCGCCGCTGTCGCCGCCGCCTTCCGTTCTTCTTCTTCTTCTTCTTCTTCTTTCCCAGGAGATGTTGCCTCGACGATCTCTCCGGCCGGAATGCCAGAGCCGCGCTGCGCGGCCACTTATATAGTGACAATGGGGCGGTGTCACATGGTATATGTCACATGGGTTGGTCACATGGGTTGGAAGTCACATGGGGACTATGACATCGTAAGGGGGCGGGGTCACCATGTGACTCCAACCCATGTGACATATACCATGTGACACCGCCCCATTGTCACTATATAAGTGGCCGCGCAGCGCGGCTCTGGCATTCCGGCCGGAGAGATCGTCGAGGCAACATCTCCTGGGGAAGAAGAAGAAGAAGAAGAAGAAGAAGAAGAACGGAAGGCGGCGGCGACAGCGGCGACAGAAGACCGGGCCACCGCCTGTAAAAGAGCTAGAAGAAGGCGCGGTGGCCCGGCAGAAGAACCGAAGAGGGGGACAAGACCCCCGAAGTCGGGAGAAGAGGCCGGCGGCGGGGAGGAAGAAAGCCGGACTCCTCCGCTAGCAAAAGAGCTACAAGAAGATAGCGGAGGAGTCCGGCGAGAAGACCCCCGAAGACGGAAGACCCCCGGAGCTGTGCAATAAAATATTTTAACCCTGTGTTGAGTTTTTTTTTGTACTTTTTTTCACAGGTGAATGGGTAGGGGTACATTGTACCCCATACTCATTCACATAGGGTGGGGGGCCGGTATCCGGGGGCCCCCTTATTAAAGGGGGCTCCCGGATTCCGATAAGCCCCCCGCCCGCAGACCCCGACAACCAACGGCCAGGGTTGTCGGGAAGAGGCCCTTGTCCTCATCAACATGGGGACAAGGTGCTTTGGGGTGGGGGGGCCGCGCGGCCCCCCCTTCCCCAAGGCACGCCCCATGTTGAGGGCACGCGGCCTGGTACGGCTCAGGAGGGGCGCTCGCTCGCCCCCCTTTCCTGGCCGGCCGGGTAGCGTGCTCGGACAAGGGTCTGTTGTGGACTTGGGGGGCACCCCCACGCCGATTTTTTTTCGGCGTTGGAGTTCCCCTTTAAGTCCATTCCAGGCGGCGGGGCCAGCGACGTCTCCTTCGCGGGCCCCGCCTACCTGGAGACGCGCTCGAAATGAGCGGACTTTTCTCCAGGCGGGAAAAGTCCGCTCATTTCGAAAGTACAGCGGACTGGCACACACACGGGCGGACTGTCCGCTCAAACCAAGTTTGGACGGACAATCTTACGGAAATTCCGTAAGACTTTGTTCGTCAGACAGTCCGCTGAAAAAGTCCGCTGAAGCCCACACACGAGCGGACTGTCCGCTGAAATGTGTTTCGGCGGACTAAGTTGGGCAGACAGTCCGCCCGTGTGTACGCGGCCTAACACACAAAGTTTGGCAGAAATTCTCAAAATTCTCAAGTGGACAGGAACAGATTAGGAATTTACTGGTAGGGAGAGCCTAGTGTAGAATTATCTAAAACCGGCTCCACTTATAATGAAAACATCAGCTCTGAGTGGAGCGATCATTAAAGCCTGGTACACACTAGTGGTTTTTTTTTTCATTCAACCCAACCCAGTGGGCCCAATGAAAAAAAAAAAAATTGAAGAGCTCAGGTGGAGCCACTGTACTAACAATTTGATGTTAGTAAAGTGATCTCCCCCGCTGAGCTTTTGTGTTCTGACAGGGGGACACACCCCCACCAGAACACACTGGTCACTGACCGGTCGCCGATTCGGCAGACCTTTTTTCAGTCATGCCCCTTCGGTCAGGCTGGCTGTTGTACACACAGGTCAGATGTTGGCCAGTTTCTACTGAACGGCCCGATGCTGCCCGATATTCAGCCCATGTGTACGGCTCTTTAGGCTCAGTTTCCATCAGTGCTCCTCCAAAGTTGTATGATTTAAAGTGTGACTTTGATCCGACTTTACGCTCTCTGGATCAAAGTAGTGCAGGCACCTTTTCAAAGTGGCTGCAAATTTAAATTGCACATAGATTGGAATGGGTGCCTTTGAAATCAATGGACTGTGACTTGTCATGCGACTTTATGTGTCCAAAGTCTCATGACAAGTTGCACTAGTGGAAATGGAGCCTAAAGCTGCATGCAGCAAAGCTAGGTTTTACATTATACAACGTATAACTAATTCAACACAATAGATATACATGCATAGCATCTCGCTTACAGGGAAATTTAGGATTGTTAGACCTTTGTTTTCTGTAGTCCTTTCATAAAACTAAATAAAACAGATTGAAAGTTAAAGTAGAACTAAAGACAAAACTTTTTTATAATTTTTTAGTTTTGGATAGAGTGGATTAGAACCCCTTTCAGTTGTTAGGGAGATTCACTCATCTGGAATATGCAGTTCTGTTTTGGACACCAGTCCACAAAAAGGATGTCAGGGAACCGGAGAAAGTGCAGAGAAGGGCAACCAAACTGATATGAGGCATGGAGCAGCTCAGCTATGAGGAAAGATTAGAGGAACTGGTGTTGACTTATTCACTTCAAGGCCATCACAGAGAACAAGAGGACACTCTTTCAGTCTAGAGGAAAAGAGATTTAGCCTTGGTTCACATTGCAGCGATTTGGCATGCAATTTGACATGTCAAATTACATGCCAAACCGCCGGCTATTACCAGCAATGGCATGGTACGAAACGGTGCGACGCCTCATCGATTCCCAAAAGTACTGTACTACTTTTGGCTACTTCGGGGTGCGATTTCAATAGACATCTGTGCAGAAATCCGCACAGATGTCTCTGAAATCGCCCCCGAAGTCGGGACTGACATGTGAGAATGAAATTGTGTGAGTTCAGATTTCATTCCCGCTGTCAGTGTGAACCTAGGCTTAATCTCCAAACATGGAACGATTTCTTCACAGTAGGGGCTGTGAAAATGTGGAATAGACTCCCTCCAGAGGTGGTTCTGTCCAGCTCAGTAGATTGCGTTAAAGAAGGACTGGATTCTTTCCTAAATGTACATAATATAACTGGGTACTAACATTTAGAGGTAAAGTTAATCCGGGGAAAATCCGATTGCTTCTCGGGGGATCAGGAAGGAATTTTTACCTCTGCTGGAGCAAATTGGATCATGCTCTGCTGGGGTTTTTTTTGTCTTCCTCTGAATCAACTGTGGTATAGGATTGGATTTTTCTCCCTTTTATTGGTTGAACTAGATGGACTTGTGTCTTTTTTTAACCAGACTATGTTTGTTCTGTTTACCATTATCATTGAAGCTGGGTTCACACTGCTGCGCTGTGAGACGTTGCATGTGATTCGCACCGCATGGTTGTGCAAATCGCACACAATGTCTGTGCAACGCAAATTTGTATCGCATCCGGACCAAGGTCATGCAGGACCCTTTTTTTGGTCGGCACCAGAATCGGATCGCATGGGTGTCCACACCCATGCCATCCGATTCCTGATGGAATTGACCGTTCATTCGCACTGGGATCTGTGAACCGATTTGGGGGTGGCATTAACTTTGTACTGACACTCTCAGTGGTTCGCATAAGGCAGTGTGAACTGCCTGCGAGTCAAATGCAATGCGGGAACCTGCAGTGGATTCGCAGGGTTCCAGCATTGCGCCAATGTTAACTGAGCCGGAAAGTAAAAGAAAATCCAAAATCTTGGGTTGACACCAGAACAGTAATAGAGGAGAAATCTTCCAATGGGGACACTAGTTCAGGTGACACCCTGGGATCCCCTCACTTTGGAGGGATTTCCTCACACTTTCTGTTTTGACTATGGGATAGAAAGTCAAGGGAATCCTCTCCCGTGGGACACGGATGGCAAAAATAAAACTGACCCGGGTTATAACCCTTCCTTTCCTAAAGTTTTAAATTTTTACATTTGGTTACACTTTATTTTATCACCATTAGAGGTAAAATAAAGTATAATCTGTCATGGGCACTCACCCTCTCAGCACTGGGCCACCACAGCAAGTTCATGAAGGCGCTCCTGAATGGCTGGACACAGACAAGAACTCCGGTGTGTACAGAACATGATCTGCAGTCCATGGATCACCACCCAGCAACTATATTAGGACACTTGGCAGCCTCTGCGCAGGAGGAGGTCTGCGGGCCACACCATGATCACAGCTCTACAGGGCAGCCTGCAAACAATCAGAGGAAGCAGAACCATTATGTACAAAGAAAATCAACACCCACCAATCACAGGCAGAAAGTAACAAGTCCTCTCAGCACACAGCAGCCATGAACTAATGTGATCTCTTTCTATAGCCCCTTACTCCTCCTCATTATCATCATGCAGTGTGTACAGTAAGTTGTGTAGGATGTGTACCGCTCTCCTCCTCATGCAATGTGTACAGTAAGCTGTGTAGAGCTCTCCACCTCATTCAGTGTGTAAACAAGCAGGACAAAACTCTGGACAGCCACACACTGGAAAAAGACTTGAAATCCCACCTTTAATTGAAACAACGTGGGTCACATCAAAACAAAATAAAAAAATCCACAGCAAAGGGAATAACAGGGTACAGGAAAATGCTGACGCGGTTCATCCTCTCATTCTGTGTGTACAGTAAGCTGTGTACAGCTCTCCTCCTCATGCAGTGTGTACAGTAAGCTGTGTACCACTCTCTTCCTCATGCAGTGTGTACAGTAAGCTGTGTGTGATGTGTAGCGCTCTCCTCCTCATGCAGTGTGTAAAGTAAGCTGTGTATGATGTGTAGCGCTCTCCTCCTCATGCAGTGTGTATAGTAAGCTGTGTAGAGCTCTCCTCCTCATGCAGTGTGTACAGTAAGCTGTGTACCACACTCCTCGTGCGCTGTGTACCACTCTCCTCCTCATGCAGTGTGTACAGTAAGCTGTGTACCACTCTCTTCCTCATGCAGTGTGTACAGTAAGCTGTGTAGAGCTCTCCTCTTCATGCAGTGTGTACAGTAAGCTGTGTACCACACTCCTCCTCATGCAGTGTGTACAGTAAGCTGTGTACCACTCTCTTCCTCATGCAGTGTGTACAGTAAGCTGTGTGTGATGTGTAGCGCTCTCCTCCTCATGCAGTGTGTAAAGTAAGGCCGCGTACACACGCGCGGACTGTTCGCCCAACCTTGTCCGCTGAACAGTGTTTGGGCGGACAGTCCGCTCGTGTGTGGGGCTTCAGCGGACAGTTTCAGCGGACAGTTGGCCGAACAAGGTCTTACGGAAATTCCGAAAAACTGTCCGCTGAAACAAGGTTTCAGCGGACTGTTCGCTCGTGTGTAGGCTTGTTCGGCCAACTAAGTCTCGCGCATGCTCAGAAAGGATTTCCACGTCGGAAGGTTGCATTGCAGTGTATAGGACGTCGTATTTTTCGTCCCGTCGTACGTGCCGTTCACGTCATCGCGCACGGTTTCAGCAAACTGTTCGTCCGTCGCGTGTGGCCATGTCCGTCCATGCTAAGTTTGAGCGGACTGTTTGCTCAAACTGTTGGACGGACAAAGTTGGGCCAACAGTCCGCGCGTGTGTACGCGGCCTAAGCTGTGTATGATGTGTAGTGCTCTCCTCCTCATGCAGTGTGTATAGTAAGCTGTGTAGAGCTCTCCTCCTCATGCAGTGTGTACAGTAAGCCGTGTACCACACTCCTCGTGCAGTGTGTACAGTAAGCTGTGTACCACTCTCCTCCTCATGCAGTGTGTACAGTAAGCTGTGTACCACTCTCTTCCTCATGCAGTGTGTACAGTAAGCTGTGTAGAGCTCTCCTCTTCATGCAGTGTGTACAGTAAGCTGTGTACCACACTCCTCCTCATGCAGTGTGTACAGTAAGCTGTGTACCGCTCTCCTCCTCATGCAGTGTGTACAGTAAGCTGTGTTGAGCTCTCCTCTTCATGCAGTGTGTACAGTAAGCTGTGTAAGATGTGCAGAGCTCTCCTCCTCATGCAGTGTGTACAGTAAGCTGTATAGAGCTCTCATCATGCAGTGTGTACAGTAAGTTGTGTAGGATGTGCAGAGCTCTCCTCTTCATGCAGTGTGTACAGTAAGATGTGTAGGATGTGTAGAGCTCTCATCATGCAGTGTGTACAGTAAGTTGTGTACCGCGCTCCTCCTCATGCAGTGTGTACAGTAAGTTGTGTACCGCGCTCCTCCTCATGCAGTGTGTACAGTAAGGTGTGTAGAGCTCTCATCATGCAGTGTGTACAGTAAGCTGTGTACCGCGCTCCTCCTCATGCAGTGTGTACAGTAAGGTGTGTAGAGCTCTCATCATGCAGTGTGTACAGTAAGTTGTGTAGGATGTGCAGAGCTATCATCATGCAGTGTGTACAGTAAGTTGTGTGCTGCGCTCCTCATGAAGTGTGTACAGTAAGGTGTGTAGAGCTCTCATTCTCATCACGCAGTGTGCAGTAAGTTGTGTAGGATGTGCAGAGCTCTCATCATGCAGTGTGTACAGTAAGTTTTGTGCCGCGCTCCTCCTCGTGAAGTGTGCACAGTAAGGTGTGTAGAGCTCTCATCATGCAGTGTGTACAGTAAGTTGTGTAGGATGTGCAAAGCTCTCCTTATCATGCAGTGTGTACAGCAAGTATTGTAGGGTGTACAGAGCTCTCCTCATCATGTAGCATGCACAGAAAGTTGTGTAGGATGTACAGTACACAGCTCTCCGTATCATGCAGTGTGGACAGTAAGTAGTGTAGGATGTGCAGTAAGTTGTGTAGTGTGTACAGTAAGTTGTGTAGGGTGTACAGTGCACAGCTCTCCTCATCATGTAGTGTGTACAGTAAGTAGTGTAGGATGTACAGTAAATGGTGTAGGGTGTACAGCTCTCCTCATCATGTAGTGTGTACAGTAAGTTGTGTAAGGTGTACAGCACACATCTCTCCTCACCAGAAGCAGATGACACCCGGCACAATCCTTCCACCCAGCAGCCACAACATAAACACTGCACAACCTTTCTACGCCCGACCGCTTCAGATTTTCTCTATAGGGGAATATTCATTTCTTTACTTTATTCATAGTCAGTGTATATGTTTTACTATTCTTAAGACATGAAGAGTACGAAGTAATTGTGATTGCGGCACCAAGTTTGCATTTGAACTCGTAGCAGGGTGTTCGAAATCCGCCCGCCCGCGCAGTATTCCGAGTCCTAGAAACAAGGAGCGAGCCGGGCCGGGCGGCGCGGTGCATTGTGGGAGAGCCGGAATCGCAGAGCACGTTGTTGAAGAGGAAAGCATGGCGGCCTCTGGGAAGAGGTGAGAACTGGCAATAGATGGGGTGGGTGAGAAGGGGGGAGAGGCATGGCATACACAGAGCTGAGAGAGCAGACAGGCCCGGCCCTCCTGTGCTGGGGGTGTACATAGAGAGTTGTGCTCCAGGGACAGGCACGACAACTACCCAATATTGTGCCTGGAAGTCCAAAACCTCTCCTCGGCCTGGTCATAAGGGGGTTCATTGCTTCACCTCAGGGCTCATTCACACTGTATGGCCTCATGCACACGGGGTCTGAGAGAGTCCCTCAGACCACCACAGGGCATGGCAGCAAAATGTGACGTAAAAAACGCACTGAAAGCAGCATTGCACGCGTTTATGTGCGTACATGCATTCTACTGGCCAGAACATGAAGGCTTCATGCACGCAGGACTCTGCTGCCATCTCTCCTGGAAGCCTTTCCTGCCAGGAGCAATGTGTTTGGCAGAGGCAATGCCTGACGTGTGTGTCTCATTCTTTAACCCCCTTGGTGCCAAACATTTCAGGTCATGTGACCACTGTGATTCGTGGTCACATGGTCAGAAAGCTCCCAATCGCAGATATGCATTTGGAGCTTACCGATTCCCCCCAAGCTGGGCGCACGCTCTCAGCATGGGAAGTCATTTACACAGGGCCACATATATGCAGACGCTCAGCATTAAGGCCCACCCACTAAGAGGTCGCATATATGTATACTGTTGGTACTAGGGATGAGCTCCGGCGTGTTGGCACACTGCACGTGCAGAGCCCGCCAGGAAGTCGGCACAGCGCTAATCACAGGCATTGAGACATTTCCTGATCTCTGCACATCGGGGCAATGTCTCACTGCCTGTGATTAGCGCAGCGCTGCGCCGACTTCCTGGCGGACTTTGCATGTGCAGTGTGCGAACACGATGGAGCTCATCGCTAGTTGGCACCGAGGTTGTAAAGCCGTAAGGTTTTTTTTTACCTTAATGCATTATGGTGAAAATCCTTCCGTGCTGTAACTTCTCTCCCCCTCCTTTCCTAACCTGAGCCCGATCTGATCCAGTGAAGTGCATGAGCGCAGCGGCTCCAGCCTGTGTCACTCTCCTAATTGGACAGGTTGATAGCAGTGGGAGCCATCGGTGCCCACTGCCTTCAATTAAGTTGTGACACAGGGGGAGGGGTCAAGTCCCACTATCTGTGTCAATAGACGCAGCAGCGGGACTCGGGAGCGATCCTACTTGGTTCCACTTTACATGGGGGCACCTCATGAAGAGGAGGGGCCTTGAGCTCCTACGGGAGAATCTGGGCTGCTCTGTGCAAAACCATTGCACAGAGCAGGTAAGCATAGGCATGTTTGTTATGGTTAAAAAAAAAAAAAAAAAAAAAATTGACCATTTGCAAACACTTGAAATACAGATCTGAAAACCGCTGCATTGTTTTCAATGGAGCCATTCACGTGTGTAAACATTAGCTGCTGTCAGATTCATAACATAGAATCCAAAAATCTGCATCTAAGAATATGCATTTACACATATAAACACGTGTATTTGTACATATGTAAATTAATTCACTTTCAGGAACATGTTACATGTTCTTCCACCTGTTTTAAAGCGGAGGTCCACCCTAAAGTGGACCTTCCGCTCATTGGAATCCCCCCCCCTCCGGCTCCACAATTGGCACCTTTCAGGGGGGAGGGGGGTGCAGGTACCTGTACAGTACAGGTATCTGCACCCACTTCCGGCGTAGATTCTGCAGAAGCTACGCCCCTTTCCGCAGAATCTACGCCCCTTTCCGAAGGTCCCCCGCTGCCTGCTGGGAAACACACGGATCCCAGAGACAGCGGGGACCATCCTTATTGCGCAGCGCGACTCGCGCATGCGCAGTAGGGAACCGGGAAATGAAGCCGAAAGGCTCCACTTCCTGATTCCCATACCCAAGATGGTGGCGGCATCACTCGAGAGATCGGCTTCGGATGCCGACGTCGCGGGCACGCTGGGCGGGTAAGTGTCCTTATTTAAAAAAAAAAAAAAACGGCGGACTCCCGCTTTAAGGCTCCATTCACATTTGCACATTTTCAGAGTCACACAATTTCCAATGCCATTTTTATCTGACTTTACTTTTTGTGGATCAGTGTTGCACCAAAGTAGTGCAGGCACCTTTTCTAAGTCGCACCAGTCTGAACTGGTGCCATTGAAAAGAATGGGGTGTGACTTGTCATGCAACTTTAATGTTCAGAGTCACATGACAAATCACACAAGTGTGAATGGAGCCTTTTTCTAGCTCCTGCAACCCCTGTGACAGTCCCATTGTGGAGATTTCCCTTCACTTCCTGTCCCATAGCCAAGCATAGTGAGGGGAAATCCCTGCAAATCAAGTGAATTCTTTGGTGACCCCCCAGGTCACAGAGTGTCCCCATTGGAAGGTTTCCCCTCTTATTTCTTTTCTGGGACAACCCAAAATGTTGGGTTTTTGTTTACTTTCACTTTTAATGATAACGGTAATCATGACAAATGGACAGGGCTAATCTCCCTAATGGAGGCACAGACGGTAATAGAAATAGGTGTTCTAATCCTACAAATTCTGGATGGGCCCTCTGCTACACTCTTATCAGCAAACTAATGAAAAACAGGCATATTTAGTTCGCATATATTTTATTACACGTTTAAAGCGCTTGTAAACCGATGCACTTTTTTTTTTTGCCTTTCCTGCAAGGCAAAAGTATAATGTGCTAGTATACATTGCATACTAAAACATTATGTGAAAATGACCTCTAAACGAAGCCTTCCAGCTAAGGATGAGCTCAGGCGTGTTCGCATACTCCAAGTGCAGAGCCCGCCAGGAAGTCGGCGCATCGCTGGCAGTGAGACATTGCCCCGATGCGCGGCTGCAGAGATCAGGCAATGTCTCACTGCCTGTGATTTGCGCAGTGATGCACCAACTTCCTGGCGGGCTCTGCACTTGGAGTATGCGAACACGTCTGAGCTCATCCTTACTTCCAGCGATGCAATTGCATCCATCTATACCTGGTCTTCCTTCAGTGTTCGGTCTGTGACTGTCAGGAACCGCGATGACGCCACTCCGGCCCGGGAGCCGCTGGTCATGGTACACTGATCTGAAGAAGAGGAATATTTAGTTCAAATATTGCAATAAAATTGTAGTCTGTTGGTAGCCCACTGCAAAGAATGAGCTGCCTATATCCTGTATAATGATAATAATATGTTTTAACGCACTGTGTTGGATTGCACGAGGGCCCTCACATTTCCCTACTAGCACTGGTTATGCTGGTGAAGTCACACCTGTTGCAGTGAATGTGCTAATCAGGCCTGCTGTATCTTATTTGTGCTGATGGCAGTTTTAGGGTTTTAAAGCTGAAGTTTAGGTATAACAATTTTTACATAGTTAGATCGGTCCAGCTTGAATCAATGTAAGTATGCATGTGATGTAGCTGTGGGATCCCCCCTGGAAATCACTGTAGTAGTTACCACTACTACAGTATTTGCTGCTGGCTTCCAGGTCCTTTGCCAATCGGTTACAGTACTGCTTACTAAACACAGGCTGTTTCTCAATGAATGCAGTGTTCTCTGATCGGACAAGGTGACTATTATGACATCACTGCCCTGCCTCTCCACCTCATCCAATGAGAGAGCATTTTGCATTAAGTCAGAATTGCAAAGTGTTCTCTGTCTCCTGTGGCAAGCGAGAGACCTCCTGTGTTCACAATACAGCAGGGCAGCCACTTGGTGCAGGACCTGGAGGCTAGTTCAGATCACTGGGATAGTGCTACCTACAAGTGTGGTATATACATACTTATAGTATATTGGTCCAAGCTGGACCAGTGTAACTTTGTAAAAAAAACAACAGGTATGTGTTGTAAAAATGGCATTACCCAGAGGTCTGCTTATAATGGCACGGTTTTGTGGTAATCTTGGCTACTTACTGGTAACATGTATAAAATATATAACTACCTGTTTTATGGATTCTCTTTTCTTAATGTGGTTTGCTTTCCACTTCCAGAAAACTTGCTCAGCTAAACTTGGATGAATTCCTGACCACTGGTCTGGATTCTGAAGGTGACTCTACAGAGGAAACAAATACCGAAGTATTAGAGGAGGAGGTCCAATCTAAAAAAGTGAAGGTGAAAAAGAAGAAAGCACCAACAACTGAAACTAAAGAAAAGTAAGATTTTTTTTTTTTTTTTTTTTACTGTTCCAGGTGTTCCCTGACCTTTTATTAAGTCATTGCGGGTGCAATATCAGGCTCCTGCACACTCTCTCTCCAGTTTTCTGCCCTTACCTCTATATGGACTTTCAGTTAGAAAGCTGGAGAAATTCTCAGTGGACTAAAAGTGTGCTGATTAGCGCACTCATACTCCATTGAGAACTACAAGTTGTCTGCCATGATGGGAAGATGGGACTTAAAGATCTCTGTGAATAATGACACAGCTGTGTGAGTAGAGCCCCACTCAGCTATGTCAATTTTAAAATGTGACAGCAACTGCGGGGGAGAGTAACCCCCATCCGCTGTCACTGGTGAGGAGCCAGGTACTTGAACATGTTACACCCTAAAAACCCCTAGTACCACCACACCCTTCTTATCACCTTCTCCGACAACCATTCATTTGTTTAGTTGCAGGATGTGTGTGGGGAAAACAAACTGAGGAAAATAAAATATTACAGAAGTTGAGTTGTTACCCATAGTGACCAGAAAAATGTATGCTTTTTAATTTCGAAAACAAAAGTAAAATATTGCAGCTCACCAATCCTTACATGTGGTGGCTGCATTCGTTTAATTTTTTTTTAAAGACTTTTCCCCAATCGTCTTTCAGGACAGCCACCTTAGAGAGACACCGGCTCCTCCCCTCTGAGGAAACACCGCCTTCAATTTCATAATTTAAGCCTCCTCCTCCCTTCGTTCCTCAGTTATGGTGTTTCCTCCGGCGGGGAGACATCGCCAAGGAACCTTAGGCTAAATTCGGTTGGTGAAACTGAAGCCACCCGAGCGGAGCCCTGGCCCCGTTCGGCTATCCGACCGTTCATCGGTCGGTCCAGGACAGTCCTATCAGCGGGGAGCTGTAGTGTTCGTACTGTCCATATACCCTAAACTCCGCTTGGGGAAAGCGGGAAGTTTATGGGGTCGTCCGTTCGTTCACCCGCGGGGGTTTCAACGGAACAAACAGTCCAGTCGGCTGGGGAAGCTGAATACTCGACTGACCTTTACACGCACTCCAATCTTCGCTTGGGGAAAGCAGGAAGTCTTTGGAGAGGTTCATCCTTGCGTTTCGCCCAGTGGGGTGCTGAACGAAGGCGTCCAGGGCCCCCCTGTGTACGCAGCCGGCTGGGAGCTGGAAGCCGGACCGGTAGGCGGGCGACGTCAGTTCCGGTGGGGGCGGACCCCTTCGTTCGATCCGCGTCTTCCGGTTCCGGACGCGGCACGTGAAAGGGAACCTAGCGTTCGGCTGGTGCAGCCTCTCTTTTCACAGTTGCACAGGTAGCTGTTAGAGGCGCATTCGTACCACGCTTCCTCAACGGGAGAATGTCCGAGGCAGAGGCTTCAAAAACTCCTGGAGATAATAGCACCAGCCACTCGAAGGTAAGAGGAAACCTGGGGAGGTGTTCCCTTACTTGTATCCAGTAGCTCCACTGGTGTTCCTCCTTGGTGGTCGGGGGGAAGGGTAGTGTGTCTGGGATCCTGGTGATGGTTGATCCTAGGGGGGGCACTCCCGGTGGTCCTCTATGTAGCGCTGGTGTTGCAGTTTTTTAGGCTCATGCTGCCCCTTCCTGTATTTTGTGTCTTTCAGAAAGCCACGAGCAAGTCCCCCCATGGTTCTAAGAAGAAGTGCCCTTCGTGTAGAACGTCTATGGGAGACTCTTGGTCTAAAGCTATTTGCAAACAATGTGTTGAGGATTTACTTAAGGAACAGGCAGTAGAGCAGGGTGCAGATCTGGTAGCTTCTATGAAGGAACTCTCTGGTACCTTTCAGTCCTTCCAAAACTTTTTTTCCAGTTTTCAGTGGCCCCAGCCTCCGAGTACTCCTACACCAGCGCAGCAGAGTGTACCATCCAGCCCTGTGGATGTTCCTCCTGCAAGGGGAGAGAATTCAGAGGGTCCCAGGGAGGAAGCTGAGGAGGAAATTGACAGTGTCGTTTCAGACTCCCAGGGGGAGTCTGACGCAGAGATGCTGGATGGGGAATCCAGCAGAATCTCGCGGTATAAGCTTTCCCTGGAGGAGGTGGATGAGCTCTTGGGAGCGATTCATACCACTTTAGGTATTCAAGAAGAAACTAAGACATTGTCACTCCATGATCGGATGTACAAGGGCATGGGGGAACAAAAGAAGCGGGTGTTCCCAGTGCATGACGTCTTGATCGATACCATCAAGAAGGAATGGCGGGATCCCGAAAGGAAACCTTTCTTTTCTGGGGCATTAAGACGTAGGTTTCCTTTTTCGGAGGAAGAGACTCTCGTCTGGAATAAATCTCCCAGACTAGACGCTGCTTTTTCCCAGGTGTCCAGACACACTGATCTATCTTTTGAGGATATGGGGGTATTGTCTAACCCTATGGATCGAAGGATGGATTACCTTCTTAAGAAGGCCTGGGATTCGTCACAGGGAAATCTTAAGCCAGCCATGGCAACCACGGTGGTGGCCCGCAACATGGAGTATTGGCTCACCCAGATTAGCGCACACATTGAAGCAGGGACAGCAAAGGAGACTATTCTATCCTCCTTTCCCATGCTTCTTAAAGGGATAGCCTACATAGCGGACGCTTCGGCGGAATCCGTGAGGATGTCGGCAAGGTCCTTGGCCCTGACCAACTCTGCCAGGAGAGCCTTATGGTTGAAGACCTGGCCTGGAGACAATGCATCCAAACTTAAACTTTGTGGAATCCCCTTTACAGGAGATCTACTGTTTGGACCAGGCCTTGAAGCGGTGCTAGATCGCACAGCAGACAAAAGAAAGGCCTTTCCTGTTAAAAGGAAAATTGGGGAACAAGCCAAAAGAAAGACTCGTCCCCAGAAAAGGGTTGTACCACCCCGTACGGTTCAGCAGAAGAAAAGTTGGGGACCCAAAAGCAAGGGCCCCGGGGGAGCAATTTTTCGCCCTCCTGAACAGCCCAAAAAATCTCAGTGACAGGGTCACGGTGGGAGGAAGATTGGGGGCCTTCCTCCCACAGTGGGAAATGATTTCCTCCAATCAGTTTGTCTTGGGGATCGTCAGAGGAGGTTACCATTTGGAGTTTTCGGAACTCCCTCCTCTGAGGTTCCTTGTCACCGAGCTGCCAAAATGCGCAGAAAAATCATCTGCCCTTCTTTCCTCTCTTCAGGAGTTGGAAGAACAGGAGGTGGTAGTACGGGTTCCAGTAGGAGAGACAAGCAGAGGCTTCTACTCTCACGTCTTCGTGATTCGCAAGCCTTCGGGAAAGTTCAGGCTCATCCTGAACCTGAAGCCCCTGAATGTCTCAGTTACCTACAGAAGGTTTCGGATGGATTCGGTTTACTCAGTAAAAGCACTCCTACCTCCGAACTGCTTCATGGCATCAATAGATCTGAAAGATGCATACCTGCATATTCCAATCGCAGAGTCCCACCAGCGTTTTCTCAGACTGGCAGTGAGAACTCCAATGGAAGTACTACACCTTCAGTTCAGAGCGCTTCCTTTCGGACTATCCTCTTCCCCCCGAATCTTCACCAAAGTGATGGCAGAAGTTCTGGCATTTCTGCGTCTCAGGGGAATCTCGGTGATCGCATATCTCGACGATCTCCTTCTGTTTGCCCCTTCCCCAGCACAATTAATTCAGGATTTACAGGTCACAAGAAACCTGTTAGTAAGCCTGGGTTGGCTCCTGAACCTGGAGAAATCCAACTTAATCCCTTCCCAGAGGGTCACTTTCCTAGGGTACGAGTTGGACTCAACAGTACAAAGGGTCTTTCTTCCTTTGGAAAAAATTCAAAAGATAGACAGGGCTCTGTTGTGTCTTCAGGGCAACCACCAGATCTCCATAAGGAAGATCATGTCAGCGCTAGGGTTGCTGACATCCGCTCTTCCAGCGGTTCAGTGGGCAGGGTTACATTACCGCCCTCTACAATTATTTGTGCTGAAGGTTTGGGATCACAGCCAGGAATCTTTGGATTCTCTGGTTTCGATTCCAGATCAGGTAAAGAGGTCCCTCTGGTGGTGGAGGAAGGGAGCAAATTTGTCCCAAGGTCTAGAGTGGGTCATGCCAACCTCCAGGGTGGTCACGACCGATGCAAGCAGCTCAGGTTGGGGGGCACACCTAGACTCCCAATTAATACAGGGTATTTGGGAAAAGAGGGACTCGAGGAGATCCTCGAATTGGAGGGAGCTGAGGGCAGTAGATCTAGCTCTCAGAACCTTTCAGAAGGAGCTCCGGGGGAAGCACGTAAGGGTAAGGTCGGACAACTCCTCGGTGGTAGCTTACATCAACAGACAGGGGGGCACCAGGAGCAAGTCCTTATGGGCCCTAGCGGAAGCCATCCTCAGATGGGCCGAAGCAAATATCCTGTCCCTTTCAGCAATCCACTTGAAGGGAGAACAAAATCAGGTGGCAGATTTTCTCAGCAGGAGAACTCTGAGAGAAGGCAATTGGGTTCTCAAGCAGGAAATATTCGAAATGATCACCCGGAGATGGGGGATTCCTGCAATAGATCTCTTTGCCGCAAGGGAAAATGCGAAGGTAGCAACGTTCTTCTCCATAAACAGGGGGGACGGGGCATTGGCGGTGGACGCACTAGCACAGAGTTGGGGTTTCTCCAGGTGCTATGCTTTCCCCCCTCCAGTGCTCATTCCAGCAGTATTAAGGAAATTTCAAGCGGAGAATACTACCCTCATTCTAATTGCACCTCACTGGCCCAGGAGGCCGTGGTTCTCGATCTTGAAGGGCCTGTCTGTAGAACCCCCCTGGATTCTCCCAGTGCAGGAGGATCTTCTGTCTCAAGGTCCGGTGTTCTGCCCTCAGGTAGGACGATGGAACCTGGCAGCGTGGCTTCTGAGGAAGAATTGCTAAAAGCCAAGGGCTTCTCAGACCGGTTGGTAGCCACTCTTCTAAACTGTAGGAAAAAGGAAACCCAGTCCATTTACTTAAAGGTATGGAAACGGTTTAACAGCTGGTGTTCAGAGGGTTCCTTCAACGTGCATAGCCCTATAGCCGTTCTAGAGTTCCTGCAGGCAGGGGCGGATAAGGGGTTAGCGCTTGGAACACTAAAAGCTCAGGTTTCCGCTTTGAGCGTGTTTTTAGAGAAACATCTAGCGTCAGATCCTTGGGTCGTAAGGTTCTTCAGGGCCCTAGGTAGGCAAAGACCAGCTTCAAGCTCCCCCTTCCCGGTTTGGGATCTTTCTTTAGTTTTACAGGTTCTCACAGGGGAACCTTTTGAGCCGTTAGAATCTTGCTCATTAAAGCTGATCACTCTCAAAACGGTGTTTTTGGTGGCGATCACTACAGCAAGAAGAGTAAGTGAACTCGAAGCCCTTTCTGTCAGGGCTCCCTTTTTTCAGGCTTTTCCGGATCGTCTGGTTTTGAAGATAGATCCGGCCTTTTTGCCTAAGGTAGCTTCTAGTTTCCACAGGATGCAGGAGATTGTGCTACCTACATTTTGTTCAAATCCAGTTAGAGAACAGGAACACATGTTTCACAGACTAGATGTTAGAAGATGTGTTCTTTATTATTTAGACTGCACAAGTCAGTTCAGAAAGACAGATTCACTTTTTGTTTTATTTTCAGGGGCCAGGAAGGGTTCCAAAGCCTCTAGACGTACCATAGCTAGATGGTTAAGGTTAGCCATTGGGCAGGCATACGTGGCAGGGGGATTAGATCCTCCAGCGGGCATTAGAGCACACTCAACCAGGGCCGTGGCAACTTCTCAGGCAGAGTGGGCTGGTGCGTCTCCGGAACAGATCTGTAGAGCTGCAACGTGGTCCAGTTTTTCTACGTTTGTGAGACACTATAGACTGGATCTTCTGTCAGCCAAAGACCAAGCCTTTGGTCGAAAGGTGCTACAGGCAGTAGTCCCACCCTAAGGTAATATACTCGCTTATCCTCTCTAAGGTGGCTGTCCTGAAAGACGATTGGGGAAAAATGGAATTACGTACCGGTAATGTCCTTTTCCAGGAGTCTTTCAGGACAGCACCGGTTCCCACCCAAATTGTTGCAGATCATCGGGAACTCATTGCATGAGATCGTCAGGTAAGACTTAAAAAGTTTATTTGTTTGACGTGTTCTTGTGTCTCCCCAGTTTGGCCGGAGGTACTCTGGAAGAACTGAGGAACGAAGGGAGGAGGAGGCTTAAATTATGAAATTGAAGGCGGTGTTTCCTCAGAGGGGAGGAGCCGGTGTCTCTCTAAGGTGGCTGTCCTGAAAGACTCCTGGAAAAGGACATTACCGGTACGTAATTCCATTTTTTATACTTTTTATTTTCACCAGGCGATCTGGACAGTAACAAACTTCCTGTCTTTATTGATGTGTCTACTTTTGGATGGAGGAGCAACAGACATCTTTCGAACAGCAGCATTGTCAGTAGGCATGGTTCAGCTCCTAGTCCCAACCCACCGGAGCAATCCCACCAGGAAGCCGTCACTGCACACCACCAATCATAGGCAGTGAGCCATTTTCCGGCCTGCAGTTGCACATACACGCATCCTGACTAGGTTTCTTATGATTCGCAGTTTGCAGTGACGGATTCCTGGCACAATTTGCTCTGATGGTTTGGGACTAGGATCTGAACACGCCTGAGCCCATCTTTAATTGTCAATATGGGGAGAAGATAGTGTTAAATCAGCCGTAGATGGTTCGAACTTGACCAGTTCAGCAGGGACCAGCCCAGATTCGATCCATCTTAGGCAGACTTGTTATACTGAAGTCGATCCATTGATAAGTTTCAGTACCACAAGCCTGTTTGAATGTTTTGCATGTAATCTTTCCTGGCGTCTATAGCTGGCAGCAGTGACCGTTGTGTTTTGCTGGCAGGAAAGGCCCCTCACCGATGGATCCCAATAGTGCTGTGAGAGGGATTCTCCCAACATTGAATGTGCTGATGTGGGAATCAAGCATTTTTTCTTCTTCCATCCATGTGGGAAGTAATGAAAATGTAATAATCTATTGGCTGCTTTAGATGCGCTGGCAGATTAAATGGACTTTACTAACAAATCTCCGGCAAACCCTTTTCAGCAGGTACAGCAACTTTTTTTTTTCATTTTTGAGATGGAGGTTCTACATAGAGGATGAAAGCTGACTGTTGTAAGCACCCCTGTCAGTGTTAAAAAGTTTGTCTCAAACATGTAACGCCGACAGTATGCATTTATGTGGCCCATCTCGGTGGGTAGGCCTTATTGCCGAGTGGCTGCATATATATGCTGCCGTGTGTAAACTACTGACCATGCAGAGAGCGTGCTCCCAGCACAGTAGCCAGCGGGGATCGATAAGTACCTGATGCAAACGTGCAATTGGGAGGTTTCTGATTATGTGACAGCCAATTCTAGCAGTCACATGACCAAATGCTTGTCTCCGTCTCCAGGCTTTTAGAACTTTAAAGGGCTGAGAGGTGGTCGGTGCCAAGGGGTTAACTGACAGGTTTGCTGATCAGCCTGGTCTGTTAAAGAAAGTTGAAAAATTACAGACTCACTGGCAGGACCTTCACGTGAAAATATTTTATGAATAAGTACAAGGTTTTCTCTGGCGGTGATCATAACGTCATCTGCCCTCATCTCCATCTCAGCCAATCAAAGAGCCTTGCATTCATTCAAAAAAAATTAATTTGGGCAGGGAATGGGACGGAAAGTGCCTGTATTGCTGCTGGGACACAGCACTAAATACTGTAAGTTGTTGATGCTACATACAGTTTATACACCGCTCCCAGTGGGCACATGCATTAGTGAAGGAAGTTAAATCAAACTTGGTTAAGTTAAATCCGCTTTAAAGCAGACCCTCACCCTAAAATAACACTGCATCATTCCTCCTCCTTCCATCTCCCCTGTCTGTTAAAAAAATAATTTATTTAGGGGGTGGGAATCCATCCCAACTCTTCAGTTCTTGCCTAGGCGAGGATAAAGTACCCTTGGCCCATCCGCAGCCTCCTAGGACACATGTTGCAAATCTCAGTAGGCCACAGGATCAGTCTTCCTACAGCTGTGATCTCGCACATGCGTGTAGGAGACTAGCTGTGAGCGATCAGGATGTGACAGTCAGCTCCTGAATGCAAGGCGGGGGGCGTGGAAGCCTTGCGGAGAATCGGGTGCAAGGAAGGTGCCACTGGATGTAATGGGCTCGTAAGAATGTGTTTCTTAGTGGTTAGCAACTACAGTACTTGTAGCTGCTGACTTTTAATTTTCCCAGAGCTGAGTGAGGTTCCTCTATATCTGTCCTTTTTTTTTTTTTTTTTCTTCATTTGTGTCTCATTTAAGAGAGTTCCCTCTTTTTACTGTCCCATAGGCATAGCAGAAGGTGAGAGAAAATCTAAATTGATGGCAATCTCCTCTTCGGTTTCATCACAACAGGAACAGAAAAATCTCCCTAGTTGGTACATGGACATTATAAACCTGACGGGAATTCTAACACATGGAGCGTGGCTTGCCCCTGCCCCTGCTCTCTCCTCGTTGGCTCACTGGCTGTGATTGACATTGGAGGGAACCAATGCCTATCTCTGCTGTCTCAGCAAATGAGGAGGCAGAGACCCAGCAGAGCTAAGGCTTTCCTGCACATCGCTTAATCGAGATGGGGCTCACATAAGTTGTAGGGTGGGCTGGGGGTGCTGTTGCACACAGAAGGTATTTTTACCTTCATGCATTTAATGCATGAAGGTAAAAAAAAACCTTGAGCCTTTACAACCACTTTAAAGTAAATAGCAGGCTTATACAAAGTCACCATTAATTGTAAACCTTTTTTCCACTGAAGGAATGTGAAGAAAAAAGGCAAAGCTTCGGAGCACAAAGACCAGCTGTCTCGTCTTAAAAATAAAGATCCTGAGTTTTATAAGTTTTTAAAGAACAATGATCAAACGCTCCTCAACTTCAATGACTCCGATAGTTCAGATGAAGAAAGCGGTGCTCATCAGCTGCCGGATCACCTAGAGGTAGGTGAAGATCTGCTCGGTAAAAACCTGACATAATTGCATCACCTCTGGCAAGGAACTGTACAGTGGGGAAAATAATTATTTAAACCCCTGCAAATATTGTAAGTTTGCACACTTACAAAGAACTGACGGTTCTATCATTTTGATCATAGGTGAATTTTAGATGATAGAGACAGAATATAAACCAAAAACACATGATATGAATGTTATAAATTGAGTTGCAGTTCAGTGAGTAAAATAAGTATTTGATCCTCAAGCAAAACATGACTTGGTACTGGAGAAACCCTTGTTGGCAAGCACATAGGTATGACATTTCTTGTAGTTGGTGACCAGGTTTGCGCACATCTCGAGGGATTTTGGTCCACTCTTCTTTACAGATCTTCTCTAAATCCTTTAGGTTTCTTGGCTGTTGCTTGGCAGCTCGAAGTTTTTGCTCTCCATAAATTTTCTATAGGATTAAGATCTGGAGACTGGCTAGGCCACTCCATGACCTTAATGTGCTTCTTCTTGAGCCCTCCCTTGTAGCCTTGGCAGTATCTTTTGGGTCATTGTCATGCTGGAAGATTCATCCACAACCCATCTTCAGTGTTCTGGCTGAGGGAAGAAGGTTCTTATTCAAGATTTTACTATACATGGCCCCGCCCATTGGCCCCTCAATGTGGCAAAGTTGGCCTGTACCTTTAGCAGAGAAACAGCCCCAAAGCATAATGTTTCCACCTCCGTTCTTGACTGTAGGGATGGTGTTCTTGGGGTCATAGTCAGCATTTTTCCAACAATTGTCTCCTCGCCAAGCTTCCTGCTAATGGTCTTGTAGCCAATTGCAGCCTTGTGCAGGTCCACAATCTTGTCCTTGATGTCCTTTGACAGCTCTTTGGTTTTGCCCATGATAGTGGGTTGTAATGGAAGAAAGAGGTTCTGTGGACAGGTGTCTTTTATACACATAATGAGTTGTTGTTAGGAACACCTTCTTAAATTGACAGGACTAATCTGTGTACCACATGAGCACGCAACTCAGTATATAACATTAGTATTATGTGGTTTATTTTTTTTTCTGTGTATTTTTTTTTTTTTGGATGATATTCTTTCGCTAATTTAAAATACGCCTATGATAAAAATGATAGACCCTTAATTTATTTGTAAGTGGGCAAGCTTAAAAAATCTGCAGGGGACCAAATAATTATTCCCCCACTGTACACTTCTGATTGGATGCCACTGCTGTTCAGCTGACCGTGGTGTTTTATTTTTATTTTTTCCCCTCTTTCCTCTTTCATCTTTCCACCTGGCTCCTTTGATTTTTCAATTGGAAGTTGTTGGGTAGGAGAGTGGTAGTTCCTAGAGAGCCTTCTAATCTCCTGTAAGGCCAGTGACCTTGTTGGTATAGCAGAATATTCTCATCTTTCTTTTTTTTTAGTTTTAGGATTTTGCAGTCAAGTTGACCACTGTCAACGACCTTGCAACTATTCTTGTGCATGTGGAAGTGACATAATGCAGCACATTGCCTTACCTGTAATGTGATGACTTTCCAAGAGAATTGTTTCTTAAGCTTTTGTGCATTTTCTCATTAAAATTTTTTTTTTCTTAGTTATATACTTGAATTTACAGGCTGCACTGTATCTAATTTCTTGTAATATAGGAAAAGGGCGACGATGAAGATGCAAGCGATACAGAAGAAAAGCCTAAGAAAAGGAAAAAACTAGAGCAAATTCTTGTTACCTTGAAAATGGTGTACAAATGGAAATCAGAAGCTAAGGTGTGTGTATACAAATGTTTCTCACATATTAAGTTTGAATATGTCCTAACACCATCTTTTATTTTTTTGAAAATGTGTTTTATTGAAGTTTTCTTCCCTTACACAATAGAAACAAACCAAATTAAACTAAACAAACCCATTAGAATATAGAAGGAACGCTCTACCCATGCAGGGGTGATTGAGAAAAATTAATACCTTTTATGGCTAAGGTATGCAGGAGTAACACTTGAATTAGTAAGGTGTGTGGTTGAGAGAGGATCATTGTATCAAATAAGAACATATAATACAATATAGCAGCATCATTGGATATGAGCTAGCATTCCATGGGTGGCCCCGTCCTAGTTTGGGAAAGGAGGAACTGAAGGAAGATGTGACCGTGGTAGTGTATCAACCGATAATGATAATGCTGTGGTGGGATCAGCTAACCAATTTTACCAAGTTTGATCATACTTCTTAGGACAACCCCTGTTCACATAGGTGTACTTATAGAGTGGGAGACTATTATTTATTAAGCTTTTCCCCGAAGGGGATGAAAGGGGGGACTGGCCTTTTCCAATGCAATGCAACAGCTTTCCTGTTGCACTGCATTGGAACAACACCTCTGACCAAAACCTAGTGATAATCGGGCAGGACCAGAAAACGTGGGGAAAATCATCCAGGGAGTGGTCACATCTCTTATGAGGATAAGAATTATTATTATACAGGTTTTATATAGCGCCAACAGTTTGCGCAGCTCTTTACAACATGAGGGCAGACATTACAGTTACATTACAATTTGATACAAGAGGAATCAGAGGGCCCTGCTCGTTAGAGCTTACAATCTAAAAAGGAAGGGGCTATTGACATTAAAATCGGAGAACAATTGTGACAGGGATTTTAGAGAGCCACATCGGGAAATGTGTGAGATTAGCTTCACGTAATGTTTGGCCCATACACCTGGTTCAAATAGCATATATAAAAATGGGGCATGGATGGGTTTAGCCAAAGCGGAGCATTAGGCAAGTGGGTACTCTCTGACAGGTGTCCATGCTCTAATGGTAGTAAGCATTGATGGAGTAGGTGGGTAAGGGGCCTTCAAGGGAAGAAACCACCGCTGCCTCCAACATGGCAGAAATATTGGAATGGTTGGGGAAAAAAAACACCTAGCTGCTGTCACCAGCTGTGTAGCCAGAAAGTATTTATGGCAATTAGGCAAAGCCAGGCCCCCTTGACTAGTAGTGTGCATCAAGTTGGTCAATTTGTATCTCGGGAGAACTAGCCCCCCACAGAATACTTGTTACATTTTAAAGCATAATTCCAGAGAAGCAGCAAAAAATGCACTTGCAATAAACCGTTTTCGTGCTGATATATTTTGAATTCTGTTTAGCTCCTTTGTGCTGCCTGGAACTCTTCCTGTTGTGTTCAAATCAAGTTTACAGCTGATAACATCTGCTAGCACAGAACAGACAGGGTTAATTATGGTGTGTGTGTGTGTGTATATATGTGTGTATATATCATTTCTTTTGGCAGAGACCCTAGAGGAAAAAAATGGCAGTTGGATTTTTTTTTTATGTCGCACTGTTTTTGCGCAGTGATTTTTTCAAAGGCATTTTTTGGGGAAAAAATGCATTTTAATGGAGAAAAAAAAAAAGCATAATATATAGCACATTTTTCTTAAAATGCCTTTCAGGACAACCTTGGAGAGAGCACAGCTCCACCCATTTTCCAGGAAACAGATGCAGACTTTAAATTTCTCCTCTTCCACCATGGCTTCAGTTATTGTGTTTCCGCCATGGTGGAAGCGCATGCTGGAACTAGGGAGCTGTGCTCTATCCAAGGTGGAGGGGTATAGGCTGACTTCTGTGTCTTTTCTTTTGCAGTGACCATCCCAGCACCCCCCCCAGTACTGGCTTTGGTATTCTGGAGTCCCCGGTCTCTCCATCTCAGGGGATGCAAGAGTCTGGGGGTCTGCTGTCATGGCTCTGGTGGGCAGGTGGGTGTGGCTGCTGGTCAGCGGCATGTCACGCATGTCGATTCCGGGTCCCGGCCGGCGGGTGATGTCATATCCGGTGACACAGCTTCCTGCAAGGGCATGGTGCTAGTTGTTCAAAAGCGCCTGGAAAGCAGAGACTAGGGGGTGGGTCTGTCGGCCGATGTTTCCGGTTCCAGCCCTCGTTGATGACGCAGAGACTGGGAAAATTCAAACACCAGATGGTTTCTCGTTACCTTGCTGCGTTCTCTGCCAAAGATGGAGGAGAGACCGACGGCCACGGCGGAAGCAGGTGCACCAAGCACCAGTCAGGCCTAGATAAGAGGGATACAGTGGTGCCTTTATTCTGATCCATATTGGCTTATGATTTGTTGGATCCTCCCTGCAGGGAGCCTGTGGCTGCACGGTCAGAGGTTACTTCACTTGGACCCTGTTGGACTGAGTGGCTGCTGTTGGGATTGCACTGCTCGGGGGGAATGTGTCCTTTCTGTCTGGTGTTGGTCTAGCTATTTTAAATCCACCGAGTCAGAGGAAATGGCCCTCCTGCAAGAACCCCCTTAGAGATTCATGGCAAAAGACAATATGCAGGTCCTATATTAAGGACTTGGTTGAAGAGGAATCGTCCCAGCAATACAAGGACTTGTTCTCTTCAGTACAGGAACTTACGAGCTCATCCATGCTGGTACAGAGCCCGGTAGTCACGGTTGAGCCCCAGCATCCACCATCCAGCCTGAGGGCATCCTCCTCCAGAGCAGTGAAGGTTGTGGAGCTGATGAGGTGGCAAGTACTCTTCCCTCCTTCAGGGATTCAGAGGAGGAGGAAGACGATAGCCGAGCCTCTAGGTACAAGTTATCTTTGGAGGAAGTGGACGACCTTCTGAGAGCGATCTACACTACCCTCGAAATCCAAGAGAAGGTGCAACTGTTGGCTAACGACAAAAAGTACCAGGGACTGGATGACACTAAACAGAGTATTCCCAGCCCATAGAGTCCTCTCGGAGATGGTAAAAAAAAAGGAATGGAAGGACCCTGAGAGACCCCTTTAGGAGAATATTTCCCGTCGAAGATAGGGAATCAGAGGTATGGAATAAGAAACCACGGGTAGATGCTGCATTCTCGCAGGTTTCCCGATGCACAGACCTAGCATTTGAGGACAATGGGGGTGCTGAAGGATGCGATGGATAAAAGAGCAGACTCCCTCCTGAAAAAAGCGTGGGATTCCACGTCAGCCAACCTCAAACCCGCTATGGTTTCCACGGTTGTTGCAAGGAACCTTGAATGCTGGGTAGTGAAGCTGAAAAGCCACGTAGAGGCAGGCACATCACCGAAATATTTTTTTTTTGAGTCCTTTCCATTGATACTGAAGGCAGTAAAGTACATGGCTGATGCATCTGCTGAATTGGTTAAGATGTCAGCAAGGTCGTCAGAGCTGGTGAATTCAGCCAGACATGTCTGGCTAAAAACTTGGTCTGGTGACGCAGCTTTCAAGATTAAGCTGTGTGGCTTACCTTTCTTGGGTGATCTTCTTTTTGGTCCGGACCTTAAAACAGTCTTGGACAGGACAGTCGACAAGGAAAAGACTTTCCCTTCCAAAAAGAAACAACCGATCAAAAATAATTTTCATGCTGTTCAACAGCCCCACAAAGATGGGGATCAAGACCACAAGAGCCGCTGGGTCTCCCAAAGGGGTAAGGGAAGAGGAGGAGTTCTCTTCAGATCTCCCCCTGACCAGCCCCTTAAAAACAAATGACAGTCCTACCCCAGTAGTGGGTAGTTTTGTCTGCCTTTCACCTACAGTGGAACAAAATAACTACAAGCCTGTTTGTGAAAAATGTCATCTCCCAGGGATACAGTCTGTTTTCAGAGCCACCCTCGAGCAGTTTCTATGTTACGGCCCTGCCAAGGGATCAGGAAAAAGCGTCTGCAATGATGAGCCTGCTGCAGGATCTGATTCCACAAGAAGTGATTATCCAGGTCCCAAAATGTCAGGAAGGCTGAGGCTTCTATTCCCATATCTTAATGGGGAAGTATAGGTTGATTCTGAACTCAAAGATCCTGAACAGATCGATCCGCGACAAACATTTCGGGATAGACCCGATCCATTCAATCGCAAAATTACTGACTCAAGACTGTTTCATGGCATCTAAGGGACGCCTTTTTACATGTCTCGATAACTTGGGCTTCACAATGTTTTCTATGTCGGGACCTCGGCTTGGGGACCTCATCTGGCATCTCCAATTCAGTGCTCTGCCGTTCGGACTTTCATCCTCCCACAGAATCTTTACAAAGATAATGGCGGAAGCTCTGGATCCTCTGAAGCTGAGAGGGATTTCAGTCAGCCTATATCTGGACAACCTGTTGTTTTTTGCAGACTCCAAAGAGCAAGTCTTGACAAATCTCCAGGTGTCTCAGGCTCACCTTAAGGACTTGGGGTGGCTCTTGAATCTAGAAAAATCAAATCTAGAGCCCACGCAGGAGATGAAGTTCCTGGGCTATGCCATAAACGGTGCTTCAAAAAGTTTCTGCCACAGGAGAAGAGGGAGAAGATCCAATCTGCGGTGAGACAGGTTCAGACCAACCTTTGTGTCAGATCAGCAATGGCAGTCTTAGGCCTTCTCACTGCATCAATTCCAGCTATTCAGCGGGACAGATTACATTCCAGACCTTTCCATATGAATATCTTACAAAGATGGTCACACCAGGAGCTGCTAGAAAAACAGATCAAATTCACCTCAAACATAAAGCGGGCATCCTTGTGGTGGAGGAATTAAACCAACCTGGTAAAAGTTCTTGGGGCTAGGGAGCCCACCTGGACGGTCAAACCTCTCGGGGAGCCTGGTCTCAAATTGGCAGAAACTGAAGCCAATCTTTTTTGGTCTGCTAGCTTTTCAACAAGTGGTAAGAGGACAACACATTCGGGTTCTCTCAGACAATACAACTGCAGTAGCTTATGTGTTTGAGACAAGGAGGAACCAGGAGCAGAGGGCCCCTAGAGCTGACCAGTCAGCTACTTACCTGGGCAGAACAGAATGCGGCCTCATTGTTAGAAGCCCATCTGAAGGGATCCCGAAATCTGCTAGCAGACCTATTAAGCAGAAGGAGACTGGTGGAAGCAGAGTGGAGTCTGAACCAAGAAGTTTTCTTGATGATCTCTGATGATCTTTCTGATAATACAGAAACAACAACAGAGTACAATACTATTTTGTACGTGTATTGTAATCTGTTGTTGTTTCTGTTATCTTTTTGTTAGTACAGGCAGATATAATTTCCCTGAGGAAGCCAATGGTTTGGCGAAACTTGTAGGAGCTGATATTTTGAATCATGGGCTTGTATATAATCTGGGCCTGTGGTTTTCTCCTTTGCTCACTAATTTGAATTCATCTGCAATGTACCCATTTTGTATTAGTTTATGTCAGCGTTTGAATGTTTTTTTTTTTTTTTTTTTTTTTTTAGTTCTTTTGTATTGTGCATTCATAATAAAGTATACTGTTCAAGTTTTTCTATAATTGTGTTGATGTACTCTTTGGCACCGCTGTAATCCCCTCCTTCATTTTTATCCCTGTTTTTATACGCTCTGTTTAATTAATAGGGATGAGGTGCTGTATATTTTGAGGTTTTTGCCACCCCCCCCCTTTTTTCCTTATCTTAGAAGTTGTTTTAAGTGTTTATCATGGTTGTTTGGTGGTTTTCTGTTCTTTGTTTTTCCAGTATGTCAGAGACCATACAATAACTGAAGCCATGGTGAAAAAGAAGGGATGATGTTATGCCGCATAAATAGATAACTAACATGTAATGCTTCAAAATTGCACGCACTCGTGGAATGGCGGCAAACTACAGTACCTAAAAATTATTAAAGCGGGAGTCCGCCGGGAGTCCGTTTTTATTTATTTTTATTTTTTATTTTTTTAAAAGCCAGCAGCTACAAATACTGCAGCTGCTGACTTTTAAAATAGTGACACTTACCTGTACAGCGCGCCCGCGATGTCGGCACCCGAAGCCGATCTCTCGATCGTCTCTCGGGTGCTGCCGCCGCCATCTTGGGTATGGGAATCAGGAAGTGGAGCCTTTCGGCTTCATTTCCCGGTTCCCTACTGCGCATGCGCGAGTTGCGCTGCGCAATAAGGATGGTCCCGCTGCCTCTGGGATCTGTGTGTTTCCCAGCAGGCAGCAGGGGACTTTCGGAAAGGGGCGTAATCTACGTCCCTTTCCGCAGAGAGCTATCCCGGAAGTGGGTGCAGATACCTGTACTGTACAGGTACCTGCACCCCCTCCCCCCTGAAAGGTGCCAATTGTGGCGCCGGAGGGGGGGAGGATTCCAAGGAGCGGAAGGTCCACTTTAGGGTGGACCTCCGCTTTAAAATATTTTTTTTTTCTTTTTACAATGTCCCTTAAAATAATTCTGATCAACTTTATAGCTATCCCAAGGAATGCGATAACAGTACAACATGACGGTCCTCTTTATGGGCAGATTAGAGGTCTAAAAAAAAAAAATCTCTCCATTTACCCTTAAAAGCAATAGATTTTTTTTTTTTTTTTTTTATCTTTTGCTTTAAGGGAAAAAAACAAAAACATGTTTACATGGGCCGAGAATCATTAGCGATGTCGCTCCAATCCTCCAAGGGCATAGAGATGAGCGGTAGCCATTTTGCCATTGCTCTAAGAAACTGCCGGCACCAGATGGTTCCCGGAGCTACCGATTGGTAACGTTTGCCCGGTAAGTGCCGTGAGGGGGGGGGGGCACCTTTTTCCGCTGCTTCTAAAAGTGATCCCAGGACACTGGGATTCACCAGCTGGCCGACTAAGACAAAAAGCGATACTGGGACTATGGCATCTAGTGGCAGCCATAACCCCCATATGTCAAAATCATTTGTGCAGAACGGTGTGTGTGTATAACATGCACCCCAATTTTATAAGGGAAGTTTTAAAGCGGCTCTCCACCCTGAAGTGGAAGTTCCGCTCATCTGATCCCTCCCCCCCTCCGGTGCCACAATCGGCACCTTTCAGGGGGGAGGGCGGGTGCAGTTACCTGGATAATCCAGGTATCTGCACCCACTTCTGGGACAAGACCGCGGCAGATGCCCCCCCCCCGTTGTGTTCTGGGAATCGCACAGTTCCCAGGACACAGTGGGGACCAACAGAGACGCGCAGCGCGACTCGCGAAAGCGCAGTAGGGAACCGGGCAGTGAAGCCGCAATGCTTCACTTCCCGATTCCCTGACAGAGTATGGTGGCGGGGACAGCGGAGAGACGAGCGATCGCTCGTCATCTGCCGTCAACATCGCTAGACCCTGGGACAGGTAAGTGTCAATTTATTAAAAGTCAGCAGCTGCAATATTTGTAGCTGCTGGCTTTTAATATTTTTTTTAAAGGTGCAGAACCGCTTTAAGGAAAAAATGTTTATACAGCCCCCATCCAGTACACGGCCCCCCTGCACTCCCAGGAGATCCCCAGTCTCCTGGGACAGCACTGCCAGCAGTTTCCCTCCCTGGTGCCATGTGACTGATAAGTGTGAAAATGGCTCAATCTTTACATTTTCACAAAAGTACTCTTGTTGCCAGCGATTTAGACATTAATGGCTGTGTGTTGTTATTTTGAGGGGACAGCAAATTTACACTGTTATACAAGCTGTACACTCACTACTTTACATTGTAGCAAAGTGGCATTTCCTCATTGTTGTCACATGAAAAGATATAATTTAAAATATATTTACAAATATGTGAAAGGTGTACTCACTTTTGTGAGATACTGTGTGTGTGCGTTTACAGAATATACAGTGTGCGTGTATGTGTGTGTGTATATATATATATATATATATATATATATATATATATATATATATATATATATATATATATATATATATATATAGTGTGTGTGGATTATACCTTGTGTTTTTATTTATTTTGGCCAAATTAGGCTTTCATTTGGTGGTAAATGGTAATGGATATCTCCTGATTTTTATTATCAAAGGAAAACTGGCCCAAAATAGTAAAAAAAAATAAAAATATATATAGTAACTAGTTTTCTTGCTACCGCCAAACAACAACCCAAAATAAATGTTCTTTGTCCTGATGATCGCAATGATACCACATATGTAAGTTAGTTGTGGTTTGTCCCCATAGTACAGCCCAGAAACAATAGTGCGCATTTAGCTTTTTTTATTCCTACCTAAAATACTGATACTAAATGACACCAATACTAATTAAAAGAAAAAAAAAATCCTGTCCAAAAAATACTGACCTTGACCCAAATAAAAAATATGCGGCCCCACAGAAAATAGCCCATTGCAGTGGGACCACATATTTTCGTACAGTCGGCGTGAAGGAGTTAAAAATGTCTCCCCTACTACTTCTTTTCAGTTTGCTACGGTCACATCCCCTGTGTCATTTTGTGGCAGCTGCAGGGAAGAGGAGGGAACCCTGACAACAGATGGTCCATAGGAACCTATAGGTGATATTCCCCACTCCAGGCTTTACTAGCTTCTGTTGAGCGCTCTCCCCTCTCCCCTGCACCCACCAAAGCAGGCAGAAAATAGTTACAAATGTAGATGTATATAATATAAAAAATCACTATTAGAGATATATCTATATCTCTTTCTTGCACAGGTGTTTGGAGAGGGGATTGAGCATTTTTAAGACTAGGTTTATCTTGAAATTCTACTTTACCTGAACAAGCTGAAGGTGGAAGCTGATTGATTACTATGTCCATCTGCTCCCTGTTTTGTCTACTTTAGTTTTAGTAGATTTTTCCCCACTTTGTTTTGATTTTTTAATTTTCACACTTTTTTGTTTACAATCTCTTTACAATTTCTTTACATTGTTTCTAGGTGGACCTCAGGCCACGCCTCTTTCATGAAATTGCTCAAGCTTTCAAAGCTGCAGTGGCAACAACCCTAGGAGATGAGGGTGACGATCCCAGCAGATTTAAAATAACGGACACTGAGGGTAAGGCAGTCTTACCTGTTAGATATTCTTAGTCCTTTGTATGTACTAAGTGGTCAGCCTGTATGTGGTAAGAGGTATTCACATGTAGACTTTTTTGTTGTTTTAGTCTTCAATGCGCTGGTGACATTCTGTATCCGAGACCTCTTTGTTCACCTAGAGAAGAAACTTGATATGAAGCCTTCTAAAGGAACAAAGTAAGTGGCAATTTATTTGGTGGAAGGTTTTAAGTGTTTTTATTCTTGAATTCAAATTCTGACAATGAGCTTCTCTTCTAAAGAGGAAAGGATTGCCACTACTCCCAACCAGGGCCAGATGACCCTATGACTAAGCTCCCGGTGGGCATGGTGAAATGCTTTGGGGTGTATAGTTTGCTGGAGATGTGTAGGCTGAGGCTGCTCCTTATTGTTTGTTCAAATGGGCTGGTCGGGAGTAGTGGCAAACCTTTCCTCTTTACATTCAAATTGCATTTAAAAAAAATGAATTCACTGATAGACAGAGTTGCAATCATTTTATTCTTTTATATTTGCTTGCCATTCATCTTTTAACCCCTTTAGGCCGACCTAACACAAATATGTGGCCCCACCGGACTGGGATTTTTTCCATTGGGCTGCGTATTTGCGTATCTCACTTTGTGCTGCACAGGGGTCTCACCAGGAACTCCCTGATTCCGGGTCACCCGATCACTGTGATAGCCTATGATTGGCTATCATAGTGATCAGTCAGTGTGTAGCCTGTGCCTGTGTTTTCTGTCTGAATGGAGGAGAGATGGATCTCTCTTGCTCTCTCTATCCTTCTCCTTGCAGAGTAAAAAAAAAGAAGAAAATGAAACAATAGCTAGATGTGATTTGAGCTAGGCCAGTGTTTTGGGTTGGTATTTTTATATTTTTATTTTTTGTAAGTTAGTGTCGGTGTATGGTAGTAGCAAGAAACATCCAGCTAAATTTAAAGCGGTAGTAAAGCCTGCTTAGTTATGCTTGCCTAAGGTAAAATGAATAGGAGATACTCGCCCTTGATGCAGCCGCTGATATCACTGGCGCATGCGCTCTGATGGTCCGGCATACATGCTGTAACTGAGGCCTCCCACGCACATGTGAGGGAGTGACGTCATCATGGCTCTGGCCACTCACAGCGCCGTAGCCCGCAAACCTGGAGAAAAGACCGGGGAAAGATGTCAGCCTTCTCAGCGGTGACTGCGTGCCACTGGAAGAGCTTCCTTCTAAATGAGTCAGAATGTGCGAGTATGCGATGCATACTCACACATTATGCCATTGTCTTACTGTTTTTTTTTTTTTTTTTTTATTCTGCAGAGGTTTACTACCGCTTTAAAAAAAGTTTTTTTTTTTTATATTACTATTTTAGGACATTTTTTTTTTTTTTTTCTTTTGATAAAATTTTTTTAAAATCAGGAGATATCCATTACCAAATGAAAGCCCTGTTTGCGGTTTAATCCCCCTGGATGCACAAAGTACCGTATATACTCGAGTATAGGCCGACCCGAATATAAGCCGAGGCCCCCAATTTACCCCCAAAAAAACTGGCAAACTTATTGACTCGTGTATAAGCCGAGGGTGAGACATGCCTGTCCATCCCTGTGTGTGTGTCCGTCCATCCCTGTGTGTCCGTCCATCCCTGTGTGTCCGTCCATCCCTGTGTGTCCGTCCATCCCTGTGTGTCCGTCCATCCATCCCTGTGTGTGTGTGTGTCCATCCATCCATCCATCCCTGTGTGTGTGTGTCTCCATCCATCCATCCATCCATCCCTGTGTGTGTGTGTGTCTCCATCCATCCATCCATCCATCCCTGTGTGTGTGTGTGTCTCCATCCATCCATCCATCCATCCCTGTGTGTGTGTGTGTGTGTGTGTGTGTGTGTGTGTGTGTGTGTGTGTGTCCAGCCTACCTTTGTCCCGAGCCTCCGTCCCGTGCCTTGCCTCCTTGCCTCCGTCCCGTGCCGTGACTTGCCTCCTTGCATCCGTCCCGTGTCGTGCCGTGCCTTGCCGCCGCCGTCCCGTCCCGTCCCGTGCCGTGCCTTCCCTTGCCTCCGTCCCGTGCCCTCTTCGTCGGCGGCCATTGTAAAGTTCAAAAGCTGCGCCGCCGCCTTCGCCTGTGATAGGCGGAACACTGAATTTCCCAGCAGCCTGTGTTCCGCCTATCACAGACGTCGTATCATCCTCGTCCGTAGTACGAGGATGATACGATGTCCGTGATAGGCGGAACACAGGCTGCTGGGAAATTCAGTGTTCCGCCTATCACAGGCGAAGGCGGAGCCGGAGGCGCGGCTTTTGAATAGAATGGCCGCTGTCTGTCTGCTCGACACGCTGATCGAGCGGGCAGACAGCGATGACTCGAGTATAAGCCGAGGGGGGCACTTTCAGCCTCAAAAAAGAGGCTGAAAATCTCGGCTTATACTCGAGTATATACGGTAGTCATAATATGTACTGTTTTACTAACGCATGTCAAAGTTGCAAATTTGTGCATTTTTCAGTCCTGAGACACTGATAGGTGATACCTGCTAATCCACAATTAACCTATGACTTTTGTTTGTAAGGTTATCGAATCCATCAAGCTGTTCTCTTTGGAAGAAGCTACGCTTGGATATTAAGATGTATTTAAACTCTGTCATCCAGGTAATCTGATCTGCTTAAGACATTCATATCTTGGACTATAGCAAACAATTATTGCAATACCTACCATCATGCATTTATTGAATTGAACATTTGATCAGCTTTGCCTTGTTTGGGATATGAAGCGGCTGATGGGGAAAACCATTTTTTTTTCTCGTATATTGGATGCTTGAAACACACTGACATTGAAGACTACAGATCTTGTTCTAGTAGTGTTATTTTACTCAGAAATACAGAGTTTTCACATTGTCCTGCCTGTGATCTCCTGCTACGCTGCCAACTAGATGCAGGCAGAGAGTATGTATTGGGAGTACTTTCAAAATTCCTGCCTTTTGCTGCAATTTGACTCTGTTAGGCAAAGATATCAGGGTAAGAGCCCAGCACCAAAACTAAAGCATTATGAACTACTTGCAGCACAAACTCCTCTTCCACTAACTCCGGTCTCCTTACCATCACTGTGCTTCAGTAGCATGTTTGAAAATAACATAATATTGCTACATAAAGCTGTAAACCAAGATGATTGGCTTTTAGTGCCCACCTTATATTTTTCGCCACGCTGCTGAAACAAACTGATGGCTTAATGATTGCTATTGGCAGCCCTTAGTACTTCCTGTCTAACACACCCAGACGTTTTTATTTTGATAGCAATACAAGATGGTATCTGGCATTCAGTACAACAGATCACTTTACTTTATAGTTCATAATGCATCCTTGTGTCCTTGAGGGGAATGAAACGTCAGGAGCAAAAAACATACCCACAACTCCTTCAACAGATTAGTGGGTGTTCCAACCAGTAACATGCAAAGTGAGACAGAGTAGTAGGGCACAGGGATCTAAACCATGTAACACTTTATCTGTAAGCAATCGGGGATCTAGACCAGGTGTAGGCAACCTTTTGAGCACAGTGTGCCAAAAAAAATGTTTTCAAAGTAATTGAGCATGCTGATTTTATTACAAAAAATTTCAACTTCACACTCTCAACCACCAATTATTTTATTTTTTTATATAAAGTAAATGTAAATTACTTCAGTAATAGTGAGAAATTAACATCCTACACTCAACGCCTCAAATCAGCCCCAGTTCCTACACCTTCACAACTCAGATTACTGTCCTCCCTGGAAATCTGTTTCACCACTGTAACCCCCTGCTCGTCTATCCTACCACTGTAATCCCCTGCACATCTGCTCCACCACTGTAACCCCCTGCTCATTTGCTCCACCAATGTACCCCCTTTCTCATCTGCTCCACTAATGTACCCCCTTTCTCATCTGCCCCACTAATGTGTACCCCCTTTCTCATCTGCCCCAGCACTGTAACCCCCTGCACATCTGCCCCTCAACTGTACTACCCTGCTCATCTGTCCCACCACTGTAACCCCCTGTACATCTTTCACACCAATGTTCCCCCTTTCTCATCTGCCTCACCACTGTACCTCCTTGCACATCTGCTCCACCGCCGTACCCCCATGCTCCTCTGTCTCACCTCTAAAACATCTTGTCATCTGCCCTAACACCAAACTTATCTGCTCATCTGCCCCACCACTGTACCCCCTGCTCATCTGTCCCACGAATGTACCTCCTTCCTCCTCCGCCCCGCCACTCTACCCCCCCCCCCCCATACAACTGCTCCACCTCTGTACCCCCTCTCTTTTGCCCAACCACTGCAAGCCAATACTCCTCTGTCCCACCAATGCACCTCCTTTCACATCTGCCCCACCGCTGTACCCAACCCTGCTTTTCTGTCTTACCTCTGAACCCCCTTCTCATTTGCACCAATACTGAACCCCCCTCCTCATCTTTCCCACCACTGTAACCCCTTCTCATCTGGCCCAACACTGAATCCCCCCTGCTTATCTGTCCAACCACTGTAACAACCTGCTTATATGCCCTATCACTGTACCCCCCTGCTTTTCTGTCCCACTGCTGAACCCCCTTCTCATCCCTCCCACCACTGTACCTCCTGCACATCTGCTCCACCACCGTATCATCATGCTCTTCTGTCTCACTACTGAATCACCTTCTCATCTGTCCTAACACTGAACCCATCTGCTCATCTGCCCCACCACTGTATCCCACTTTCTCATCTGCCCCACCTCTGTTCGTTCCTGCTCTCCTGCCCCACCACTGTAACCCCCTGCCCATCTGTCCCACCAATACACTTCCTTTCACATCTGCCCCACTGCTCTATTCCCCCACTTTTCTGTCCCACCACTGAACCCTCTTTTCATTTGGCCCAACACTGAACCCCCCCCCCCCCGCTCATCTGCCTCATCACTATACACCCCTGCTCTTCTGTCCCACTGCTGAACCCCCTTCTCATCTCTTCCACCACTGTACCTCCCTACACATCTGCTCTTCTGTCCCACCTCTGAACCCCTCCTGCTCATCTATGATATGTGTGATATGTAGAGTGGTGAAAGGAAACAGAGATGACACATCTACCTATCCTGGCACACTCATTCTGCTGATCCACCTCTTGCATTCAACCCACGTGCTTGTATGTGATGTCGCATACAAGCATCTGGATTGGATGTGCAATGATGAGCTCAGGTCAGGCATTTTCTGAAAGCAGTGGGCCTGTGTGCAGGATCAATAGTTGAGAAAAAATGCACCGCTACAGAAGTTGGGTGTGATTTTTCATTGCGCTGAACACCGGCATGCCGGAAATGCTAACTTTCACATTTGTTGTGCTCTCAACCAAACTTTCAAACCATCCAATGGCTGGTTTCATAACTGATCACATGTGCAGCATTATGGCAGTTGAAGAATCATTAGAGGCCAAGATGGCAGCTTCCTTGACTGAAAACGATAGAACGGTTTACTTCCACTTTAAAGGGGCACAGTGCCGGGGTTCATTAGTAAGTGACGCAAAGGTTCATGAATCATTTTCAACAAGCTTCCCAGAAGCTCAACATTAATTCCACAAACTGTCTCCTGTGTTTTTCTCAATCATAGTGAAATCTCTTCTTTCTGAGATTGGTAGTGGCAACCAATCGAGTCATTTCCTCCAGATGGTGGGTGGGGCTAGCAGGACTGTTATTTGGCTTTAGCAGTGGCCAAAAATAGGCCTCCTCCTGGAAACAGGTGCCGCCCCCCCCCCCCCCCAGCACAACTGCACCCTATCTCTTCTCCATCACAAATGCTGACAATTGCAGCTACAGCAAGGTTAGACCCAAGCAATGGGGTTGATTTACTAAGGCATATCCACTCTGCACTGCAAGTGCACTTGGAAGTGCAGTCGCTGTAGATCTGAGGGGAACATCTGAAATTAAGGGAAGCTCTGCTGATTTTATCATCCAATCATGTGCAAGCTAAAAGGCTGTGGTGTTTTTTTTTTTTTGTTTTTTTTTTAATATATATATCCTTGCATGTCCCCCTCAGATCTACAGCGACTGCATTTCCAAGTTCACTTTCAGGTGCACTTGTAGTGCAAAGTGGATTTGCCTTTAGTAAATAACCCCCAATGTTTCACATATTTTACAATGGTGCAGGTGCAGCGCGGGAAATTCTTAAATTGGAATGCATTAGTGTCTCACTGACTCTTCCCTGCACTGCTCTGCTGATGGGGAGGGAGTCGAGTGCCGGCTAAAGAGGCCTTGCGTGTCGGGGGTTGCCTACCCCTGAACTAGACTATAGTAGGTTCACCATGCAGAGAGATTGTGTCAGCATGGCAAGACGGGGGGAAAAAAGGATCAGTGTGCTCAGGACTGAGCACAAGACCTGCCGTATGGTGGCGGTATTTGCCAACCTGGCAAATCTGCCTCCATGAGGCGCCTCCCTATTGTTCACTGCGCCCTGCTACCCTGTATCCTTTGCAGGAAGTTTTTATTTTGCAGCAGGATTGCCACCTTTATGTCTTTGCTTAAAAGAATCAAATTGCTTTAGCAGGCAGGAGTTCTGTTAGTACCTCTAATACAGATTTCCCTGCCTTTGTTTAGCCTCAGAATCGTAAGTGGTAGTTGTGTCCCTTCAACCACTTGCCACCCCGCCACTGTGCATTTACTGTGGTAGGCCAACTCTGACAATCTCAGAGACATACACACATGGGAAAGTATTTGATCCCCTTCTGATTTTGTGTGCGTGTGCCCACTGACAAAGAAATGATCAGTCTATAATTTTAATGGTAGTTTTATTTTCACAGTGAGAGACAGAATAACAAAAAAATCCAGAAAAAGGCATTTCAATAAAGCTAAAAATTGATTTACATTTTAATGAGTGAAATAAGTATTTGACCCCTTCCCAAACATGACTTATTTGGTGGCAAAACCCTTTTGGCAATCGGAGGTCAGATGTTTCTGGTAGTTGGAAATCGGACAACCCATTGTTCTCTTGGAGCAGCGGATGTCAGCGGACATGTGTTGCTAAAAACAGTGGGATGGGAATACGTTTTGCCATCTGTCTGGTGGAGCAGATGAGTCGGATGGAAACGGACAGCCAGTCAGAGAACAGCGGTCTGTGTCTACTCCGCTATGCCCAGTGTGGATCAGCGTAGATCCCCTGCTGGGCAGGTGGATCTGCTTGACAGATTCTGCTTTGTCTGCAAGGGGAGGCCTAAAAGTAACGTTCATGACTAATGCGCTTTCTTTTCTTGACCAGGTCCCATAGAGATTTGTTGCGGGAGGGACGATCCATTGAAATCGATGAGAAGTTGACAGCTCCCACAGCAATTCGCGGCTGCTCACATGTAAATGCTCACAAATCAATTACTTGCAATGATCAGCAGGCAACCTGCGTCCAGGATCGATCATTTTCAGGTATTCACTGCCTAAATGATTATATGTGGGTGGCCGTGAATACCAGCGGGAGCTGTCAGTCACCTTGTGTTTTCAGTGGAGCTTCCCACCAGCAGCTAATCGCAGGGAACCCCTGCTGTGTCTGCCTTTATCTAGTCGCAAACAGCCCCTAATAACGGAACTGCCGCCCAGAATTAGGGCATGCCTAGTGCATAAAAACTATAAATTGATTTTGGAAGATGGTATGCTTTCGCTGTATGGGTTGTACAGAGCTGGTGTGATTATATACACTCCATTTCATAAATAAACTGTCTTACCTGACTTTATAGAGGTGGGGGGGGGGGGGGTGTTTTAGGACTGGACCAGCCCTGTACAAGCTGGGCAGTGGCAGCTATATTGTTTTCTGTATCAAAATAATTTGTATCAATAATTTTGGTATTCTAGGATATTCCTGTTGCGGGGCTGCAAATTTTCTAAAAGTACAATTATCGTAGAGTAAATTTGCAAAACCTTGAATCTAGTGCTTTTACGGGAGAGGTAGGTACTTTAGGGTGCCAGGAGCTGTTGTTTCACAGTTCAAGAAGTTCATTTTTTATGAGGTTTTTTTTTGCCTTCCTTCAGCTGAGTTCTAAGAATGCAAGATGGCTTTTAATTTTTTTATCATTTTGATAGTGCCTTTTCCAGTGACATGGTTTCCTGTGTAGTAGATCGTTGTCTGGGCAGTTTACACCGTAGTGGCAGTGTGACAAAAGGGCGATCCAGTGTGGCCATCTCATTGCATGTGTTTACGCAGGCACCTAACTGGGTGCAGGGCACGTGTCTTGCATGATCACTGCCTTCTCGTCTACCTACAACCCACAGCAAGTATTGGGATTTGTTTATTGACTACCAAATAAGTGTACCGTCTTGGGCTGACACTCCTCTCAGCTGTGTGTCCACTGCCCTCTGGGGTTTTCACAGCCCTGTTTAACCCTTCACAAGCCCTGGCCTCACGTATACAGAGGGTTTGGGGGGGGGGGCCTCCAAATCCCTTTATCAGGTAGGGAGGACCGACTGCAATAAACACCCTGCAGTGGCTCCCTTGGGGTCAGATTAGTTGTGACGCCCTGCAGTTATCTGGTATTTCCACTGTTTCAGGGGCA
The DNA here is from genome assembly GCF_037356315.1 of Lithobates pipiens. Classification (NCBI taxonomy): domain Eukaryota; kingdom Metazoa; phylum Chordata; class Amphibia; order Anura; family Ranidae; genus Lithobates; species Lithobates pipiens. The sequence continues at coordinate 192,150,378 of NW_027507788.1, read as the reverse complement.
CAATCCTCCACTTCCTTTGTGTCAAAGGAGGATTTTTTTGCACCCATGTGGATCTATTGGAGTTTAAATTCAACAACAAACTGGAAACCAGGGACCCTCAGGAGTTTGCTATAGATGCCCTGGTGACTCTCTGCTTTTCAGGGGCTCCACTCCCTTTCTTAACTTGAGATAGAGGCAGAGCCCCTGAAACGCATAACAACCCCACCCACACCTGGCATCACAGCTAGTTGCCTCTGCTTGTGGCTGTACGTGCAGCAGATCTGCCCACCTTGTGTCTTATCCCTTTCATGACTAAGCCTATTTTTGGCATATGGTGTTTACAAGTTAAAATCCATATTTTTTGCTAGAAAATTACTTGCAATTCCCAAACATTATATATATTTTTTTAGCAGAGACTCTAGAGAATAAAACGGCGATTGTTGCAATATTTTATGTCACACGGTATTTGCGCAGCGGTGTTTTAAACGCAACTTTTTGGGAAAAGGGACACTTTCATGAATTAAAAAAAAAAACGAAACAGTAAAATTAGCCCATTTTTTTTGCACAATGTGAAAGATAATGTTACGCCGAGTAAATAAAAGTGGTCAGCCTTCGCGCCGCTAAGTGGTAATAAGTGACTAAAGTGGAACAAAATCCAAAATCAGATATAATGAAACACAGATGCTGTGAAAAAGAGCCTGAGTGATATAAAGTGCAAATGCTAACTAAAAAATGCAGCAGGACAAAATAGTGAGCACAAACTATCAAATAATGAATATAAAGGGGTGGGTCCTGCGCAAATCGTACCACTCAAATAAAATACACAAATTCAAAATAATATAAATATGTGCATACATACAATGCCGTGAAAAAAAAAATATATATATATAGTCCAAAAAACAGCACGCATAAAAATATATAAAAAAATGGAAAAAAGGTTTAATGATAGAACAATAATAAAATGTCCGCTACTCAAGGCTCCCAGAACTCTCACCTTTAAACGAAGTGAATAAGCAAATCAAACAAACTCCAGGATTCTCTTATTTCATTCATAAATAATAAATAATAGCCATCAGGAAATCCAAAGGAGGGATGCAATGATACAATTCCGCCACTAGAGGGCCAGTCCCAGCTTCCAGAATAGGTGAAATGGATCTTCACTTCTATTTCACAGTGTATGGCTCAAAATAAGAGAGAGGAGGGGGAGAGAGAGAAACGGGAGACTTCCATAGTGTAGTAGTTTAAAAAACGGCAGGTAGATTTATTAAAAAGCAGTAAAGACTCTCACATTTTAATTGCAAAAACAAGCACAATCAGGAAGAGGGTATAATGACAACTTCCTCCCGCCTTACTCTACTTCCGGTTCGTCCTCTGGTCAATCCAGAGGACGAACCGGAAGTAGAGTAAGGCGGGAGGAAGTTGTCATTATACCCTCTTCCTGATTGTGCTTGTTTTTGCAATTAAAATGTGAGAGTCTTTACTGCTTTTTAATAAATCTACCTGCCGTTTTTTAAACTACTACACTATGGAAGTCTCCCGTTTCTCTCTCTCTCCCCCTCCTCTCTCTTATTTTGAGCCATACACTGTGAAATAGAAGTGAAGATCCATTTCACCTATTCTGGAAGCTGGGACTGGCCCTCTAGTGGCGGAATTGTATCATTGCATCCCTCCTTTGGATTTCCTGATGGCTATTATTTATTATTTATGAATGAAATAAGAGAATCCTGGAGTTTGTTTGATTTGCTTATTCACTTCGTTTAAAGGTGAGAGTTCTGGGAGCCTTGAGTAGCGGACATTTTATTATTCTATCATTAAACCTTTTTTCCATTTTTTTAATATATTTTTTATATATTTTTATGCGTGCTGTTTTTTGGACTATATATTTTTTTTTTTCACGGCATTGTATGTATGCACATATTTATATTATTTTGAATTTGTGTATTTTGAGTGGTACGATTTGCGCAAGACGCCGAGTAAATAGATACCAAACATGTCACACTTTATAATTGCACGCACTCGTGGATTGACGACAAAGTACGGTACCTAAAAATCTCAATAGGCGACGCTTTAATTTTTTTTTACGGTTACCAGGTTAGCGTTACAGAGGAGGTCGAGTGCTAGAATTATTGCTCTCGCTCTGACGATCGCGGCGATACCTCACATGTGTGACTTGAACACCGTTTACATATGCGGGCGCGACTTCCGTATGCGTTTTCTTTGCTTCGCGAGCTCGCGGGGACAGCGGGCGCTTTAAAAAAAATTTTGTATTTATTTGAAAATGAATAAATTGTTTTAAAAAATAAAATAAAAATTGATCACTTTTATTGCTGTCACAAGGAATGTAAACATCCCTTGTGACAGTAATAGGTGGTGACAGGTACTCTTTATGGAGGGATCGGGGGTTTAAAAGACCCCAAATCCCTCCTTTACACTTCAATGTATTCAGAACGCCGAAAACGGCGATTCTGAATACCGTTTATCTTTTTAAAACCAGCGCCATTGGCAGCCGAGTAAGCAGGAAGTCATGACGTCGCTTCCGTGTTTACTATTGGGATACTGGAACGAAGCCGATTACGTTCCCAGCATCCGGAGGCCTCGGATGTGGAATCGGTGCTCCCGCTCCCGGTAACAGCGGCGGGAGGGGGGGACGTCCCCTCCCGCTCCTCTGGCATAACAGCCGAGCGGCTTTTAGCCGCTTAGGTTGTTATGGCTGGAAAGCCAATCGCCCGCTGAAAAAAACGTTACCGGGATGATGCCTGCAGGTGCGGGCATCATCCCGGTATACCCCCCCGGAAGCCGAGTACGCACATCTGCGTACGCTCGGCGGGAAGGGGTTATACTGATGTGCTCATTTCCGTGTTGCTGCTGTATGATCAGCCAGACCCTGATGGTTGTATTAACGTTTGCTGCTCTATAGTCCTTCTAACCCATTTGGACTGGACACAGTTTTATTACATGCAAGTGTGATACATTAATAAACCGTTCCAGCAGTGAGATTCCAGTAACTCCAGAGCCCTACTTGTCTCTTTCTTCTGTATCAGAATGGATCCCCCCTGATAGGTTCCAGGGGCTGCGGGAATTGCATGGATCATCTTTGGGCCCATGATTTCTCCCACTGAGACTGTTTAGTGTGTTTTTTAGTACAGACTGTGTGTGTGTGCTTTCTATTTTGTCTCTTCTCTAAGTAACTTTTCTTGGCTCTTTACCAGGTTAAGGTAATGTAGAGGCCTCCGTCCTCTTTACTATCTAAGGTGGTTTCTCTTTTCACAGTGGTTTTGCAGAGCTGTTCTGCTCCATTTTTGGGTTTTTGGCATGTTGGCCTTGTGGTGTTGACCACCCTTCATGGTCAGTGCTTTTTGGACATGAAGGTCTACGTCCTCTGTGTCCTGTGATGTATGCTTACAAATGAAGAATTTTTGGTTAACTTGTAAAGTCCTTTTTTTTCTTTTTTTTTTTGGGTACATCATAGGACACAGAGTTCCCACCTATGTAGTCTGTTCCTCAGTGCTTGCTACAAAGCACTCCCTGTGCATGGATTCTTAATTTTTTTTGGCTAGTGTCTATTCACTTAAAACTGGCAGCATAACCCAACCGAACTCCTCTGTTTCGTGTGATATACTCAAAGAAGGATTTTACAGGTAAACCCAAAATCCTAATATTTTGGACTTATCCTAATAGTAGTACAGTAGCAGTGGAGGCCCATCAATAGGGGGCGCTCGGGCACCGCCCCCCAAACCTGGACATGGGGGGGAGGAGCTTTTAAGGGCATCCTGTTACCAGACACTGAGCTGTCCACTAGAAGCTTGACTGTTGCTATCAGGTGATTGGTGCTGAAAAGCTTTGTTTGGAGTGTAAATAGGGCGCAGGCCATGTGTCCTGTTTACATTCCCAGTCCCCACTCTACATCAAATCATTCATGTTTCCATACCACCCTGTTGCACCTGTTTGACATGTCCAGAAGACGGTAGACAGGGCTTATCGAGGAACCGTCACTTCCGGTTTCCCCACCACTCGGACAGCACGGCCTGATGGAATGGACGGTAAGCCAAGTTACTTCTCAGTGCCACCCACGGGGCCTCAGCTGGACATGGTGGATTGATGATGTTGATGATTTTCCCAGCACTGACAGCCGCCACTTCACATTTCTCTCCCCACCAGAGCAGCCAGTGCTTCCATCTTCCTTCCTGTATGTGGAGACATTCCTCTATCATCACTAACTGCAGATATGCATCATCTGTCCTGTATACATATTAACAGGACAGATGATGTAAATCTGCACTTCTGCAGTCACAGTGATGATGGAGGAAGGTCTCCATATACTGTCAGGAAGGAAGATGTGGGTGTATATAGCTGTACAGTTTGATTACAGGACAGGAGAAAGGATCATCATCATACTATCTCTCAGCCTCTCTGATCCTCCAGCCACGTGTATACCCTGTTCTGTGATGCTGGGCTGTATACCCTGTCCTTTGATGCTGAGCTGTATACCCCTGACACTATGGGTGGAATACAGGGAACAGGAATACAGGGAACTTCACCAGCCGCCACTGTACAATAGTAAATTGTGACGCTATCTGGGTTAAGAATGGCTATGTATAACTGCATAATTTCATTTTTCTCAGCTCCTGACTTGTCTGACAGAAGCCACGGTTGGTGCAGCTCTTCTTCAGCATGTGATCAACACTGTGAATTTTTACCTGTGCTTCCCGAAACACACTCGTCAGCTCTTAAAGGTAAGTTATATCAGTGTTTCTCACCTCCAGTCCTCAAGGCGCCCCAACAAGTCAGGTTTTCAGTCTCTCCATTTTTTTGCACTGGTGATTCGATTAGTTTCACTGCTTGGTAATTACCACAGCCGTTTCTTCTGAGGGAAATCCTGAAAACATGACCTGTTGGGGCACCTTGAGGACTGGAGTTGAGAAACACTGCGTTAGATTTCAAGTTTCCTTTAAAGAGGATGTAAACCCTCACATCATATACCCAGTGAAGTGAACAGCCTCAGCTGGTACATACAGATGAAACAAATCCTCCTAGGTATGTTTAGCATGTTTATCTGCTGTCTTGAGCTTTTTAGACTCTTTAGAAGGAGCACATTGTATTAGAAAGTTTTCTTCCTGTTTCAGCAATCTGTGCATACACTGTTTGTGAGCTGATTGGAGGAAAGGAACCCCCCCACCACCAACACCCACACACTTACTCAGAGGAACAAAGATACTTTCAGAGCTGTGCTGTGAGTAGACAAGCTCTCTGCTTATTGGTCTCCAAGTTCCCTCCTCGACACAGATTTCTAGCTGCTTTTTATTTCCTCTGTCGGAGAACTTGTCAGAAGTTATCATGCTGATAACAGAGCAGCTGAAAGTTTAAAAAACTGATACAACACAACTAATTCCCTCTACCAACGTGTATCACCACTGCGCTGAACACAACCTCACCCTATAATCTAAGCTGCTACTTATACAAAAAAGTGTGTTAATATTGGTGCAATAATCCTTTCCTCAAGTGGAAAATTCAAAAAAGCATATAGCGCTCAAATGTGCAAATAACTCACAACATAGATCTAATTATATCTCACATGACACGTATACCAAAAACATGCATAAATACACTCACATATAAATATAAAGTGCTGAATGTGCAAATGATATACGATAAAAACATGCGTTTATGCCCAAACTTAATCAGGTAAAGCAAAATTAAATAAAAAAATATCAAGTGAAAAAAATTTAATAAAAATAGTGTAATAAAAAAGTTCAACAGCAGTAATCCACATGAAAATGATGGTTAGTGTCCAAATGAGACAGTTAATCCTTCACCACACCTTCAGTGACTGTGAATACCCCAATGTGAATGCACTCACCAGCTATTAAGCCAAACACTTTCGTGCTTGGCTGATAAGGCTTTCAACCCTCTAAACAGAGTTATAATTGCAGGATCATCAAACTTGCGAAGCCCATACACATTGGCCCCTCCTTGATGGTATTCGTGTGTATATAACCCTGCAAAATAAAAGGAAGCCTCCAATAGCGTAATACATTTTCAACAAACTCTTTAATGAAATAAACCAATTCCAGTGCACTCACATGAACTTCATAAAAGATAAGCCAAATCACAAATAACTCCACATCACACTAAAACTTCTTATTAAAGAGGAAGTAAACCCTGATGAGTTTACTTCCTCTTTCATTCCCTGCAAAGGTAAAGCATAATGGACTACTGTGCATCGCATACTAGCCCATTATGTGTCACTTACCTGACACAGGAGCCAGCGAAGTCACCGCTGTCCCCTGTAGTCCGGAGCATCCATCTTCTTGGTGGGGTCTCGCAGCTCCGCCGCTGTCATTCAGCATGCGCACGGGAGCTGACACGCGCGGCATCTCCGTCGTTGACGGTGCCACGCTCAGTGCGCCGTAGACAGCGGTGCCTGTCTTCGGCAAATATCTCCTAAACAGTATAGGTTTAGGAGATATTTATTGGACCTACAGGTAAGCCTTAATCTAGGCTTACCTGTAGGTCAAAGTGTGTTGTAAGGGTTTACAACCACTTTAAGCTTATATGCTGGGACATTGATGGTCACGGCGGACCCCGGATTATACAAGCGATCAGGTTCCTTCTCACCCCTCCTTATTCGCCGCACTCGCTCTATTTCAGCAGGTCTGTGGCGTTTAGAGCGTCCTGTATACCTCCCTTCGCTTCCTCCATCCAGCAATAACCATATACTGCCCAGCACTCTAGATTATTGATACAATACGTTCGCCAGATGGCCATCCTATATCTATAATAAGGCTTACCTCTAGGTAAAGAAAATATCTCCTAAACCTGCATGGTTTAGGAGGTATTCCCCTCGCAGTGCTCCGCTGACGGCAGCAGTGCACACACCAAGGGGACTCTCGGCTGAAAGTCCGGCAGACGCCGGACCCTGCCGGGAATAAATCTCCCGTGCGCATGCGCGGGAGTGACGATATCGTGGCTCCGGCCACTCACAGCGACGGAGCCGCGATACCCCGGAAGAAACGCTGAGGGAACATGTCGGCTCCCTTGGCGTGGATCGCGCCAGATGTCGGGGGCCTCATTCTAAGGTAAGTATTTCATAATGAGCTAGTATGTGGTGCATTAATTAAGTGAAGCAATTGTATGCTTTTGTGTTTGCAAGAAATGTGAGTAGAAAAAGACATTTCACAAATGCTATTTATGTAAAAATGAAAGATGGATATCACTCGTGTTTTTGGCAAGTCACAGAAGAATACAGTTACATACTAAATGTGTATTTAATAACTATTATAGGAAGCAATGGTCTGTGTTTACAACTGTCATTCTTCATTCACTCCTAAGCTCTGAACAAGGCACTAAAGGTTTGGGGCCGAATGAACAATTATGTATGTAACAGGATGGAAAGGTGCAAAGGGGATCGTTTTCTTTAACCTTTGATCTGTTTTAAGCTTGATTAATAAAAGCAGAACCCTCCAATTCTTGAGTATAGTAGAGAGGGTGGGACATTGTGTAGATGTACTGACATTGCGGATATAAGCCAACAGAAAGAGTGTTCCTAGGCCCAGTCACATGTTGTAAGATTACTACTACTAGCAATATTAACCTTTTTACATATTCCCTAATCTTCACTTTTTGAGTTATTTCATTTTAAGGTGTTTGTAGTGATCATGAATTTTCCTTTGTGCAGCAAGCCATTGTTCTTTGGAGTACAGGAGAAGAAACTGTCAGAGTTTTAGCATTCTTGGTGCTAAATAAGGTCTGCAGACACAGGCAAGACACGTATCTCAACCCAGTTCTGAAGGTAAGATCCTAAAGGGCACAATTACACTGTAGCTCTTTAATGCACATGTTGCAATGCGCTAAAATCTCCAAATTCCCCCAAATAAAAATATTGTCTGTTTCCTATCTCGGGACTTACAGTGCATTTTGAGAAATGCAATCTTTTTGTTTTTTTTTGCTCTGTTTTTAGTGCTTTTGGAGGCCCATATAAGTCAATGTGCATTGGTGACAGAGTTAAACTAGCCTTATTTAATGGCTGTTAACGCTCCACTCCAAATCTTAAAAGGGGGAAAATGCATTAAAAATGCTTGTTAATAAAACATGTCGACACACAGAGCAAATGCATGTTGATGCTTGACAACGCATCTGCCTAATGCTCCAAAAAATGCACCTCCATGCGCACACGGATCTATTTGTGTTCACACTTTACAACAGCCACTTGAGCTTTTTCTTGGGATGGGCTGCCTTGTAAAGATAGATTGTACACCCATATCACCTTCATGGAAATTAAGTTAGTCAAACCGATATATGCCAGCAATATGCATTAAAAATACTCCTTGGTTAAAAGCATATTCCCCATCTGCTTTGGGGCTTTTTTGGGGATTTTGCTTTGTTTAAAATGTAGATGGTAAAAAATGTTCCCCATCCCCACCAAATAGAATATTTTTTATGTTTGTGAAAGATAATGTTACGCTGAGTAAATTGCTCTCGCTGTAGCGATCACGGCGATGCCTCACGTGTGGTTTGAACACCGTTTTCATATGCGGGCACTGCTCGTGTATGCATTTGCGTCTGCGCACGGGTTTGTTGGGTCGGGGTCCTTTTAAAGAAAACATTTTTTTTTCTTATTTATTTTACTTATAATTTGTTGGACACTGTTTAACTGATTCCCGACCGTCTTCCTGTACTTATACGTCGGCAGAATGGCATGGCTGGGCTAAGTAACGTACCCGTACGTTACTTTGAATTTACCGCTGTGCCCACGCGCGCCTGCCACGAGTGCCGTGCACGCCTGCCACGAGCTCTGTGCCCATGGGTCCCGCTGACTCGATTGCCGTGGGGATACCCGCAATCGTGTCATGGAGCTCAAGAACGGGGAGATGTCGATGTAAACATCTCCCCGTTCTGCCCAATGAGAGCACACTGATCCTGTCATCGGGAGCAGCGATCAGTGTGGTGTGACACACAGCCACGCCCCCAGACAGTTAAAAAAACGCCCCTATGATACACTTAACCCCTCCCCGCCCCCCAGTGGTTAACCCCTTCACTGCCAGTGACCTTTTTACAGTAATCAATGCAATTTTTTAGCAGTGATTGCTGTATTAATAACAGTGTTCCCAAAAATGTGTCAAAATTGTCCGATGTGTCCGCCATAATGTCACAGTCACGATAAAAATCGCTGCTCGCCGACATTACTAGTAAAAAAAAAAAAAACTATCCCCTCTTTTGTAGACCCTAGAACTTTTGTGCAAACCAATCAATAAATGCTTATTGTGTATAACCAAAAATATGTAGAAGAATACGTATCGGCCTAAACTGAGGAAAAAACTTTTTTTTATATATTTTCGGGGGATATTTATTATGTCAAAAAGTAAAAAAGAATGCGTTTTTTTTTTAGAATTGTTCTTGCTCTTTTATTGTTGAGGTGAGCAAATATGACCAAAAGAAAGCTCTATTTGTGGGAAAAAAAGACGTCAATTTTGTTTGGAAACCACATCGCATGTCCGCGCAATTGTCAGTTAAAGCAACGCAGTGCCGAATCGCAAAAAACGCTCTGGTCGGGAAGGGGTAAATCCTTCCTGGGCTAAAGTGGGTCACTTTTATTCCTATTACAAGGAATGTAAACATACCTTGTAATAGAAAAAAAAAAAAAGCATGACATGACCTTTTAAATATGAGATCTGGGGTCAAAAAGGTGAGATATTACATGTAGATTAATGGAAGCTTCACCTCCCTCCTATTCTAAGACACAGGCTGGAGGGGCATGTGACAGCCTGTGACTGGCAGAAATCCACCCACCCCATGTTATTGTCAAGAAATAATGAAGATTTGATTTCAAATATATTTATTTGTATGACATTTTAAAACCGGTTACTGATATTAACCCCTTAGCACCGACCGTACACACATTTGCGTTCTTGGCTTTCAGGGGTTATACCGGGGTGATGCCTGCAGCTGCAGGCATCACCCCAGTACCATTGTTTAGAGCGGGCGGTCAGCTCTTTAGGGATAACAAGCAATGCGGCTAAAAGCTGCTCGGTTGTTATCCCAAACGAATGGGAGGAAACGTCCCGCCACCTTCTACCGCTCTGAGGGCCTCCCATCCCCCTGGGAAACCCAGTTGGCGATCCGGCACTTCCGCCGGCTAGAGTAAGACTGAAACAAAGCCGGAAATGGCTTTGTTAAAGTCTTCTATGTAAAAACATGAAAGCAACGTCACTTCCGGTTTACTCGGCTGCCAGTGGTGCAGATTTTGAAAAAAAAAACTACAGTATTTCCGTTTTTTGCTGATCTGAATACTTTGATGTGTAAAGGAGGGATTTGGGGTCTTTGAGACCTCTGATCCCTCCATAAAGAGTACCTGTCGCCACCTATTACTGTCGCAAGGGATGTGTACATTCCTTGTGACAGCAATAAAAGTGTTTATATATATATTTTTTTTTTTAAAAGATGACAATCTAAAAAAAAAAAAAAAAAAGTTTTAAAGTGCCCCCGGCCCAGCGAGCTCACGCAGAGCAAAGTAAATGCATACGCAAGTCACGTCCGCTTATGTAAACGGTGCTCAAATCACACATGTGAGGTATCGCCACGGTCGTTAGAGTGAGAGCAATAATCCTTACAAAAGACCTCCTTCCTTTGTAACTCTAACCTGGTAACCATTACATTTTTTTAAAGCGTCGCCTATGGAGATTTTTAGGTACCGTAGTTTGTGGCCGAGCAGGTGCAATTTCAAAACATGACATGTTGGGTATCTATTTGCTCAGAGTAACATCATCTTTCACATTATTCAAAAAAATTGGGCTAAACTACGGTTTAGTTTATTTTTTATTTTTTTTATTCATGAAAGTGTCTTTTTTTCCCCAAAAAGTGCGTTTGAATGACCGCTTCGCAAATACCGTGTGACATTCTCTAGGGTCTCTGCTAAAATAAATATTTAGTTCGAAGTAATTTTGTAGCAAAAAATACAGATTTGAACGTGTAAGCAACAAATGTCAGAAATAGGCTTAGGCGTGAAAGGGTTAATTTATTTTACTCTATTCTAAAGACTGTTTGTGTTTTTTTTGTTTGTTTTGTTTTTTGAAGATGTGACCAGCAGCAGAGATTTGAAGTTTTTCCTGCTTAATGTTTCCCTGCAGACAGGCTGGGAAAGATCAGGGTCATGTGATAGCTGTATATTGATTAATAAAAAGGTGGTTGGATGATATATATATATATTTTTTTAATTAAAATAACTACAGTGCCACCATCCACATAGCAGGGATTAAGTAAATTAAAACGTGTGTGTTTAGTAACACTTTAACCTGTTTTGTAGTACTATGGTGACCAATTAAAGCAAAACTCCAGGAACAAAACTTTTTTTCTGGCTTTTGCTGTGTGCAGATAAATGACCTGTTAGGTATAGTGCATTCATGCTGGATACTAATGTCGGTGCCGAACTTTCAGCAACGAGAGATGTGCCCCTCTTACAGTGGGTATCCCTGTTTTTTCCTGCCCTTTCCTCCACCTTTGTCAATTACCCACCTATTCTGTCCATAGCATTCAAAGGGCTCTGTGAATAGACAAGGGAGGTAGAACCAGGTGGGTAAATGACAGGATCTTCTCTTGTCCATTGCAATGCCCTGCACAGCAGAGAGTAGACTGGCATAGATAGAAGCAGACAATCGGCTGTGCTGCAGTGCTCCCATTTTTACAAGGGACATGTTGGCAAGAGGAAAGAGCAGAGTGACCTACCTCCCACCAAAGCATATGTACCTCCCTGATCTGCCTCCTTGCTTCAGAAGTCCATGTTTCCATGTCAGATGGTGTCAGAGCTTACTTGGAGGGATGACATCACTGCCCTCTCTACATACCAGCATTGAGGCCTGATGACTGGCCATCTGGCCAGAACAGGGAGGGGGTCACCAGGAAGAGATTCCCATACCAGGAAGTCATCCTTGATTACAGCAACAAAGTGAGGGCTCAGATGTAGCAAGGATGCACAGGTGAGTGAGTAAACCTTGCTGGAGGGATGACCCATTATAGGCCCTGAATGGGTAAAAGTGACTGCTTCTATTTTAGAAGAAACACATTTTGGTCTTCCCACATTTCCCAAGCAGAGCTGTGCTGTGCAAATCTCAGGAATGGATAGACAGAAATACAAATCGTTTGGCAGGTGAAATGGCTCTCATATATGTATTTTATCTGTGTAGTTAATGGTTTCCTGTTAACTGTTTGCTTTAAGAAATGCAGTTGAGTATAACAGTAATCATATCAAAATGTTCCAACAAGGAAAGCGCTAGATAAACAATAGTAATTTTACTACTTACTATGAATGTTGGCGTTCCTGTGTGCATCTGTTTTAAATATTTCATAAATGTTGTCTTCCTCATGCAGAAAATGTACATCTCCTATGTGAAGAACTGTAAATTTACATCTCCCAATGCCCTGCCCATGATCAACTTTATGCAGCGTACTTTAACCGAGATGTATGCGCTGGACGTCCAGGCCTCCTATCAGCACATATTTGTATACGTCAGACAGCTGGCAATTCATCTGCGCAGTGCCATGACCCTAAAGAAGAAGGTGAGATGAGAATTGGCAGTTGAGCTAATGTATGTCAGGAGCTGTTGATTCTGTCTGTAGTAATTTGCATTATATAATTCCTGCAGTCACTGCAGTTGTTTGCAGTCAAGTCATTCTTTCCCAAAGCAGAATTGCCCTTTTCATTTGTGAAAGCTGAACTAATCTTGCACTAGGCTGCTCTTTTTTTTGCAGTTGTGATATTACCACATACAATGAATTAGTGAACAGAATTGCACCGTTAACGATCATTTACCAAGTGCCCGTTTTAAACCAATATAAATCTGCCCTCTAAAAATACAATTCCAGTCTCCTCTCTGCCAAACAGACCTATTTTATCACTCTCATTAGCAATTCATCATTCCGTCCCCGTCAACTCTTCTCTACCTTCAACTCTCTACTTCGTCCTCCACCCGCCAACTCACTCACTGCCCAGGAAATCGCCAACCACTTCAAACAAAATACTGATACAATTCGTGAGGGTGTCTGATACCCTCCACGCTTTACACTTGCCTACAGGCACAATCACTTCCCTCTTTCAACCCCACCACTATAGACGAGGTTGCTAAACTACTTGGTAATGTCCACCTTATCACCTGCCCTCTGGATTCTGTTCCCTCACAAATGCTACGTTCACCGTCTGGCTCTATTCTACCCTTTCTAACCCACATCTTCAATCTCTCACTCTCTTCTGGTATCTTCCCCTACTCTCTAAAACATGCACTTCCCAGACCATACTTAAAAAGCCCTCACTGGACCCATCCAATCTTAACAACCTATGACCCATCTCCTTGCTCCCCTTATGCAAACTCCTCAAACGTCTGGTCTACAACTGACTGAGCGTCCACCTAGCTAATGATAGCCGTCTTGATCCCCCCTCAGTCTGGATTTCCTTTCCTCAGCACTCCACAGAAACTGCTCTCCTAAAACTAACAAACGATCTACTAATGGCCAAAACCAATCAACACTATTCTGTACTCCTACTCCTAGACCCCTCTGCTGTTGCCTTTGATACGGTCGACCACCCCTTCCTCAAAATACTCCACGCCTTAGGTCTCCTTGACTGTACTCTTCGCTGGTTCTCTTCCTACTTGTCCAACTGCACCTTTAGTGTTTCTTAAAACTCTACTTCTTCCTCTCCTCTTCCTTTCTCTGTTTGAGTTCCCCAAGGTTCTGTTCTCGGACCTCTCCTATTTTCAATCTACACCTCCTCCCTGGGTCAACTGATAGCCTCCCATGGCTTCCAATACCACCTCTACGCTGACGACACCCAAATCTATTTCTCTACTCCTCAGCTCACTCCCTCTGTCTCCTCACATATCACTAATTTACTATGAGATATCTCAGTCTGGATCTCACACCACTTCCTGAAACTCAATCTATCAAAGGGCGGAGCGACGCACTGAAGTCACCTCGTGTCTGTGTATGATGCAGGGAGGACGGGTTTGTTGTGGTGTGCGTCCGGCCTGAGCAAACAACTTAAGGCCTGACTTATTCTGCTTTTGTAAGTGTGTTTTTTATTCATCTAATACAATTAAAATTAGGGTTTTACACTATTCGGAGCCTTCTTATTTTCTATATACGTCAGTACTCACCCATGAGCTTGGATTGATTGGGGTTTATCCGGAGGCCAGTTGTCCATGTTTTATGTGGCGGAGGCCATATGTACCAGCGGAGGAATGTGATGGCTGGAGAAGCTGCTATAATATTCTTATGCTGTTTGTGACCTTCTGGATTGGGGGTCAGAATTTTCTGGTAAGGAGCCAATCTTCACATAGGTGGTGGTAGATTTTAACGGCTTACAATTTTTGAAGATATTTGTGGATGGACTTTTATTTAATCTTTTTTCACCTATTTTCACATATGGCTGCATAAGTTTTGCTGGACTTTATTCTGTGGGACAAATTTTTCAGTTTTTATTTTTGATTTATTTTAGATTGATTTTCATTTATCAATTTAATACCCTCATTTTTCACCTGCACATTTATTTAGCACACGTGTGAATTACTGGATACTTAATTTGTGTTCGTTTTGGTTTTGATGTATATTTCAATCACCTGGGATTTGATTTTACAGGTTTTGTATTAGACAACTACACATTAATTTTGTTTTTACATCAAGGGCGTCTAAGCCCTTGTACACACAGTCAGACATTCTGCCAACCAAATCCGTTGGATTTTGTCCGACGGATTGTGTCCAAAACTGTTGTATACACACGGTCGGACCAAGTTGTCGGAAAATCCGATCATTCAGAACGTGATGACGTTATTTCGTTACGACGGGACTACATTCAGGCTAGTAGCCAATAGCTTTGGTGTAGGAATTTGATCTGAGCATGCGTGGCACTTTGTCCGATCAAAATTCTCTACACATGATCGGAGTATGTCCGATCGGACCAGTTTGTCGGAAAATATTCCCAACATGTTGGAAAATTTGGTCCGACGGATATTCCGACGGAATCAGTCCGATGCATACCACACACAGTGGGAGTTATCCGACAGCACGGATTCTCCGACCGTGTGTACAAGGGCTAAGAGTGGTGTGACCCTTTGAGTCCTTGTTGGTGGGCAGTATAATTCTGACCCCAGTAGTGAGGTCACTCTCTATGCATAATTAATTTACCTACCACAGGTTAGCGCAGTTCAAATTTTATTTTCAATCTATCCAAAACCAAACTTATTTTTTCTCCTCCATATTCCCCTTCCCCTGATCTCTCTGTCAAAATCTATGGCACAACTATAAGCCCATCCCCACATGCCAAGTTTCTAGGTGTAGACCTGGACACTGAACTCTCCTTCAAGCAACGCGTCCAATCACTGTCCAAATCCTGCCACTGTCTGAATCCTGCCACAATTTCGCCCCCAGCTACATCACTAGCCTCGTCTCTAAATACCAACCTACTCGTTCTCTTTGTGCCTTTCAAGACCTCCTGCTCTCTTGCTCCCTCGTCGCATCCTCTTATTCTCGCCTCCAGGACTTTTCCAAAGCCTCTCCAATCCTATGGAATGCCTTCCCCCCAATCTGTCCGCCTATCTCCTACTTAATTAGCTTTTAGACTATCCTTGAAAACCCATCTCTTCAGAGAAGCCTATCCTACCCACACCTAACAACTCTATTTTCATTTTCTCCATCAGCTCATCCCCCACATTTATTACTTTTTGTTTCCACTTGACCCTCCCTTCTAGATTGTAAGCTGTAACGAACAGGGCCCTCTGATCCCTCCTGTATTGATTTGTATTGTAAGTGTACTGTCTGCCCTCATGTTGTAAAGTGCTGCGCAAACTGTTGGCACTATATAAATCCTGTATAATAATAATAATTTGCTTGAGAACTTGTACTCATGCAGTTGCTCCCATATCCTAAAACTGATACCTTTTGAGGTGCAATTCAAGCCCATACAAAATGAATGGGCTCAAATCGCACTGCAAAGAATGTGATTTGTATTTGACTGCGATGCGATTTTTATCCGAATCACATGCGGTTTCCCACACTGCTCCTGTGGTAACCCAGGTTTGTCATAGTGGCTTCAGCTGGAGTTCACAGGCGAGCAGTGCGGGGATACCACATGTGATTGTGACAGGAATCGCATTCTTGTTTAAATTACTTGCGATAATTTGCAGTGTGATTTGAGCGCATTGATTTTGTATGGGATCAAATTGCACTTCACAGTATCGTAATTGGTATCGGTGAGTACTTGAGCATAACTCGTACTCGCTCATTAAAAAAAAAAAAAAAAACGGGTATCTGTGCATCCCTCCCGTCCCTGAAGCAGAGTGTATGAGCAGTTATCACTAGTAAATGTGTGGTGTACATTTGAAAATATATTAATATATCTAAAGGCAAAACTTTTTTTTAAGATTTGTATAGAGTACAGAGAGATTAGAACTTTTGTCAGTTTTTATTGCTGTCTGTGCCCCGTTTAAGGAGATTCCCCCTCTCTATTTGACCTATTTACCATTATCATTGAAAGTGAAAGTAAAAGAAAATCTCAAATTTTGGGTTGTCCCCAGAAAAGTAATGGAGGGGACTCTAGTTCTGGTGACCTGGGGGGTCAACAGAAATGACCTTGCCCATCAATATTCTAGAGAGTCGGGCAGTATGCCTGGCCCTGGAGGCCTGGACGTCCAGACTACAAAATTGTCCTGTCAAAATCCAATTTGACAATGCCACAGCGTTGGCCTATATCAATCACCAAGGGGGCATGAGAAGTTGTGCGTCCCAGAAAGGGTGAATCATATTCTTTCTTGGGCAGAAAACAACATTCTTTGCTGATCAGCAATTTTCATTCCTGGGATAGAGAATTGGCAGGTGGACTGCTTGAGTCGCCAACAATTGTTCCTGACAGAATGGTCCCTTCATCCCAACATCTTTCTGTAAATATGTAAAAAAATGGAGAGTTCCGGACGTCGATCGGTTTGTGTCCAAGTCCAACAACAAGATCAACAACTTTGTGTCAAGGATAAGGGATCCGATGGCATACGCAACAGATGCCTTGGTCTTTCCGTGGGATCAGTTTTCACTGATCTATGCGTTCCCTCCTGTTCTACTGCTTCCGCGTCATCTTCTCAGGATCAAGCAAGAAGGGACAGAGGTGATTCTGGTAACCTCAGCATGGCCCAGGAGATCTTGGTTTGCCGAGATCATAAAGATGGCGGTAGGGACCTTTGGACCCTACCACTGTGGCCAAACCTCTTGCAAGGTCTGGTATTCCATCCTAACTTACAAACGCTAAATTTAACGGTTTGGCTATTGAGACCCACATTCTAAAGGACCATGGGCTGTCAGCTTCAGTAGTTTCTACTTTAGTTAATGCTAGGAAGCCGGCCTCTAGAGTCCTATACTATAGAGCAGGCATGTCCAAAGTCCGGCCCGCGGGCCAATCGCGGCCCGCAGTCCGGTTTTGAACGGCCCGCCTGGTGTGCTGCGGGATCAGGGCTGTCAAATGAGCCGATCCCCGGCACTGTGTGAAGCTCCGTCGGCTTCAAAAGTGAAAGTAAAGTGCAGAGGAGTGTGCTGTGCTCTCTGCTTCCCCCTACAGTGCAGTACCCGGCTGAATGAGGAAATGGAATGGAAAGGTACTGTACTACAAGCTAGATTCGTTTTAAAAAGGCTTTATTTATGTGTATGTGTGTGTGTGTGTGCATGTGTGTCTGTATGTATGTATGTGTGTGCATGTGTGTCTGTATGTGTGCATGTGTGTCTGTATGTGTGCATGTGTGTCTGTATGTGTATGTGTGCATGTGTGTCTGTATGTGTATGTGTGCATGTCTGTCTGTCTGTATGTATGTATGTGTGTGCATGTGTGTCTGTATGTCTGTATGTATGTGTGTCTGTATGTATGTATGTGTGTCTGTATGTATGTGTGTCTGTATGTATGTATGTGTGTCTGTATGTATGTATGTGTGTCTGTATGTATGTATGTGTGTCTGTATGTATGTATGTGTGTCTGTATGTATGTATGTGTGTCTGTATGTATGTGTGTCTGTATGTATGTATGTGTGTCTGTATGTATGTATGTGTGTCTGTATGTATGTATGTGTGTCTGTATGTATGTATGTGTGTCTGTATGTATGTATGTACGTGTGTCTGTATGTATGTATGTGTGTCTGTATGTGTGTATGTGTGTCTGTATGTATGTATGTATGTATGTGTGTCTGTATGTATGTATGTGTGTCTGTATGTATGTATGTATGTGTCTGTATGTATGTATGTATGTGTCTGTATGTATGTATGTATGTGTCTGTATGTATGTATGTGTGTCTGTATGTCTGTATGTGCGTGTATGTCTGTATGTATGCAAGTATATGCATGTGTCTGTATGTGTGTATGTCTGTGTGTATGTGTATGCATGTGTGTTACTTTTAATCCAGACCCCCCCCCCCCCCCATTCTTGTACCATCAGAACTGCTTTTGTGGTGCTTCTGTGTGTGATAGCAGCCAGGACTGCTGCTCCTCTGAAAAGCAATCCATATACAGATCGCTTTTCAGAGGCATTTGAAAGGTGGTAAAGAGGCATTATGTTGCCTCCTCACCACCTGTTTTAAGCCCGTAAATGTAGCATCACTATACCGCAACTGTGCAGTCTACACAGTTGCGGGGTAGTTGCAGTGCAGGCCCATTCACCCTGAGCATACCTCCAGCTGCAGCCACAGCATGTGTACACCCCCAGCTGCTCCCTCTGCAGCTAAAGGGGGAGAAGTTGGGGGTGGTAAAAACAGCTTAACCATGTAGTTTTACTGCCCCTCCAATAAGCCCTTGGTTCACATCTGCATGGCTGCATGCTGTGTGTAGGGCAGCCCATGCATTTCAATGGGCTTCCATACCCACAAAAATGCAGGGAAAGAAGTCCCAGAGCTTTTTTTTTTTTTTTTATTGCGCTGCACCAAAAGCACCCCATGTTTCCAATGTGTGGGGTACCATTAAGACTTAACGGTACCCCTAAAGAACAGAGCATTCGTCTGTGTGTCAGGCAAACGAGCGCGACAAAGGCACGAGAATTTTTGTTGGGCCAGGTATGAGTGCTCGAATGACCGAATTTTAATGGTTCAAAGAATGTCAGGCAAAATGGTCGGCCCTCACACATGTTCACTTCATCGAATCTGGCCCTCTTTGAAAAAAGTTTGGACACCCCTGCTATAGAGTCTGGAAGGCATATGTCTCCTGGTGTGAATCCACGGGTTGGCACTCCAGAAAATATGTCATAGGTAGGATCCTTGAATTCCTACAGATGAGATTAGAAGTGAAGCTGGCCTTGAGTACTATCAAGGGCCAGGTGTTAGCCTTATCGATATTTTTTCAACGACCACTTGCTTCACACTCTCTGGTTCGTAACTTTATTCAGGGGGTAACGCGGATTAATCCCCCAGTTAGGTCACCCCTGAACCCTTGGGACTTAAATTTAGTCCTGTCGGCTTTACAAAAACAGCCTTTTGAGCCAATTCGAGATATTCCCTTGGTCCTCTTGATGAGGAAGATAATTTTCTTGGTTGTCATATCTTCTGCAAGAAGATATATCAGAGTTGGCTGCTCTTTCTTGTAAAGATCCATATTTGATTATTCATAAGGATAAGGTTGTATTGCGGCCTCATCCTAATTTTCTACGTAAGTTAATGTCAGGTTTTCATTTAAACCAGGATTATTGTTCTGCCTTAATTTTTTCCAGAACCTCGTTCTGTGGCAGAAAAGTCACTACATTCTCTTGATGTGAAAGTGACTGCTCAGATTTATAAAACAGAAGTTTT
This sequence comes from Lithobates pipiens, assembly GCF_037356315.1. NCBI lineage: Eukaryota > Metazoa > Chordata > Amphibia > Anura > Ranidae > Lithobates > Lithobates pipiens. Next base: position 192,130,612 of record NW_027507788.1, on the reverse strand, counting down.
GTTTGTATTGCCAGACGGACCTAAAAGAGGGCAGGCAGCGTCAAAATCTACTATTTCTAAATGGATTTGTCAAGTGATTGTTCAAGCTTATGGTTTAAAAGGGAAAATTATTCCTTTTCATATTAAAGCGCATTCCGCCAGGTCTGTTAGTTCTTCTTGGACAGTGCATCACCATGCCTCCATGGCTCAAATCTGCAAGGCCGCAACATGGTCTTCAGTCCATACATTTAACAGATTCTATCAGAATGTAAAAGGTTCTGAGGATATCGCATTTGGGGACAGTGTTCTGCAGACTGCAGTATAAGTCCTCTCGTTTCTTAGTAGTGCCCTACTTTTGTTATGTCTCCCTTCCTTCAGTTGGCATTGCTGTGGGACATCCCACATAGTAACTACTATGGCTCTGTGTCCTGTGATGTACGATAAGAAAATACGATTTTTATAACAGCTTACCTGTAAAATCTTTTTCTTTGAAGTACATCATGGGACACAGAGGTTCCTTCTTGGTATAGACGTGTATTGCTTTGCTACAAAACTGAGGTACTCCCAGTAGTGGGAGGGGTTATATAGGTAGTGCAATTTTTGTCTTGGGGTGTGACAGTGTCCATCGCTGAAGGTTGCCTATGACCCGCATAGTAACTACTAGGGATGCACCGAAATTTCGGCCGCCGAAACATATCGGCCGAAAATGCCCTTTTCGGCAATTTGCCGAAAGAGAAAAACGGCCGATAATGGTGCCGAAAATGGGGCGGGGCCAGGGTAGGGGGCGGGGCTCGGCCCCCCGCCCCTGGTGCGCCCATCATGAAAAGCTATATCTATATAGTGCGGGAGAGCCGTCTCTGCCGCCTGTTTGATCACAGCGTGGGAACATCACAGCTTTCAGTTCAATAGCTGTGTGTTCCCGGCCGCGTGCCATCACGTACAGCCCCTCCCCCTTGTCAGGGCACTTTGATAGACAGATCATCCGTCCAATCCTACGGGTGATCTGTCTATCAAAGTGCCCTGACAAGGGGGAGGGGCTGTACGTGACGGCGCGCGGCCGGGAACACACAGCTATTGAACTGCAAGCTGTGATGTTCCCCTGCTGTGATCAAACAGGCGACGGAGGCGACTCTCCTCCTCTTCTCTTCACAGGTTAGCTGCTATTAGAGGGGACACACTGGCTGGCTGCTATTAGAGGGGACACACTGGCTGGCTGCTATTAGAGGGGACACACTGGCTGGCTGCTATTAGAGGGGACACACTGGCTGGCTGCTATTAGAGGGGACACACTGGCTGGCTGCTATTAGAGGGGACACACTGGCTGGCTGCTGTGAGGGGACACACTGGCTGGCTGCTGTGAGGGGACACTGGCTGGCTGCATTGTATCAATTGTATCATGTGTCATGTATCATGTGTGCAATTTCTGACCATCTCCTGTACCACGTCCGCAGTCTCTGACCATCTCCTGTACCACGTCCCCTGTCTCTGACCATCTCCTGTACCACGTCCCCTGTCTCTGACCATCTCCTGTACCACGTCCCCTGTCTCTGACCATCTCCTGTACCACGTCCCCTGTCTCTGACCATCTCCTGTACCACGTCCCCTGTCTCTGACCATCTCCTGTACCACGTCCCCTGTCTCTGACCATCTCCTGTACCACGTCCCCTGTCTCTGACCATCTCCTGTACCACGTCCCCTGTCTCTGACCATCTCCTGTACCACGTCCCCTGTCTCTGACCATCTCCTGTACCACGTCCCCAGTCTCTGACCATCTCCTGTACCACGTCCCCAGTCTCTGACCATCTCCTGTACCACGTCCCCAGTCTCTGACCATCTCCTGTACCACGTCCCCAGTCTCTGACCATCTCCTGTACCACGTCCCCAGTCTCTGACCATCTCCTGTACCACGTCCCCAGTCTCTGACCATCTCCTGTACCACGTCCCCAGTCTCTGACCATCTCCTGTACCACGTCCCCAGTCTCTGACCATCTCCTGTACCACGTCCCCAGTCTCTGACCATCTCCTGTACCACGTCCCCAGTCTCTGACCATCTCCTGTACCACGTCCCCAGTCTCTGACCATCTCCTGTACCACGTCCCCAGTCTCTGACCATCTCCTGTACCACGTCCCCAGTCTCTGACCATCTCCTGTACCACGTCCTCAGTCTCTGACCATCTCCTGTGCCACGTCCCCAGTCTCGGACCATCTCCTGTACCACGTCCCCAGTCTCTGACCATCTCCTGTACCACGTCCCCAGTCTCTGACCATCTCCTGTACCACGTCCCCAGTCTCTGACCATCTCCTGTACCACGTCCCCAGTCTCTGACCATCTCCTGTGCCATGTCCCCAGTCTCTGACCATCTCCTGTACCATGTCCCCAGTCTCTGACCATCTCCTGTACCATGTCCCCAGTCTCTGACCATCCCCTGTACCATGTCCCCAGTCTCTGACCATCCCCTGTACCATGTCCCCAGTCTCTGACCATCTCCTGTGCCATGTCCCCAGTCTCTGACCATCTCCTGTACCATGTCCCCAGTCTCTGACCATCTCCTGTACCATGTCCCCAATCTCTGACCATCTCCTGTATAAAAATATTTTTTTAAAACAGTCATTTTCGGTATCGGTGCTGTTTCGGTATCGGTTTCGGTTTTCGGCCTAGTGTATTTTTCATTTTCGGTATCGGTTTCGGCACCAAAAAACCCATTCGGTGCATCCCTAGTAACTACTATGGTCTATGTCCTGTGATGTACTTAAAATTTTTTATTTTTATAACAGCTTACCTGTAAAAATCATTTTCTTTGAAGATTTGGATAGAGTGCAGAGAGCTTTTGTCAGTTTTTATTGCTGTCTGTGCTGTGTTAAGGAGATTCCCCCTCTCTATTTGACCTGTGTACCGTTATCATTGAAAGTAAAAGAAAATCTCACATTTTGGGTTGTCCCCAGAAAAGTAATGGAGTGGACTGTAGTTCTGGTGACCTGGGGGGTCCCCAAGGTATTCCCTTCATTTGCAGAGATTTCCTCTCACTTCATGTTTGGCTATAGAATAGTAAGTGAAGGGAAATTGCCACTATGCGACACTGGGGGGGAATAAAAAATCTGATGGGTTATAACCCTCCCTCCGCTCTATCCAAAATGAAAAGAAAAGTTTTGTCTGTAGTTTTACTTTAAGTCCTCATTCACACTGGCACCGTCAAATCGTCATTTCTGTGCAGCTAAAAGACATTTTTAAATACATATGATGATTTTTTCAATGGTGCCATTCACCCTATGCATTTACATGCGGTCGGTTTAGCTTTGTTTAGAGAAACCAGAATTTTGTATGTCCAAGATCTGATTAGATGATCTAAACACGCCTAATCTTGCTTTAAAGTAGGGACATCTCAATGCAGGAAAAAATTATCTTGGAAGATTAAAAGTTATTTACGCTTCCCATGAATTCTCTTGTATTTAGCTTTTCTCATTCATTGTGAATGAGGCCTAAATGTATACATTCTTTGTCAGTCGCACAGGTAATTATGATGGTGCTTTTGTTTTGTTTTTCTCTGCATCTTTTCTGTACCCTGTATCTATGCAATAGTGGCATAGATTTGGTGCAATGCCCTTCTGTTCATATCATTAGCAATGCTGCCACCTGCAGCATATTAGTATTAGTGCATGCTAATGTTCTATTACAAGGTCCGTTACACCAAAAGCAATATTTTTTAATGTAAGATTCTTGTAGAGTTCTTAATAATTTATAAAATAAATATGGATACCCCACATTTTACATAAAGTAAAAAAAAAATCCAATAAAGGTTTTTAAAAGATTGACACACTGATGAGAATTAAATCAAGCTGATTTCTTCTTTTAAAAACATGAAAATATTATAGAATCATTTTAGGTATTGTGAATATGAAGTAGTTCCTGTGAAGTATACACACCTGTTTTAATCCTTGTAATCCTTAAATAACTTTGGCCATTTAATTTTTAACTTTTTCTTTAAAGGGCATTTCTGTCTGCCTCTTGTCCCCTCCTAGGCTACCTCTGGATTTATTGCCCTATTCAACACCTTTTAGACACAGCACTGTGTCTGTACAGTGTTTGCCCCTTGCTGAGGGCATCTTTATAAAAATTGTACTGATGAACATTAAAAAGAAACAACTCATGTTTCTCCAGAAATCCGTGCTCTACATTTACCCCAGTAGGCACAAATACGTTGCCTTTCTGGATATGGGGGTGCTGGACTTGACCGGTGCCCTACACCGGCCTGACATTTCTTTGTTGCATCGTGCTCCACCACAATGCCATGCATTCTAAAAGACAAATGTCAGATGGCAGCAGAAAAAATACAAACCAATATATGGAAAATATAGCAAATTTATTAAGAGATAAAATCATCAGGATATCATCATACAGTAACCATATGACCGATGAACAGCAGTAACTTCTTGCTCTACATGTTTCGCCATACGATGACTTTCTCAGGAGATCTTGGGTAAGTACTGCATGTATGGTCATCATAGGTTGCGAACAATATATTAGAAAATACATAATTGATATAAAACTTCACATCATAATGCAAGTATATGAACAAATCAAATCTCAAAAATTCATTGGATAAAGAAAATAACCCTAATGCATCCCCACCTGAACTAGGATACATGTCCTATATAAACAAGATTAACGGCTTTGATATCTGGAGGATATTGATATTGCGGAGATATTCGGTGCACCACAGAGAAGGACATAAGAACTCCAATAACAGTGGGCCTGTCTGGGAAAAGGAGTTCTCTTAAGCCTTCAATCCAAATATAAACGCACATCAATAAAATTACCAAAAAGTCTAACCTACCGGTATATTATTCAGTGGCAGAAAACATCCATCCAAGTAAAAAATGCTCCCAGTTGGTTAACAAAATTGAAGATAGATTTTCCAAAAAGGAACTCTTAAGCTGTTATACTTAATCAGTAACCAACAAAGCAGGAAAAAACAATTGGGAGATGTCTAAGTCACATCAATCATAGCCAAAGAATGGATCCAAATGCAAGCAAACGATTAACTTACCTCCTAAATACTTGATGCACCGCATGTCCCTCCATTCCAATATCTGGCCCCTGCCATGTCTGCAGACTAGGAGATCCTTTTTATGTCTCCTCCGCCTCCTCAGCGTCCAGTGATGCTGATGGAGGCGCAGCTACCAGAAAATGCCATTGCGCATGGTGTGCCAGAAATGACGCCACGTGCAAGTACGACAGATATTAACTGCGCCATGATGGAGAGTCTGCCCATAACAGTGAGCAGCTTTAGGCAAAGAGAGCCCACAGTCACTCAACTCCACCCATACCCCCACATAGACAGGGAGAATAGACGGAGACCAAATCAGGAGGGCACAAAAGGCAAATGGCCAGGGGCACCAACACCAAGAGCAATCTCAGGAGAAAACTCCATAAAGGAGCAAATGGTGGTGACACCTTGGGCATCCGTATGGTCACCAATCTCCAAATAATATATCTCAATAACAACAAATCAAAAGGTACCATCTAGTGGTCAAACATGGGAAAAACAGCCCCAATACAAAAAGACAAGATGTATTCATATTGACATTGAGAGCCTGTATTTAATATAAATCCCCCCCTCAAAAAAAAGGGGGGGAAAGGGGGAGGGGAAAAAACAAGACACAGGTTATTATTCAATATAGAGACACATGGGAGATTTCAAAACCAATGCATGATTGAGTTACAGAAAGAAATGTATATATTCACATAAACAAAAATAGAATAACCATTTGTAGATTGAACAAAAATGGATCCTAATTAGAAATAATTAGAATTCTTCATGAAAAAGAACTCCAGTGGTTTAAAGCAAGGGTTTGTAGCTAATGGACTCATTCAGTCCTGGATATTTCATACCTGACAAGGTGTGAATCCATTTAGTTTCATGCTGTAAGAGTAATTTGTCGACATCACCCCCTCTTTCATGTACGGTATATGTTCAAGGGCCAAAAATTTCATTTTAGATCATTTAAAGCTATGATAGAGCCCCATATGCCGACTGATTGGGGTTTCTAATTTCTTCTTAGAGACTAAAGACACGTGGTCTTTTTTTTTTTTTTCCCGTCATAGAAAACCTTGCATTCATATTCAATATAAATTCTATGCCAATTGGCTTTCTATGTCGAAAAAACAAAAAGACCATTCCTTGATAGGGTCAGGGACCATGTGTCCTTAGTCTCTAAGAAGAAATTAGAAACCCCAGTCATTCGGCATATGGGGCTCTATTACAGCTTTAAATGATCTAAAATTAAATTCTTTGCCCTTGAACATATACCGGTACATGAAAGAGGAGGTGATGTCGCCAAACCTTTTTTTACAGCGTGAAAAAAAATGGATTCACACCTTGTCAGGTATAAAAAATCTGGGACTGAATCCATTAGCTGCAAACCCTTGCTTTAAACCATTGGAGTTCCTTTTCAGAATTCAAAATTGTTCAAATTATGATACATTTTTGATCAATATTTAAATGGTTATTCTATTTTTGTTTATGTGAATATGTAGATTTCTTTCTGTAACTCAATCATGCATTGGTTTGGAAATTTCCCGTGTGTCCCTATATTGAATAATAACCCGTGTCTTGTTTTGTTTTGTTTTTTCCCCTCCCCTTTTCCCTACCTTTTTTTCGTGGGAGGATTTATATTCAATACAGGCTCTCATATTACTTCTTTTCTTTTTGTATTTGGGCTGTTTTTTCCCATGTTTCACCACTAGATGGTATGTTTTGACTTGATTTGTTGTTGTTGAGGTATGTTGTTTGGAGAAAGGTGACCATGCGGATGCCCAGGGTGCCATCACCATTTCACCATTTGCTCCATTATGGAGTTTTCTCCTGAGATTGCTCTGATTTGGTCTCCATCTATTCACCCTGTCAATGTGGGGGTATGTGTGGAGTTGAGCGACTGCGGGTTTTCTTGGCATAAAGCTGCTCCCTGGTATGGGCAGACTCTCCATCATGGCTCAGTTGCGTGTGACGCCATTTACGGCACGGCTTGCGCATGCGCAGTGGCTTTTTTTGCGGGTCCTTGCCTCCATCGGTGCCGTTGGACGCTGAGGAGCTGGAGGCGACATTAAAGGATCTCCAAGTCTGCAAACATGGCAGGGGCCAGATATTCGAATGGAGTAAAATGCGGTCAAGTATTTAGAGGTAAATGAATCGTTTGATTGCATTTGGATCCATTCTTAGGATATGATTGATTGTGGGTTGGACATCTCCCAATAGTTTTTTTTCTTGCTTTGTTGGTTGCTGATTAGGATGTATGACAGCTTAGGAATTCCTTTTTGGAAAATCTATCTTCAATTTTGTTAACCAACTGAGAGCATTTTTTACTTGGATGGATGTTTTCTGCCACTACGTAATAACTATTAGATTTTAGATATACCAGTAGGTTTCGACTTTTTGGTCATTTTATTGATGTGTGTTTATATTTTGATTGATGGCTTAAGATGTATCCTTTTCCCAGACAGGCCCACTGTTATTGGAGTCCTTATGTCTTTCTCTGTGGTGCACTGGATATCTCCGCAATATCAATATCCTCCAGACATCCGAGCCGTAAATCTTGTTCATATAGGACATGTATCATCGGGGTTATTTTCTTATCCAATGGATTTTTGACCTTTTTTATGAATTTTTTTTGATTTGTTCATATACTTGTATTATGATGTGATGTTTTAAATCAATTGTTTTCTCTACTATATTGTTCTCAACCTATAGTGACCATACAAGCAGTACTCAAGGTTTCCTGAGGAAGCCGTCGTATGGCGAAACATGTAGAGCAAGAAGTTACTGCTGTTCATCTATCTTATGGTTATTGTATGATGATATACTGATGATTTTTTCTCTGTATTAATAAATTTGATATATATTTTTTTATATATATCAGTTTGTAATTTTTCTGTTGCACCTTAAAAATCCCATTATCCTTTCTTTATTAAATCTATGTTTACCCAGGGATGTGGTGGTTTCGATTATCCAACATCCAGCAGTTAACAATATTCTGTATAGAGGCGTATTTCTTTCAGTGTGTACGGAGGGGTCTGTGTTGGGGAGTTGATCTGTGCTGAAGGATTTGGGGGGGGGGGGGGGTCTGTAGAAATGTTTTTTGCTTGGGCTGGGGGGGTCTGTAAATGTTCTAGGTACACCCCTGGCAAATTGTGACCTCTTACATTTTTGTTCCTGTTTAGAGATGAGCATTGTCACATGATGCGAGAAAAGACATTAGCTGTTAATTTGGCTGTGAAACGCCACTCATTTTACTTGTTTTATATGATAAGTAGTTCAGAAAAACAATTGTCCTCTTGCATACGACTGCATTTTTTTTCAATTGCATGCTTGTGGATGCTAAATTGCCATTGGGTCATATATTTCTGCCTCAGCGGCTCTGAAGAAGCACTGCAACCAGTCTTGAAGACTTCTTTTTAAACAATTAGATTTTATTAAAGAAATAGCCAGTTACAATACAAATATAGCAATACATAACAAGCGCAAATGCAATTGCCTGTGTGTACCATAGGGTAACAATAGCGTTACAGACTCAAACTCATACTTTTAGTCCTCTTGTTTGCATATAAACAGATTGACAGAAGATCCCTATTAGACTAATAAGCCCCTCCAAAAAAAAAAAAAAAAAAAAAAAAAATGGAAAGGCCCATTAGTAAAAGGGTAGGTACCCTACCATTCCCAAAGCGTCAATAGGATCTAAACATATATATCAATGGGTTGTAAAAGCCTGTCCCGGCATATCTGCCTTATAACTTTATACCACTCTAAATACACCCTATTGCCTATCATACAAAGGCCAAATGTGACTAATAGATAAAAAAAAAAAAAAAAAGGACAATACAATTGTCCCTAAATAATCAAGCGGGCATTGCTAGCCCGAACACACAGCGCCCCCTCCACCTCATGTTTGTATCAAAAAGGCGTTTACAGAGGAATTGCTAAACACTACCCAAGGTCGCCATATAACTATATACTTGCCCATGCTTTCATGGGCTATAGCCCTAATTTCTTCCATTTTATGCAAATATCCTATCTCCCCCAGCCATTCCATAATTGAGGGAGTCATAGTGTTCCTCCAATATCTCGGTATCACTGTCTTGGCGGCAGTTAGAAGAAATCTAATCAGCGATTTTTTATATTTACTCATAGAAAGGTCAGTAATATGTAGTAGACAACATTTAGCGTCAAGGGGGATCTGTGTATCAGTTATTTGTTGTATAATACTAATCACTTGGCCCCAAAATGGTCTGATTAGGTCACACTCCCACCATATATGTTGTAAAGTGCCCTTAGCTTGATTACAACGCCAACATAGGTCTGGAACATCGGGGAACCACTTATGCAATTTAACTGGCGTGTTATACCAATTCGTCAGAAGTTTAAAAGAAGTTTCCTGTAATCTAGTGCTAATTGCACATTTATGAGCAAATACACATGCCTGTAGCCATTGGTCGTTTGTAAATGATGCATTTAATGCTGCTTCCCAGAAAAGCTTATGTTTATTAGGTTCCAGACGTGCTGCGGATTGTAACCACGCATACGTGAGAGAGAGATTTTTCGTAGAAGCCTTAGCACGAAGGCAAACCGCCTCAAAAGGCGTTAATGGTCGTATAAAATGTTTGATCCTCCGCGGGCTCAAAATATAATCATGTATTTGTCTATACGTCCATTGCCCCAAAACGGTTAGACCCAAAGTATGTTGTAAGTCCAACATTGATTTAATCTTATTACCCTCAAGACAATGAGTGGCTAATAAGGGCAGATTCCCACATATAAAGTGCCGGATAGGTTTATGCATGCCTGGTATAAAGTCAGGATTATCTACTAGCGGTGTTAATGGGCCAGGTGAAGTAGTCAAACCCGTTGTTTGAGCCACTGTTTGTAATAATCTTAAAGTGGTCCCTATAAGGGGATGTTGCTTAAGCTGTTTAGGGCACAAGTTCCACGGAATCCAAGGGGAATATGTCACTGGAATAGGACCTACATCGTTTTCAAGTTTCACCCAATCTTTATTATCCGCATGGCAGGTCCAGTCAATCATTCTGGTAAGATGAGTGGCCTTATAATAATTTTTGAAATTGGGGAATCCCATTCCCCCACTGCCTTTATCTCTAGTGAGTATTGCAGGGCTTATGCGTGGCTTTTTAGATGCCCATAAGAAGTGTCTAAGAATAGCATTCAATGACTGAAAAAATTTTGCAGGTAGCCATATTGGCAAAGTCTGGAAAAAATACAAAAATCTGGGCAGGATTGTCATTTTGACGATCGCTGCCCTACCAAACCAGGAGAAATGTTTGAGTGTCCATCTCTCCAGGTCTTTTTTCACGTTTTGTAACAATGGCAAAAAATTTTGGCTATATATCTCAGTTAGACTGGGAGTCAAATGAACTCCTAAATATTTAAGGGAGCGGGATTCCCACTTAAATTTACAGTTACGTAAAACAGCCTCCCGTGTGGTCTCTTGTAGCGTAAGATTGAGGGCCTCAGATTTTTTATAATTAATTTTGAAATTCGCCATATAGCTGTAATGCTTAAATATAGTGCACAGATTGGGCATAGTAACATGCGGCTGAGTTATAAAAAACAATAGATCATCCGCATACGCAGCACACTTGTATTCCTTATCGCCTACGTGGAAGCCATGTATAGAGGATGATAAATTAACTGTGCGGATTAATGGTTCCAAGGTGAGTATAAACAGCAAGGGCGAAAGAGGACACCCTTGCCTAGTCCCATTCCGTATCTGCACCTTGTCTGACAGTGTCCCATTCACCTTAATTTGCGCCGTAGGATTATAATAAATAGTTTTAATCCAGGATAGCATATGTGCTCTCAGACCTATATGAGAGCAAGTCGCATACAGGAAGTCCCACGACACACGGTCGAAGGCTTTCTCTGCATCTGTAGATAAGAGCATGCCTTCAAATTGTTCTGTTTGGGCCCTGTGTATAAGATTAAGGGCTTTAATCACGTTATCTTTCGCCTCCCTACCAGGCATAAAACCTACCTGCTCGGGACCTATAAGTTTGTGCAACAATGGGCGCAGTCTGTTCGCTAGTATTTTCGTATAAATTTTTAGGTCCACATTCAATAAAGAAATCGGCCTATAGCTAGCACAATCTAGAGGGTCTTTATTAGGTTTAGGCAATACTGTAACGTGCGCTCTCAGGAAATCTTCTGGTAACGTTTGTGGGTCTCGGAAGTGGTTAAATGTATTAATCATGTATGGAATCAATAATTCCATAAAGATTTTATAATAGTGGGCTGTTAAACCGTCCGGTCCAGGGCTTTTCCCCTTTTTTAGTTCCTTAATAGCTGCGGTGAGTTCACCTTCAGTTATCGGTTCTTCCAGCGACAGCGCTTCCTCCTCAGTAAGTTTGGGGAGTCCGCTGTCAGCCAGGAATTTATTAGTAATCTCTGCTGTCGTCCCCCTTAGGTCGCTAGGTTTATGTAACTGCGGTAGATTATACAAATTGGAATAATATTCCTGAAATCTTTGCGCGATTTTCGCAGCATCCTGTGTTGTCTGACCGTCACTGGTTTTAATTGCAGCAATATTCGTCGATAATAATGTTTCTTTAAGGGCCTTTGCTAAAAGTTTGCCTGTTTTATCATTGTGTTCATAGAAGAACCCCTTCTTCATGAAAAGGATCTTTTGTGCTTTAAGGTTCAAATGGGCTTGTAATTTTTTCCTCAATTCTAATAAAGTTACTGCTGTATCAGTTGCTAAGGATTGTTAATGCTTCCCCTCTAGGTCTCTAATGGTCTGTATCAAATCATTAATCTCCCTCTCTGCAACCCTTTTTCTCGTGGCCCCCAGCCGTATGAGCTCCCCCCGAACCACGCATTTATGGGCCGCCCAAATTGTAAACGGCGACAATTCTTCAGAGACATTTTCTGTAAAATATAATTTAATTATATCTGCTATTTTGTCAGTGTTGTCCTTATCCGTGAGCAGGGAGGGGTTTAATCTCCACGAGTGGGGGCCGCGATGTATGTTTATTTTGTGAAATTGCAACGATATAGGGGCGTGGTCAGATAGGGTCTGCGCACCTATTTTAGCAGATTTTATACGGGGTATATCCCTTTGAGTAACAAAAATGTAGTCTATGCGTGTAAATTTATTATGCAAGGGTGAAAAATATGTGTAGTCCCTGCCTGAGGGGTTTGCCAAGCGCCAAGTATCTACTAAAGTAAGGGAAGCTAGAAGTGTCTTGATTTTACGCAACTTTTTATACGGAATGCTGGACCTGCCATCTGATGTATCCTGAAGGGGATTTAGCGCTAAGTTGAAATCTCCCCCCAGCACCACACATCCAGATGCAAAGCCCTTCAATTCATCTACCACATGTTGACAAAAAGTAACCTGTGCAGTGTTGGGGAAGTAAACGTTAGCCAAGGTAACCGGAGTTCCCGCCCAGATCCCCTTCAAAAATAAATACCTTCCGGCAATGTCCGCCATCTGCTGATGTACAATGAAATCAGCATTTTTATGTAGCAGAATTGTCACCCCCTTAGATTTGGCCTCGGGATTTGTTGCATGGAAAACATATGGATAATGTCTATCATGCAATCTAGGAATCTTGCCGGACCGGAAGTGGGTCTCCTGAAGAAACACCACTATCGGTTTCTGCTTGTGGAGTTCCCTAAGCACCGCCAATCGCTTCTCCGGTGTATTTAGACCCCTAACGTTATGGGAGATCACAAAAGCATGTTCATCTGAATGAATGAATGAATGAAATACTTATATAGCGCACAATGCGAACTGAATCGCCTCTAGGCATCTAGCATAGAGTACGCCATATTAAATACAATAACTAAATAAATACAAGAAGGGAGAAAAAAAAAAAAAAAAACACTCAGGTGGATAGACACCCAAATGGAGTGACTAGGAAAAATGTCTCCTCCTATCAACTGTAGGAGAGGAGAAGAAAGAAAAAACGTTGTGAATCCCCGTCTGGATAAACCAGACAGCGATTCACATGTGGAAGCAATGGGAGGACTTTCCTTCAGAAAATGGTAATAAAATAAAACCCAAAATACAAAAACTATTAATTATCTGTTTAAATATAAGAAAAAACCACTCCAGTCCTTCCGTGATTCAAAAATTAAGCACATATTAAGGCCACATATATACCCTTCCAGCCAGAAGGATAAGATCATGAACAAAATTAAGTACATGAGATTTATTTTAATATTGCGCTATAGGCGCCTTTAATAAACAACAACTATAATAAAAACTATAATGAGAACTGTAATAGTCACCGACTACCATACCACCCATAATACTCTGACTGATCTTAGTGCTCACTATACCCCCAACTGCCACTCTTATCACCCCCACATTCCCCCTATAGCGGTGTGTGATTCCTTCCCTAGCTTACTATATCTGAAAAAAGAAATAATCATATCCTTATAACACTCGGACCATTCCCCTTATAAACATATTCAGTTCAACTACAAAAAATGTCCGTATGGAGAAAAGCCAAAAAAAAAGGAAAAAAAAGGAAGGAAGACAAGCTCCCACTCTAAGCTTATCCATGTGGCTGTAGCCAATGCTCTGTCCCAAGTTGTGAAGGTCTGCCCCTATTCAAGCTCTGAGGTTTATCCGGGCGAGGTTTTTTGGCTGCTAGCTTCGACGGAGATGGCTGTGGGGTATGCGGTGGAGAGGTCTCCAGCGGGGGGCAATGAAACTCCCTATACCATTCCGGCACTTCAGTCAATGGAATTTGTAGCTGTGCACAGAAGCTTGAAATATCCTCAGGCATGCGCAGATAATATTGTTTTCCCGAAAACGTGGCGTTCAACACAAAAGGAAAGCGCCATCGATAAGGGATACCCCTCTCCCTTAGAACGTTAGTCAATGGGCGCAAAGCTCGCCTATTCTGTAGTGTGATGTAAGAAAGATCCTGGTATAGTGCCACAGCATGATCATTAAAAAAGATCTGATCATTCCTCCTTGCTTTCCCCAGTATCTCTTCCTTCAGTAGGTAGCTTTGTAGGCAGCATATAATATCCCTTGGGGGGGCTGTGTCACTTGGCTTTGATGCTAACGTTCTATGCACTCTTACAAACTCAATATCAGTATCCTTAGGTCTCTCCAACACTCCGTTAAACACTGACTGCAAAGCTTGTTTTATCTGCGCAGGCTCAATCTTCTCGGGGATCCCCCTCACTCTAATGTTCTGTCTGCGCCCCCGATTGTCAAGTTCCTCGAGGTGCTTGTTCATCTGAATAAGATGAATGGTGTGGGATGAGACAGTGGAGCACAGCCTCTCCACCGCTCTATCCCTTTTTGCCTCTGCTCTTTCATTCTGGGACAGTCGATCCGACAGAGCTATAAAGTCAGCCTTTAGGTCATTAATAGCAGAAAACAAAGTGCCTTTAATATCAGCCGCTATTTTTGTCATTTCTGAGAGCTTAAGAGGGTGATCTGAGCAATCCTGCTCCCTTACCCTATCCTCTGAAGCCGACCTGGAGTCCTCGCTGTGTTCTACCTCGTGGCTTCTCAGCGCCATCTTACTAGCAGGGCGGCCCCTACTCCTCTGTATCCTCTGTGCTTGAGGGTCGAAAATGTCCGCTATACGGCGTACTCCAGAGGTGGGATAGGAGCTCTGTGGTTCAGGACTCTCAGGCAGTCTATCTCGTCTGCCCATCGCACTATTCGATATAGCTGGTGAGGAAGCTGGTATCACAATCCGACGGAGCTCAGCTCAACTCAGCAAGCGGTGTCCATCGCACAATTCGATATAACTGAAGGGGGGGCTCAGCAAACGGTGTCCATCGCACAATTCGATATAGCTGGAGGGAAAGCTGGAGGGAAAGCTCAGCAAGCGGCGCCCATCGCACAATTCGGTATGGCGTCCGTCGCACGATTCGATATGGCTGGAGGGGAAGCTGGTATCACGGTCCGACAGAGCGGAGCTCAGCTCAGCTCAGCACGCAGCGTCCATTCCCTTCGGCGTCCAAGCCACGCCCCGACCCCCTTCACATTTACTTAAGTAATGAAGACTTCTTAATGAAGACTTCTTAATTGTGTGTGTGTTGTAGAATGAAATTCTGTCTGATCATTAGTGACAAATCTCATAACATGGCAAATCTGTTGCATTTATCTCTTTTTGCCAGCAGGTGGCACTGCAGAGGAGCCTGCATTAGAGTCCACTGAACGAAATGCACACAACAATGTCCAGACTGATATTAAAGCGGGAGTCCGCCGTTTTTTTTTTTTTTATTTTTTTATTTTTTTTTTAAAGCCAGCAGCTACAAATACTGCAGCTGCTGGCTTTTAAAATAGTGACACTTACCCGCCCAGCGCGCCCGCGATGTCGGCACCCGAAGCCGATCTCTCAATCGCCTCTCGGGTGCTGCCGCCGCTATCTTGGGTATGGGAATCAGGAAGTGGAGCCTTTCGGCTTCATTTCCCGGTTCCCTACTCCGCATGCGCAAGTCGCGCTGCGCAATAAGGATGGTCTCCCCGCTGTCTCTGGGATCCGTGTGTTTCCCAGCAGGCAGTGGGGGACTTTCGGAAAGGGGCGTACCTTCTGCAGAATCTACGCCCGGAAGTGGGTGCAGATACCTGTACTGTACAGGTACCTGCACCCCCCTCCCCCCTGAAAGGTGCCAATTGTGGCGCCGGAGGGGGGGAGGGTTCCAATGAGTGGAAGATCCACTTTAGGGTTACGCTTTAAAAGTGCAACTTCACCCCAAAAGGGAAGTTCTGCTTTTCCACCTCCTTCCCTGCTCCTCTTTAGCTTTTGGGCACTTTCTTGGTACCTAGTTTTGTTAGAAGTTTGGCCCCTTTTGCTGGTAGTCCAAAGACCAGCAATTAAAAGGACTACTGGATCGGCGAATGTTCTTTTATCAAGTCAGCAGCTCCAGTATTTGTAGCTGCTACCCTCTAATTTTTTGGGGAGGGGCTGAAGATCCTCTTGGGGGGGAAGCGTGATCTTGAATGTCTCTGCCCTCCATGCTGTTACCCACTGGTATTGATTAGAGAGCAGATCGAATTGGGATCCCTTCAGTTTTGCAGTCATGGACAGGCAGATGCCTCTTCATCTATTGTCCTCTTTGAGACATCTGTCCATCTGTGGACAGCCTAATGCTCAGTCAGTGCAGATAATCCACACATTGACAGGTGGACATACATGTTTTTTAGTTGTCCTGGTATAATGGAATTAGATTTAATGCTGTTTGGTGTGTCTGGATATGTGTACAATCCCTTTTGCTTAGGTCTAGAGATGATTAGATCTTGCCAACTCGACAGTCTCCTGTGCGCATCATGAGAAATATAGCAGTCTCCTTCCTCTACAAATGAAATTGTTTGATTATCTCACCAGAGAAAAAGAACCAGTAGATTTACCAGAATACCAGCTGGTTTTTAGAACTGTGTTTTTGGAAAAGTACTGAGACACAGACAGTACAGAGACAATACTTTGGAACAAACCTGTAACTGGAGGACTTTAGAGGACAATGCAGCAGCCAGCTGCTCCTTATTTATACCTGTCAGAAGGTTTAAGGCTTTTTAAAAACGCTTCAAAAAGCAAAACCTGGTCCTCTGCCAGAAATGCACTGAACACTCTGTTGTGGGATGAAAACACTGCGGTTTTGTGTACAGAGTGGTATCAGCCCTGCCCAGTGTCTTTTGCTAAACTACTCAGAACATCTTACTTTCCGATCTCTTCAATCTAAATGTGGTTTCTGGTCCAAGATAAGTAATAGGAGGGCTGTCTGAGATCACACATGAAGTGTGCGGAGGACTGCTGTGAATTTCTGACAAGATCAAAGTTTTTTTTTTATTTGCAGTTGTAAAACATACATACAGTACATACACAAATGCTTCCAATGTTATATTTAGCAGATCAAATATTTCTTTAACCGTAAAGAAAACCTGTAGTAAGGAAAATGTTCAGGAAGGTCATTGCTGACGTGTCCTGGCTGCATTGGTGAACCAGCATTCATTTGTTTGTGACTCTGCTGCCTGTCTTTTCATTCTGATAGCATTGATGCCAGAAGTAGTCTTGACAGTTAGAATTTGGCACTGGTTGTATGTTTTTCCAATGACAAGTGTCATTTCAGTGGCTTACAGTATGTTAAAGCAAAATTCCAGGGAAAACAAAAATGAAGACTTGCAGTTTGAAGGGGGGGGGGGGCTGTTTTTTTAGTCTGGCAGTAGAGGAATAAGTAAAAATACTATTAAGGCTAAGTTCACCTTTGTTCACTTTTTCCTCTAATTTCTAGCTCCCCATGTACATAGCAATAATGTACTTCTCTTGCAAAAATAAAATGGCCTTCCGTGAATTCTACACAGGCTTACTTCACTCTCTCCATATCTGTTTTAAACACACTGCGAAGGACTCTGTGATTTCAACTATGTTGAGAGCGTGGACATCTTCTCACACCTTTACAAAATTCTACAAGGTAGATTTCAGTGCATCGGCTGATGCCTGTTATGGCCGCAAAGTTTTGCAGGCAGCCGTGTAATTTGCAATTGCACTTGTTTTTTTTTTCAGTTTTTTTGACAAGAAACAGTTACCTTAAGTAAATGCACTGTTGCATTGTTACCCCAAGTTCTGATGCGGTTAGATAAGGTGGTGACTCCCCGATTGGGGAGCACTCTGTTTTGTGGGTGAAGTTTTTATATCGTTTTCCATCCCTCGTTTTGACACTGCTTGGGGACGTCCCGATGGTCTAAGTAAAGGAGCTGTGTCAGTCAGTGAACGTAAGCGAAAATAGGATTTTTGTACTCGCCGTGAAATCCTTTTCTCTGTAGTTCACTGACTGACACAGCACCCTCCTCTCCTATTTTTTACGTTATACTGCTTGTTGATGTACTGAGGCTGCAGGATGCAGGCTGGGGGGTTGTTACTGAAGGGACTGCCCCTTGGACGGAACTAGAAAGTTCTGTTTTTTTTTTTTTTGTACATGTTAACATGTTCTGCCTAGTCCTCTCCTGAAGGTGGCGTAACAATCCAATGGTCAAAGTAAAGGAGCTGTGTCAGTCAGTGAACGTAAGTGAAAATAGTATTTTTGTACTCGCCGTAAAATCCTTTTCTCTGTAGTTCACTGACTGACACAGCACCCTCCTCTCCTATTTTTTACGTTATACTGCTTGTTGATGTACTGAGGCTGCAGGATGCAGGCTGGGGGGTTGTTACTGAAGGGACCGCCCCTTGGGCAGAACTAGAAAGTTATGTTTTTTTTGTACATGTTAACATGTTCTGCCTAGTCCTCTCCTGGAGGTGGTGTAACAATCCAATGGTCAAAGTAAAGAAGCTGTGTTCAGTCAGTGAACTACAGAGAAAAGGATTTTACGGTGAGTACAAAAATCCAATTTCGCTCATTAAAATGCTAATCCATTTACAACTTTTGTTGTAAAATGTTTTTCTGGATATTTCTGTTCTGTCTCTTTTAAAATAAACCTAACATTAAAATTATAGACTGATAATTTTTTTCAGTGGGCAAACGTACAAAATCAGCAGGGGATCAAATACTTTTTTCCCTCACTGTACGAATTATATTACCACCTCACATGCAGTGCTATGTAAAGAATATAGGGCTCTTTTATACAGTAGAGATGTTTGTTTGTTGCTGCAGGTTACTCTCCACCCAGTCTGGCTGCGGTCTTGTGTAAAGGAAACTCTTAATTGGATCGTGATAACCAGTCTTCTCACTCTGCAGCTCAGACAGCTACTCATAAGCCAATTATTTTTTCCTTAGATTTGTTTTCTTTCCTGTCACCTCGATCTGCCGACTGTAGAGAATCAGTCTGTTTTACAGAATTCAGAGCGATACAGCTTAACTCCCTTCCATGGCGTGACCTTTAGAAATGTCACGGGAAAGATGGCAGCCACAGCACAGGACCATCGCTGGACCCCCCTATCGTCATTAACCATTTCAGAGCCTTGACTTGTGGCTTTGAATTTAGGCTGATTTGTTTCCATTCCTGCAGCTACCACTATCTGCATTCACATAGCAATTCATCGTAAAATTTTGGTTACAGCTCAACAGTGAAAATGTCTCTCGCCAAGAGAGCAACAGCTTGAGAAATATTGTGAAAGAGCAGAACACGCAATCTCGATGTATATTTCTTTTACATAAAGACAAACTTGTCAAAGGATTGGCCCCACCAAAATTAAATTGCCTACTAGCTTCTTCTATTTTGGGGACCCTGGTGGGGAGAACGCGCCTAGTCTTTCAGCACCGCTGAGCTGTCCATTTTGTTAGCAAGAATATCTTTGTCCATCCTTGTATGCCATTCTCTTATTTCTTAGTACAGAGAATGTTGAAGGAGGGTTAATAGGATCCACATTATAGGGATTGCATATAAGGAACTCCAAAGAGAGCGCTCCTTTTCTCTGAGAGCTAGAAGAACAGATAAAAGAAGTCTGCATGAGATTTGCTCCGTTTTACATCCTTTGTACTCCTAAGTATCTGGATTGATCTTGGCCTTTAGGGATGCATGCACTTCATTATGCTGTGTTACATTTTTGTTTTGTACATTAAAAATTATAAAATAAAAAAATAAAAAATATGACTTGAGTGTCAGCTTAAAGCTTTCAGGCCACCCTATTGCGTTCTATCAGTGGCGCTGATGACTGTCCCCTGCTGTTTTTTACTCATTAGTCTGGGGAATGAGGCACAAACATTGTTAGGGCAGATATTTCTGGCTTGTTAGTCTCTGAACTCTTGCTGCGCATTGTGCCTTCCTTTAAGGGGTTAATCTTCATGCTTCTAAGCTATAGATATGAGAGGGTATATTTTGTTGTGTGTTGTTTTTTTTTTATTATTATTATTTCTTGCTCTGTGTGTAAGCTACCATGTAGAATATATTCAGTGCCTTGAAAAAGTATTCATACCTCTTGAAATTTTCCACATTTTATCACGTTACAACCAAAAAATTTATTTTATTGGGATTTTATGTGACCAACACAGTGGCACATAATTGTGAAGTGTAATTAAAATTTAATAAGTGGGTTTCAATTTTTTTTTCAAATATCTGAAAAGTGTTGCATGCATTTGTATTCAGCCCCCTTTACTCTAATACCCCTAAATAAAATGTTTTGGAACCAATGGCCTTCAGAGTCACCTAATTGGTAAATGGAGTTCACCTGTGTGTAATTTAATCTCAGTACAAATACAGCTGTTCTGTGGAGCCCTCAGAGGTTTTTTTTAGAGAACCTTTGTGAACAAACCGCATCATGAAGACCAAGGAACACACCAGACAGGTCAGGGATAAAGTTGAAGAGAAGTTTAAAGCAGGGTTGGGTTATTAAAAAAAAAAAAAAAAATCCCAAGCTTTGAACATCTCTCGGAGCACTGTTCAATTCATCATCTGAAAATAGAAAGAGGATGGCACATCTGCAAACCTACCAAGACCTTGCCCTCCACCTATACTGACAGGTCAGACAAGGAGAGCATTAATCAGAGAATCAGTCAAGAGGCCTATGGTAACTCTGGAGGAGCTGCAGAGATCCACAGCTCAGGTGGAAGAATCTATCCACAGGAAAACTATTAGTTGTGCTCTCCACAAATCTGGCCTTTATGGAAGAGTGGCAAGAAGAAAGCCATTGTTGAAAGAAAGCTATAAGAAGTCCCATTTGCAGTTTGCCATGTGGGGGTGGAAGGGGGGGGGGGGGGCACTGCAAACATGTGGAAGAAGGTGCTCTGGTCAGATGAGACCGAAATCAAACTTTTTGGCCTAAATGGAAAATGATGTGTGTGGCGGAAAAGAACACTGCCCATTCCCCTGAACACATCATCACTGTGAAACATGGTGGTGGCAGCATCATGTTGTGGGGATGCCTTTCTTCAGCAGGGACAGGGAAGCTGGTCAGAGTTGAAAGGAAGATGGATGGAGCCAAATAAAGGGCAATCTTAGAAGTAAACCTGTTTGAGTCTGCAAAAGACTTGAAACTGGGGAGGAGGTTCACCTTCCGGCAGGACGACTCTAAACATACAGCCAGAGCTACATTTGAATGGTTTAGATCAAAGCATATTCATGCATTAGAATGGCCTAGTCAAAGTCCAGACCTAAATCCAATTGAGAATCTGTGTCAACACTTGAAAATTGCTGTTCACAGATGCTCTAAGTCCAATCTGACAGAGCTTGAGCTATTTTGAAGAGAAGAATGGACTAAAATGTCACTCTCCAGATGTGCAAAGCTGGTGGAGACATCCCCAAACAGACTTGCAGCTGTAATTGCAGCTAAAGGTGATTCTACAAAGTATTGACAACAAATGCACGCTGCACTTTTCAGATATATATTTAACAATTTTGAAAACCTGTTATTTTCCTTCTAGTTCACAATTATGTGCCACTTTGTGTTGGTCTTCCACTTTAAATCCCAATAAAATACATTTACATTTTTTTTGTAACGTGACAAAATGTGGAAGATTTCAAAGGGTATGAATAATTTTTCAAGACACTTTATTCATATCACATCATATTCAGACATTAAAATGTGTTTTACACCATATATACATCTATCACTTACTATATATATAGTATAGAGATGGCCACTCCAGAACCTTCACTTTATTCTGCTGTAACCAATGACAGGTCGACTTGGCCTTGTGTTTTGGATTATTGTCCTGTTGGAATGTCCAAGTACGTCCCATGCACAGCTTCCTGGCTGATTAATGCAAATGTTCCTCCCGTATTTTTTGATAGCATGCTGCATTCATCTTGCCATCAATTTTGGCCAAATTTCCTGTGCCTTTGTAGTTCATACATCCCCAAAACCTCAGCAATCCACCTCCGTGTTTCACAGTAGGAATTGTGTACCTTTCCACATAGGCATTGTTGACTCCTCTCCAAATGTAGCATTTATGGTTGTTGCCAAAAAGCTAAATTTTGGTCTCATTACTCCAAATGACTTTGTGCCAAAAGGTTTGAGGCTTGTTTCTTTGCTGTTTGGCATATTGTAAGCGGCATACTTTGTGACATTTGCGTAGTAATGTTTTTTTCTTCTGGCGACTTGATCATGCAGCCCACATTCTTCAAGTGCCTCCTTGGTTGTGCATCTTGAAACAGCCACACTACATGTTTTCAAAGAGTCCTGTATTTCATCTGCAGTTATTTGTGGGGGTTTCTTTGCATCCCGAACAATTTTCCTGGCAGTTGTGGCTGAAATTTTAGTTGTTCTACCTGACCGTGGTTTGGTGTCAACAGAACCCCTCATTTTTCACTTCTTGATTTGAGTTTGAGCACTGCTGATTGGCATTCTCAATTCCTTGGATATATTTTTATATCCCTTTCCTGTTTTTTTTTTTTTTTTTTTTTTTTTTACAATTCAACTACCTTTTCCCGCAGATCCTTTGACAAATCTTTTGCTTTCCCTATGACTCAGAATCCAGAAACCTCAGTGCAGCACTAGATGAAAGATGTGAGGGTCTGTCAGGAGTCCAGAAACTCATTTTATGCACACACACTGATTACAAGCAAACAGATCACAGGTGAGGATGGTTACCTTTAAGGCTGGGTTCACACCGCTGCGGCAGCGAGAGCCGGATGTGATTCGCACCGCACTGCAGTGCAAATCACATCCGATCTCTGTGCGATGCGAGTTCAGCCATACAGAGAGTATGGCTGAATTCGCATCGCACCCGCCGCAAACTCGCATGGGACACTTTTTTTGGTCCGCAGCAGAATCGGATCGCATGGGTGTTAACACCATGCGATCCGATTCCTGTCCGAGTTTGCAGATCGCACTGCGATATGATCTGGGGGTGTCATTAACATTTCACTGACACTCCCAGCAGTCCGCATAGGGCAGTGTGAACTGCCGGCGGGAGTCATGCGATGCGGGAAAACGCCGCGGATTCGCGGCGTTCCCGCATCGCTTCAGTGTGAACCCAGCCTAATAGCCATTCAAACCCCTTCGTGTGCATGTTATCAGGCCAAAATCACTAGGGTATGTAAACTTTTGATAAGAGTCATTTGGGTAGTTTAATTGTCATTATGATTTAAAAAGAAAAACACATGAGTGGAAAGAATTTTTTTTATGTTTATCATACATATTCTCTGAAATATGGCCAAGAAATCATGAATTCTGCCAGGATACGTTAACTTATGAGCACAACTGCATTTAGTGCTGTATATCCTTGTCCGTTTTTTTTTTTTCCTGCCCCCCATTTTTTTAAATTGGTTTACACATGGCACATTTGTCTCTGTTTAGTGATGTTGCTTGTCAGGGCCATCTTTAATATTCATTGGACCCTGGGCAAAAATTTTCTTGCCCCCCCAATGTAATTTCAGTCTCCACCTGCTCTGAGACATACAATAAATAGCAGCTAGACTTAAAATCAGTTTACTGTATCAGATCAGGCAGCAATTGCGATTGGTTGCCAGAGGTTACAGAATATCATTACTGCTTACTGACTGGTTGCTAGAGGTTACAGCACACATTACGGCTCACTGATTAGTTGCTAGAGGTTACAGCAAATGATTTCTGCTTAATTGGTTGCTAGAGATTACTGTACAGTATTACTGCTCACTGATTGGTTTCTAGAAGTTACAGCACATCATCTCCTCACTGCAGGGGGGGCACGAGCTACATATGAATGCCGCCTTTATTTACATATCAATACCGCCGACCCCAGCTATTTACTTATGAATGCCGCCGCTATTTACATATGAATGCCGGTATTTACATGTAAACACAGATCTGCAGGTGAGTCATCTGTACACAACAATAGGGCAGAGCTGGGCAGCATTAGTAGCAGCACTTCACACTGAGATATCGGGACACAGCACAGGACTAATGCTTCAAAGGACAAGGGAATTTATACTGGGATAGTTGTAAAGTATGAGGCAGCTGCTTTGGGCCCCACAACAATGACAGGGCCCAGGGCAGCTGCCCCTTTTGCCCTGCCTTAAAGACGGCCTTGTTGCTTGTGCTATCCAGCCACAGCATGCAGAGGAGGAGGTAGACTGGATTACTAAACCCACTTTATCCTTCTCATCCTCTGACCCAAACTGACACTGGTGCGCAGTCCACCACAGCTGCCAGAGCGGCTTATTCTGCCTCCTTGTGTGCAGCTACTCCTGCCATAGCCCCAGCATCATGCATGGATGAGTAAACTGAATTATTTGAACACTGTCTTCTTGAGGATGCATTGACCTTAATTCTGATGTTGGTTCTGAGGTAGTGAGGCCGCGTACACACGGGCGGACTGTTCGCCCAACCTTGTCCGCTGAACAGTGTTTGGGCGGACAGTCCGCCCGTGTGTGGGCTTTCAGCGGACAGTTTCAGCGGACAGTTGGACGGACAAAGTCTTTCGGAAATTCCGAAAAACTGTCCGCTGAAACTGTGTTTGAGCGAACAGTCTGCCCGTGTGTGGGCCTGTCCGCTGTACTTTCGAAATGAGCGGACTGTTCCCGCTCGGAAAGTCCGCCCATTTCGAGCGCGTGTACAGGTAGGCGGGGCCCGCGAAAGAGACGTCGCGGGCTCCGCCGCCTGGAATGGGCTTAAAGGGGAACCCCAACGCCGAAAAAAATCGGCGTGGGGGTTCCCCCAAAGTCCACACCAGACCCTTGTCCGAGCACGCTACCCGGCCGGCCAGGAAAGGGGGGCGAGCGAGCGCGCCCCCCCTCCTGAGCCGTACCAGGCCGCGTGCCCTCAACATGGGGGGGTGCCTTGGGGAAGGGGGGGCCGCGCGGCCCCCCCACCCCAAAGCACCTTGTCCCCATGTTGATGAGGACAAGGGCCTCTTCCCGACAACCCTGGCCGTTGGTTGTCGGGGTCTGCGGGCGGGGGGCTTATCGGAATCCGAGAGCCCCCTTTAAGAAGGGGGCCCCCGGATACCGGCCCCCCACCCTATGTGAATGAGTATGGGGTACAATGTACCCCTACCCATTCACCTGTGAAATAAAGTACAAAAAAAAACACAACACAGGGGAAAAAATATTTTATTGCACAGCTCCGGGGGTCTTCCGTCTTCGGGGGTCTTCTCGCCGGACTCCTCCGCTATGTGTGTGTAGCTCTTTTACTAGCGGAGGAGTCCGGCTTTCTTCCTCCCCGCCGCCGGCCTCTTCTCCCGACTTCGGGGGTCTTGTCCCCCTCTTCGGTTCTTCTGCCGGGCCACCGCGCCTTCTTGTAGCTCTTTTACAGGCGGTGGCCCGGTCTTCTGTCGCCGCTGCCTTCCGTTCTTCTGTCGCCGCCTTCGGTTCTTCTGCCGGGCCACCGCGCCTTCTTGTAGCTCTTTTACAGGCGGTGGCCCGGTCTTCTGTCGCCGCTGTCGCTGTCGCCGCCTTCCGTTCTTGTTCTTCTTCTTGTTCTTCTTCTCCAGGCGATGTTGACACGTCGCTCCCTCCGGCCGGAATGCCAGGGACACGCTCCGCTGCCACTTATATAGTGACAATGGGGCGGTGTCACATGGTATATGTCACATGGGTTGGTCACATGGGTTGATGTCACATGGGGACTATGACATCGTAAGGGGGCGGGGCCACCATGTGACCAACCCATGTGACATATACCATGTGACACCGCCCCATTGTCACTATATAAGTGGCAGCGGAGCGTGTCCCTGGCATTCCGGCCGGAGGGAGCGACGTGTCAACATCGCCTGGAGAAGAAGAAGAAGAACAAGAAGAAGAACAAGAACGGAAGGCGGCGACAGCGACAGCGGCGACAGAAGACCGGGCCACCGCCTGTAAAAGAGCTACAAGAAGGCGCGGTGGCTCGGCAGAAGAACCGAAGGCGGCGACAGAAGAACGGAAGGCAGCGGCGACAGAAGACCGGGCCACCGCCTGTAAAAGAGCTACAAGAAGGCGCGGTGGCCCGGCAGAAGAACCGAAGAGGGGGACAAGACCCCCGAAGTCGGGAGAAGAGGCCGGCGGCGGGGAGGAAGAAAGCCGGACTCCTCCGCTAGTAAAAGAGCTACACACACATAGCGGAGGAGTCCGGCGAGAAGACCCCCGAAGACGGAAGACCCCCGGAGCTGTGCAATAAAATATTTTTTCCCCTGTGTTGTGTTTTTTTTTGTACTTTATTTCACAGGTGAATGGGTAGGGGTACATTGTACCCCATACTCATTCACATAGGGTGGGGGGCCGGTATCCGGGGGCCCCCTTCTAAAAGGGGGCTCCCGGATTCCGATAAGCCCCCCGCCCGCAGACCCCGACAACCAACGGCCAGGGTTGTCGGGAAGAGGCCCTTGTCCTCATCAACATGGGGACAAGGTGCTTTGGGGTGGGGGGGCCGCGCGGCCCCCCCTTCCCCAAGGCACCCCCCCATGTTGAGGGCACGCGGCCTGGTACGGCTCAGGAGGGGGGGGCGCGCTCGCTCGCCCCCCTTTCCTGGCCGGCCGGGTAGCGTGCTCGGACAAGGGTCTGGTGTGGACTTTGGGGGAACCCCCACGCCGATTTTTTTCGGCGTTGGGGTTCCCCTTTAAGCCCATTCCAGGCGGCGGAGCCCGCGACGTCTCCTTCGCGGGCCCCGCCTACCTGTACACGCGCTCGAAATGGGCGGATTTGCCTCCGCCTTACGTGGGCGAGTCCGTTCATTTCAAAAGTTGAGCGGACTGTTTGGCAAACAGTTCGTTGAAACAGTCCGCTCGTGTGTGGGCAAGTCCGCTCATGCAAATTTTGAGCGGACTGTTTGCCGAAACTGTTTGACGAACAAGGTTGGGCAAACAGTCCGCGCGTGTGTACGCGGCCTAAAGGAGTAACATAAGCCTACATAGAGGGGAGAACACCAACAAAAAAAACACAAAATGGCAGTCATGTCCCCCCAGCCGCAGCATGTTTTCAAGTTGGCTCCAGTGATGAGGATGGAGGGAATGATGATGATGTCACTGACTTTATCTAAAACAAAATAGCTAATCTTGGCCTGAGCGTACTATAATTTGGCTTATTCACATACGGCTTGCTCACTGTGGTGCAAAAATGTTATATTTCCATCCAAAGTCTGCCAAAGAGACACCAGAATTTATCCAAAAAAAATCTCTAATCTTGTTCTGAGTGCAGTTAATTGCGGCCTCATCATACAGACTGGCTCCCCAACCCATTGTTTACCAAAGAGGAAGGCTTGCAGGGAAAATCAATTTAAAGGCACTATATTTAACCACTTGCCGCCCAGCTGCCGTCATCCTACTGTGGCAGGTTGGCATGATCCCGCGAGCCGTCGTAGCTATACATCGGCTCCTTTACACGGGATAGCAGGCACGCGTCTGCTGCACTGTGGGGTTGCTGATGCTCGTGGCCAGCGGTCGCGATGACCGCCGTCCACGAGTGATCACGGGTCACGAGAGGCAGAACAGGGATTAGGGGGTGTAAACGCACAAATCCCTGTTCTGTGAGGAGTGGCAGATCATGAGTTCCTAATAGCTAGGAACCACAATCTGTCATCTCCTATAGTCAGTGCCCTCCCCCCACAGTTAGAACACACACTAGGGAGCACAAATAACCCCCTGGTTGCCCCCTAGTGATATCCTGTTCCTTGCCAGTGACATTTATACATTAATAGGTGCATTTTTATAGCACTGACCGCTGTATAATTGTGTCAGTCATCCCAAAAATGTGTCAAAAGTGTCTGATCTGTCTGCCATAATGTCGCAGTCCTGATAAAAATCTCAAATCACTGGCATTACTTAAAAAAAATAAAAAAAAATAAATGCCATAAATCTATCCCCTATTTTGTAGACGCTATAACTTCTGCATTTATTACCAAAAATATGTAGAAGAATACATATCGGCCTAAACTGAGGAAAAAATTTGCATTAAAAAAAAAAAAAAAAATTAAGGATATTTATTGTAGCAAAAAGTACAAAATATTGTGTTTTTTTATTTTTTATTTTTTTTTCAAAATTGATGCTTTTTTTGTTAATAGAGCAAATAACAAAAACCGCAGAGATGATCAAATACCACCAAAAGAAAGCTCTATTTGTGGGAAATTGTCGTATCACAAAAAATGGCCTGGTCATTGAGCAGCCAAATCTTCCGTAGCTGAAGTGGTTAATAGAATTGTTTTATTTTTATTGTTTCACTTTAACCACTTCGCGCCCGTTCTATAGCCAAAAGACGGCTACAGAGCGGACGCTATCTGCCGGGAGGGCGTCCCTGGACGTCCTCCTAATTACTTTGACACAGCCAATCACAGATCGTGCTAATTGGCAAATCACAACGCCCATTTAGTACTCGATCTGCCTGTCCAATGAGAGGTGATCTCAAATGTAAACATATGAGATCATCTCTCATCGCCGGCTCCCCTCCTCACACAGACAGCGTGTGAGGAGGGAGAGATGAACGGCTGCAGCATCAGTGAGAACACACACACACACACACACACACACACACACACACACACACACACGCCCACCTGTCCCCTGTGCCACCTATCAGTGCCATCTGTCCCCAGTGCCACCTATCAGTGCCATCTGTCCCCAGTGCCACCTATCAGTGCCATCTGTTCCCAGTGCCACCTATCAGTGCCATCTGTTCCCAGTGCCACCTGTTTGTGCCACCTGTCCCCAGTGCCATCTATCAATGCCACGTGTCCCCAGTGCCACGTGTCCCCAGTGCCACCTGTCAGTGTCCCCAGTGCCAACTGTCAGTGTCCCCAGTGCCACCTGTCAGTGTCCCCAGTGCCACCTGTCAGTGTCACCAGTGCCACCTGTCAGTGTGACGTGTCATCAGTGTCAGGTGTCATCAGTGCCCTGTATTAGGGCCATCTGTCATCAGTGCCACATCAGTGTCACGTGTCATCAGTGCCACGTATTAGGGCCGTCTGTCATCAGTGTCATGTGCCACGTATTGGTTCCATCTGCCATCAGTGCCACGTCAGTGTCGTGTCATTGTCCTGGTGCTCCAGGGCCTTCAAAAGTGTAATAGGTAGTCAACAAGTTAGATGTGTAATTTATGCTCCTAGAACACGTGACGGTGCTCCCTGCATGTTGGGCCCCTCTAAGTGTCCAGGCTGTGAAAAAGTCCCACACATGTGGTATCGTAATACTCAGGAGGAGTAGCAGAATGTATTTTGAGGAATTATTTGTGGTATACACATGCCATGTGAGAGAAATAACCTATTACAATGACAATTTTGTGGGAAAAAAAATAAAAAAACAAAAAAATCTTCATCTTGCAAAGAATTGTGGGAAAAAATGACAACACCAAAAACCTCACTATGCCTCTTACTAAATACCTTGGAATGTCTACTTTCCAAAAAGGGGTCATTTGGGGGTTATTTGGACTTTCCTGGCTGGTTCAGGTCACAAGAAATGAGATAGGCCACCAGTACATCTGATGTGATCAATTTTGTATGATTCGCACCACACCTTGTAGACTCTCTTACTTTCACAAAGACCAAATAATATCCACTAATTTGAGTTATTTTTACCAAAGATATGTAGCAGTATAAATTGTGGCCAAAATTTAGGAAGAAAAATTAATAATTTGTATAATTTTATCACAGAAACAAAGAATAATGCGTTTTTCGGTCTTTTTTCATAGCGCAAAAAATAAAAACCCCAGAGGTGATCAAATACCACCGAAAGAAAGCTTTATTTGTGGGGAAAAAAAGGACAAAAAATGTATTTGGGTACAGTGTTGCATGACTGAGTAATTGTCATTCAAAGTGTGAGAGCACCCGAAAGCTGAAAATTGGTCTGGGCAGGAGGGGTGTATAAGTGCCCAGTAGGCAAGTGGTTAAGTGTCATTAAAATAACTGCTCTTTAAAAACAATCTTTTTTTAAATGTTTTTTATTTTATTTTGCATTGGTGCCCGTTTCCCGGGCAGTGTCCTGACCCCCCCCCCCCCCCCCCCCCCCATACCCTTTTTATGGCCAATAACTTGCATATAAGCCTTTAAAATGGGGGACTTTTGATTTTTCAAATCCGGGTCCTATAGACTTTAGTAGGGTTCACCGTTTGGGCCCGTACTTTTGCAATGTTTGAGAGTTCAGGCGCGACCTGGGGGGGTTTGGTGTTTGACCCATCTCTAGTGATCCATACC
This sequence comes from Lithobates pipiens, assembly GCF_037356315.1. Lineage (NCBI taxonomy): Eukaryota > Metazoa > Chordata > Amphibia > Anura > Ranidae > Lithobates > Lithobates pipiens. Next base: position 192,100,647 of record NW_027507788.1, on the reverse strand, counting down.
CGTCTTATGTTTTAGTGTGTACAGGAGCCTCTGTACAGAGAGCTTTCTGTTCATTCACTGTCCAGTGCAGCTGAGGCTGCAAAGAAAGACTTTGTATTTATATATAATAATCTCACAAAAGTTAGTACACCCCTCACATTTTTATAAATCTTTTATTCTATCTTTTCATGTGACAACACTGAAGAAATGACACTTTGCTACAATGTAAAGTAGTGAGTGTACAACTTGTTTAACAGTGTAAATTTGCTGTCCCCTCAAAATAACTCAACAGCCAATAATGTCTAAACCGCTGGCAACAGCCCTAAGTGAAACAGTCCAAATTGGCCCAAAGTGTCAATATTTTGTGTGGCCACCATTATACCTGCACTGCCTTAACCCTCTTTGGCATGGAGTTCACCAGAGCTGCTTCACAGGTTGCCACTGGAGTCCTTTCACTCCTCCATGAGGACATCGCAGATCTGGTGGATGTTAGGGACCTTGCGCTCCTCCACCTTCCATTTGAGGATGCCCCACAGATGCTTTAAGGTCTGGAGACATTCTTGACCAGGCCATCATCTTTACCCTATGCTTCTATAACAAGGCAGTGGTCATCATGTGGGAATACTGTCCTGTGGCCCAGTCACCGAAGGGAGGGGGATGATGCTCTGCTTCAGTATGTCGCAGTACATGTTGGCATTCATGTTTCCCTCAATGAACTGTAGCTCCCTAGGGCCAGCAGTACTCATGCAGCCCCAGACCAGGACACTCCCAACACCATGCTTGACTAGGCAAGACACACTTGTCTTTGTACTCCTCACCTTGTTGACACCGCACACGCTTGACATCATCAACTAAATACGTTTATCTTGGTCTCCTCAGCAAACTTTTCTCGCTTTCTATTGCATCATCTTTAGAAGAGGCTTCCTTTTGGGACTACAGCCATGCTGACCAATTTGATGCAGTGTGCGGTGTATGGTCTGAGCACTAACAGGCTGATTGTTGTTATATCTGTTTGAGTACAGAAAAAATGCAGCTTTAGTATTACCAAGGACAGCTACAACATGCATGCGGTGCTTTGACAATACAAATTATCAACCAGGCCGTCACTTTGATAGTTACGTAGTTTTACATTTAAGTATTGCTTGACTTGAGTCTCTGGAGCTTATGTTTGTTTTTTTATGGCTTGTTTATCTGTACAATTTTCTGTCTGTGATGTGGCTTTAAAGAGTCTCTATTGTCTTTCCACTCTTGTGGATCATAAGTTTGGAACAAACCCCAACATACTTACCTTGATTTCTACTGCTTTTATTCTTTAGGCGTGAGATTTTGTTTTCTCCTCTTTTCTATTCCTTTGTCTCCTCTTGTTTACTTCTCAGAACATTTTTCTATTAACCTTAACTTGATTCTTATTAGCTAAAAAAACAAAACAATATCTTCTGTATAGCATGCAATATCACAGTGTAGCTCTTATGTATGATTGTACATTTCCTAAAATATGGCTATTGTGTGGTGAGTCCATTTTTTTTTTTTTGTAAAGTGTTCTAAGATTATATTATATAGCCTGATTTGTTCCCACCAGCTGTACAACATGTGCAACATATACTGTAATGACTGTACTGCAATATGTACAAATTATTTAGAAAACATACATATTGATCCTGCCAGAAATCCTGGAATTTCCTGTGCTTTCTGCCTATGCTGAATGCTATGGGAGTGGTGACAGTGCTCCTCCTTCATGGATGCAGTACAGTGAGTGGATGTTGTCACTATAGCAGATGAAGTGCGTTTGTAACAAGATCGGTGGCTGAATATTACGAAAAAGCCTGAACAAACAAAACCAGTGCAACCATAAATTTGAATGACTGGTGTTCTGTGATTTTAAACAAGAAGAGAACCACTAGGTTGGACTTTGGACGCAGATTCGACCACAACATTTGTATAAAAGATTCATAATTTGTACGTTAAAATTATAAAAAAAAGTTTACATGGACAAAGATGCAAAATTAAATTTAAAAACATGTTTTCACATAAGGCCAACACTGGCCAGGTACTTGCAAACTCTTGTGAGTCTTATATAATCATAGGTAAGTGAGCCCCTGTGCGTCAAAGCGTTTCGCTGATTTGCTTCCTCAGGAGACACAAAGAGGGAATACAAGAAAAACGTGCCTCACTATATAGATAAAAAAAAAATACAATAAATCACATTACAATTTATGTTACATGTGAAGAATATATATATATATTATAAATAAATTGTACATAATATACCCAAATTTCCTCTATTCACCTTGCCTGGATATGAATGTGCATGCATACATTAAGTCCCTGGGTGGGCATCGGAGCAACAGGATTTGCCGAGCACTATAACCACGTCAGATAGGGTCAAGAAATAACAGAATAAGAAGAGGTGACCAAAAGGAATCATGAAATAGAGAGAGGTAGCCACCTCCAAAAATAAGAATGAGCTAATATCTGGCAATACTCAAAGTGAAAAGTCCAAACTATGTCCCTATACAGCACATGTATTTGTAGTAAAAGAATGTATATTGGAGTAAGAAAATAGCCAATGTAGGCCCTAATTGAGATATATGTGTATATACTATAATATATATATGTGTGTGTGTCTATCTAATTTATATATATATATATATATATATATATATATATATATATAATTCCGATGCGGGTAAGTAGTTTAGACGACTAATATTTAATGACATTAAATGTCTCCTCTAATATAGCAGGGGAAGCTCACTTGATATCAAGAGAGAATGTATTTGAAAGCCCCCATTGGTTATAGTGGAAAATATCCAGTTATGGCTTACCACTCGATGCAGCTGTATGATGACCCAGATGCGACGTATATACACCCTATATATATACCCGAGCGCCAGAAAAGCCGCAGACGAACTCTGCCACTGCCTTGGGGGAGTACCCGGCATGTGAACTCAGCTACTTGCTTGGCGTGTACGCCGCCATATGACGTCACTGACCACGATGGTCGGCCATGATGTTATATCTCATGCTGAGGGCATCTGAAAATTGATCCGAGTGGTCAGCATAAGGCCCGGCACGCACCTATGCAGTTTGCTTTTGATCTGTTTCTGATGTGCTTTTTGCTGTGCTTTTTTTTTTATTTATGCGCACGTGATTTTACTGCAATTTGCGTTTTTGCATTTTTTTTTTGGGCAGATTAAAAAACACGAATTACTTCAAAAACGCATTACATGCTTTTCTGCAGCTTATCTATTGAAGTATATTGAACCAAAGAAGCACCATTTTGCATTTAAAAGTCCCTGACCCTTTCCAAATACGCAGCGGCTGAAAAAAGCACAGATGAGAACGTGTCCCATAGGAAACCATGTAAATGATCTGTGGTGCGTTTCTGCAAAAAGCACCAATAAACAATATAGATGTGAACCAGGTCTAAGACGTTTAGTAACATAATGGGGTTAAAAAGACTAAAATGAGCCCTTTATAGTAAAAAAAAAAAAAAAAAAAAAAAAAGCAGATAATCACTACTTTAAGGTGTTCATTTTTTTTACTGTAGAACTGTGAAAGTAATATTTACAGTAGTGATTATTTGCTCTTTTTGTACTATAAAGGGTTCATTTTAGTTGTTTTTTTTTTACCCCCATTATGTTACTGCCCGATTAATCGATTATGGAAATAGTAATTGATTAATTTCATAATCGATTAGTTGTCGATTAATTGATTAGTTGTTTCAGCCCACACACACACACACACACACACACATATAATGTGTGTGTGTGTGTATATATATATATATATATATGTATATATATGTATATATATATGTGTGTGTGTGTGCTGTATAGTAACATCTTTTGAGCTTTTCGCTTTCAGTATTGCCAGATATTAGCTCATTCTTTATTGGAGATGGTTACCTCTTCTATTGTCATGATTCTTTTTGGTCCCCTCTTTTTCTTTTTCTGTAGTTTCTTGACTATACCTGATGACATGGTTTTAGTGCTTGCCACTGCCTGTTGCTCTGGTGCCCGCCCAGGGAGTCTACAGATGTATATTCATATGCAGGCAAGGCGAATAGATGTAAATTGGGTATATTAATGGTGATATGTATTTTAATATATAGATTTTCCTCACATGTAACAACATATACAATATAGTGTGATTTTTATTGTATTTTTCTATTTATACAGCCAGCCCTGTTTTTCTTGCATCTCCGCTTTGTGTGTCCTGAGGAAGTGAATCAGCGAAACGTGTTATTGCACAGGGGCTCATTTACCTATGGTTCTATAACTCACAAGAGTTTTCAAGTGCCTGATCACTGTTGGCCTTATGTTAATGATAATAATTTAATGTAATTTCGTGTTTTTTTGTCCATGTAAACTTTTTATATTTTTAATGTACAAATAAATTCTGAATCTTTTATACAAATATTGTGGTCCAATCTGCCTCCAGTCCGACCTAGTGGTTCTCTTTTTGTTTGAAATTTCAAGTTGTGGATGTGGCAGGGGAATGATCCTAATTTCTATAAATTGTTCTGTAATATATGGCCTTTTTTTCTCTTTGGTTTGAACTTACTTTAAGCCCTTCTACTGTACAGTTTTTGAGAGATGCTTTGGCTGGTGCACTTTTAAATTTTTTTATGTTTTTCTTCTTTAAGGGGGCTCACCAGTCAGTGTATAATTGGCAGTATATTCACTGCTTGTATCTCTGGTGTCGAGTGTTGAGCACAATTCACCCCAGTGAGGTTCTGCAGCCTCTCATCTATCCTCTTGTTCAAGTTATTACTGGCTGTATCAGGTAAGCTTGTTTTTTTTTATTTGGAATCATTTAAAGAAACTATTTAAACAGAACTGTTTTTTTTTTTTGTGTTTTTTTTTATTGGTATTTATTCTTAATGCCTGAAACCCCCAAAGACTGAGCCTCCTAACAGATGTTAGCCACTTCGGCCTCAGAAAAATGTAATCCCTTCCTGACCAGAGCACTTTTTGCAATTTGGCACTGCGTTGCTTTAACAGACAATTGCGCGATCGTGCGACTTTGCACCCAAACAAAATCAACGTCCTTTTTTTTCCCAACAAATAGTTTTCTTTTGGTGGTTTTAATTTTTTGCGCTATAAACAAAGAAAAGAGCGACAATTTTGAATAAAAAAAATAAATTAGTCTAGCGACTCCATAAAGCGGCCACACTGCCTCTGGTATGCGGGCGGCCAGCATTCCGCCACTTTTGGGGGGGGGGGGGGGGGGGCTGCTACTGCTGCTCCTAATTTTGACTGTCCTATCATTCTGGAACACAAACCTTCCTCACAGTGCTATGTTATCTGCTGCACCATTGACATGGTTATATCTTCTTAGTCCTCTCCATAAAATTTTTTATTTTTTTTTAATTAATTTTGGATAGAATAAGGGAGGGTTATAACCCCTGTCTATTTTTATCATCCCTATCCCATTACAGAGATTTCCCTTCACTTCCTGCCCCACAGCCAAACAGAAAGTGAGAGGAAATCTATGCAAATTCAGGGAATCTATTGCCCCCCCCCCCCCCCCCGACCCTCCAGAACTAGTGTCCCCACTCGAAAATTTCAGGGCGAGTCTTAAACAGCAAGGGGTGTGGCCCGTATTGCGGAACGCTCATAAACCACGTTACTCGCAATCCAGGCTTATTAGTGTATATATAAAATAATATGCAAAGTGGTTGGAGGGAAGCTTCAGAATGGCAAAGATGTTTTTATTAAAAATTGTGTGAGCAGACTACAGTTCCACTTGAATCGTTTCCCACCCGCCAGCCGTCTTATGGTGTCCTTGACTTTGAGCGGTGATAACTGAATGATGCCTGCAGCTACAGGCATCATTCAGATATCGTCTTTTAAAGCTGGCGATTCCCTACACCATAAGAATGATCAGAGCCGGCTGTTCAGCCACTTGATTGTTCTTACAGGCGCCCCCCCCCCACGCCCTCCAGTGCTTCTTCCAACTCATCCCTGCCATCGGTGAGTTGGAGACAAGATCCTCCGGCCCCAGGATGCCGACCATAAAGATTTCCAGCAAACCAGATGGTCCCCGGAGTCTCTCTGATCATTCACAGGCCGGGTGCGATGTTGTGACGTCACGCCTGGCCTCTGCATTCAAACCAATGGCACCGCCTCGGCTGGGAAGCCAAGATAATTTTTTTATTTATTTTATTTCAGGCTTCCCAGCCTAGAGGTGAGATGTTGGGTCTTATTGACCCCCAGATCTCGCTGTAAAGAGGACCTGTCATGCTTATTCCTATTACAAGGGATGTTTACATTCCTTGTAATAGGAATAAAAGTGATAAAGTAAAAAAAAAAAGTGTCAAACTAGAAAAATAAAAGGTACATTTTTTTTAAAGCACCCTGTCCCCGTGTGCTCACACGCTGAAGCGAACACATACATAAGTCACGCCCACATATGTAAACTGTGTTCAAATCACATATGTATCACAGCAAACCTTAGAGAGAGCAATAATTCTAACCCTAGACCTCTTCTGTAACAAAAAAAATGTAAATTGTCGCCTATGGAGATTTTTAAGTACCAATGTTTGGCAGCATTCCATGAGTGTGTGCAATTTTGAAGCGTGATATGTTGGGTATCTATTTACTCGGTGTAACTTCATCTTTCATATTATGCAAAAATTTGGCTAACTTTACCGTTATAGTTATTTTTTTCTTTAAAAATTAAATTGTTTTTTTTTGCCCCAAAAAAACACGTTTGAAAAATTGCTGTGCAAATACCATGCGCGATAGAAAGTTGCAATGACTGCCATTTTATTCTCTAGGGTCTCTGCTTAAAAAACTAAAAAAAAAAAAAAAAAACATATATAATGTTTGATGGTTCAATGTAATTTTCTTGCTAAAAAAGATAATTTTTACATGTAGGAAAGGAATGTCAGAATTGACCTGGTAGGCAAGTGGTTAAATACGCTTGATTGTCATGAGCATTGGAGCTCTCCCTGGTATCTAGAGCTGCAACTAACGATTAATTTGTCTGTCGACTAATCTATCGATTATTTCTTCGATTAGTCAACGACTGTCCGATTATTTTTTTTATTTTTATTTTTTTATGAATCTAGTGTTTTTTTTTTTTTGATTAGCGAATTAATCCTTTGGATAACCTTGAGAGTATTGTATTGGCGGGCAGTGTATTGGCCGGCAGTGTATTGTACTGCATTGGCTGGCAGAGTATTGTATTGGCTGGCAGAGTATTGCATTGGCTGGCAGAGTATAGTATTGCAGAGTATTGCATTGGCTGGCAGAGTATTGTATTGCAGAGTATTGCATTGGCTGGCAGAGTATAGTATTGCAGAGTATTGCATTGGCTGGCAGAGTATAGTATTGCAGAGTATTGCATTGGCTGGCAGAGTATTGTATTGCAGAGTATTGCATTGGCTGGCAGAGTATTGTATTGCAGAGTATTGCATTGGCTGGCAGAGTATAGTATTGCATTGGCTGGCAGAGTATAGTATTGCATTGGCTGGCAGAGTATAGTATTGCAGAGTATTGCATTGGCTGGAAGAGTATAGTATTGCAGAGTATTGCATTGGCTGGCAGAGTATAGTATTGCAGAGTATTGCATTGGCTGGCAGAGTATTGCATTGGCTGGCAGAGTATAGTATTGCAGAGTATTGCATTGGCTGGCAGAGTATAGTATTGCAGAGTATAGTATTGCAGAGTATAGTATTGCAGAGTATAGTATTGCAGAGTATAGTATTGCAGAGTATAGTATTGCAGAGTATAGTATTGCAGAGTATAGTATTGCAGAGTATAGTATTGCAGAGTATAGTATTGCAGAGTATAGGCGGGCGGGCAGGCAGAGTATTGGCAGGGTATGGAGGGATGTCTGCATCCATCCGACCTCTCCCCTCCACTGCACAGATCAGTACAGAGAGGGGAGAGAGAAACGGTTTGTTTACAAGTGATCGCTCCATCGGAGCGATCACATTGTAAACGCCTGGGTGTAGAAAGATGGCCGCCGCTTCGGAGCTAGGCCGAAGCCGCGGCCTCTCCTAAGGCCGAGACTGCGGAGCGCTCCGCGGATCGCGGCATGTGCGCACGGATCGGTGACGATCCGTTGCACCCCTAGGGACGGCAACACGGAGGGGGAGAAGAGAGGGGGACGGCAGCACGGAGGGGGAGAAGAGGTGGGCGGCGGCAAGGAGGGGAGCGGTAGATGCTAAGCACTGCCCCCACTGTGACGCATCGACGCCCCGGAACGCACGTCGACGTATTTTCTTAGTCGACGCATCGTGGCAGCTCTACTGGTATCCTGATGTGAATAGCCATCCCTGGCCAACACTTTAAGCCTGAAACACCCCCTAGACTGAAAAGCTGGGAGTCCATTCCATCCGGTGGGTGGGGACACGGGAGGGAGTGCGGCGCACTTGGAGCTTGGAGCACAATCGCCACTTTATGAGTTGGAGCACATCATTCACCAATATATGGACATTCACTTACCTATGAATTGTTTTCACTTTATTTTTTTGATGCATCATTTGCACTACTGGGGGCGATGCAATTTATTCATTTCATTTGTCGAGTGTAAAGCACTTTGTGTACAGCAGCTGCAACTTTCATATTTTTATTTGATTTAACAGTCATATTTTTTGTTACTTCTAGCATGAGTATATGTACAGGCATACCCCACTGATTTTGCACTTTAAAGCTTTAGTAAATAAACCCCATTGTGTACTTAAAAGTGGGTTATGCCTGTATTAAGAATATATTCCTTTCACAAGTGGTTAAATATACTTTTACACACAAACCTAATACAGTACTACGTTGATGAGATTTATGATTGGGCAGCACAGTGGTGTAGTGGTTAGCATTCTCACCTAGCAGTTAAAAAGGGTCACTGGTTCGAATCCCAACCACGACACTACCTGCCTGGAGTTTGCATGTTCTCCCTGTGCCTGTGTGGGTTTCCTCTGGGTACTCCGGTTTCCTCCCACACTCCAAAGACATGCAGGTAGGCTAATTGACTTCTGTCCAAAATTGGCCCTAGTATAGGAATGGGGACCTTGGATTGTGGCTCCTTAAGGGTAGGGACCGATGTGAGTGTGCGATGTACAGGGATAGGGACAATTGTAGACGCTCACTCAGGTTGAACTGGATGGACTGGTGTCTTTATTCAACCTTACTGACTATGTAATTATGATCTGCTTTACTAGCAGTTCATGAAGGAGAGAATCTTTATGAGCAGCGCTGTGTTACAGGAGGTTTACTTACACCTGTTTCAACAACAAGTTCGAACAAGTAAAAGCAAGAAATGCTTTAAACAATGAAGTCTTCGGAGGTTTCTAGCAAATCAGTCATTTGAAAATTCAGCTTCTCTCACACTATTTGTTCTCTGTTACACTGCCGAGGATATCTGTGAAATTACACTCATATCAATTTATAATTTTATATACTTGGATAACATTCATCACATCTCATGCTAATTGATTTGAGCGTGCTGTAATTATATTATTAAAAAAGCTAATGAATGTATTGTCATTATACAGTACATTGCATGTGACACAGATTTCATCATTTGCTCTAACAGATCAAAACTATAACACAGGCAGACAATTAAATGTGCTTTTATCTAGAATATCTATTGTAATAAATTCATTTGGAAAGCAGAAAGATGCAAGGAATTTACTCTCAGGCTTCCAAATTGCTTGCAGTAGTGCTTTTGTCGTGCCACTGAGATCTACATTGTAATTTTTTTTTTCTGGCTGCACTTTAGACTGAAAGGCTAATATACTGCACACTTGCTCCAGAGCTTAGTAAATGAGGTAAAGCTTCACTTTTGCAAAGAATACCCAATCCCATGCAAGGAAAAATAAAAACTGCATTTTTGCTTGCACATGATTGGACGATAGAAATCAGCAGAGCCTCCCTTCAGAGCTAGAGCAACTGCACTTGCAGTGCATTTCCAAGTGCACAGTATATTTGCCTTTAGTAAATCAACCTCAATATTTGGTGTCATTTTTTTTTGACAGTTGCCTTTTGCATTAAAAACATTGCTGTGGTTCCTAAGCATTTAAAGTACTCGTGAGGTTTAGGACTCGTGCACACAGGATGTTTTTAAAAAAAGGCAAGCGTTTAGCTGCCTCTTTACATTAGCATTATTGCGCATTTTCACATGTTTTTTGGCATTTGGCAAATGTTTTTTCATTATAAAACACTCCTAAAAACTTCAAACGCAGCTAAACGTGGCTTGATGTGTTTTTTTTTTTTTTTTTTTGTTTGTTTTTTTTTTTTTTACAGCTCCCTGTTACTGCTGGATGCATAGGCTGTCATTTTTTTTCTACTGACTCTAAACGTTTATGCTTCAAACGCCTCTGACAGTTTGTTTGCATGGACACATAGGCTAACATGGAGGGGCTTTTAGAGTTGGAGGTAGTTAAAACAACAAAACCAAGCACAAAAAAAAAAAAAAGTCAAACGCCTCTAAAATCATGTGTGCATGAGCCCTTAGATTCCTAGGTCAGTGTTAGCAGTGTCAGTATGCAAACTCTTATGAGCAATTTGCAGCTTAAATTTTGCGTTATGGTTTAATGCTATATAAACCTTTTATTTAGTACACTACTTCAATAAAGACCTCTGATCCTAATTAGATGGTAATACAGAAAGGTAATACTGTAATTGTATATTACAATTACGGTATGAAACAGAGGCTTACTGCTATCAGGCTGAAAGCTTTTTTTTTATTGTCAATTAAACCTCCATCCTGAATGTGTTTTTTTTGTTATACCGGACATGTAATCTGTTACTGTTCCTTGGCATACAGCATCATACAGGAGACTTAAAGTGGATGTAAACCTTCACATATAACCAGTGAACAGCCTCGGATGATACAGATATTAAACAAATCTCCCTACATAAGTTTAATGTTAAGTTTTATTTAAATGTATATCTGATGTCTACAGCTTTTATATATGGTTTAGAAAGTGCACATCGTGTTAGAATGTTCACTTCCTCATTCTGCAGTGTGTGAGAAGTCTTGCATTACACTGGGAGACAGCTGATAGGAGAAAAGGCGCACACCCCCTAAAGATGGGCAGAGACTTTCAGAGCTGTCCTTTCGTTAAAGTGGAAATAAACCTATTAAATTAACAGTTTCAAAAAACAGTTACATTCCCGGCATGCCAGAAATGTAACTGTCACATTGGCTGTGCTCTCAACCAAACGGTTAAACCATCCAATGGTTGGTGTCATAGTTGATCACATGTGCAGCAACATGGCAGTTGAAGATTAAACAGAGGCCAAGACTGCAGCTTCCTTGGCTGAAAATGATAGGAGGGTTTACTTCCACTTTGAGCAGCTTTCTGCTAATCTATAGCACCCACCCTGGCACACATTTCAGGCTGGTTTTATCATATGTGTTGGAGAACTTGTCGGAAGTTATCATGCTCATATCAGAAGAATGGGGCAGGAGAAAGCCAGGGGCATGGTGCTTTGGAGAGAGATAACAAAACACTGCAGATATGTGCCCAGCTCAAATTTCGTGAATCGGGTTTACATCCACTTTAAAGTGGTAGTAAACTCTGGGCTACCACTTGTACCTACAGGTAAGCCTATAATAAGCCCTTATTCTTGTATCTTTGCCCAATTGTTTGCCTGTTAGGCAGCCCTTATTATTATTATGCTGAAGACAGAAATTCACCGCTCCAGGTTGATCCACCAACAGGCTACTGACTCTCCACATAGGTGGGGGTTCCAGGTGCAGGCTGATTGCACAAACCAAATATACAGAAAACAAACAAAACTCTGGATAGCCGCACTCCGGATTGAGTAAAAAGTAGAAAAGCCTTTAATTCTTCAAGTAAAAACACTCCATATTACACCAAACATCACAGCAAAGGGAAACAAAAATTTAGAACAAGATTACTGACGCGTTTCACGCTAAAACCAGCGCTTACTCATAGCTTATTATTATGCTGAACCAGCCAAATTTCAATCCATGTATGGAAGGACAATTCCATATCACTTGTTTCTTTGGGAAGAACCTTGTGCTTTCCTTCTCAAGAATGCATTCTGCAAAACTTCATCTTATGAATCTACATGTTAAACTGACACTTATATCAGCCGCTAGTGAATTATTAAAAGAAAACACTTCAAAAAGTGTATAAACACGTTCGGCTCCCAGCAGAGCACTGGTGGTCTTTGTTAACAGCAAGTGAGGGGACATCTCTGCAGATGGTACAGACTGCAGTAAAAAGAACAGACAATCTTGGGCTCCTTTCACACCTGCCGACCATTCAGATCTGCCTGTCAGTTTTTTTAGGCGGATCTGAATGGGAGCTCCATGTACCTCTATGGAGCGTCTGATGTCAGCGGAGACATGTCCTCTGACATCCGATCAGCCCTGTTTCAATCCTCTCCGCTAAAACCAGAGGGATGCAAACCCTATTTTTCATCCGTCTGGGGGATCGGATAGGATGAAAACGGACAGGCGGTCAGAGCGGGGCTCAGACAGGTCCGTCCCTGCACAGTGCAGAGGCGGACTTGTCGTCTGCCGGCTCAGCCGGAATCAACGGAGCGATCCCCACTGAGCTATTTACAGGCTCAATGCGGACAGCCCCATGTGAAAGGGGCCTAACGCTTTCAAAATGTGTTTTTAACCACTTGTCGCCTGCCATATAGCAAAAGGACGGTGGCAAAGTGGTTTTAATACCCTGACCGGACGTCATATGACGTGATCAGAATATTAAGCCGCGGCACGTCCCCGCGGCGATCGTTGCGGTGTGTCAGTCTGACACCCCGCAACTACGATATTGGTAAAGAGTCTCTGACGGAGACTCTTTACCATGTGATTGGACACGGCTGATCACAGTGTAAATAGGAAGAGCCGGTGATCGGCTTTTTCTCACTCGCTCCTCTGACAGGGGGAGGTCTGTGCTGATTGATTATCAGCGCAGCCCCCCCCCCCCCCCCCCACACTGGACCACCAGGGATGCCCAGCACCAGGTATGCCACCCTAGACCACCAGGGATGCCAGTCAGTGCCCACAATGGATGCCAATCAGTGCCCACAATGGGCATCACTGCTTGGCATGCATTGTTTGGCACTGATTGGCATCCATCAGTACAGTATAATACAATACAATGCCGCTTATCAGTGCCCATCCGTGCTCATCTGTGCCACCTATCCATTCCACCAATCCATGCCAGATCAGTGCCAATTTGTGCCACCTATCAGTGCCCATCCGTGTCGCCACCTATCAGTGCCACATATCAGGGCCCATCAATGCCTGCCACCTCATCGGTGCCTATCAGTGCCGAATTATCAGTGCCCATCAGTGAAGGAGAAAATGTACTTATTTACAAAGTTTTGAAACTGAAACAAAAAACTTTTTTTTTAACATTTTCGGTATTTTTTTATTTGTTTAGCAAAAAATAAAAACCGCAGAGGTGATCAAATACCACCAAAAGAAAGCTATATTTGTGGGAAAAAAATGATAAAAATTTCATTTGGGTACAGTGTAGCATGACCACGCAATTGTCATTCAAAGTGCGACAGCGCTGAAAGCTCAAAATTGGTCTGGGCAGGAAGGTGTTTAAGTGCCCGGTATTGAAGTGGTTAAACGGGTCTTAGTGGAGTTTCACCTATAATGAAAACTTTTTTTTTTTCATTTTAGGAGAGTAAAGGGAGGGTTATAACCCCTGTCTAACTTTTTTTTTCCCCCCGCCATCTGTGTCCCATTGCAGAGATTTCCCTTCATTGCCTGTCCCATAGTCAAACAGGAAGTGACAGGAAATCCCTGCAAATTAAGGGAATTCCTTGATGGTCACAGGAACTAGTGGCCCCATTGAAAGATCTCCCCTCTATTACTTTTCTGGGAATAACCCAAAATTTGGGATTTTCTTTTACTTCCCATGCAATGATAATGGAACAGAACAAATAGAGAGGGCAAATCTCCTTAACTGGTGCACAGATAGCCACAAAAACTGACAAGCGTTCCAATCCCTCTGCTCTCTATCCAAAACACAAAATGTTTTGGTTTATAATTTAAGCTCCTGGGAAATAATGTGTTTTTATGCCAGAAGGTGGCAGCATTGCTCTGGTCTTAATCTCTCTGGTATTTCCCAGTATATGGCAAGCAATTTTTTGGGAAGGTTGAATCTTTTAAAATACCAACCAAATACAAACTTTCTTGCTTTTGGCACAACGTTTAAACTTTCCAAACATAATTCATTCTCCACATTTATGTGGTTATACTACAGTCCGTTTTGCTGTGGTAGATTATGGGACTATAGGTTTATGTAACTAATTCCAATTTAATTCCCATTTAATACCTAAATATTCTTATAAATGTTCAGATCTTTTTAAATATGCAACTTTCATTAAATTATCTGGAGATCCTACCATGAAAGTCTTTGTTTAGGCGCTTCCTATTGTAAGGCGTCGGCCTTCTCCTAATTATGCTTCTGCACGATCACCCTTTCACATTTGCTCCTCATGGAGTCTACAGTTGATCATGCCAATGCACCTTGAACTGGCATTTGCCCACCTTTTGTCAGTATCAGGACAATGGGTCTAGCTGGTGCAGGAGGAATGCATGTGAACAGGGAGTTACTTAACCACTTCAGCCCCGGACCATTTTGCTGGCCAAAGACCAGACCACTTTTTGCAATTCTTGTCGCTTTAACTGACAATTGCGCGGTCGTGCGACGTGGCTCCCAAACAAAATTGACGTCCCTTTTTCCCCACAAATAGAGCTTTCTTTTGGTGGTATTTGATCACCCCTGCGTTTTTTATTTTTTGCGCTATAAACAAAAATAGAGCGACAATTTTGAAAAAAAAAACGTATTATTTTTTACTTTTTGTTATAGTAAATATCCCCCAAAAATATATATAAAAATTTATTTCCCCTCAGTTTAGGCCGATACGTATTCTTCTACGTATTTTTGGTTTAAAAAGCCGCAATAAGCGATTATTGATTGGTTTGTGCAAAAGTTATAGCGTTTACAAAATAGGGGATAGTTTTATGGCATTTTTATTAATAATTTTTTTTTTTTTTACTAGTAATGGCGGCAATCAGAGATTTTTATTGCGACTGCGACATTATGGCGGACACATCGGACATTTTTGACACATTTTTGGGACCATTGTCATTTATACAGCAATCAGTGCTATACAAATGCATTGATTCCTGTGTAAATGACACTGGCAGTGAAGGGGTTAACCAGTGGGTGGCAGTGTTGTTAGGGGTGTGTTACTAACTGGGGGGGGGGCTGGGCTTTCATTTAGTGAACACTGATCTCTGCTCCAATCACATGGAGCAGAGATCAGCGTCACTTGTTGCTAGGCAGAACGGGGAGATGCTGTTTACAACGGCATCTCTCTGTTCAGCCACCCCGTGAGACGATCGCGGGTATGCCCGCGGCGATAGAGTCCGCGGGACCTGCGACCGGACTCACGGGGGTCCTGACCAGCACACAAGCGCGGCGCGCTCGCGATGGCAGGGCGGCATTAAAGATTGGACGTACCTGTACGCCAAGATGCCTGCCCGTGCCATTCTGCCAACGTACATCGGCGTGCGCCGGTCGGGAACTGGTCAAAAAGGCTGGAGGAGATCAGCCGCATGGAGATGCAAGAGAACGAATGAAAAGGTGCAAACACAATTTTGTGACTTGAAAGACTTGCCAATTGTTTGTTGCACAGTAGTTAAACATACAAAAAAAATCATCCAGTCGGGTTCTCTATCTTTTAAAGCGTTACTAAACCCAGGGCCCTGCATTCACTATATCTGGTCTCCCACAGTATACTGAATATGGAAATGCAATTATTTTAGTAAATATAAATGGCTGATTACATGCACTCTCCCAAGGAAAAAAAAAAAAAAAACTCTATCAATACACCCCAAACTGAGCATGTGCAGCCTGACTCCAGTAACTGTCTTATCCGGACATGTTTTGGGGGCAAGAAGGGGAGGATCAGAGAAGATGAGATAAAACAACCTTTTTACACAATGCAGAGCATTAACCTCAAGCATGCTTTACTGTATATACAGACTGATTTTACTGTTCTGAATTTAGTAACACTTTAACCACATCCCGCTTGGTCTATAGCAGAATGACGGCCTGGCGGGGATCAGTAATCCTGACTGGGTGTCATATGACATCCAGCAGGATAAGCCCTTCATGCTAACCCCTGAGGGCACGTGGTGTGCCGCTTGGACACACCGCATCTCTGATCTTGTTAAAGAGCCTATGACGTAGGCTCTTTACCATGTGATCAGCTGTATCCAATCACAGCTTGTCACATCGCAAACAGGAGATGCCGTTTATCATCTTTTCCTCTATTTGCTCTGACAAGGAGCGGGTAGAGGAGAGCTGTTCAGTGGCTCTCCTGACAAGGGGTCTGCTCTTATAATCAATCCATTGATTATCAGTGCAGACCCACCAGGGATATCAGCCATTGCTCATCAGTCAGGCGTGTTCACACACTCCGCGTGCAAAGCCCGCCAGGAAGTCTGCGCAGCGCTGCGCAGACTTCCTGGCGGGCACTGCACGTGGAGTGTGTGAACGCGCCTGAGCTCATCCTTACTCATTAGTAATGCCTGTCAATGCCGCCTCATCAGTGCTACATGTTGGTGCCCATCAGTCCTGCCTCATCATTGCCTGTCAGTGAGGGAGAAAATGTATTTACAAGTTTTTTTAAACCGAAATCAAGAAAAAACTTTTTTTTTCTCGGCAAAAAACCAAGTGGCGATCAAATGCCACCAAAGGAAAGCTCTATTTATGGAGAGAAAAACGAAACTAAACGTTTCATATGTGTACAGTGTTGCAATGTCATTGCAACAGCTGAAAATTGGCCTGGGCAGGAAGGGGGTGAAAGTGCCATGTATTGAAGTGGTTAATGTAGTATTATAGTTTGTATTTGAGGATGAGAGTTTAGTTCCAAATAAACAGCGGAAAATAGTGAAAGTCTAATTTGGCTGGACATCATATGACGGAGTCTGACGGAGACTCTTTACCACGTTATTGTATGTTTCTCAAATCACAGCTTATCACGGTGTAAATGGGAAGAGCCTTATATCGGCTTTTCCTCACTCGTGTCTGACAGATTTGAGTAGAAAAGAGCAGATCAGCTGTTCTCCTGACTGGGGGGGTTCTGCGCTGATTTATCAACGCAGCCCCCCTAAGGATGCCCACTCAGGACCACCAGGTCTGCCACCCACGTCCACCAGGGATGCCGATCTGTGGCCAAAAATGCCAATTAGTGCCCATCGGTAATGCCTGCCAGTGGCTCCTTTACAGTGATGCCCATCAGTGCCATCTATCAGTGCTGCATATTAGTGCCCCTCTGTGCAGCCTCATCAGCGCCCATCAGTGAAGGGGAAAACTTGTTTACAAAATTTTATTTTTACAGAAACAAAAATTCCTTTTTATTTTTCAATTTTTTTTTCTTTTTTTATTTAGCAAAAAATAAAAAATAAAACAGGGGTGATCAAATACCACCAAAAAAAGGGTCTATTTGTGGGAACAAAATGATAAAATTTAGTTTGGGTACAGTGTTGCATGACCACGTAATTGTCATTTAACCACTTCGGGTGACACGAGCACTTCGAGTGACACGTGCGGGCACGCGCGCGACCCCGCTCCTTCTGAAGGACGTTCCTGAACGTCCTATCAGAAGTAGACGGCTCCCACCCGGCCGTATATGTGCATTGGCCGGGTGGGAGCCGTCTACTTCTGATAGGACGTTCAGGAACGTCCTTCAGAAGGAGCGGGATCGCGCGCGCGCGTGCCCGCACAGCGGCGCGATCCCGATGTGCTCCTGTCACCCGGACACGGCGCATCTCAGATCGGCAGGAGGGCTCTGTAATTGGCCCTCCTGATCACATGACGACCGTGTCCAATCACGGCCGTCATGTGATGTAAACAAACAGCCGGTTGCTAGGCAATCGGCTCCTCCTCTCCTCACACAGAAGTCATTGCTGAGGAGAGGAGAGCAGATCGCTGCAGCCGGCTGGTGATCAGTGAGTATGAGCTGTTTTTACAGCTTTTTACTCACTGATCACCAGTCTAGTATAAACACACAACACACCACACAGTATAAACACAGTCCCCACACATGTCCCCAAATAATAAAAACACATGTCCCTAATAATAAAAACATGTCCCCCACATATGTCCAACTAAAATCACATGTCCCAATGATTATCTGCACACATATGTACGTGATCACCTGCACACATATGTACATGATCATTTGCGTACATATGTCCGTGATCACACAAACCAATTATTATACACTTAATGGAATTTTTTTTTACCAAAAACATGTAGCAGAATACATTTTGGCTTAAATTTATGACAAAATTTGATTTTATTGGATTTCTTTTAAAATAGAAAAAAGAAAATATTGTTTTTTTCCCAAATTTCCGCTTTTTTGCGCTTATATCGCAAAAAATAAAAACCAGAGTCGTGAATAAATACCACCAAAATAAAGCTCTATTTGTGCGAACAAAATGATAAAAATGTAATTTGGGTACAGTGTAGCATGACCGCGCAATTGTCACTGAAAGCGCTAGAGCGATGAAAGCTGAAAATTGGGCTGGGAAGGAAGGGGGCGAAAGTGCCCTGTATTGAAGTGGTTAAAAAAAGGACAGAGCTGAAAGCTGAAAATTGGCCAAGTCAGACTCGGGTACATACACTAGCTGCATTTAGGAGTTTTTAACAAATTCATAATTACACTAATTATTGTGGTCCATCAGTCTGCTAAACTATAAACTAGTAAATAAGGCACTTTCATTATAAACGTATTCTGTCATTAATCTTTATAATATCTCTCTTCAGTGCTGGTGCTGCCCATAACTAAAGTGGTACCAGAATGTATGGTCTAATGCTCTAGTGACATATTTCCAATTCCCTTTTGCAGGCTTGTTCCAACTATACGTTACTTTCCTCTAAGGATGCATTGCATACGAGCCTTGACTCTGCTTTCGGAGAGTACTGGAGTTTTCATACCGGTGTTGCCTTTTATTCTGGAGGTAAATTATTTTCTCATTTTGGTTTAATGTTTTAACAGTGCGTGCTAAACAGGTACATATAGTAGGTGTGTGCCCACTCCATTTTGTTATAATCTAAGACCCTTTTCATACTGACAATGGGCTGCGTTTAACCCCCTCTAGTGGCCGAAGAAAGGGTTAATAGCGCTCGAAAAACATCGCTGCCAAAGTGTTTTGCAGGCGCTTCGGCAGTGCCCATTCATTTCAATGGGCGGTGGAGGAGTGGTGTATACAGCGCTCCTCCATAGCCCCAAAGACGCTGCTTGCAGGACTTTTTCTAATGTACTGCAAGCGCAATGCCCCAGTGTGAAAGCACTCAGACTCTCACACTGGGGCTGCAGCGGAGGAGATTTTCAAGTGCTGTTTTTAGGCCAGAAGTGCCTGAAAACCTCCCCAGCGTGAAAGGGGTCTAATGGTTTTATCCTTTTTTTTTTTTCTTACCAGGGAATAAGTAACATTTTAAAACCCAAACAAACATCTCAGATCTTCAAAATTGCTGTCAGTGATGGCTCTCTTGGGGCATTGTAAAGTTATATCAAATCATAGGTAGTAAACGTAGAAGTTATGTATTTATTTCAGCTTAAACAGCATTACATTCCATCCTGTACAATCCATATCATCTGTTACACATATAGTATTATACCTCTATATATTGTCCTCTGAGATACAAACCTCAAACAATAAGCTAAATCTTGACCTGTCCTCCAAGAATTGAGAAAGATTAAGGAAAAAAAGAGAAGAACCTGTACATATGGATATTGGCATGTCTAAATTTTAGGATTGGCCCTTTTAACCATAAACCAGCATGTCTTTCAATTGGAGTAATCTCTCTGATAAGTATGGTGTCCTGGTGTTCAAGATGCATTGTGTTGTTTGAGACATACTGTAGGTACTAGACCAGGAACATATAACCATACACTTCAGAGGTCCTCAAACCTCTGAGGACAACCCCTATGTTGAAAAACATTTGTTTTTCAATCCTTGGAGAGGGTGAGATTTACATGGATTCTCTCTGGACACAAAAAAGATCATTGGGACTGCTCTGTGCAAAACAATTGAACAGAGCAGGTAAGTATAACATGTTATCTAGCTAAAAAAAAAAAAAAAAAATTACAATCTTTAGAATCACTTTAAATATTTAGGTAATAAGTTATGCTATGTGAATTTATCATAAATGAATAAAAAGATGATTTGTCTCAACCGTCCAACTGCCACTTTTACTGGATAGCTTGGTCTGTTAAAGGGAGTTGAAAAATACCAGACTTACTGGCCGAATTACCAGGTGAAACAAAAGGGAACAATAAAGATCTAAGAAGTGGTAAGCTGCAATATAATTTTCCCTTTCGTTCATTGACGGAACCAGCACCTAGGCAGAAACATAAAAACAGCAAAACTGTACAGTACCGCCCAGGGGGCGGTCCTACTGGCTATAGCCCCTTTGGATGCTTTTGCTGAGGTGGCTGGCAGCCATTTTTTAGTATCCTCAGATCTGTTATACTCTAGCGCTGGGGGCTGGTTAAACCTGGAACAGCGCAAAACTGACACAGAACACCTTGTGGCAGGCAGAGGGGAGAGTGGACGATGGCAGCACAGCGCAGTACCTAGGCAGGGGGGGGCCCCCTGCGGGGGGGGGCCCCTCAGTCTATGGCAGCTAGGAGGGTGGGCATTTTTTGTGGCTTGCCCTAGGTCCCTAAGGGTGACAGGCGAGAGTGGGTCAGCATGGCGTCAGAAGCTGGCACTTCTTCCCCAGACATCCCTGTTATAGCAACCGGTTCCCCTGCATCTGCGGTGCCTATGGACGCTCTGTCGGCGGTCCTGAAGTCTTTTGTTGCCAGGGTGGAAGCGGGATAAAAAAACGCCCCCCCCCCCCCTCCCCCTACCTGTATTGGGGAAAGCTCTGATTCAGACTCGGTTCCTGCTGTGACAGTAGTGCTGCGTCACCTTATTTAACTAAAAAGCTGGTCTGCGGACCAGGCATCTAAGAACGCGCTGGCGGATTTGATCTGCTTTTTCAAGGTGAGAGGCTGTTTGGAGCCTCGCTGGATGACATTATTAAGAATGTTACTGGGGCAAAGAGTAGGGCAAAGAAACGGTAAGGAGCCGCGCTGTAGGCAGGGGCCCTCCTTTTACGCTCAGAAGTGGATTTTTCGTCAGCCCGGGTCGGCAGGTAAGCATTCCCAGTCCAACAAGATGCCCGCTGAGGGACAAAAGTGTCTCAGGTTCGCAAACTGAACAAGCCTGCAAAAAGGGGTCTGTCCGGTCCTGGATCTCAAGGCCCTCAATGGCTTTGTGAAGGTTCAAAGGTTCAGGATGGAATCTGTTCGTTCCGTGGTCGCTGCACTCCATCAGGGGGCTTTTTTGGCATCTTTGAACAACAAGGATGCCAGCTTGCATGTCCCCATATGCGCCAGGCATGAGAGGTTTCTACGATTTGCGGTTGGGGACGAGCGATTTGTAGCTCTCCCCTTTGGCCTAGCGACGGCGCCAAGGGTCTTCACCAAGGTGCTAGCCCCAATTCTGGCATTGCTAAGACAAAGAGGGATCGCAGTGGTGGGTTACCTGGACGATCTCCTCCTGAGAGCAGCTTCTGCCTCAGAATGAAGGGAGGATGTAGCGATCACCATACAGACTCTCCGGGAGTTTAGTTGAGTGTTGATCCTTCAGAAGTCGGTGTTGGTTTCGACTCAGCGCCTGGAGTACCTGGGGTTGATTCTGGACTCCTCAGAGGTGAGAGTTTTTCTCCCTTTGGACAAGCTGAAGACTCTTCAATCAGCGGTGCAGTTGTTGGTGTCCCGCCGGTGGTCGTCGCGTTTCTGCATGCGAGTTCGAGGCGGTACCGTATGTGCAGTTCCACACTCGAGTCTTGCAGAAAGAGATTGTGTCCAAATGGGACAAATCTCTGACATCCCTGGATTGTCAAATTCGGGTGAGCCAGCTAGTCAGGGATTCCCTTCTCTGGTGGCTGAGGTCTCCGGGCCTTCGGTCCGGGAAGTCATTCTTTCCTCTTCATTGGACGGTGATCACAACGGACGCCAGTCTGACCGGCTGGGGGGGAGTTTGGGGCGTACGGTTGGCCCAGGGTAGCTGTACGCAGGAAGAATCCTGCCTACCGATCAATGTGCTGGAGCTTCGGGCGATCAGGCAGTGCCTCTCCACATGGTCGCAGAGATTACAGGGGCATCAGGTCAGGATCCAGTCAGACAACACCATGGCGGTGGCATATGTCAACCATCAAGGAGGGACAAGGAGCTTGGCTGTAGCACAGGAGGTCGCTCGCATCCTACAGTGGGCAGAGCGTCACGTGCTGGCTCTGTCAGCCATATACATTCCGGGCATACAAAACTGGCAGGCGAACTACCTCAGTCACCAGCTGCTGGACCAGGGGGAATGGTCGCTGCATCTGGAAGCATTTCAGCTCATTTGCCTAAGGTGGGGCATGGCAGATGTCTCTCTTGGCCTCTCGGCTCAATCGGGAGGTACAGAGGTTTGTGGCCAGGTCAAGAGATCCCTGGGCGGACACATCAGGCGCGTTGGTGGCTCCATGGGGGCATTATCGGCTGATTTATGCCTTCCCCCACTCAGACTCCTATCTCGTCTGCTACGCAGAGTGGAGGCTGAGGGGATTCCGGTGATTCCGATTGCCCCAGATTGGCCTCGACGTCCTTGGTACATCAACATAGTCAGAATGGTAGACAGAGTTTAACCACTTCAATACAGGGCACTTAAACACCTTCCTGCCCAGACCAATTTTGAGCTTTCAGCGCTGTCGCACTTTGAATGACAATTGCGCGGTCATGCTACACTGTACCCAAATGAAATTTTTATCATTTTTTTCCCACAAATAGAGCTTTCTTTTGGTGGTATTTGATCACCTCTACGGTTTTTATTTTTTGCGCTACAAATAAAAAAATACCGAAAATTTTGAAAAAAAAAATGTTTTTTTTGTTTCAGTTTCAAAACTTTGTAAATAAGTATGTTTTCTCCTTCACTGATGGGCACTGATGGGGCTACACTGATGGGCACTGATAAGGTGGCACTGATGGGCACCAATGTGGCACCAATGAAGCGGCACTGATAGGCGGCACTGATAGGCGGCACTGATAGGCGGCACTGATGGGCGACACGGATGGGCGACACGGATGGGCGACACGGACTGACACTGATAGGTGGCACAAATTGGCACTGATAGCTGGCACGGATGGGCGGCACGGATGGGCATGGATAGGCGGCACAGGTGGGCATGGATAGGCGGCACAGGTGGGCATGGATAGGCGGCACAGGTGGGCATAGATAGGCGGCACAGGTGGGCATGGATAGGCGGCACAGGTGGGCATGGATAGGCGGCACAGGTGGGCACTCATAGGCGGCACAGGTGGGCACTCAGGCGGCACAGGTGGGCACTCAGGCGGCACAGGTGGGCACTCAGGCGGCACAGGTGGGCACTCATAGGCGGCACAGGTGGGCACTCATAGGCAGCATCGTTGTTATAGTAATGGATGCCAATCAGTGCCAAACAATAATGCATGCCAATCAGTGATGCCCATTGTGGCCACTGATTGGCATCCATTATGGGCACTGATTGGCACCCATTGTGCTGACTGGCACCCTGGTGGTCTAGGGAGGATTATGTATTTTTATTACCTTTTCCCTGGTGGTCTAGTGGTGTCCCTGGTGGTCCAGTGTGGGCATCCTCGGGGGGGCTGTGCTGATAATCGATCAGCACAGACCCCCCCTGTCAGAGGAGCAGCCGATCGGCTCTCCTCTACTCGCGTCTGACAGACGCGAGTGAGGGAAAGCCGATCACCGGCTCTTCCCATTTACACTGTGATCAGCCGTGATTGGACACGGCTGATCACATGGTAAAGAGTCTCCGTCGGAGACTCTTTACCGAGATCGTAGTTGCCGGGTGTCAGACTGACACCCCGCAACTACGATCGCCGCGATGCGCGCCCCCGGGGGCGCGCAGCGGCTTATTATCCTAATCACGTCATATGACGTCCGGTTAGGATAATGAAACCACTTTGCCGCCGTCAATTTGTAATAGGGCGGGCGGCAAGTGGTTAAAAGACTCATAACTTGCCATTTAAACTCTGTTTGGCCTTCCCCATTTTAGAGCAGGCAGACGTTTTATCATGTTTTTTTTTTTTTTTTTCCTCTGAGACCCGTGGAATGATACTAAAGAGAAGGTAGTCAGTTTATTCAGTAGCTCTGTGCTATACACATGATTAGACATTCTTTCTTGTGTACTTACTGGGCATTACCAATGCTACGGAGTGACCACAGGCACGGTGGGGGCAAGTGGAGATTGGTCCTGCCCCACCCACTTTCAGGTTTCCTCAATGTGATGTGTAACATAACTGATTACAAGCCAAGTTTGATATGCCAATTCGGGGCCATGACCTACCTTTATGGGGAGAGTTGACATTCGTAAGCTTCTTTGTGTGTCTATTTTTAATTTTGACATGCTGTTTACACTGAAGGTAAACGCTCATGCATTATTATCAAATGAGCAGTTTGGATTGTCCAAGTTGTGTCCATTTTATTTAACCGCTTCTGGACCGCCCCACGTATATATACTGTGGCAAGGCGGCCCTTCAGCACAAAACCACGTACCTAGTACGTGATCTTCTTTTCTGGGTCTGGGGGAAACATGCGTGCTGCCAGCGATCGGCTCCCACTTGGACACAGTGGGAGCCAATCAGCGGGTCTAGTGGAACACCCTGTTCGCGTCACCCGGCGAAAAGGCAGAACAGCAGTCTGCGTATGTAAACAAGGCATATTGCTGTTCTTTCAGAGTAGAAGATGGAGATCTTATGTTTCTGCTAAGCAAGAACACGAATCTCTGTCTTCCCCAAGCCAAAGCACCCCCCATACAGTAATGCACTCCCAGGAGGCTCATTGAACCCTTTGATTGTTTTTTTATTTTATTTATATTTTACCAAAAATACGTAGTAGAATACATATTGGCCTAAATCAGGGGTCTCAAACTGGCCCCCCACCAGCTGTTGCTAAACTACAAGTCCCATGAGGCATTGCAAGGCTGACAGTTACAAGCATAACTCCCATGGGCTGAGGCATGATGGGACTTGTAGTTTTGCAACAGCTGGAGGGCCGCCAGTTTGAGACCCCTGGCCTAAATTAATGAAGAAATTGCATTTTTTTTTTACATTTTTAAAAAAAAATTTAATTGGATGTGTTTTATAGCAGAACGTAAAGAATATTGTGTGTGTGTGTGTTTTTTTTTTTATTGTCTGTCTTTTTTTGTTTATATTGCAAAAAATAACTGCAAAGGTGATATATATAAAAAAAAATCACGTTCAAACGCATGTTAAATAGGAGTCGGTACACACCTGCCATCATTTAAAGTGTCTCTGATTAACCCCCAAAAAAGTTCAGCAGTTCTAGTAGGTCTTTCCTGACATTTTCTTAGTCGCAACCTACAGAAAAAGCCATGGTCCACAGAGAGATTCCAAAGCATCAGAGATATCTCATTGTTAAAAGGTATCAGTCAGGAGAAGGGTACAAAAGAATTTCCAAGGCATTAGATATACCATGAAACACAGTGAAGACAGTCACCAAAATATGGCACACCAGTGACATTAACGAGAACTGGATGTCCCTCCAAAATGAATGAGAAAACGAGAAGGGATGTCTTGCGTATAGCCCAACATGTTTCGGAATGAACAATGTGTATTCCTTCATCATGGAAGATTATGTCTGGGTGACTTTAATTCTCATTGTCTGAAATGTAAACATAGTCTCATGATAATCACACTGTAAAGCATGATGTGAATGTGGCAAGCAATATAAGAGTATACATTTGGTATATAATATATGTGACCATTCTAATACTCACATGATGATTCATAGTACAATAACCAAAAAAGGAAACACAGGGAATAAAATCAATGGAGAATCCCAAAGTGAAGCAGTCCGCAGAGCAGCAGATGGGTGGGCACACATCCCAGGATGAACAAGCTGCAAACATCCACAAGAAAAGCCTTGTAGGCTACACCAACCAAAAAGGTATCAATATCTAAAGCAAAAATAAATAAATAAATGGAAGAGCAGATTAACACATACATCCTAAACTTAAACTTATAGTTTAGGAAGTATGTGTTAAAGAGGAAGTAAACCCTGGTGAGTTTACTTCCTCTTTTGATTACCTGCAAAGGTAAAGCATAATGGACTACTATGCATCGCATAGTAGTCCATTATGTGTCACTTACCTGACACAGGAGCCAGGGAAGTCACCGCTGTCCCCTGTAGTCCGGAGCGGCCATCTTCTCGGTGGGTCTCGCTGCTCCGGCGCTGTCACTCGTGGCATATCGCCGTTGACAGCAGCACGCTCAGTGCGCCTGCGCTCCGTGGTCTACTGCACATGCGCCGTAGACAGCGGTGCCTGTCTTTCGGCAAATATCTCCTAAACCGTATAGGTTTAGGAGATATTTCTTGGACCTACAGGTAAGCCTTAATCTAGGTTTACCTGTAGGCCAAAGTGGTTTGTAAGGGTTTACAACCACTTTAATACACTCTTCCAATTGCTTTGTTTGCTTTAGATATTGATACCTTTTTGGCTGGTGTAGCCTACAAGGTGTTTCTTGTGGATGTTTGCAGCTTTCTCATCCTGAGATGTGCGTCCACCCATCTGCTGCTCTGCGGACTACTTCAGTCACTTTGGGAGTCTCCGTTGATTCTATTCCTTGTGTTTCCTTTTTTTGTTTGTTGTACTCTGGATCATCATGTGAGTATTAGTATGGTCACATATTATATACCAAATTTATAATATTTTATATTGCTTGCTATGTTCACATTGTGCTTTACAGTGTGATTATCATGCGACTATGTTTACATTTCTGAGAATTAGTCACCCAGACATAATCTTCCCTGCTGAAGGAATACACATTGTTCATTCCGAAACATGTTGGGCTTTACGCAAGAAATCCCTATCGACTTACCACAGCTGATCTCTGATAGCACAGGGCATACTTGCCTTTTGTTGGGTTTGACAAATATGTTTTGATGTACCACTATTTTGCTTTGTTGTATGTATGTATGTATGTATGTATGTATGTGTGTGTGTGTGTGTGTGTATGTATGTATGTATGTGTATATATATATATATATATATATATATATATATATATATATATATATTATTATACAAGTTTTTCTGTTTTGTATTAATAAAAGTGGCATTATGTTGTCTTTTACTATAAAATTATCTTTATGACCATTTCGGCCTAAAAAGAGGGGGCTGCTCCAATCATGCACTACGGTGTAGGTGTACAAATCTTTTAAAGTGGAAGTAAAACTAATTTCAATCAACTGGCTGACATGCAGGGAATTATTGACAGAAGAGGCTGTTGGTCTCTTCTGCCATAAATACATGCGCAGCTCAGTGAACTTTTATGGCCCTGATCTGCGCTGCATCAATGTGATTCCCATGCGCAGTAGTGACTTCTACGTGGCCTGGCCTATTAAATGGCCGAAGGCACGGGGGACCCAGATGGAAACATGGGGGGCCTGGCGGATTGATCCCATCACAGAGCTGGAGGACAACATATGACATGCAAGTCTGTCATAATGTAGTAATATGCTGTGCATACTAGCCCACCTGGGATTGGGACTTTAGTGGACTTTACTTCCATTTTAGCAGGCTAATATAAACAGGGGTTTAATCGGTGGCAAAGCAAAATTGGCAACTGTAGCTGTTATGCACCATCTCATCCCACAAGCATCAACATTGAGATGTATCTTCGGAGTGATGAATCTGCAGCTAATCATAATCAGAAATAACAGCGCTTTCTCCCTGCACAGCGGCAGTACACCCACCCTTCTCATTTTTTGTCCCTCTCAGGAATTGCACATTTCACTTCTCCCAGACGACTTATTTAGTTTTCCATCTAGCAGGCCGTCAATCCGATATCTGGTCTGGCTCGACAAGCCAGATCCGGCAGTGACAGAGCATAAAGGGATGAGGTTTGGGTGGAGGTATTATTGATGTTCTTGGCCGCAGTCTGGCTTTTGGTAGTTGGAGGATTGAAGATGGGAAGCACCGGAGGTTTTTTCCCCTGCCTCGTGATGCTCAATCTGTCCCATAGCCAAGATGTTATTCAGTCAGTTGACGGAAATGCTTCTGCAGCTGCTAGCCCCTGTCCAGCCCACATCCTCCTGTTCCCTGCCAGCTTAGTTTCTTGAATCTGTTCCTCCCCATCCTTTCTAGGTCCCTGGCTGCTTGCATGCTGTCACTTGGATGGTCTGTTTTTTGTTTTGTTTTTTCTAAGTAAATTTTTTATTATTAGGACAGCCAGTACACACAGTAAAGATGTAAAATATAGGGCCCATAATATAAAGAGTTCAATTCACTGAGCATACTGGAAGCTTGTGATCCCTTGCTCAGCACAGGATTTCGTCAGTATAAGCAGTCAAGGTAAGGCCTCTTGCGTGCGATACTCCTGTTTGAGCATCTACGTTTTCAGACTTTTTTTTGTATGTATTTGCGCGTATTTTCGAGCATATGTATTCGCGTAAACGTATTCCCATGTTCATTCTTCTGCAGTATATAAATGAACATGTTTGTGTGCATTTGCACGCATGAGACATAAATTACTGACCAAAAATGCAGATCTTTTTTTTTATTTTTTTTTATTTTTGAAGAATGCACGACGCTCGTTTTCGTGCCTACGTGCATAGGCACATTACAATTATTGGGCTGTGTTTTAGCTCAGTAAGAAGGGGCACTTTTGCAGGTGCACACCCAGGTCCTGCTGCTGCGTCCATTGACACAGACAGCAGAACTTGGTAGCCATCTTTCGGCTATAGCGCGGACGGCAGGTGGTTAGTGACACTTTTTGCCAAACAAGTGTTGCCTTGTCTAGTAATGACCCCTATTTGAGCCGCTTTTTGTTCTGTGAACCCCTTTTAAGATTATTAAAGTGATACTAAAGTCTCTGGGGGTTTTTTTTTGTATAAAAATAACAAACATATACTTGCCTGCTCTGTATAGTGATTTTGCACAGAGCAGCCCAGATCCTCCTCTTCTCGAGTCTCTCTTTGGTGCTCCTGGCCCCTCCCACTTGTTGATTGCCTCCACAGCAAGCAACTTGCTATGTGGGCACCAGAGTCGCAGCTCCGTGTATCCATTCAAGCAAGGAGCTGTAGCCCGCCTTCGCCCCCTCTCTCCTCATTGGCTCACTGGCATCGGAGGCACTGGTGTCCGCTAACTACAGCAGTCAGAAACTCACTGGGTTTTTGACAGGTTTGATAGTTGTATTTCTTTATTTGCAGCCTATTTAAAGAGACAATTCTTGGGGTATTGTGCATGTGTTGCATAAATGTGTACAATATTTTTTCTGTCCAGATGTACATGGTTAGATGAACTGTTTAACCACTTGCTCATTGGGCACCTAAACCCATCTCCTGCCCAGACCAATTTTCAGCTTTAAAGAGGAAGTAAAGGCAATATATAAAAAAAAAAACACACCCTGTAAGGCAAAGGCATAATGAGCTAGTATGCATAGCATACTAGCTCATTATGAATAACCTACCTGAGAACGAAGCCCCCGAAGCGGTCCTCCGTCTTCGTCTTCGCCGCTGCCATGTATCCCGGAGCGACTTCCGGGTCTCGCTGCTCCGGTGCTGTGATTCGCCGGAGCCGCGATGATGTCACTCATGCGCACGGGAGACGACACAAGCAGCATATCTGCGGCCTGCCCAGTGCGCCTGCGCGCTGCTGTCTTTGGCGCATGCGCCGTAGACAGCGGTGGCTGTCTTTTTGTAAATATCTCCTAAACCGTATAGGAGATTAGTTTAGGAGATATTTCTTGGACCTACAGGTAAGCCTTAATCTAGGCTTAACTGTAGGTCAAAGTGGTTTGTAAGGGTTTACAACCACTTTAAGCGCTGACGCACTTTAAATGACAATTGCGCAGTCATACAACACTGTAGCCAAATGAGCTTTCTTTTGGTGGGATTTTTATTTTTTGTGAAAAATTTAGAAAAAAAAAATTATGTTTAATAGTTTGTTATAACATTTTGCATAGGTACATTTTTGTCCTTCATTGATGTGCGCTGATGAGGCTGCACTGGTGGGCACTGAAAGACACAGTTAAGGCGCCACTGATGGGGACAGATGAGGCCCCACTGATGGGGACAGATGAGGCCCCACTGATGGGGACAGATGAGGCCCCACTGATGGGGACAGATGAGGCGCCACTGATGGGGACAGATGAGGCGCCACTGATGGGGACAGATGAGGCGCCACTGATGGGGACAGATGAGGCGCCACTGATGGGGACAGATGAGGCGCCACTGATGGGGACAGATGAGGCGCCACTGATATTTGGCACTGTTAAGTTGGCACTGATGGGCCCGGGTGGGTGGCACTGATGGGCCCGGATGGGTGGCACTGATGGGCCCGGATGGGTGGCACTGATGGGCGGTACTGATGTGCAGTACTGTTGAGGCACTGTGGGCACTGATGGGTGGCACTGTTGCCTATTGCTACGTGCCACTGACAAGGGGGCACAGGTGGACACTGATGTCCCTCTCAAAGCCGCCAGTGATCAGCTTTTTTTTTTTCTCCTCACGCTGTCAGCGCAAGGAGGAAAAATAGCAGATTATCGGCTCTGTTGACATCACATGATCAGCTGTCATTGGCTGACAGCTGATCACGTGGTAAGGGGTCCCATCTGTGATCCAGCGAGTCTCATAGACTCGCTGATCACAGAGCGCGCCTGTGTGCTCAGGCATCGGGGGATGTCAATAGACGTACTCCTGGCAAAGCAGGTCTGCGCTGTAGCAGTCATTTGGCTATAGTGCGGATATGAAGTAGTTAATTTTTTAGAGTGTCAGCTATTGACTGGTAAATTAGTTGCATTTTATTTTAGCAGTTCCTCCTTATAAAAAAAAAACATCCTGCTTTTCTGCTTTTACCTGAGGAAAGTTGTGTCTCTTTTAATTGTCAGTGCCAAGTATATATTATATCCTAGCAATATCTGTTGTTTTTCCTTGTTAGAATGCTTAAGCCGTTAAGGACTTCTAAGGCTAGTAGGAAGGATTGAATCACTTCAAATATTTTTGTAGATTATTTTCTAGAAGAAATTGGATGGTGTGCCTAGTTTGTGGTATTGGGGACGCAGCGAATGGAGAAAGCAGGAGCTGTTAATCTGCTTGAGACTCCTCAGGTTGTAAAGTCTCCACGCCGACTATGCCCTTTTGCAACCAGACGGGAGGTTTTAAAGATTCCCTTCACTAATGGTTTTACAAGAACAATTTTCTAATTAAATGATTGAATTCACAGTGGAAGCCTCTTACTGGGCGCACCTAACAGGAAGTGTATCAGAAATGTTCCAGCAGTTAAGCAGAAAAATACCAAATCCACGTTAACCCTTGCACCCCCTAGGTTTTCCGTGCAGGTGACCATTTGGAAATCACATCTGCACAATTCAAGGGCTGCTAAACCCTGAAACCCCAGATAGTTTGCGTTTATATATTTTGATAACATATACAGATACAAATGTTAACATTGCTTCCAACTTCTCTCTAGACTTGATATGCTTGTCTGACAGTTGGGTGTCCTCCTCTAGTATGTTGTTTATCTCCTATTAGTGTGGTCAAGAAATTAAATTGGCCACCCACAGCTCGAATTCCTGCTAAATTGGCCGAAATACAGACTGCCTGTGGCTAAACCAGTGTTCCTCAACCTTTTTTTCCAGTCTCGAGGTACCCCAGTGTAAGGCTTGGATCACATTACTGCGTGCCACGGAAAACGTACACAAACGCGCTGCTCTTTAGCAGACACGCAGGAATGCCATTAGTTCTTTTTGGTACCCCCCACACATTGGCAAATGCGCCACATTAAAAAAAAAAAAAGTTGGAGATTTCTTTCCCTGCGTTTCTGTAGGTAGGACAGACCATTGAGAGAAATGGTCTGCCCTACATGCAGCACGCAGCCAAACAGATGGGAACCAAGGGCTCGTTCACATGTGAGGTTGGGGGATGGTAAAACCACAAGGTTGAACCATTTTTACCACCCCCAACTGCTTCTCTAGCGACAGAAGCAGTGGCCGAGGGTTTACATATGTTGTGCCCATGGCTGGAAGTATAGCCCTAGATGTATGGGGCTGCTCTTTAACCATTCCAAACATGCCTGCGATGCACATGGTTGTGGAGCAGTGATGCTTCATTTAGGGTGTTGAAATGGGCATAGACAAGGTGACATGTCGCCTTCTCGCTGCCTGTCAAATTTCTCTGAAATGCGATTTGAGCATGGACCGCTTTTCAGAGGGGTGGCAGTTCTGTATGTTGGACAGTATGTTACTCACTGTTATATAACTCCACTCTGAATGCTGTATATTATATAGCTCACACAACTATTCACTACAGTATTTTCATATAGACATTTATACCAGCTAATGTTCACAGCACTAGGACGTCTGATTTCTGTATCGTTTAATAAACAGCAATAGTTTTGCTAGCCAGTTTGTGTTTCTATTTTATTTTTGCCAACTAACTTATTTTAAAGTGGTTGTAAACCCTTTACAACCACTTTTTGCTACAGCTAAGCCTATAATTAGGCTTACCTATAGCTACACTGGATGTCTCCTAAACCTGCACGATTTAAGAGATATCCCCTGTATTTGCATGTGCCGACATCATCATATGTGCCGTTGCTTCAGTTAGACTGTACCATTACCGGCGGCTCCCGCGCACATGTGCGGGAGTGACATCATTGCGGCTACGGCCAGTCAGTGTCGTAGCCTGCGATACCTGGAGGTAACTCCCGGGAGCGATGATGGTTGCCAGAGCAGGGTACAAGGATGGCTGTGGGGGGCTTCGATCTCGGGTAAGTTCTTAATGAGCTAGTGTGCTATGCATAGTAGCTCATTATACATTTTTGTCTTGCAGGTTTTTTTTCAGACTAGGTTGAGTGTACAAAGCGTGCAATATCACATAAAAATCACTGAAAGTAATACTTGGCACCCAGTAGTAGTACTGTATCAAAGAAAATAGGCATTGAACCAGTTAGTAAAGGTACACTTTAATACAGGGTTCAGCAACCCCTTTCCACTTAAAGAGGAGGTCCACCCTAAAGTGGACCTTCCGCTCATTGGAACCCTCCCCCCCCTCCGGCGCCACAATTGGCACCTTTCAGGGGGGAGGGGGTGCAGGTACCTGTACAGTACAGGTATCTGCTCCCACTTCCGGCGTAGATTCTGCAGAAGGTACGCCCCTTTCCACAGAATCTACGCCCCTTTCCGAAGGTCCCCCGCTGCCTGCTGGGAAACACACGGATCCCAGAGACAGCGGGGACCATCCTTATTGCGCAGCGCGACTCGCGCATGCGCAGTAGGGAACCGGAAAATGAAGCCAAAAGGCTCCACTTCCTGATTCCCATACCCAAGATGGCGGCGGCAGCACCCGAGAGACAATCGAGAGATCGGCTTCGGGTGCCGACATCGCGGGCGCGCTGGGCGGGTAAGTGTCATTACTTTAAAAGTCAGCAGCTGCAGTATTTGTAGCTGCTGGCTTTTAAAAAACGGTGGACTCCCGCTTTAAGGGCTAGATTTAATGTATGTAAATGCATGGAGGGCAACATTCACCTGCTAATAAATTAAGATCATAATGATAACATAGTAATAACAGTACAGGTTCACCTCACTTTAAGGTGCTTCACTAATACAAAGCCAGTTCACCCTGAGGGAGCATGTGGCTGGTTATTCGGATCTTACTGCCCCCTCCCCCATCCTGGCACCCAATGGTGGCTGACGCCAGCCCTGCCAGCCAGCATGGTCTGGAGATGGGGGTGATGGTATCCCTAATAGGGCCCCCCCATTACAGTGTTTTCTGTACCCCATAGCAGTGTCCTCTGTCCAACTTCACATCACTCCCATATTATTTGCCCCCCCCCCCCCCCCCCCCTGTAAGTACGTTTCCTGTCCCCAAGATTGTGTCCTCTGTACTCCCCATATTGTCCTCTACCCCCGCCACCCCACACACACTGTGTAGGTAGAACTCTCTTACCTTACACAGGTGTACCATGAGCAGAGATCGATATCACAGGGCTGGATGGGGGTGAGAACTGCTGCTTAACTTTTCATATTAACAGGCTGGTGATTGGTTGCTAGGATCGCCCGGCAACTAATCGCTTGCTGTGTAATGTGAAAAGTTAACTCCAGCGGTTCCTGCCCCCATCCAGCCCTGTGATACTAGCCGCTGTCCAGTGAAAACGACAGTGGCAAAAATGTCCCCGGGCCGAGTGCCCGTGAATCACCGGTGCTGACTGGGCCAGACATCTAGCGGTGGCAGGCTGCGGATTTCCGACCCCTGCTTTAATATATTGTCACCAGATATGATTGGTAATGAAGTAAGCATAGAAATGGGTTAATAATGGTATTAACACAATTTAGAATGCAGGACAATGAGTGGTAAGGACTAGAAATGACACTTGGCGTTCAGATCAGCTTAAACAATAGCAAGTTCACCCAAAGTAGAGCAGTGAGCAATAATTGAGCTTGGTTTACTAAATTACGAAATATACTGCCAAAGCGCATTGAATATGACTATACTTGGCCAAGATGACTGGATGTGCGCTGTATATAGAAATGAAGGGAACAAATGGGGCTTGCAGAATGGTTTTATGGGAGACACAGTCCTTTATGTTCTTCTGCTGGCTATCGTTGGGGCCCTTTATGAAGCATTGGTGCCATTAACAACAGTTTTAGTAAACCAGCATGCAGTATAGGTGTAGTAAGCATACAGCAAAGGTGACATATAGGTGAGGCGTTCTTAACTACTCCATGCAAAATCCATACGTCAGTAATTTGATGCTAAATACCGGGGTTATGGCAGCAGCTAGCTGCCATAACTCCATCGTTTTCCGGAACACCGTGCGTTTCTCTTTATGTTTAAAAGTGCTGTCTGTGGTGGACTTGCCGCAAGATCACTTTTATTGGCAGTGGGAGAGGTGCCCACCCCCCCTCCCGCCGCACTTCGGTCATCTCCACCGCTTACCAAACCCGCCGGTAGCGGCGGAGACAATTGTGTCCTCTCCCGTGGATGCCTGGCTGCCGACAGAGCTCCATGGCATGGGAGGGCAGAAGCGACGTCAAACGTCGCTTCCATCCAAAAAAAGGAGAATTTTTTTTTTAATTACATTTTAGTGTGAATATGAGATCTGAGGTCTTTTTGACCCCAGATCTCATATTTAAGAAGTCCTGCCATGATTTTTTTCTATTACAAGGGATATTTACATTCATTGTAATAAGAATAAAAGTGAAAAAGTGATCCAAATGTATTTATTTTTTTAAATTGTCAAAAAAATGTAAAGTAAAATAAGAAAAATTTATTATTTTTAAAGCTCCTCGTCCCGACGAGCTTGTGCGCAGTGAGTAGTGCCCGCATATGA
Source organism: Lithobates pipiens (assembly GCF_037356315.1). NCBI lineage: Eukaryota > Metazoa > Chordata > Amphibia > Anura > Ranidae > Lithobates > Lithobates pipiens. Next base: position 192,065,249 of record NW_027507788.1, on the reverse strand, counting down.
AAACAGTGTTCAAACCACACATGTGAGGTATCGCTGCGATGTTAGAGCGAGAGCAATAATTCTAACCCTCTGTAACTCAAAACTGGTAACCTGTAGACATTTTTAAACATCGCCTATGGAGAGTTTTAAGGGTAAAAGTTTGTCACCATTCCACGAGCAGGCAAAATTTTTAAGCATGACATGTTGGGTATCAATTTAATCGGCATAACATTACTGTTGTTTTATTTTTTAATTAAAAAAAAGTGTATTTTTCCTAAGTGCGCTTGTAAGACTGCTGCGCAAATACGGTGTGACAAAGTATTGTAAAAACTGCCATTTTATTCTTTAGGGTGTTAGAAAAAAATATATAATGTTAGGGGGTTTAAAGCAATTTTCTAACAAAAAAAGGATTTTAAAGTGGTTGTAACCCCTCCCCCACGACTTTGTCCCATGTAAATCAGCCTTACTTGATTAGTATTGTTGTAATCCTTGTTGTTCTGTAGAATGAAGTCACTGAGCATGCCCAGATCTCCCCTGATTTAAGGCACACGCTATGTGCTCATCTATCTGTTATCAGGACTTCCTATAGCACAACACTGAACGCTAATCACTCAGAGCTTCCTCTTACACACCATGTGACCTGACATACAGTCTAAACTTGGCCATTACTGAAGCCTTATCAGTTGAAGCTGATAAGTCTGACAAAGGCAAACATTAGACATCGGCACAAGTAAATGCTATGAAATAAACAAGTAAGCTATGAACAGGGAAGCAAGGTTGCCATAGAAACGATGGATTGAGAAGGAGGCTTGGTTAACAGTACAGGAAGTGCTCAATGTAAGGGCGGAAATACACTCCACTGTGGACTCAGGAAACAATACTTAAGATGGCGCTGCCTAACCCCTGGAAACAAGTTTTTTTTCTTTAAACATTAGGTAATATGCGATTTGGGCTGGATTACAGTGGCTATAGTCTGATAATGACTTATTATAATGGACTAAATGAAAAGAAGCATCAGAGTGGGAGAGTTTACTTCCTCGTTAACTTGTTAATAACAAGTGTAAAAAAAGAGTCTCGGGGCTGAAGTGGTTAATATCCTGCCTCCTGTAACTCCCTACTAGAAGTGTGAACAATAGGTCCTCCCACTGTTTTTTATTCTTGCTTTTAATGCTAACATCACATTGGCGCAGCTTAAACCGGTAGTAAACTTGTTATAATTTAGTTTTTACATCTGGGCCCCCCTGCAGCTTTATGCAATAATGTGACACTGTTATGAAACCTGTCAAAAGATGCCTCCAGCACTGCGCTGTCAATATGGGGGCGCTTCCATCTTTATGCGGTTTTCCTTCAGGGTTCGCTCTGTTCGGCCGCTTGAATGGCCGGGTCATGATGACGTCACTCCCACACATGCACAAGGGAATCACATCACCATGCCACAGAGCAAGTACTGTAATGAACTCTGAGCTATGCATTTACGACAGTGTACATTACCGCTGATGTGCAGGAGGAAGACTCAATCTCTTCTGCCGTAAAAATACTGCCTGTCGGTTTTTTTATTTTTTATTTTTACTTTGGTTTCCTGTTTCTTCATGTGGACCTGTGGCAGTGGGCTCCCCTTATGATTTCCATGACCGGTGCCTATAGAAAGGTAACTCGGGAAACGAGAGTAAATAAAGTCCATCCCATAGTGATTTTTAGAAGTTTATGACAATTTATTTCTTGTCACCCTTTAACCACACGTCTAGGGAATTCCAATTGAGATTCAATGGGATAACATGCTGTGTGAAAAAAGGGGCTGATATAGAAATATAAGTTTGAATACCTCTCAAAACAAACAACTCTTGGTCCTTACAAGCCCTTTGGTAAGCTGGAGTTTTGTTAATGGCTGTTGAAAGTGCTGCTTATCATTGTAAAGTTGTACACAGCCCAGTTCTCACTATTAGTGCTCAATTCAGAATCAGGCTGTATAAGGCCCTTTTTAGCCCTCCCATTAAAAAGGCGCACTGATTGGCTCAGGGATTGACTGATAATGCTAGGCTGAAGAATGGTATACTCAGCAAGCGTGGCATTCTAGTCCTTGGGCACTTTATTGTAGCCTTCAGTTCCATGGTGAGAGTACTAAATACTGATTGATCAATGCTAAAGCTGCTTAACCACTTCAGCCCCAGACCAATTGTCAGCCTAAGGACCAGAGGTATTTTACAATTTCGCACTGCACTGCTTTAACTGGTAATTGCGCGGTCATGCAATGTTGTACCCATACGAAATTTGCATCCTTTTCTTCCCACAAATAGAGCTTTCTTTTGATGGTATTTGATTGCCTCTGCGATATTTATTTTTTACGATATAAAAGGAAAAAAATAAAATAAAAGATATTTTCTACTTTTTCTTATAAGAAAAATCGAATGAACAAAATTTTAGTCCATACATTTAGGCCAAAATTTATTCAGCCACATGTCTTTAGTAAAAAAAAAATGTCAATAAGCGTATATTTATTGGTTTGCGCAAAATATAGCGTCTACAAACTAGAGTACATTTTCTGGAATTTACACAGCTTTTAATTTTGACTGCCTAGCTCATTTCTTGAGGTGCTAAAATGGCAGGGCAGTACAACCCCCCCCCCCCCCCCCCCAAAATGACCCCATTTTGGAAAGTAGACACCCCAAGGAAATTGCTGAGGGGCATGTTGAGCCCATTGAATATTTTTTTTTTTTTTGTCCCAAGTGATTGAATAATGACACAAAAAAAAAAAGTTTACAAAAAGTTGTCACTAAATGATATATTGCTCACACATGCCATAGTTATATGTGGAATTGCACCCCAAAATATATTCTGCTGCTTCTCCTGAGTACGGGGATACCACATATGTGGGACTTTTTGGGAGTCTAACCGCATACGGGACCCCGAAAACCAATCACTGCCTTCAGGATTTCTAAGGGTGCAAATTTTTGATTTCACTCCTCACTACCTATCACAGTTTCGAAGGCCATAAAATGCCAAAATAGCACAAAACCCCCCCAAATGACTCCATTTTGGAAAGTAGACACCCCAAGCTATTTGCTGAGAGGCATGTTGAGTCCATGAAATATTTTATATTTTGCCACAAGTTGCAGGAATATTAAAACATTTTTTTTTTTTTTTTTTTGCACAAAGTTGTCACTAAATTATATATGGCTCACACATACTATGGGCATAAGTGAAATTACACCCCAAAATAAAATCTGCTGCTTCTCCCGAGTACGAGGATACCACACTGGGGGACTTTTTATTCAGTATAGTTTAGTATAGTTTGTAATAGAGGTCGACCGATATATTGGCTGATATTTGGCGTTTTTTTAATTAATCGGCCTCGGCCGATTGTGCTGATAAAAAGGCTGATTATAACTTCAATGCGACTTGCAAATGACTCCTGTAATTGAAGTCAATGCAAGTTACCTAAAGACTTCCAACTTGTTTCTCCTCTCTGGGCAGCCTGCCAAGAAAAGACCAAAGAGATGCAATGTTTCTACTTATCAATGAACTGAACTCCCTGTGTAGGAGTTCTCAGTTTAACCATTTAAAGACTAAATCTTTTCTGAAACCTGTTGCTTACAAGTAAAAATCCTGTATTTTTTGCTACAAAATCACAACCCCCAAAAATTATGTATATATTTTTTTTTAGCAGAGGCCCTAGGGCTGTGATGGCGAACCTTGGCACCCCAGATGTTTTGGGACTACATTTCCCATGATGCCCCACTACACTGCAGAGTGACAGAGCATCATGGGAAATGTAGTTCTAAAACATCTGGGGTGCCAAGGTTCGCCACCATTGCTCTAGGGAATAAAATAGCGGTTGTTGCAATATTTTATGTCATACGGTATTTGTGCAGCGGTCTTTCACACGCAGTTTTTTTTTGAAAAAAAAAATACACTGATTAAAAAAAAAAAAAAAAACAGTAAAGTCAGCCCATTTTTTTCGTCCAAAAATTTTGATTACCCGTTTTTTAATATTTAATCGTTTTTTTTAAATCTAAATTATACATGCAAGTGAACTAATTGGAGGTTTGTTTTGTTTAATACATTTTTAAATGTAAGAAATTTTCTGTATTACTTAAGGCTGCTTTCACACTGGAGTGGGCAGGTGTTGACGGTAAAATGCTGCTAGTTTTTAGCGGCGCTTTACCGTCATTTTAGCGGCGCTGTTCGGCTGCTAGCGGGGCACTTATAACCCAGTTAGCGGGCGAGGAAGGTGTCAAATGCGCCCGTGAAATGCTGCTGCCAAATCGCATTGCAGGCGCTTCGGCAGCAGTGCCCATTCATTTCAATTGGCAGGAGTGGTGGAGGAGCGGTATACACCACTCCAAAGATGCTGCTTGCAGGACTTTTTTTAACCACTTGCTTACTGGGCACTTAAACCCCCCTCAGTCCCAGACCAATTTTCAGCTTTCAGCGCTGATGCACTTTGAATGACAAATTGCGCGGGCATACAACACTGTACCCAAATGAAATTTTTATCATTTTTTTCCCACAAATAGAGCTTTCTTTTGGTGGTATTTAGTTACAGCTCGGAGTTTTATTTTTTGCTAAACAAACAAAAAAAGATGCAAAAAAAATAAAAAAATAAAAATCATGTTTTAATAGTTTGTTATAAAATTTTGCAAACGGGTCATTTTTCTCCTTCATTGAAGTGCGCTGATTAGGCGGCACTGATAGGCTGCATTGGTGGGCACTGATGGGCTGCATTGGTGGGCACCGATGGGCTGCATTGGTGGGCACTGATGGGCTGCATTGGTGGGCACTGATGGGCTGCATTGGTGGTCACTGATAGGCTGCACTGGTGGGCACTGATAGGCATAGTTAAGGCGGCACTAATAGGCACAGATAAGGCGGCACCGATGGGCACAGATAAGGCGGCACTGATGGGCAAAGATGGGCACAGATAAGATGGCACAGATGGGTGGCACGGATAAGTGGCACGGATGGGTGGCACGGATGGGCACTGATAGGTACCACAGATTGATGGGCACTGATAGGTGGCACTGATAGGTGGCTCTGATAGGTGGCACTGCTGGGCACTGATGGGCGGCACTGCTGGGCACTGATGGGCGGCACTGCTGGGCAGCACCTTTGAGGCAGATTGGGTGGCACTGTGGATGGCACTGTGGGGTGGCACTGTGGGTGGCACTATGGGCACTGACGGGGGGCACTTACTTTTGCTTTTTATTTTACTTCAGGATGGCACTGCGGGAGGCAGGTGGGCACTGGCAGGTGGCAGGTGGTCCCTTGTATTGATGGCCGTGATCGGCTTTTTTTTCTCCTCGCGCTGTCAGCGCGAGGAGGAATAATAGCCGATTACCGGCTCCGTTCTATCACATGATCAGCTGTCATTGGCTGACAGCTGATCACGTGATAAGGGGTCGGGATCGACCCCTTGCACGGATCGGTGATCAGGCGAGTCTCATGGACTTGCCGATCACAGAGCGCGCCGCGCGCGCCCCTCAGGGGGCGCGCAGGCCGCTCGTAACCGGGACGACGTCAATAGACGTAGTCCCGGAAATGTAGGTCCGCGCTAATGCTGTCATTTGGCAATAGCGCGGTACCGAAGTGGTTAATGTCCTGCCAGCGCATCGCCTCAGTGTGAAAGCACTCGGGCTTTCACACAGACTGCAGGGGAGCCATTTTGCAAGCAGGTTTACATTTTGCCCAAAAGCACCTGAAAAACGCCCCAGTGTGAAAGGTGTCTGTTAGATTTTTATGAGATGAAGGGGGGGAAAAAAAAATCAGCCTAACATATCTGCCCAAGAAAATAAGCATCATATATCGGCCACCGCGATTTCTAAATATCGACATCGGCCAGAGAAAAACCCATATCGGTCGACCTCTAGTTTGTAATCCATATACAGTATCTCACAAAAGTGAGTACACCCCTCACATTTTGTAAATATTTTATTGCATCTTTTTATGTGACAACACTGAAGAAATTACACTTTTTGCTATAATTTATAGTAGTGAGTGTACAGCTTGTATAACAGTGCAAATTTGCTGTCCCCTCAAAATAACTCAACACACAGCCATTAGTGTCTAAACCGCTGGTAACATAACTATACCCATAAGTAAAAATGTCCAGATTGGGCCCAATTAGCCACCCCCCGGTGTCATGTGACTCATTAGTGATACAAGGTCTCAGGTATGAATGGGGAGCAGATGTGTAAAATTTGGTGTTATCGCTCTCGCTCTCTTACTGGTCACTGGAAGTTCAACGTGGCACCTCATGGCAAAGAACTCTCTGAGGAGATGGAAAAAAACGAATTGTTGCTCTACATAAAGATGGCCTAGGCTATAAGAAGATTGCCAAGACCCTGAAACTGAGCTGCAGAACAGTGGCCAAGACCATACAGTGGTTTAACAGATCAGGTTTCACTCAGAACAGGCCTCGCCATGGTCAACCAAAGTTGAGTGCACGTGCTCAGCGTCATATCAAGAGGTTCTCGTTGGGGGAAAAAAGACATATGAGTGCTGCCAGCATTTCTGCAGAGGTTGAAGGTGTGGGAGGTCAGCCTGTCAGTGCTCAGACCATACACCGCACACCTGCATCAAATTGGTCTGCATGGCTGTAGTCCCAGAAGGAAGCCTATTCTAAAGATAATGCACAAGAAAGCTCACAAACAGTTTGCTGAAGACAAACAGACTAAGGACATGAATTACTTTAACGATGTCCTGTGGTCAGAGGGGACCAAGATAAACTTATTTGGTTCAGATGGTGTCAAGCGTGTGTGGCGGCAACCAGGTGAGGAGTACAAAGACAAGTATGTCTTGCCTACAGTCAAGCATGGTGGTGGGAGTGTCAGGGTCTGGGGCTGCATGAGTGCTGAGGAGCTACAGTTCATTGAGGGAACCATGAAAGCCAACATGTACTGTGACATAGTGAAGCAGATCATGATCCCCTCCCTTCGGAGACTGGGCCGCAGGGCAGTATTCCAATATAACGACCCCACGACCCCAAACGCACCTCCAAGACCACCACCGCCTTGCTAAAGGTGGTGGTCTGGCCCAGCATGTCTCCAGACCTAAACTCTATTGAGCATCTGTGGGGCATTTGCAAACAGAAGGTGGAGAAGCACAAATTCTCTTAACATCCACAAGCTCTGTGATGTCATGGATGAGTGAAAGAGGACATGTGAATCTCTGATGAACTCCATGCCCAGGGGGGTTAAGGCAGTGTTGGAAAATAATGTTGGCCACACAAAATATTGACACTTTGGGCCCAATTTGGACATTTTCACTTAGGACTGTACTCAATTTTGTTGCCAGTGGTTTATACATTAATGGCTGCGTGTTGAGTTATTTTGTGGAGACCGCAAATTTACACTGTTATACAAGCTGTATACTCACTACTTTACATTGTAACAAACTGTAATTTCTTCACTGTTATCACATGAAAAGATAATAAAATATTTTCTAAAATGTGAGGGGTATACTCACTTTTGTGAGATGCTGTGTTCATGGAGACAACTATATATTTTTAATTTCAATAAAATTCTAACACAAGGTCTTAAAGTGATTGTAAAGTCTTGTTTATTTTTATAGAAAAAAAATAAATGTTATACTTACCTGCTCAGTGTAGTGGTTTTGCACAAAGCAGCCCAGATCCTCCTCTTCTCTGGTCCCTCTTCTGTACCCCTGGCATCTCCCTCCTGTTGAGTGCACCCCACAGCAAGCAGCTTGTTATGGGGGAACTCGAGCCAAGTCACCGCTTTGTGTTTATATATTCAGACCCGAAGCTCCAGCTTGGCCCCGCCCATCTCTCTCATGATTGACTATATGACTTTGTCAGCACCGGGAGCCAATAGCACTGCTGATGTGTCTCAGCCAATCAGGAGGGAGAGTCCCAGAGATCGCTGGACAGAGATGGGGGCTCAGGTAAGTATTAGGGGGGCCACTGCACACAGAAGGCTTTTTATCTTAATACATAGAATGCATTATGATGAAAAACCTCCTGACTTTAGAACCTCTTTAACTTTCTTAAAGCTGTGATTTGGGTGCTTGTGCCAGCATAGATGGCTTAATAACATGATATCACATTTGAACAATTAACACAAATGTGTCAATATTCATTACCTAGAAGAGAGGCCTGGATTTTGATAAAAAAAACAAAAACAAACATGCAAGCTTGTGCTTGCACCCTGCTATTGTGCAGTGTTCTGGTGTCCTGTTTATGTGCTTTATGAAGTGACCTCTTTTACTGAAGCTGCTAAACCTTGTGTTTTCTTTTTTTTATTGCAGATTTTTCAGCAAATGAACTTTAACAAGAGGCCAGGAAGAATCAGTGTAAAACCTATCAACTTTGCCGTCATCCTGAAATTGTCCAACACCAACTTACAGGAAAAAGTGTTTAGGGTAAAGATTTTGTTCTATTAACATGAGATTTCTTTTTACCCATGTGTTATTTTATGTTGTGATTTTAAACAACATATCAGTGGCATGATGAAAGAGAACTCTAACATGCAATACCTTGGGTCGCATTAGTCTTAAGTGGTAGTACGCTCTTATACCCATCTTTTCTCTGGTCCTAGTCCAGTACAATTTATGGCAATTAAGTATTTAAGTATATATATATATATATATATATATATATATATTCTAAACAAACATTAAATAATTTTTTAAAACAAGCCTTCACTCACTAGCTGCCTATGGGTAACAGACTTTCCCAGCCATTGTCGAGCGCTCTCTCCTTTTCCCCTGCAGCTGACGCAGGGGATCATATGACCAGAGTGGGCTGACAATAGGTATGTATATACATTTATTTATTTTTTTGAACCTTTGTCAGCATAGGTGTTGGGGGGGGGGGGGGGGGGTGCATTTTTTTAAGAATAGGTAGGTTGAAGCTGGAATTCTGCTTTATCTTCTCTCAGCAGCATAGCTCACCCCCCCCCCCCCCCCTGCCCTTCAAGCAGTGACTCAGCAGCAGCTCAGCTCATGACTATTCTTCCTCTCAGCAGTGAATCAGCAGATTTCTCAGACTTCTAAGGCCCCATACACACTATCAGTTTTTCTGCTGATTTTTCCTTCAAATTTACCAAAACCACATAATATGAGGTCAAACCTTAGGCGTTTCAATGTGTATGCAATCAGGCAGGCCCTTCTACTACATGGTTTTGGTAAACCTGAAGGAAAAAATCAGCAGATAATCTGATAGTGTGTATGGGGCTTAATGTGAACACAGCAGGAGCGCTACTAGATGAACATACCTACTCGTTCTTAAGCATCAGAACCTGCCTCAAATTTTGCCCTGTGGGCATAGTAGTGCATGCTGTACTTGGCTATTTCTCTCATCTTCATAAGGCATTAGGATTGCAGAGAGTTTATTCCTACAAGATGAAAATTCTCCTTTTGTGAAATGTTAAAACTCTATAGACCCAAGGGCCCCGGCTAATCTGCCGTTATCAGTCAGAAACTAGTATCTCAAGTGATGTTCAAAATTGGTAACGTTATTTATAATCTGCCAATTAATGGCTACAATAAACCATAGTGCTTTTGAGAATTGCTAAGAGGCAAATAAAATACAATCGCTATTCTGAAGATAACCAGGAAGCACAGCATGTGTAAATTTGGCTGCCTCAGTGTCGTTTTCTAATTAAAAACTTTTCAAAGAACAGAATTTTCACCACCTACACTTGCCTAAGATTATTTATAGATTTCATCTAAAAAAAACTTTCTCTTTTTTTTTTTTTGTTTGTAGGACGGGCTAATTGACCAAATCTATGATTTGACAATGGAATATTTACATACCCAGGCTTACTGCATCGGGTTCCCTGAGCTGGCTCTGCCCTGTATAATCCAGGTATGTTGACTATTTACTGTATAGCTACTCCAAAAGGGGCCATAGTATAATTTCTTATATTGGTACTTATTTTAGGAAAACTATTCAGTGGAAAACTGAGCTTTGCTAACATAACATAAAATGTACCAATGGTCACAGTGAAGTGATTGATTTTCGTTTGTTATTTAGAATAAAAAAAAAAATCACATGTGGGAAAAGTCGCTGTATTAGAGGTCATGCATTTAGTGCTGAGGCAGTGTCAAAACATCTGCTTTTAGCCACACTTAGTTCATCTGGTGTAGACCTTGTTATTGCTTTCTGTTGCATTCATTGAACCCAATAAATGGGGTGCCTGGAATGTATATTGGGATTTAACTTTAAGCTTAACGGTGCTTTAAAAATTCATTAGCTATTTTAATACATCCAATGACCCCAGGCTACTTTGCAAATATTCCTTTTACCCCTGGCCTTTCCCTGGGAGAGTTGTCACCACCAGCCCATGGCAGTCTGAGCTTTGCTCTGTTTAAATTAACTGGTATGTGTCTTCACTGGAGCAAGCTCCCCATAGCTGTTTGTTTTAATTTTTTTTAATGTCGGGCCATAAATATTTCTCTTATAGACTTTTGAAAAAAGCAGCCCTGGCATGCCGTATGTTTAGCTACAGGTAGGGAGCACTTGTTTCCAAGCTAGAAATGAGAATGAGGACGCTAGCAAGGATCATTCTAGACATGCTTCTGCTGTCTTGGATTATATGGCGTTAGGGGTGATGGGTAGTTTCATAGTTAGTAAGGTTGAATAAAGACACCAGTCCATCCAGTTCAACCTAAGTGAGTGTCTACCCCTATCCCTGTACATTGCACACTCACATTGGTTCCTACACTCAAGGAGCCCACGATCCAAGGTCCCCATTCATATACTAGGGCCAATTTTGGACAGAAGCCAATTAACCTACCTGCATGTCTTTGGAGTGTGGGAGGAAACCAGAGTACCCGGAGAAAACCCATGCAGGCACAGGGAGAACATGCAAACTCCAGGCAGGTAGTGTCGTGGTTGGGATTTGAACCAGCGACCCTTCTTACTGCTAGGTGAGAGTGCTAACCACTACACCACTGTGCTGCCCTAAGCTGTTAGTAAAGCATATATATGAAGACATTTTGTGTTTCTAGCAGTTTGTAATCTCTATTATGCAAGTACATTATTGCAGAAATGACTTAGAACCAAGCAGGTATCTGAAGCAGATTTCGATCTTGTTCTCACGTCTTAATTGTTGTGACAGTAAAGACAAGCAAGCTGAATAAAAATGGTGTCCTAGGCCTATAACCACAGCTATGGAAGCACAGGGCAAAACAGGCAATAGGTTTTATTAAAAGTACAGCTCCATCCGTTATGAAATGAACACAGGGTAGTGTCAATTTGTGGATCTTAAACCTGTGCGAACTTTATTGCCCAGGTTTTGAATTATTCAGGCAGCATTACGAAGACATGCCCTATATGCAAGTAGTAGTAGATTGGGCTGTGGCATTGGCTCAGTTCCCATATACACAAAGCTTTGTCTTTTTGTTTATCTTACATCATAGGACACAGAGTCTTAAGTATTTACTTGGTGGGTTTATAGCTACCTTCAGGTGTTGACACTGGCACACCCAATACAGGAAGTTGACTCCCCTATATAACCCCCTCCTCAGTTTTTTCGCCAGTGTCTAAAGGTGTTGGCACAAGTGAAGATGTGCTCTGCAGATCTCCAGGAGGGATCCATGCTTGATTTAAAAAGCCTCCACAACCGGATCCATCCCGGGCCTCGCATAGACGAACGAGGTTTTGCCTGTAATGCTCCTCTTTGTGGGTTGGACCCTAGGAACCAGGACTCTTTTTGGTCTTGCTACATTACCTAAAGCTGTCCTGAGGGGTTCTATACATGGTCCAAAGGAGTGAAACCCCTATTAAAAGGGCCCCAGTCTTTGAAGGTTTAACCATGCTGGCGGCTGTGATTGATGAAGTTTGGATCTACCTGTTTACATTAGTATCCTGCAGCGAGGAAAAGGTAAGCGGAAAGCATATGAACTGAAAAGTCCACCTGTGACTTTTCTTTCAATTATTTTTTAAAATGGCTTAAAAACTCCTCTAGAGGAAGTAATAGTGTATAGACCCTGTTTAAATATGTGTTAATACAGTGTGTGTCTCAGCAGCTGGGGGGGGGGGGGGGGGGGGGTCTCCTCCCCCCTGCCTCCCCTCTGAGATGACTCTTACTAAAGCACAGGAAAGGGCCTGGCACATAGACAATCGGGCTCACACCTGAAACAAGCTTAAAGCTGATACTCTGGGAAACAGACAGTGTCTATAAGAGCAGCTGAAGCAAGGCTGCCACAGGACACAAGCGCTGGTGGAGGGGTTTACACAGGCATTTGCAGTACAGGAAAAAAACATATTGTTTAGCATTAGATCATTCTATGCTACCACTGTTTTTCCTACTATTGTTCACGTAAATAGAAAAGTTCTTAGATCACCTTTTGCTTTTTGTGCTTTGCACTATGGCTTCAAGGCTTACTACTAAGGCACCAAAACCACCCCCAGGCACTGGGAACTCCAGACATGCCTCCACATTGTCATCATCTCCGGAGATACCTGACATGGCAAGCCAGGGTGAGTCATTGGAAGCAATTGGTGGTGCAACTGCTTTTCACACTTCAGCCCCTGTATACGTGACTGAAGATGCATTTTCCTCTGCGCTGCAGGGCTTAGAAGGAAGATTAGCTTTAATCGCATCCTCCATTAAAGGGGATAAGAAGCGTGCTAGATCCCTCTCTCCCACTCCAAACCCCTTACCAGGGGAACAGTGGGGACAGGATGCGTTATTACCCTCAAACGATCGGTAAAAACAAACAGATTACTCCTCTGCCAAGGAAACAACAGTTGAAGTTTCAGCTTTACAATCTGATGGTACAAATCCTTAAGGACATGGTTCGCTCCACTTTCATGCTACCCCTAACAGAGTCAGCTGAAAGTCTGGTTTCTTCTTTGGGTTCCTTGTAACCTTCACAACCAATGCATGCGTTTCCAGTCCACACATTACTATAGAAGCTTATTTATACCAAATGGGATCATTCGGATAAGAGATTCTCAGTTCTCTATCCTATGGAGTAAAAATTCACCAAAAAATTTAAAGTTCCAGCAGTAGATGCTGCGATTTCCAGTGTGAATAAAAGTTTAACTTGTCCAGTGGACAATGCACAAATGCTAAAGAATCCAACAGATAAAAAGTTGGAATTCCTGTTAAAATCCTTTTTCTTTAGCAGGTACTATTGCTCAGCCTGCAGTTGCAGCTATAGGCATCTGTCAGTCCTTAAAAGACCAGTTCAGTGGCGCTTAATGAGCTCCCTGCACAACAGGCCAGTGAGTTGGCCGATTTACCAAAAGCATTATGTTTTGCTATAGATGCTATAAAGGATTCTATTCACCAGGTGTCTTGCCTTGCACTTGTGCTAGTACACATGCGTAGGACCTTTTGGCTAAAGGGTTGGTCTGCCGAAGCACCCTGCAAAAACATTGGGAGCGATTATTTGGCTAAATACATCCAGACAATTTCCAGTGGAAAAAGTACTCTTGCCAGTCAAAAGAAAGTATAAACGTCCTTCTTTTAAACTGACTTTCTCTTCTGCACCAAGCGCATCCACCTCTAGGCAGTGGTGACTGCTTCCACCGTCAGATTCCAGAGGAAAATCGCAGGGTCAGGCTCAGGCTCAAAGGAAGACCTGGAGCCGCAAGACTACGAAGCAGAATACTAAGACCTCTTCATGAAGAGGCGTCCCCCCTCACCAAGGTGGGGGGGGAAGACTTCCACATTTCGCAGAAGTCTGGCAGAGGGAAACTCAGGACAGATGGGCTCTCTCCACAGTGACTCTAGGATACAAACTAGAGTTTTTGGGAGATTCCACCATCTCCCTTTCTGAGATCAAACGTTCCCAAGGAACCAGGGAAAAGACCATCCCTGTTTCAAGTATTAAACCGATTATTGACTCAAGGGGTAATCATACAGATCCCCACAGAAGAACAAGGTTTAGGTTTCTATTCAAACGTGTTTACGGTACCAAAACCGAATGGAGATGTCAGGCCCATTCTGGATCTAAAAAATCGAAATCGGTTCCTAAAAATTCATTCATTTCGAATGGAGTCGATCAGATCAGTGGTCTCCATTCCAACTTCTGGCATCCATCGACATCAGGGACGCATGGACCTCCAGGTTAAAGAATTGTCCGGTCCGGATTCAATCAGACATTGTCACGGCCTGTGGCCTATATCAATCATGAAGGGGGCACCAAGAGTGTCTCAGCTCAGAGAGAGAGGTGAACCATATCCTAACTTGGGCAGAAAGGAATGTCCCATCCCTTTCGGGAGTTTTCATTCCGGGAGTAGAAGATTGGCAGGCAGACTATCTAAGACGCCAGCAGTTATTCCCGGGGGAATGGTCTCTTCACCCCGAAGTGTTTCGGGCTGTTTGGCAAAGATGGGGGACTCCAGACAAAGATCTTCTAGCGTCCAGATTCAACATAAAGTTAGTCAGCTTTGTGTCCAGAACGAGGGATTCACTTGCATACGGAACAAATGCGCTGGTAACTCCGTGGGATCAGTTTTCACTGATCTACGCTCTCCCCCCAATTCAGTTACTGCCTCGACTTCTTTGCAGGATCAAGCTGGAAAGAAAGCCAGTAATTCTGGTAGCACCAGCATGGCCCAGAAGGTCATGGTAGGCAGCGATCGTAAAAGATGGCAGTGGAGGGTCCTTGGCCTCTCCCACTAAGGCCAGACCTGCTATCGCAGGGGCCGATATTCCATCCTACTTTACGAACACTTAATTTAATGGCTTGGCTATTGAAACCCACATTCTGAAGAAGCGTGATCTTTCCAGGTCTGTTATCTCAACGTTAATGCAAGGAAACCAGTTTCCAGAGCTGTATATTATAGAGTTTGGAAAGCTTATGTTTCCTGGTGTGAATCCAAGGGTTGGGACCCTCAGAGATATGTTATAGGCAGAATCCTTGCTTTTCTACAATTGGGCGTAGAGATGAAGTTGGCCCTAAGTACTATTAAGGGCCAAGTCTCAGCCTTATAGGTTTTATTTCAAAGACCGCTTGCTACGCATTCTTTAGTCCAGGGGTTTTATGCAAGGGGTGATGCAGATTAATCCGCCAGTTAAATCACCTTTAACTCCTTGGGACTTGAATTTAGTTTTGTCAGTGCTACAAAAACCGCTATTTGAACCATTACAGCATGTTCTCTTAGTCCTGACTAGGAAGATGATATTTTTGGTTGCTATATCCTCAGCAAGTAGGGTTTCAGAATTGGCTGCTCTTTCTTGTAAAGAGCCATGATTATTCATGAGGACAGAGAGGTGTTGCTCCCTCGTCCAGGCTTTTTGCCAAAAGTGGTTTCAGGCTTTCATCTGAATAAAGATATTGTCCTGCCATCATTTTTCCCAAAAACATGTTCCAGGGAAGAAAAATCACTACTTTGTCTTGATGAAGTGAGAGCAGTGAAAATCTATTTAAAGAAAACTGCTCAGATTCGTAAGATTGATGTCTTATTTATTCTGCCAGAAGGTCCTAAAAAAGGACAGGCAGCGTCGAAATCCACTGTTGCTAAGTGGATTCAGCAAGTTATAATTCAAACTTATGATTTAAGGGTTAAGCTTCCCCGTATTCAAGTTAAGGCGCACTCTACCAGAGCGGTTAGTACATCTTGGGCAGTGCGTCACCAGACCTCCTTTGCTCAGATCTACAAGGCCGCAACTTGGTCTTCGGTCCATACATTCACAAAATTTTACCAAGTGGATGTAAGAAGGAATGGGTATTTCAGTGTGCTGCAGGCAGCAGTATAAGTCCTCAAGGTCTGGGGGTGCCATATGGGTTGTGTCCCTCTCCCCTCAAGTAGCATTGCTATAGGACGTCCCACTAAGTAGATACTTAAGGCTCTGTGTCCTATGATGTACGATAAAGAAAATAGGATTTTTATTACAGCTTACCTGTAAAATCCTTTTCTTGGAGTACATCATAGGACACAGAGGTCCCGCCCCTCTTCTTTTATAGGTTTTAAGTATATTGCTTATATTGCTTGGCTACATAAAACTGAGGTACTCCTTGAAGGAGGAGGGGCTATATAGGGGAGTCAAGTTCCTGTATTGGGTGTGCCAGTGTCAACACCTGAAGGTAGCTATAACCCACTAAGATAAGGATTTTACAGGTAAGCTGTTATAAAAATCCTATTTTTCTTGTTTAAGCATAATTTTATATTAAATACAAAAAAAAAACGATGGTTTGGCAAATTAAAGCAGCATTAAAACCAAAATGTATTGCAGCTTCCCAATCATTCGATGTGGTGGCTGCATCTGTTTTCTTTTCTTTGGCTTTTCCCCCCTCTTTTCACTGGATGATCTGGCCAGTAACACACCTCTTATATTAATGAGACACAGCTCTGCATGAATGAGCAGGGGAGGCACAGCATACTGCCCGCATTGTCGGTCAGGGGGTGAGGAGGGAGACTAGACTGTTGAATGTATTGGATTTACAACCACTTAAAATTTGAAACCAAACTACAGCTTTTTTTATAATCAGTTAAAGCAAACGTTTTTTTTCCTTTTTGGGATAAAGGTTTTGCATGAATTGATTAAAAGCTGATCATTTTAGTCACCCCTGCCAGTGTTAAGTGGTTTGTCTTATCCATTTAAACTGATGCATACTGATGGAGAGTTTGTGCTATGAAAAACAAAAGACTTGCTGGCTGTATTACAATGCTGAGAATAGAAGTAAGCCTAAAAAAGGAAATTAATGCAGTCATCACATCTAAGAATTGCTAAGCTGCAATATGAATCAACTTTTTTGCTTTTGGGCTTAAAGTGTTATTTTAATAAAAAAAAAAGTGTTGACTTTAGTAACAAATATACTTGCCTGCTCTGTGCAGTGGTATTGCACAGAGTGGCCCCGAGCCTCCTCTTCTGGGGTCCTTGGCAGTGATCTTGGCACCTCTTCTTAGGGACTACCATAGCCAGCAGCTGGCTATGGGGAGACATAGTTTGTGCGCTCCCAACCTGTGTGTCTATAGAACAGCGCTCAATAGACTTGCACACCGTGACTTAGGCCGCTTCCTTCCAAGAGCATCTGATTGACAGCAGCAAGAGCCAATGCCTTCTGCTGCTGCTTGAGTGCTGTGTAAAGAGGAAGAAAGGGGAGAAAAGATGCAGCCCTGCACAGCGCTGATCTCTTCTCCCCTCTCTTCCACTTCACACAGGGAAGGGGTGGGGGGAGCACAGGGAAACTGAAAAGTTTTTTTTTTTTTTTTTAACCTTAATGCAAGCAATGCATTAAAGGAGAAGTAAGGATTTTTTTTTTCCGTTTCATACTTAACTAGGTGGATGCATCATCAGTCCCCCGGCGCCTCTACACTGCGAACCGAGCGATCGAACACTGCGTATAGCTCGGTTCTCACAGCTCGCCGAGCTGCTGACGGTCAATCAGCAGTTTTCTGCTCTTCTCCCTTCTCGCTCACTGGAGCGCTGAGCTGTGGAGGGGGTGAAGCGGGGCCACCTCAGCCTGTCAGTGACTTGCTGAGAGGCTGAGACCAGTCCAGGCACCTGGCGGATCCAGACTCCCATTGTCGGGATGACGCGGTGCCTGGACTGACATCAGCAGAGAGCGGACTGAAAACGGGTCACAGGAATGCACTCCTGTGATCCATAGAAGTACTGTCAAACGAGCTTTGGCTAGACTAATCCTTTTATAGGGTAAAAAACATTTTTAGGTTTAATCACACTTTAATACTGCTTTAAGTTACTGTAGTTTATAATAGGTGGGCAGTGTGATTTCATTAATATCAGACATTGAATGGCTTGCAAAGCAGATGTAGTTTATAGATTGACCATGTTTATTTACATGAGTTATATTGCCTCTGGTATAAGAGGCTTGGACATATGACTTACAAATATTGAGTCATTCTTGCACATCTAAACAATAAATCTAGGATTATCTGCATGAGTGGAATAAATGTATGTATATGTGAACCCCAAATTGTGCACTGCATTAGGGCACACTTAAAGTGGTTGTATAGTCCTTTTTGGGACTTTTACCTACAGGAAAGCCTATAATAAGTTTTGTACGGTTTAGGAGATATTCCCCTCGCAATGCGCCGCTGACTGCAGTGGTGCATGCGCACAGGGGATTCTCGGCTGAAAGCCCGGCAGACGCCGGACCCTGCCGGGAAGAAATCTCCAATGCATGTGCGGGAGTGACGATATCGCGGCTCCGGCCACTCCCAGTGCCGGAGCCGCGATACCCGGAAGAAACGCCGAGGGGACATGTCGGCTCCCTCGGCGTGGATCGGACCAGATGTTGGGGCCTCGTTCTAAGGTAAGTATTTCATAATGAGCTAGTATGCGGTGCATACTAGCTCATTATGCCTTTTCCTTTGCAGGTAGGAAAAACAAAACACATCAGCGGGTTTACAACCGCTTTAATTGGGCTGGCAGTGCACCTTAACACATAACAAATGGTCATGGCCAGGATTGTGCAGGGCGGCTGACTTAAAGCGGAAGTCCCACAAATTTTATTTTTATTTTTTTAAGTCAGCAGCTACAAATACTGCAGCTGCTGACTTTTAAAATAAGGATGCTTACCTGTCTAGAATGTCTACGATGTCGGCACCCAGGGCTGAATCGTCCCTCGGATGCTGCCGCCGACATCTTTGGTACGGGAATCAGGAAATGAAGCCTTGCGGCTTAACTTCCTGGGTCCCTACTGCACATGCAGGAGTCGCCCTGCGCAATCCGAATGGTCCCTGCTGTCTCTGAGACCCATGTGTGTCCCGGCAGACAGCGCGGTGGGAGGCATAGACTAGGAAATGGGTGCATATACCTGTCTTAGACAGGTATCTGCACCCCACTCCCCCTTGAAAGGTGCCAAATGTGGGAGGGTTCTGAAAAGCAGAGGTTACATTTTTGTATGAACCTCCGCTTTAACAACTAGAGGAGGCAAGGACTCCACGTACCCCCCTCCGCATGATGAATCCCTTTTCTCAACCCTGTCTCCTGCGTTGTGAATACTTTAAGAAAAACTGCTACCAGAATGTGCACCAGGTTGGCGGTAGCATGGGGTCAGCTTTATATTTCATAAGCAAGACTACTTTTTCCACTATACAAATTGCCAAATGAGGAAAGAGGAGTTGTTTCCTGTTTTAAACTTTAAAAGCCTTAGGACTTCTCAACATCCTGTGCTTCCCCTGTCCCCCGAAAGTTATCTTTCTGAATTCAGCCACATAATGTCTAGAGGAGGACAGAAACTGAAAACAGAATAAGTTATTACAATACAGTATATACGTGTTAACTCTTGGCCTTGCCTCCTGTAACCCTGCTGTCTTTCTTGGGTACTGGCCACTGATTGGATTATACAGCCCAGGCACATGATGCATCACTTCTAGATTTTATTGCATTCCACAAGTTAAAATCTATGTAAACTTTTTAGTAAAGCACATCATTTTATATGGAAGCGCTGAGTAAATAATTTACAGCAGCACAAAAAGCCGGAACATAGCTTCTTAACATCTTTACCTGCATTTGATAAAGATGCCATAGCGCACTGAGCAAGCTTCCAACTGTGCAAACCAGCACCATTAAAGAGGAAGTAAACCCTGATGGGTTTACTTCCTCTTTGATTCCCTGCAAAGGTAAAGCATAATGGACTACTATGCATCCTGTGCGCCGCTGTCTATGGCGCATGCGCCGTAGACAGCGGTGCCTGTATTTTGGCAAATATCACCTAAACCGTGTAGTTTTAGGAGATATTTCTTGGACCTACAGATAAGCCTTAATCTAGGCTTACCTGTAGGTCAAAGTGGTTTGTAAGGGTTTACAACCACTTTAAACAGTATACACTATGCCTTGAGGTGTTAATGAAAAAGTGAAATTATTTGTAGCCCATCAAGAGGCAGATTAATGTCACTTGGCTATTCTAATACATAACAAATGCAGGTTTGCATTTCTTATATTATCTTACCCTAATCTTTGTTTCACCAGCTCCGTACACAAGCTGTATACAGTTACAGGTGTTCTGTGCACAGGGCATAACAGAAGACGGAGACTTCTTCCATGCAAGTAAAGCAGTTTGTTCCTATTCCCTGTTATGTCGGTGTGACTTGCCAATAAATCACTGTAACCTGACTTTGCCGTAACCTTGAGTTAACGGAAGTATTTCACCGGCTATGAATTGGTTTTATAAGCACTATTGCTCACTACCAACTGAAATATAATGTATTTGTGAAGCAATATACATTTTCACTATCTTTTTTAAATAAGTAGGTGGTAACCATTTTTTTTTTCTTATCCATTATGGGAGAAAGGCACATATTGATGCTTTTGCCTGTGTTTAGTGCTCCTAATGGCAATATAATGGATTTTCGGGCGAGTACAAAAATCCTATTGTACATTCCAGGACACCGAGTATCTTCATATCCATTGTGATAGGGTTATGCTGCCACCTTCAGGTTATTGGACACTTGAAATAGAGGGAGCAAATCCTCTTCCAGCTAGGCATAGATTTTTAATTTTAATTTTTTTGCATCATAGGTGATGGTCATGTCTGTGCAGTCTCTGCACAAAAATGTATTTATTTTTTTTAGCTATTTTCTCAAGATTTCCATCTGGGAATAATCTGGCTTATCCAGACCTGTTTTCTATGGCTATCTGCTAAGAGGAATTGTACCTGAACCCTGTGTTGGAGCATGTAATGCTGCCCTTCGCGCACAGGACTCTGCACAATGGGACCTTGTGCAATAATGTATTGTCTTGTGGATTGGCAGATTGCTATACAGGCCCAGGGCAGTGATCACCAACTGGGGAGTCAAGTCCCTGAAGGCTTTTGTGGCATTAGTGCCCCCCCTGGGGGGCCACTACTGGAATGGGAAGTGCCCTAGTTATACCCTTGTTCCCAATGGGAAAAATGGAGTTTGTACCCTCTTTCCTTTTCTGCTGTGGCCCTTTGTGCCCCCTCCTCCCCTAATCCATAAACCGATTTGTTTTTTTACTTATTTTTATTTCACATGATTCAAGTGCCATGGTTCCCCAAGCACCACATACCAGTAACGGGGCAATCAAAGAGGCTTTTGGCAAAATTCATGAGCCGGAGCGCTTCCTTTCACCCCCCTCTGTGCTGGAACCTGAATTGGCATTAACGGAGAAGAGTGGTCTACTGGCGACACCATCTTGGACTTGGTGTATATTGCATAACCAGTGACACAGATAAACTGCAAATTCCAGTGTGCATGTGTGTGTATATATGTGTGTATATATATATATATCTCATTTATGGGCTGTGGAAATGAAAGATTGACCACCTGTTTGCACATGAGGTCCATTCCATAAGGTGAGAGTGATTAGTTAGACCGGAGGTGGAGGGATTGTCACGCTACTGTTGTACAGTTTGAATTTAAAATCTTTTTGTGTGAACTGCGAAGTTAAAGCGGGAGTCCACCGGGACTCCGCGTTTTTTTTTTTTTTTTTTAAAGCCAGCAGCTACAAATACTGCAGCTGCTGACTTTTAAAATAGTGACACTTACCTGTCCAGCGCGCCCGCGATGTCGGCACCCGAAGCCGATCTCTAGGTCGCCTGTCGGGTCCTGCCGCCACCATCTTGGGTATGGGAATCAGGAAATGGAGCCTTTCGGCTTCATTTCCCGGGTTCCCTACTGCGCATGCGCGAATCGCGCTGCGCAATAAGGACGCTCCCCGCTGCCTCTGGGATCTGTGTGTTTCCCAGCAGGCAGCGGGGCACTTGCGGAAAGGGGCGGGCACTTGCGGAAAGGGGCGTAAGTTACGCCCCTTTCCGCAGAGAGCTATCCCAGAAGTGGGTGCAGTTACCTGGATTATCCAGGTAACTGCACCCCCCTCCCCCCTGAAAGGTGCCGATTGTGGCACCGGAGGGGGGGAGGGTTCCGATGAGCGGAAGGTCCACTTTAGGGTGGACCTCCGCTTTAAGTCATAGATTGTGGAAACTAACTAGTGTTGGGTGATTGTATATAGTGTATACCACATTTACCACTGACTAATGCAGAGTTGCAATGCAAGGAGAGCAGCTAAAAGTAGTTGGATCTGTATGTACGTTATAATTGATCGAAATTAGTCGATTAATCGAACACACAAATTATATATATATATTATAATTTTTTTTTATATTACTCTCACCGACCACTTTATTAGGTACACCTTCTGCTGCTGTAGCCCATCTGCTTCAATGTGTTGGGAGTTCAGAGAAGGTATTCTGCATACCTTGGTTGTAATAAGTGGTTATTTGAGTTACTGTTGCCTTTCTATCATCTGGAGCCAGTCTGCCCATTCTCCTCTGACATCAACAAGGCGTTTTCGTCCGCACAACTGCCACTGGATATTTTCTAATTTTCGGGCCCTAGAGATGGCTGTGCGTGAAAATCCGAGCTGATCAGCAGATTTTGAAATGCTCAGACGAGCATGTCTGGCACTAACAACTAAGCCACATTCAAAGTCACTTACATGCCCTTTCTTCCCTATTCTGATGCATGGTTTGAACTTCAGCAAGTTCTCTTCACCACGTCTAGATGCCTAAATGCATTGAGTTGTTGCCATGTGATTGGCTGATTAGCAATTTGTGTTTATCAAGAAATTGAACAGGTGTACTTAATAAAGTGGCCTGTGTGTATATGTATATGCCTAGTGTAACCTACAGCAGAAAGTTACCAGCACTCCAGGGAATGTGCTTTGGCAATTTTATTGTAAATATAAAAGTAGATGTAAACCCTCACATATGCCCAGTGAAGTGAACAGCCGCAGATGATACAAAAGAGATTAAACAAATCTCTCTACATACGTTTTACATGTATATCTGCTGTCTTCAGCTTTATACACTATTTAGAAAGTGCACATAGTTTTAGAATTTTCACGTCCTCATTCTGCACTGAGAAAAGTCTTGGATTACACTGGGAGACAGCTCATTAGAGGAAAAAAAACTTACATTTAAATGCCCATCAATGCAGCCTTATCAGTGTCCATCTGCAGCCTTATCAGTGTCCATCTGCAGCCTTGTCAGTGTCATTTGCAGCTTCTTTTTTTTTTTAAATGGCGCCGCCGAGGTACAGAGCCGGATGTCATGTGTATGTCGGCGGCGCTCAGTAGTTCTCGGCCGCCTTTGGCCCTTCTCGTCGGCTTTCGGCCCTTCTCATCAGCTTTTGTCCGCCTTCGGCTGCTCTTGTCAGCTTTCACCTGCTCTCAGCGGTTTTCGGCCGGCGAGAAGGGCCGAAGGCGGGTGAAAGCCGCCCAGAGGCTCAAAACGGTGGCGGATCGGCGTATAATATGTCGTTATATGCCGATAAATACGGGTTGTGCCTAGCTCAAATTTCATGAATCAAGTTTACATCCAATTTAACTCGTCAGAGGTCCAAATGTCATGCCGACTTTTCCAGGCTTTGCAGGGGGGCGGGGTGGCTACTACACACAGAAGGTTTTTTTTTAATCATAATGCATAGAATGCATTAAGATACAAAAACCTTCTGCCTTTACAACTCCTTTTACGCTATTAAAAAAAAATAAAAATGATGTTGTTATTAATGAATATATAGCTCTCCCATCCTTTGGAACTCCCTACCCCAATCTGTCCGACTGTGCCCTAATCTATCCATCTTTAGACGATCCCTGAAAACCCTTCTCTTCAAATAAGCCTATCCTGCTTCTAACTAACACTGTTTTACTTCCTCCATCAGCTCATCCCCCACAGCTATTACCTTTTGTATCAATTGCCCCTTCCTTTTTAGATTGTAAGCTCTAACGAGCAGGGCCCTCTGATTCCTCTTGTACCAAATTGTAATGTAACTAATGTCTGCCCTCATGTTGTAAAGCGCTGAGCAAACTGTTGACGCTATATAAAACCTGTATTATAATAATAATAATATTGCATATGCAGACACAAATTCACCCTCATCTCTGTGCCAGTGTTCAAAGTTTTCCACCTTCCCCAAATAGTGTTAGGGGGGGGGGGGGGGCTTGGGGTTGCATTTCCCCCTTTTGCTTTTTCTATAATGGATGTGGTGCTTAAAGATGGTCTCCCTGATGATTAAGGATGAGCTCCGGCATGTTCGCAAACAGCACCTGCAGAGCCCGCCAGGAAGTCAGCATTGCGGAGCGCTAATCACAGGCAGTGAGACATTGTCCCGATGCGTGGCTGCAGAGATTGAGAAATGTCTCACTGCCTGTGAATAGCGCAGTGCCGACTTCCTGGCGGGCTCTGCATGTGCTGTTTGCAAACACGCCTGAGATCATCCTTACTGATGATATCTCTTTTATATGATTCAGACTATGCTGTGTACTAGCTCAAACTAAACTCTAGCATTTCCTTGCTTTCTGTTTTGAGAATCTGGTAGACTTGGTTTAAGACTAGGTTCATATTCGCGCGATGTGAGAACACATGCAAAATCGCGTGCATTCTCACAACGCACCAAAAATGCACCCCTTTTGCAGGTGTGTGGCAGTGCCGTTCTTAATGGCACCACCGTGCACCTGCAAAAGGGATGCGCATGTTTTGTGCATGTGGCAACCCAATGCAACTTGCTGGTGCGTGTGCGAAACTGTGTACCAAAAGTTTGCTAACATGCTTTTTAGTGCAACACAATAAAAAAAAAAAATAGGCTGAGTTAGAGGTTTGCACTTTAGCATAGATTATGTGCATAGGGAATCCCATTGAAATGAATGGGCTGCCCTAAATGCTTTGCACAAAAGCACACAAAGGTGTGTGTGCATCGTTGAAGAAATCAAATATTTTTGTTTAATACTTTCCCATGCAAACTATGGGGAGTATGGGAATAGCTTCCTGATGGAGAACAAGCAGCATATAAAAAAAAAAAAAAAAACGCTGGCGCTTGAAATGGAGTTCCGACAAAAAAAAAAAATTAAAAGTCAGCGGCTACAAATACTGCAGCTGTGGACTTCGGACACATACCTGTCCCAGGGTCCAGCAATGCAGGGGAACGAAGCTCCGCTCATCTCCCCCTCCTCTCTGCGGCACTGGCATTGTCACTGTGGGTGCCCGGCTGTGGCTTCACAGCCGGGCACGCACTGCGCATGCGTGAGCTGCGCCGTGACTGGCCCGGCAATCATCTGGGACCTGTGACGGGTGAACTTACTTTCAGCGCCACAGTGCCCCAGGAGGAAGTGGGAGCTGGAACCCTCTAAAAAAGAGGGTTTCCGCTCCCCCACAAAAAATGACATGCCAAATGTGGCATGTCAGTGGGTCACCTTCGCTTAAAGTGGAAGTTCAGTTTTTGGGTGGAACTCCACTTTAAAGTGGTTGTAAACCTCAGACATGAAATATGAACAAAGCATATCCCTCTACAGTGTGTATTTATCTCCATTCAGAGCACTAATTTCTGTCTGCTGTTTTGCTCTGCTGCTATCAGCATGAATCGTTTTTCTGACACCAAGAGGAAACAAGGTGATAGGGGAGGTTGTCCCAACTGATTTACAGCCTCTGCTGTGTTCATGTGTGCTGTGTGAAGAGAGGTGTGTCCTTTCCCTCCAATCAGCTCTCGGAGGTCTCCTTACTAAGCTCTGCAGTGTGTAATTATAGCCCCCCCTTTATTCCCCCTATCCTATCAGACAAGCTTTATAAACTTCTGAACTTTGAACGGCTGTACAGAAGAGAAGACTACAGACAAACATAATTTATGTAGGAGGACTTGTTTCATCTCTGTATATGACCCGAGGCCATTCACTTCACTGAGTATATGTAAGGGTTTACAACCACTTTAAGATAACTGTTGTGGCTAGTGTTTGACTTTAACCACTTCAGATCCGCGCTATTGCCAAATGACGGCATTAGCGCGGACCTACATTTTCAGGACTACGTCTATTGACGTCGTCCTTGTTACGAGCGGCCTGCGCGCCCCCTGAGGGGCGCGCGCGGCGCGCTCTGTGATCGGCGAGTCCGTGAGACTCGCCTGATCACCGATCCGTGTAAGGGGTCGATCCCGACCCCTTATCACGTGATCAGCTGTCAGCCAATGACAGCTGATCATGTGATAGAACGGAGCCGGTAATCGGCTATTATTCCTCCTCGCGCTGACAGCGCGAGGAGAGAAAAAAAAAGCCGATCACCGGCGGCCGTGATCGGGACATTAGTCCCGATCACGGCCAGCAATACAAGCAACCACCTGCCACCTGCCAGTGCCCACCTGCCTCCCGCAGTGCCATCCTGAAAAAAAATAAAAGAAAAAGTAAGTGCCCCCCGTCAGTGCCCCCTGTCAGTGCCCATAGTGCCCACAGTGCCACCCACAGTGCCACCCACAGTGCCACCCACAGTGCCACCCCACAGTGCCACCCACAGTGCCACCCAATCTGCCTCAAAGGTGCTGCACCCCAGTGCCGCCCATCAGTGCCCAGCAGTGCCGCCCATCAGTGCCCAGCAGTGCCGCCCATCAGTGCCCAGCAGTGCCACCTATCAGAGCCACCTATCAGTGCCACCTATCAGTGCCCATCAGTCCCATCTATCTGTGGTACCTATCAGTGCCCATCCGTGCCACCCATCCGTGCCACTTATCCGTGCCACCCATCCGTGCCATCTTATCTGTGCCCATCTTTGCCCATCAGTGCCGCCTTATCTGTGCCCATCGGTGCCGCCTTATCTGTGCCTATTAGTGCCGCCTTAACTATGCCTATCAGTGCCCACCAGTGCAGCCCATCAGTGCCCACCAATGCAGCCCATCAGTGCCCACCAATGCAGCCCATCAGTGCCCACCAATGCAGCCTATCAGTGCCGCCTAATCAGCGCACTTCAATGAAGGAGAAAAATGACCCGTTTGCAAAATTTTATAACAAACTATTAAAACATGATTTTTTTTTTTTTTTTGCATCTTTTTTTGTTTGTTTAGCAAAAAATAAAACTCCGAGCTGTAACTAAATACCACCAAAAGAAAGCTCTATTTGTGGGAAAAAAATGATAAAAATTTCATTTGGGTACAGTGTTGTATGCCCGCGCAATTGTCACTCAAAGTGCATCAGCGCTGAAAGCTGAAAATTGGTCTGGGACTGAGGGGGGTTTAAGTGCCCAGTAAGCAAGTGGTTAATAAGAGCTCCAGACAATAATTATGCTTTTATTGCTGTGTTTATCCCTATTGGGGAAATCGCTTCCTCTGGTGTCACTGAGATGTGAAGCAGCAAAAAACACCTTTATTTGTTGAGTATGGTTAAATCCCCTGTCAGCTATTGCTATTTCCATTGTACCCTCTCCTGGAAGAAGTTGTGAGCTGACCATACACATAGTAATTTGATAGAACAATTAAAGAGGAAGTAAACCCTGATGGGTTTACTTCCTCTTTCATTCCCTGCAAAGGCAAAGCATAATGGACTACTATGCATCGCATAGTAGTCCATTATGTGTCACTTACCTGACACAGGAGCCAGCGAAGTCACCGCTGCCCCCTGTAGTCCGGCGCATCCATCTTCTCGGTGGGGTCTCGCAGCTCGGCTGCTGTCATTCGGCGAAGCCGCGATGACGTCACTCCCGCGAATGCGCATGGGAGCCGACACACGCGGCAGCTCCGTCGTTGAAAATGCCGCGCTCAATGCGCCTGCACGGCGCTGTCTACAGCGCATGCACCGTAGACAGCAGTGTCTGTCTTCAGGCAAATATCTCCTAAACCGTATAAGTTTAGGAGATATTTCTTGGACCTACAGGTAAACCTTAATCTAGGCTTACCTGTAGGCCAAAGTGGTTTGTAAGGGTTTACAACCACTTTAATGTTTTTGTTTAATGTTTTTGTAATTATATTAAAGACATTAAAGGGGTGGTTTTGACTGACTATGATGAGGTGGCTATTTTACATAAAACTGCCATTGTTTTTTCACCTTTTCAATTCAGTTTACATTTTCTTTCTGTTCAAGAAAGTCTCATGGCTGAAAGTAGAGTATCTCCATTAGATGCTCTTAGCAGGGACCAGTTGGGATTTGATCCATCTATGGGCAGGTTGATTGTGCCCATGCAATCCATTGATTGACTTGGGTTTGCAACCAGCATGTCTGATTTCTAGCATGTGATTATTGGCAGCGGCTACAGCCATTAGCAGTAATCATTGTGTTCTTGCAGAGATGGCTCCCTGCCTGGAAAACACAAAAGCTCTGCAGGAGGCATTCCCTTATCAACACCGACTGTGCTGATGGGGGAATAGAGCAATCTGCTTTCCTGCAACCCATGGTTATAGGAAAGAAAATCACAGAACCCTATGGCAGGGGTATTGAATTAAAATTCAGGGCGGTGCGGTCGTTAAATTTTTCATACAGCAGAGGTCCAAGTCTCATATTTGTGCTATGATTCGGATTCTTCATATCACAGCCCCTCCCTTTTACATTACAGTTTCCCCCTTTACATCAGTGTCATCAGTCCTCCGCTTTACATCACAGCCCTGTTCACATTTTACCCTGTCCCCTTTTTAGCCCTGTCCCCTTTTACATCACAGAACCCCACTCTTTACATTACAGCACCTCCCTTTACAATACAGCAACATTTTTACATCACAGTTACCCCCTTTGCAATACAGCTCACCTTTACATCACAGCCCTTCCTTTATTTTAATGTCCTTTTCCCCCTTCACATCACAGTACCCCTCTTTACATCACAGCCCACCTTTTAAATCATCCCTCAGCCTCAGCTCCCACCTCACATCAAAGTCCCCATCCATTTCACATCAGTGTCCTCTGTCAACCCTTCAGATCAAAGCCCCCCTTTCTTGCACCCGAGCCCCCCTCACCAGCCCCCTTGATAGCCCCCTGCCCTTACTTGTACCCCAGTCCCCACTACAGCCCCCCTTACTTGCACCCCAGTCCCCACTACAGCCCCCCTTACTTGCATCACAGTCCCCACCACAGCCCCCATTCCTTGTACCCCAGTCTTCTTTACAGCCCCCTCCCCCTTGCTTCCCAGTCACTTTTACATCCCCCTTGCACCCAAAGTCCTCTGTACAGCCCACTCCCTTGAATCCATCACCTTTTACAGCCTCTCCCTTATAGCCCCCACTTACTTGCATCCCAGTCACCTCCACAGCCTCCTTCCTTGTACCACCATCTCCTTTACAGCCCCCCCCCCCAATACCCCAGGTCCATTCACAGCACCTCTTTGCACCCCAGTTCCCTTCACAGTCTCCCTTCTTTGCATCCAGTCCTCATTACAGCCCTCCTTACTTGCATCCCAGCCCCCGTTATGCGAATTTCCTTTACCTTCCAGCAAATTTTTCCACTGACAACTCTCTTCTTTCCAATCTTATCTTGTACAGGACCTATCCATTCCAGGAAATAGAAAGCACAAGGCACAGCATGTCCGGGCAGAGAGTGGGAGCTGGGCAAATTTTCAGGAAATTGGTTGCTAGGGACCGCCCAGCATCCTAGCACCAAATCACTGGCTTGTTCACTATAAAAGTTGGGCGGCTCTGGCCCTCTGCCCAGACGGGCAATCCCTTCTGCCTGCTATTAAGGATAAATGCTGTGCCGGTGGTGGAGCAAGGAGGATACCACCCAGGAGAGGACACCCAGGCTGCTAAACAGCAGAGCCGCGGTGCGGATAGGACTGGCTTTCGGTCCATGGGCGGACCGCGGTCCGCCATTTAGTGACGGCTGATGGCCTGCCTTAAGCTGATGTAAAAGCTTTGTGAATTGATCTGAGTGAATTAAAACTGTCAAATTATTGCCTGAACTTAATCATGCAATCAACCAATTTCTGGTTGTTGCTGGAACTTTCAGATGGCAAATTGCTTAGTTTTTGCTGATTTTCTGGGGTTGTATTTATGATTTTCAGTGGTTTTAATGTGGGTGAAGCTGACAAGATTGCTTGCCACATGATCTCAATGAAAAATTTGACAAAGCTTCTGAACCTTCCCACTTTGTCCAAAACTAGAAACAACTTGGCTGGAGTTCTGCTTTAAAGCAGGATTTAGTTCTAGTTGGGGACTTTGTAGTACCCCCAGCCTTTCCATTCAACCCCGTGCATTGGGATTCTTTAATACAAATGTTTGTCAGCGCAACACATCAAAGTCACAATTTTTTTTTCTTCTTTTTTTTTACAGCTTATTTTGGTTACAGTTTAAACAGGTCCATATGGCCTCATTGTTTCTCTTTTCCCTTTGATAGAAAAGGAATTTTAAAAGTTTTGTGCGCAGTTAGACGTGTGAAAAGCCGTTAGAGGCATGCATAGACTTGAAGGGGAGTGTGTCCGGGGTGGCTGGCGCGTGGGCGTGTTGGTGTGCAGCCGTACAGAGAACGCAGTGTGAGCGCCGCATCACTGGCAGCGTGACAGCATCTATCCTGATAATCTCCGGCTGGCGCGGCTCGCCAACGAAGCGCTCTCTTCTGTCTCCGTGACATGCACTCTTCCCCCATGCTGGGAGAAGCACAGGCGGCAGAGTTGTTTTGGCAGACTTCAAATCCCAGCTCCGGAGCGGCGCGTCGCTATTAGTCTCTCTTTATTAACTCTTAGCATTCAAGCACAAGGGCTGTTCTTGCAGACAGGCATCGTCTTTCTCCGGTGCTTGTGTCCGGCATCCGTAGGGTTACAGGCAGTGGTTTGGATGCTTGTCAGAGATCTGTTTTCTTGTTGGGAGGCAGCATGCGCTCCTAGCATTTTCTATTTTCAGCCTGCAGCTAGGAGAGATTCAGGATGCTTTAGTCACTACAGGTCACTGATCCCATATTAATTATGCTGAACTTGGCCGAACAGTCTGCCTCACTTTCTCACTCCAGAAGATGACTTTATGCTGCCCTTTATTTGCACTTCAGCCTTGTGCTCTGCACTTGATATACCTTTCCTTTTTGTACAGAATGCTGTAAGCTTTTAAACCTTTCATGACCAGAGGTCCTCAAAAGTGACCCCTTCAGGAACATCAAATTAAGCAAAGAGAATACCCTTCAAAAGCAGTATATCGGTTCTTGCCTTTTTGCGCTGCAGATTGCTGAACACCACTCTGTTCAAGAGGAATCATTCGCTAAAGCCTTCTATTCAGGAGCCAACACTGGGAGTGCGGATCTCCTGGTGATCGCACGAGCCCAGTAGCTCTTCCACCAACCTCCACGTCTCTGTTGTGACCTCCAGAGTAGGGCTGAAACAACGAATTGATTAATCGACAACTAATCGATTAGGAAATTAATCGATTACTATTTTCATAATCGATTAATCGGCCAGTAACAAAATGGGGTTAAAGTTAATGAGTCTGATGATATTTACCTGATTGACCCTTTAATAGTATATATCTCCTCTAATAGTATATGCAGTATATATCCTCTAATAGTATATGCAGTATATATCCTCTAATAGTATATACAGTATATCTCCTCTAATAGTATATACAGTATATCTCCTCTAATAGTATATACAGTATATCTCCTCTAATAGTATATACACTATATCTCTTCTCTAATGGTATATATAGTATATCTCTCCTCTAATGGTATATACAGTATATATCCCCTCTAATAGTATGTACAATATATCGCTCCTCTAATGGTATATACAGTATATGTATCCTCTAATGGTATATACAGTATATCTTCAATAGTATATACAGTATATATCTCCTCTAATGGTATATACAGTATATCTTCAATAGTATATACAGTATATCTCCTCTAATAGTTTATACAGTATATATCCCCTCTAATATATACAGTATATCTCTTCTGTCTGGTATTCTCAGAGTGGATTCGATATTTTGCTCCCTAACCATATAGTTGGTTATTTATATTTACCACTGCATATAGAGATATTTAAGAATAAATTGCCTTTTTTTAAAACTTTACATATTAACTAAATTATACACCACACCTTTTTTTTACAGTTAATCGAAACAATAATCGGCCAACTAATCGATTATGAAAATAATCGTTAGTTGCAGCCCTACTCCAGAGTAACATGGAGGTCAGCGGGCTGGGTACAGCCCTGCTGAATATATTTAGATAATTTCTGTGGCTGTATTGGTTCCTATTTCTTTGTACCAGGCTAACAATATATCGATAAGTATAGGTACTTTGTATGAGTTTTGTTATATTCTTATTGGGCACATTCGCACAATGTCCACAGAGTTGCGATGATCTGCATTTGCCCAAACTGTGTTAAGAGGCGTATTTCTGGAGCCCGGGATGTCCTGCAGCTGCCGCTTTGACCCATTCGTGTTTGAGTGACTGTAAACAGCTGTGTGTCACAATTTGCATAAAGCGTTGCACGTGCACAGACATAATGTCTTGAATGCACACTATTTAGGTTGGGGACCATACATCTCTGCAAATGTGCTACTTTATACTTCTAGCGGGAAATAGCTGCGTATAACTGCCTTCACTTCCTTATGTTTATGGGTGGCTGTACGCAGTTGGGAAGAAGGAGAATCTGGACAGACGCACTGCGATACGAAAGCCTTTATTGTGTAAAATAACTAATTTTTGCTTCAGCAGGGTACAGGATGAAATAGTTGACGCGTTTCACACTCTCAATAGTGCTTAATCATAGCTATGATTTACCACTTTCTGACCAGGGCACGCCGATGTACGTCAGCAGAAGGGCACGTGCAGGCATATTGGCATACAGGTACGTCCAATCTTAAATTCCACCCTGCCATCACAAGCGCGCCACCGGCGGCGCGCTCGCATGCTGGTAGGGCCCCCCGTGAGTCCGGTCGCGTGTCCCGTGGACTCGATCGCCTCACGGGTCGGCTGAACTTGGAGATCTCCCCGTTTTGCCTAGCAACAAGTGACGCTGATCTCTGCTCTGGAGTAGAGATCAGTGTTCACTAAAAAAAAGCCCAGCCCCCAACAGTTAGTAACACACCCCTACACTGCCACCCACTGGTTAACCCCTTCACTGCCAGTGTCATTTACACAGGAATCAGTGCATTTGTATAGCAGTGATTGCTGTATAAATGACAATGGTCCCAAAAATTTGTCAAAAATGTCCGATGTGTCCGCCACAATGTTGCAGTCACAATAAAAATCGCTGATCGCTGCCATTACTAGTAAAAAAAAATATTAATAAAAATGACATAAAATTATCCCCTAGTTTGTAAACGCTATAACTTTTGCGCAAACCAATCAATAATCACTTATTGCGTTTTTTTTAATTTTTTTACCAAAAATATGTAGAAGAATACGTATCGGCCTAAACTCAGGGAAAAAAATGTTTTTTTAAATCTATTTTTGGGGGATATTTATTATAGCAAAAAGTAAAAAATAATGCGTTTTTTTTTTCTAAATTGTCGCTCTACTTTTGTTTATAGCGCAAAAAATAAAAACCGCAGGGGTGATCAAATACCACCAAAAGAAAGCTCTATTTGTGGGGAAAAAAAAGGATGTTGGGATGGGATGGGATGTTTTGTTTGGGAGCCACGTCGCATGACCGCGCAATTGTCAGTTAAAGCCATGCAGTGCCGAGTCACAAAAAGTTGTCTGGTCTTTGGCCAGCAAAATGGTCCGGGGCTGAAGTGGTTAAGCACTATTGAGAGTGTGAAACGCGTCAACTATTTCATCCTGAACCCTGCTGCTCATGTACCAATTTTTATTTTACACAATAAAGGCATTTGTATCGGAGTGCGGCTGTCCAGATTCTCCTTCATTACTACATGCTGAGCCTGCACCTGCTGCTTCCACCTTGAGGAGAGTGTTGCCTATAACACACCTTTTCTTCTGGCTGTATGTAGTTCCAGGACATCCCAGGCACCAGAAACGCGCGGCTTTTTTTTTTACACTGCACTTGCTCCCATGTGCATGAAGCCAATAAAAGATGAAGACCGCAGGCGTGCATTATGCACAGTAGAACACTATGAAGGGAAACAAATCCAAAATGTTTTGTTTTATTTTTTCGTGTTTTAGGCTGGGTTCACATTGCAGCGATGCGGGAATGCTGCGAATCCGCGGCGGGTTCCCGCATCGCATACCTCCCGGCGGCAGTTCACACTGCCCTATGCGAACTGCTGGGAGTGTCAGTGAAACGTTAATGACACCCCCAGATCAGTTTGCATATCGCAGTGCGATCTGCAAACTCGGACAGGAATCGGATCGCATGGTGTGAACACCCATGTGATCCGATTCTGCTGCGGACCAAAAAAAGGGTCCTGTGCGAGTTTGGGTCGGGTGCGATGCGAATTCAGCCATACTATCTTCATGGCTGAACTCGCATCGCACAGAGATCGGATGTGATTTGCAGTGCGGTGCGAATCACATCCGGTTCTCGTAGCCGCAGCAGTGTGAACCCAGCCTTAATATGCATATAGCGGGAACGGTTTAGAAACCGAGGGGTTTTGTTCTGTCTGTATCTCAACTTGGGGGTCTTTACTTCCTTTTCTGCCCCAGTAACTACATATTGGAAGTGATGGGAATGTCGAAACAATTCTCAAAGATGTTCTGATCCTTCTCATTTTTTTTTATTTTATCTGCGTGACCTCAAAGTAGAATTTTAGCTCCCTTCCTGCCTCAGTGATGGTGGAAAATAGTTACCTTGGGGTGGTCTTGACCCTAAGGCAGCCCATAGATTAGCCAGTTTTTATTTTTTATTTTTTTAAAAGCTATTAAAAAAAAAAAAATATTCCCATCCACACACTTGATTGGGGAAGCCTCTCTGCTAAGCTTTTGTATTCTCTGACAGCTGGGAGAACTTCAGAATACAATGATCAGCATTTTAGGCTATAGCCTGCAGCGCTGATCGAGTGGGGAACATCCAAAAGGGTGGTTGTACAGAAATCAATCTACCGATCTTGCATGATTAGGCGAGAGTTAAGCCAGCCATACATGGATCGGAGTTCAGCTGGCTCAGCAGGGACTGGCTGAATTTCAATCCATGTATGGGCAGGGAGGTTGTGCAGGAGTCTCGCCTAATCATCCGCTATTGGGGTGGGAAGCTTTCCCTGCTCTGCTTCTGTTTTTAACAAATAAGAAAAGGAAGCGCAGACCTTAGTGCCGTTAATCCTTCTATTATGACTCAAAGGATTAACTGCGCTTCCTTTTGTTTTCCCAATTTGTCAGCTACCCACAGGCTATTGGAAGCTGCAAGACCCTTGAGCCATTCAGCCACTGTTACTAATTAGAAGTGACTTTTTGGGCTAAATATGGAGTAGAATTTGTTCGGTGCGATTGTAAGGACAGCACTACAGCTTTTATGTTTAATTTCTGCCAGTCAGAAAAAGGTAGCAGAGTAGATGGGCAAAAGGCACATAGCTTTTGAGGGTATTGGGTACAGCAGGCTGTAAATCTGAAAACTTTATGTAACTTTTTTTCAGGGCAAAAGTGATAATTGTTAGAAATGTGGCGATTTCAGCAAGTCCTCGTTTTAAACAGTTTTTTTAATTAGAGTTCTTTAATTCTGTGTAGCCAGGTGTACTGGGACTGATGCACAAAATGGTGTTTTAATTTGCCCTCTTAGCCTGAGCTATAAACTGTGTGGATACTGGAAATGGGATAGACACATAACGCCGTCTAAGAAGAACCAGATGCGGTTCTCTACAGGTCACACACAGATTAGGCTGCCGAGCGCTTCGAGCTGACGTTAGCACGGAAATTTGGAAAGCTGCCCCCTTGTCCCCCTCCTTTTTTCATGCGTCATCTATTAGACCACACGTTGACACATCGGAGACCCCCAGGCTGTCTGCGGCTCAGGGCTCTGTTAGTAGTTTGCCTCTCTTGTCCCTGCCCGATCCCAGATGTGAACGCACACAAGAGGGGGGGGGGGGGCTGGGAAGAGAGCCTGCAGTCTTCTGCCAAAGGGATTTCACACAGATGTGCAAACAGCCGTTCTGTGCTTTGTGGTACTGTGGCCTCCGGGTGTGTACGGAGATGGGTGGGGGTCGGGTCACTACAGTTTAGAGCTTTTTGAAAAAAAATGGTCCAATACCGTTTTTTGTTTTAATAAATTGAGCACACAAAATTGTATTGTAAATTTAGAAAAAGCAATGACCTTTATGTGCAAAAAGAAACATATGCTCCCAAAGTTCATTCACCATTGCATGATTTGAATTTCACAAGTGGATGGGGTGGACACATGAATGCTTTTTCCGGCTTTTTGGTACAAGATGGACAATATGTTGCTTCTTCAAGGAAACAGCACCTCAATTTATTATTATACTGTTATTTCAGTTACATAAGAGCGCTCTGTAAGCTACTAAGAACTGTAGTATGGGCCCCTCTCCTCCCTCTGATATTTGTATAAGAAAACACACATACATCCATTGCTTCAGTTTGATGCTGCAACTGTTCGCCTACCGGATCTAAGCCCACGAACTGAGCAATCACATGACTGCTGATCACTCGGTCTTTAGACACCATAAGTCATCCTCTGCTCTGTCCTTCCAGCGCTCACTCGCTGGTGAGTGGGTGGGAGTAGCTATTTTCTGCTCTCAGCCGACTACCAAAGCCAGCTGTTAATAAGCTGGCTGGGTGCATCCCGACCATATAGTTGGAATTCTTTCAGGGCCTGGAGGTGCTCTGTGATGTAAGCTGATAACGGGCAATAGCCTGCTATTAGCTGACTGTAGGTCACAGGAAAGCAAAAGTAAGTGCTCTCTTGTGGCCCAGAAGAGAAGTATGGCCAAAGCTTCTCTTTTATAATACCCTTTATCCTGGGGGTCTTCCAGACAGGTCATGTCCTGGGGGTCTTCTGGAAGGTCAAGTGACATCCTGAGGTCTTCTTCCTCTTTTGGCCATTGTGTCCAGTCTTTAATACCGTAGAGAGAGCAGCATAGCATTGTCAGCATTGGTCTCTGAAGTATTGTACTGTGGTCCCAGTAGGTGTAATGAAGCACCCCTTGGGGGGGGGGGGGGAGGGGGGTACCGTACCGTGGATGGCAGGAAGTTACTTAAATGATGAATGTCTGTTGTAACCAAGGACAGAAACTACAGAACACCT
The DNA here is from genome assembly GCF_037356315.1 of Lithobates pipiens. Classification (NCBI taxonomy): domain Eukaryota; kingdom Metazoa; phylum Chordata; class Amphibia; order Anura; family Ranidae; genus Lithobates; species Lithobates pipiens. The sequence continues at coordinate 192,028,553 of NW_027507788.1, read as the reverse complement.
CTACCTCTCCGTATCGCCATAACATATTGGACGTGTTCTGTTGTCCTAATACAGTTCCTGATAAAATTGCTTGAAGTCTGCAGAGTGGGGGACAACACTGGATTTCTGGCAAAATTGTATTTTTTTAAATTTATTTAACAGATATAAGTAAACGCTTTCAATTGTATATTTAACTTGCCAAAGTGGAGCAAATAAGAGACGTTCCTTATTAAAGTTTTTACCTATTTTAAGCAAAGATTTGGTACCTCTCTATATAAATGCTTTGGCCCATAGCGTAGATGTTTCCATTGAGTATTTCAGCTCTTGATGAATTACCCTACTAATCAGGTAGGCTACCCGTCACATTGAATGACCAGTTGGAATGAGGGTCAGGGGCAGAGCCAAGCTCAACTTTTACAGGCAAGGCCCTAATTTGCTCAAGGCCCGAAAACCACCCAGAAATCGACCGGGGTAGTGGACGACCCCTCCCGCCGCTTCTAAAAGTGACCATGGGGCCAATGCTCTGCTCAGAGCACTTTTATGAAAGACCGGCACCTGAGTGGGGGGAGGGTGGTGGGTTGGCGGGTGCTATACACTAGTAGAATGGTTGAAGTTTGTAATTTTTGGAGTGTTATTTTTATTTTCTAATTATTAATGCGGTCAATTCAATGTTTTTGACCACTATCATGATAAAATTCAAAGGCGCCAGATGGAAAATATTTTTGTACAAACAAATTCCTACCAGTATATGTGGTTTTCATTTTGGAAGGTCCACGTGTTCCAAAATTGAATTTTAAAGGGATTGTATTATTTAAAATAACAAACATGTTATACTTACCTCCACTGTGCAGCTCGTTTTGCACAGAGTGGCCCCGAACCTGCTCTTCTGGGGTCCCTCGGCGGCTGTCTCGGCTTCCTCCCTCAGGTGCTTCTCACGTTCATGAGAGCTCCCTCGCAGGGTGATAAGCACCTGCGGGCGCGCTCCCGTGATACAGCCGGCGGCTATAGCCGCTCGCTGTATCACACGGCCCCGCCCCCCGGCGCTCCGCGTCAGTGGATTGATTGACAGCAGCGCGAGCCAATGGCTGCACTGCTTTCCATCCATCCACTCCAGCCAATCAGCGGCCAGGCTGAACGGTGGAAAGGATGTCGGGGGACGAGCGTGGGACTTTCGAGGGGTGAGGTAAGTAAAACGGGGGGGGGGGGGGCTGGGGGCGCGGGCACTGTCAGATGTTTTTTCACCTTAACGCATAGAATGAAAGGGTGAAAAAACTTTTACCTTTACAACCCCTTTAACTTCAAAGGTAGTTTTGAAGTATTTTCGAACAACATTTGTCAAGTCAATAAATGTACTGAAAATTGCATGGATGATCATATGAATGTTTGTTTGAAAATGTGTTAGTGTATGGCCAGCTTTACTTCCTGTTTAGTCATCAGGGCAGGAAGTGTGGCAAAATCTTCTTAAACCAGGATAGAGTAGTAAAATTCTAACAGAAGTTTCAATTTGTTTCCGTTCTAACCAAAGTGGGAGTTCTACTTAAAAGTAACATAAAAAGTAACCTCTGCCTATCTATTTTTTTTCCCCACCATATATACTACATTTTAAATTGCTTAGGTTTGTGATGGGTATGCTTTTACTCATCTCCAAAGGGTGTTGTCACGCTGTATCCTTTCTGTGTATCTCCTTACCAGTTAATTGTTGCCCAAGATTTCTACTGGCAAGCCTTTAACGCCACAGATTTTTTTTGTATAAAATTCTTTTTTGTCCTTGCAGCTGAAATCTTTCCTAAAGGAATGTAAAGTATCCAATTATTGCAAGCCAGTGCGCCAACTGCTGGAGAAGATCCAAGAGAATTCGTCCTACATAACTAGCAAAAGACAGAAGTCTGCCTTTGGGGTGTCTGATAGGGAAGCTGTGGTAAGTAGACAACTGGGACATTTTAGATGCCATAAATGCTGTGCTATCCCAGAATGCGTAGCCCTGTGCGATTAGCTATGTGTGACCAAGTCCTGTTCCAGATACCTTTCCCTAAGTAAAGTTTAAACCTATATTGCTTACAACTGACTGGATTTTCAATAGGAATATATAGCGTTTTTTGTTTTTTTTAGGATATTGACAACAGCTTGGCTGATGACCCTTAAACCCCTTTCACACTGGGGCCGCCCATGCAGTAGCGGTAAAGCGCTGGTCGTTTTAGCATTGCTTTGCCGCTGTTTAAGCGGCGCAGGACTTTTTATAATGTCTCGAAAGTGCACTGCCCCAGTGTGAAAGCCCTCGGGCTTTTACACTTGGGCAGCATGGGAGGCAATTTTCAGGTGCTTTACAGGTGCTGTTTATAGCGCTAAAATGTCTGAAAACTGAAAAGTGTGAAAGGGATCTTAGTCGCAGACAAAGTACCTATGCACCTTACCAGATGAATTTGCTGCAGCTACAAAAAACACTAAAGAGGCTTACAAAACAGTTAAGTAAAGATTTTGCTTACACAAAAGTACAGTCAAATAATCAGTTAAAAACAGGTTTGTATTAACCCACAAAGCCTGGCAATCGGGTTGGTGGTATTTAAATCAAAATCAAGTACATACAAAAAGTGTTGAAAACGTATGGAAATAGTATGGACAGAACCTCTTATATGTGTAGCCCCTACCACAAGATTTATATTAACATGTATGTACACATACATCTGATCCAGTAAGGGCCACCAAGGCAACCTTCCAGAGGTATATCAATTCAATCTAGCGCATAAAGTAAGCAGAGTAGCTGTAGACTGGAGGAGTTTGACTTTCTCAATGTGTTTCACTGACTTGCTTATTCAGGAAAGGGAGTACAAAGAACATGAGGATAGATCAGCTATGGAATTATTGCAGTAGGTATCACTGCCAGCAAAATAGGCACAGCGAGGGCGGTACCATGATACAGGCTGCCAGTCCTTAAAGTGGTTGTAAACCCTTACAACACACTTTAACCTACAGGTAAGCCTAGATTAAGGCTTACTTGTAGGTCCAAGAAATATCTCCTAAACCTATACGGTTTAGGAGATGCATAGTAGTCCATTATTCTTTACCTTTGCAGGGAATGAAAGAGGAAGTAAACCCATCAGGGTTTACTTCCTCTTTAAGCCACATGAATGAATGGGCAAAATACACTGAAGAAATGTTCCTTTTTTGGGGAGGACCCCACGCTTTTATTTATATATTTTTTTTTGGCATGACGCCCTCTTCAATCCCCCCACAGGGCCTAATATAGATTGGGTCGATACCCCACATTTTTTTTTTTTTTTTTTTTTAATCCTGGCCTTTTATTTATATTCCGCTGTCAACTGGAAATCCCCACTGACAGCAGGGCCGACTCGTTGTTAGGAAAACAGCAGGAGTCGGCTTCTTAACAACCGATGACTCGTTGCTGACAGGAAGGGTGAGTCATTGGTTGTTAGGACCCCGGCGGGTGCCTTGGCCCCTTTTTTCCAGTGAAGGAAGCCCTTAAAGCGTATAAAGACATTTTGGAAAGGATCATGCCCAACTTTGTGGGAACAGTTTGGGGAAGGTCCCTTCCTGTTCCCCTGTTCCAACATGACTAAGCATCAGCGCACAAAGCAAAGTCCATAAAGACACAGATGAGGAAATTTGGGGTGGAGGAACTTGGCCTGCACAGAGTCCTGATAGTCCCAATAGAACACCTTTGGGATGAATTAGAGTGCAGAATCTGAGCCAGGCCTTCTCATCCGCATCAGTGACTGACATCATAAAAGAAAATCCTAAATTTTGGGTTGTCCCCAGAAAAGTAATAAAGGGGAAATCTTTCAATGGTGACATGAGAGCCCCCAAGAGATTCCCTTAATTTGCAGAGACTTCCTCTTGCATCCTATTTTGGCAGTGGGAAAGGACGTGCCAATAAATCTCCCCAATGGGGCAATGATGGCAAAAATAAACCTTACCGGGTTGTGAGTGTACAGCTTGTATAACAGTCTAAATTTGATGTCCCCTCAAAATAACTCTAATAATAATAGCCTTTTAATGTCTCAACCGCTGGCAACAAAAGTGAGTACACCGCTAAGTGAAAATGTCCAAATTGGGCCCAATTAGTAATTTTCCCTCCCTGGTGTCATGTGACATGTTAGCGTTATTATGTCTCAGGTGCGAACAAGGAGCGTGTGTGTTAAATTTGGTGGTGTTGCTCTCACTCTCGCATACTGGTCACTGGAAGTTCAACATGGCACCTTATGGCAAAGAACACTCTAAAAATCTGAAAAAGAGGTGGTGTTCTATGTAAACATGGCCTAGGCTATAAGAAGATTGCCAAGGCCCTGAAACTGAGCTGCAGCACGGTGGCCAAGACCATACAGCGGTTTAACAGGACAGGTTCCATTCAGAACAGGCCTCACCGTGGTCGACCAAAGGAGATGAGCACACATGCTCAGCGTCTTATCCAGAGGTTATCTTTGGGAAATAGATGTATGAGTGCATGGATTACTGAAACCATGTCCTATGGTCTGATGAGACCAAGATAAACTTAGGAGAGGAGTACAAAGGCAAGTGTGTTTTGCCTGCAGTCAAGCATGGTGGTGGGAGTGTCATGGTCTGGGGCTGCATGAGTGCTGCCGATACTGGGGAGCTACAGCTCATTGAGGGAACCATGAAAGCCAACATGTACTGACTAGGGGTGCAACGAAAATTCACTGATCCGTGAACCGAAGGGGTCACCCCGCTCGGATCGGCTCCGCGGTCTCGGCCTTAGGAAAGGCCACGGCTTCGGCCTAGCTCCGAAGCGGCGGCCATCTTTTTACACCCAGGCCGTTTACAATGTGTTCGCTCCGACGGAGCAATCGATTGTAAACAAACTGGCGTTATGTCACAACGCCGGTTCCTCTCTCCCCTCTCTCTACTAATCTGTACAGTGGAGGGGAGAGATCGGATGGAAGCAGCCATCCCACCATACCCTGCCAATGCTCTGCCGTACCCTGCCAATGCTCTGCCATACCCTGCCAATGCTCTGCCGTACCCAGCCATACTCTGCCAATGCTCTGTCGTACCCAGCCATACTCTGCCAATGCTCTGCCGTACCCAGCCAATATTACAGTGGGGGAGATTGTGGATATTACAGTGGGGACTATATGGTGGTGGAATTTTCACAGGTTTTTGCAAATTAAATTATTATTTGCTGATCCGAAAAAATTATCCGATCCATTACTCTGATCCGAGGAACGATCCGATCCATGAGTTTTTTGATCCGTTGCACTCCTAGCACTGACCTACTGAAGCAGAGCATAATCCCCTCCCTTCGGAGACTGGGCCGCAGTGAAGTACTCCAACATAACGACTCCAAACACACTTCCAAGACAACCACTGCCTTGCTAAAGAAGCTAAAGGCGATAGACTGGCCATGCATGTCTCCAGACCTAAACCCTATTGCACATCTGTGAGGCATATTCAGATAGAAGGTAGAAGAGCGCAAGATCTCTTAACATCCACCAGCTCTGTGATGTTCTCATGGAGGAGTGGAGAAGGACTCCAGTGGCAACCTGTGAAGCTCTGGTGACCTCCATGCCCAGGAGGGTTAAGGCAGTGCTGGAAAATAATGGTGGCCACACAAAATACTGACACTTTTCGCCCAATTTAGACATTTTCATTTAGTTCTGTACTCAATTTTGTTGCCAGCAGTTTGGACATTAATGGCTGTGTGTTGAGTTATTTTTAGAGGACAGCAAATTTACACAGTTATACAAGCTGTACACTCACTACTTTACATTGTAGCAAAGTGTCATTTCGTCAGTGTTGTCACATGAAAAGGTATAATAAAATATTTACAAAAATGTGAGGGGTGTACTCACTTTTGTGAGATACTGTGTATAACTTTTGCATTTACCTTGGAGTGTCCCCTTGCATAGGGTTGGTCTGATCCCTTAGTTGTGCGTGTAGCCTGTTCCGTGGGGTAGCCCTGTAATTTAACACAGCCTGTGAAGTTCTGCAGGTGAAACTTGCAGCATGTCACATTGGATAAACACCACCTGATATGCTATGTGTGAAGCAAATGACAGTGTTTAGTACAGAGGAAATTGGTAAGCCGTTTACTGTCATCAGGGTAATGTGTAGGATGCTCTCAGTGTAACTGAATCCCTTAACTGTGATATTGAACCGGCAAATGACCTTCCGTCCCTTAGATATCAGTAATTGTCATTAGACCCACCTACTGCTCTTGGACCCTGTTTTTGCTTGGTGGACCTCCCACGAATTGCACTGCAGTACATTGCAGGCACCTCTGTCTCCAAAGGGAGCAGATAAATCTTGATAATTAGCATTCTGTTGTTTGCTGGCTGACGGAGCCTGATCTCCTCTGCAACCCTAGAACAGCACGCACGGATGTAATGCCTTCATAAATATTTTAATGGCAGTCTGCTGGTAATATAAATCAGGGGGCTGGGAGTGCTAGAAGCCATCCACAGACACTCTGGCACCACCTCGCAGGGACAGCAGCAATGGGAAAGTGTCAGATCATAGACGCCCACGTGTTGTGGTCTCTGCAGTAGGATAGAGCTGTGCTGGGGGATTGCAGGTGGTGCCACTTAGAGATGTGCTGGGTCTATATAGTTGTAGGGGAAGAGGAGACACATCAAGGGCTCCATTCTTATTACTGGCATGTCATTACTAGAGTTGACAAGTCCTGCATTAAGTGTCTTGGATAATGCCCCTATTATTTAAAGAGCCTGTACACCAAAAATCCCCAAAAAGTAGTGCACATCTTTCATTTTTCTATATAACTGGGTCATTTTCTGGTTTGTGTTTTTCACTTAAATTGCTGTTTGTATTTAACATAAGTAAATCACATTTTATGCTGAAATGAAAAGTGTTTCCAAAGCCTAAACATTTTTATCTTAATGCATTCCTTGCATTAGGGTGAAAATGTTTAGGAATCAGCATCCCCCCCCCCCCCTTTACTTACCTGAGCCCTTGCTCAATCCAACGCTGTGCACATCTTCATGTTTTCCGTTCTTCACTCCCCTCACTTCAGGGTCTCGCTGGCTTTGCTGGGTTATCGGGCGACACAGTGGTGTAGTGGTTAGCACTCTCACCTAGCAGTAAGAAGGGTCGCTGGTTCAAATCCCAACCACGACACTACCTGCCTAGAGTTTGCATGTTCTCCCTGTGCCTGCGTGGGTTTCCTCTGGGTATTCCGGTTTCCTCCCACACTCCAAAGACATGCAGGTAGGTTAATTGGCTTCTGTCCAAAATTGGCCCTAGTATATGAATGGGACCTTGGATTGTGGGCTCCTTGAGGGTAGGGACCAATGTGAGTGTGCAATGTACAGGGATAAGAACAATTGTAGACACTCACTCATGTTGAACTGGATGGACTGGTGCCCCTATGGGAAGCAGATTCCCATTGGGTACACTGGACAGAGAGGAGGGGCCAGGAGCTACAGGCACAAAGCAGGCAAGTATAAACATTTTTTCTTTTTTTTACTTTACAATTGCTTTCATTGTTTTACATTTTATTGTAGGGGCAGGTTCAGATATAATCCGGGGTCAAATAGACAGGAACTTTTTCCATTCTCTGATTTGTAGTGGGCATGTGTCCAATTTAATTATGGATGAGAGTTACCCTGCTGGACATTGTTAATCTTGTAGGGCATTTTGTTGACATATAGCATCATTCAATAATGCATATGTATAAGTGGTTGTTGGCATAATTTGTTGAGGTCTTTTTGCCTGCTTGTTCAGTCTTCTGGGACTGGTATTACTTAAATATAAAATTGCTTTTTAATGTTCCGTAGTCGTCTATTCACCAAGGGTAGATAATAGCCTCATTCCTACTTATGAAGCATTGTATAACTTCTAGTTGTACTGAGAGAAGCCATTGTTTACAAAACTCGTTGGGTCATTACGACAGTGACCTCACCTTTTTAGACCCATTCAGTTAAAGGGAGCTGCAAAGGAAGCTTTGTATACTTTGATCTCTAAATCTGGCCTTTGCACCTGTAAAATTGTGCCAGAAAATTATCCGAATGTTTGATTTATCGAAAAGTTAAAGCGGACAAGTTGACAATTTGTTTCAACCGAGGTAAGCAAAAATTCCAAAAATAAGGATGGAATGGGGACAACATTCTTATAATTTAAGGTTGCTCCCAGCTGAGTAAAGTCCCAATTAGTCATAGGTGCATGCGCTTGTCAAAGTTCATTCAAAGTAGAACGTTTGTTCTGTGTTAAACAAATCATTGGCATAGTACTTGAATGAAAAGTCGTTCAAAATTAGCCGAGTCTATAAAAGCACCATGAAATGGTTGGACAAGTGATTTATATGCTTTCTTGCCTGAACTTTCAAATTAAATTCTACAGTGCAGCTTCTTTCATACTGCAGCGCTTTTAAAATGCATTATTTAAAAAACAAAAAAAAAATGCATTGCGTTTTATATGCCTTGCATTACAGTCCATATCCTTGACTAGCTAGTTGTTAAGGATGACGTTGGGTGCCTGCTCCTTATCAACCAGCTATTCATTGGTTGTTAAGGACACCAGTGGGCTAGCACCACTAGAACCCGGGGGAAGGAGGCTGGGGACAGCAGAATTGACATCCACCAGGTGGAAGACTGAGCACTAGTGGTACTAGTGACCACCAAAGAGGAGAGAAGGGTGGCATTGCTTTACTTACCTGCTGATTGTTAAGGAACCAGCTTTCATACTGCAGCGCTTCTAAAACACTGTTTTTAAAATGCATAATGTGTTTTAATTGCGTTGCATTACAGCTCATATGCATGAGTGCCTGGTTACTAAAGATGGTTGCGACTGCCCGCTACAGCATAATGACCTCAAAAGCGCACCTAATACTGAACCCTGGGTTTCTTTTTGGTGCATCTTGGGTGCGCTTTTTAAAAGCACTCACAAGATGTAGTATGCAGGACTTTTCAAACCGCAGTACAAATGCAGCGCAGCTATGTGAAAGGTCACATAGAATTTAAAAGTAAATAATTTTGATGCACTTTTGTCCTGCTGGAAAGGTGCATTTCAGCGCAGCAAAAGCACATCAGTGGGAAAGGTGTCCAACTCATAGTGCTTTGAGAATCCTTTATCTTAATGTTAACATTGTATATAAAAAAAAAAATCTGTTAAAATACACACACTCGCACACCCATACTCACTATCCCTCAGTATTAGGCCTTGGTCACACAGGCATATTTAAGCGTTTGCCTTTGTCCCTGCACAGGCAGTCCCATTCATGTCCGTTGGGACACAGTGGCTGTATGTATACAGCCAATAATTTCAAATTGACAGCTCTGCAGGCGCGTGTCACTTCAGACATCGTCAGCTGGACGATAAAAAAAAAAAAAAAACGAAACTTCTATGCCCAGCTTTAGTCTGTAAAAGTTCTCCTTAATCGAAGTCATGTTATAGCCTTCAGTATTTGCTCATTTTCAACTGGACTTATTTTGTAATGTTGAAGACATTTCTAGGATGCAGGTATAACTTGCAGTGCCGCTCTAAGCTGTGATCTCCCTGTTGGTTGCAGTGAAGGGAACAGGCACCTATGCTCCATTCAGGGGTGAAGAAGCATCATCAGAGAAAAGGAGGAGAACCGCTCAACCGATCTAGTGAATGAATGTGGCCTTAGCCAGTGGCACTTCAGCTACACCCCCTGACATGTTTCGCCTTGTGCATCGGGGCTTGGTCACAGAAAGCATTTGTGTGGGAAACATGTCTGGCCTGGCTGAGGTCAAACTCATTCACATATTCATGCATTTGGTCAGTGAGCAGTGCTCCTTCCTTCCTCTGATGACATTTGTAGGATGGTTAGCATTGGCTTGGACACATTTCATGGCATCATGGTGCTGAATTAAGGTAACAGAGTTGACCTTGTGGGTATAAATGTTAGCATAATTTCCCTGTACTCGTTTGAACTGATAAAGCCACTTTAGAGATAAAATGTCTTCCATATTACTAAGAAAGCCCAGTTGCATATGTCTAACTACTACTAGCGATCAGAAGTTCTCTTCCACTGATCTGATTTTCCTAATCTGAAATTTGACTTCTAAACTTTATGCATAATCGTGTTTGTTTTCTTTTTTGTTTTTTGATTGAGTCATTGTCTGTCCATATTGCATAAAGTACTTACGCACATGTAAGTTGTATCTGACGGAAATCCTGGGGCTTCCATTTGCTGGATGACGTCAAGTGAACCTGTGGGTACCTTTGGAATAGCACACAGGGGACTCTAAGCTCTCAGAAGGATTAATTATTACAGGGACATTCTTTATTTCCTTCTATAACCGCTTCCCGCTGTATTGTCCCTGGGGGACAAGAGAATATCCCAGTCATTGTGTTCCCCTATTCTGCCTGATCTTCTGTGTTTTGATACAGGCTTTGCATACATCTAAAAGGCACAGACGTCTGTGTTTCACAGATAGTAACTACAGTTGTGCTCATACAGTGGTGTGAAAAAGTGTTTGCCCCCTTCCTCATTTCCTGTTCCTTTGCATGTTTGTCACACTTAAGTGTTTCGGAACATCAAACCAATTTAAACAATAGTCAAGGACAACACAAGTAAACACAAAATGCAATTTTTGTAAATGAAGGTGTTTATTATTAAAGGTGAAAAAAAATCCAAACCATCATGGCCCTGTGTGAAAAAGTGATTGCCCCCCTTGTTAAAACATACTATAACTGTGGTTGTCCACACCTGAGTTCAATTTCTCTAGCCACACCCAGGCCTGATTATTGCCACACCTGTTCACAATCAAGGCATCACTTAAATAGGAGCTGCTTGACACAGTAAGGTCCACCAGAAGATCCTTAAAAGCTACACATCATGCAGAGACCCAAAGAAATTCAGGAACAATTGAGAAAGAAAGTAATTGAGATCTATCAGTCTGGAAAGGGTTATAAAGCCATTTCCAAAGCTTTGGGAATCCAGCGAACCACAGTGAGAGCCATTATCCACAAATGGCGAAGACATGGAACAGTGGTGAACCTTCCCAGGAGTGGCCGGCCGCCCAAAATTACCCCAAGAGCGCAGCGACGACTCATCCAAGAGGTCACAAAAGACCCCACAACAACGTCCAAGGAACTGCAGGCCTCACTTGCTTCAGTTAAGGTCAGCGTTCATGGCTCCACCATCAGGAAAAGACTGGGCAAAAATGGCCTGCATGGCAGAGTTCCAAGGAGAAAACCACTGCTGAGCAAAAAGAACATCAAAGCTCGTCTCAATTTCTCCACAACACATCTTGATGATCCCCAAGACTTTTGGGACAACATTCTGTGGACCGATGAGACAAAAGTGGAAATCTTTGGAAGGTGTGTGTCCAAGTATATCTGGCGTAGAAGGAACACTGCATTTCATAAAAAGAACATTATACCAACAGTAAAATATGGTGGTGGTAGTGTGATGGTCTGGGGCTGTTTTGCTGCTTCAGGACCTGGAAGACTTGCCGTGATAAAAGGAACTATGAATTCTGCTGTCTACCAAGAGATCCTGAAGGAGAATGTCCGACCATCTGTTCGTGTACTCAAGCTGAAACGAACTTGGGTTCTGCAGCAGGACAATGATCCTAAACACACCAGCAAGTCCACCACCGAATGGCTGAAGAAAAACAAAATGAAGACTTTGGAGTGGCCTAGCCAAAGTCCTGACCTGAATCCTATTGAGATGTTGTGGTATGACCTTAAAAAGGCCGTTCATGCTCGAAAACCCTCTAATGTAACTGAATTAGGACAATTCTGCAAAGATGAGTGGGCCAAAATTCCTCCAGGACGCTGTAAAAGCCTCATTGCACGTTATCGCAAACGCTTGGTTGCAGTTGTTGCTGCTAAGGGTGGCCCAACCAGTTATTAGGTTTAGGGGGCAATCACTTTTTCACACAGGGCCATGATGGTTTGGATTTTTTTTCACCTTTAATAATAAACACCTTCATTTACAAATTGCATTTTGTGTTTACTTGTGTTGTCCTTGACTATTGTTTAAATTGGTTTGATGTTCCGAAACACTTAAGTGTGACAAACATGCAAAGGAACAGGAAATGAGGAAGGGGGGCAAACACTTTTTCACACCACTGTAAGTTTACATACCCTGGCAGAAGTTCTTGGCCATTTTTCAGAGAATATGAATGCTAACAAAAACTTTTCTTTTATTCATGGTTTGTGTTTGGCTGAAGCCATTTATTATCAGTCAACTGTGTTTACTCTTTTTAAATCATAATGGCAACAGAAACTATCCAAATTACCCTGATCAAAAGTTTACATACCCCAGTTCTTAATACCATGTATTTGCCCCCTTAACATCAATGACAGCTTGAAGTCTTTTGTGGTATTTGTGGATGACGCTCTTTATCGTCTCAGATTGTAAAGCTGCCTATTCCTCTTAGCAAAAATCCTCCAGTTCCTGTAAATTCTAGGGCTGTCTTGCATGAACTGCATGTTTGAGATCTCCCCAGAGTGGCTCAATGATATTGAGGTCAGGAGACTGAGATGGACACCCCAGAACCTTCACTTTATTCTGCTGTAGCCAATGACAGGTCGACTTGGCCTTGTGTTTTGTATCATTGTCATGTTGGAATGTCCAAGTAGGTCCCATGCGCAGCTTCCTGGCTGATGAACGCAAATGTTCCTCCAGTATTTTTTGATAACATGTTGCATTCATCTTGCCATCAATTTTGACCAAATTCCCTGTGCCTTTGTAGCTCACACATCTCCCAAAACATCAGTGATCCACCTGTGTACCTTTCATCGTAGGCCTTGTTGACTCCTCTTCAAATGTAGCATTTATGGTTGTGGCAAAAAACATTTTGGTCTCACCACTCCAAATGACTTTGTGCCCGAAGGTTTGAGGGCTTGTCTCTGTGCTGTTTGGCATATTGTAAGCGGGATACTTTGGTAGTAATGGCTTTCTTCTGGCGGCTCGACCATGCAGCCCATGTTTCTTCAAGTGCCTACTTATTGTGCATCAAACAGCCACACCACATGTTTTCATAGAGTCCTGTATTTCACCTGAAGTTATTTGTGTGTTTTTCCTTGCATCCCAAACAATTTTCCTGGCAGTTGTGGCTGAAATTTTAGTTGGTCTACCTGACCGTGGTTTGGTTTAAACAGAACCCCTCATCTTCCACTTCTTGATTAGAGTTTGAACACTGCTGATTGGCATTCTCAATTCCTTGGATATATTTCTATATCTCTTTCCTGTTTTATACAGTTCAACTGCCTTTTCCTGCAGATCCTTTGACAATTCTTTTGCTTTCCCCATGACTCTGAATCCAGAAACCTCAGTGCAGCACTGGATGAAAGATGCAAGGGTCTATCTGGAGTCCAGAAACTCATGGACCTTTTATACACACACACGCACTAATTACAAGCAAACAGATCACATGTTTTAAAGCGCTGCACAAATTTGTTGGCGCTATATAAAACCTGTATAATAATCACGGGTGAGGGTGGTTACCTTTTAATAGCCATTCAAACCCCTTTGTGTCAACTTGTGTGCATGTTATTATGCCAAAATCATCAGGGTATGTAAACTTTTGATCAGGGTCATTTGGGTAGTTTCTGTTGTGATTATGATTTAACAAGAGTAAACACAGTTGATTGACAATAAATGGCTTCAGCCAAACACTAACCATGAGTGAAAGAAATGTTTTTGTGTTATTATCCATATTCTTTGAAAAATGGCCAAGAAATCATAAATTCTGCCAAAGTATCCCGCTTACAATACGCCAAAACTTATGAGCACAACTGTGTATAAATAGTTTTTCCTTCAAATATCTAAAGTACAATGATTCAATATAAGGTAACAAACTGATCCTTACATGCGATAGCTGCGTTTGTTTTCTCTTCAGTATTTTTTCCCTGCTGAACTGGACAAATTGCGATACATCTGTACCCACCTTTATCGCAAGGATGGACATCCTGTTGTCCAAAAAAAAAATAAAAAATTGCCCGGTATAGTTCGGTCTGGTTTGGTTTTTAAGGGGAACCCCGCTCCAAAATGTAAAAAGAAAAAGCCCCCCCCCCCCCCGAAAATCCATACCAGATCCTTATCTGAGCATGCAGCCCGGCAGGACAGGAAAGGGGGGGTAGCGAGCCACCCCCCGATCCATACCAGGCAATGTGCCCTCAACATGGATGGTTGGTGATTCTGGGCACCACAAAGAATCTTGTCCCCATGTTGATGGGGACAAGGGCCTCTTTCCCAAAACACTGGTGGCCGGTGGTTGTGGGGATCTGCGGATGCGGGGCTGTTCGAAATCTGAAAGCCCCCTTTAAAAGATCCCCCCCCAATGTGAATGAGTATGGGGTATATAGTGCCCATACACATTCACCCAAAAGCGAAGACGACACAAGTTTTTGACAAGTCCGTTATTAAAATTTTTTTTTTTTAAATTGTCCCCTGGTGTAGATCCATCAATCACGCCACCTGCCGCTATCACTAACCTAAACACTCCACCCCAACGAAGGCTCCCCCCGCCTGCCTGCTCCAGTTGCACCCAAATCACATCTCTATCATGCAGGTGCGACTTTCATGTGACTTTTGAGGGTTTACATTGTGGTCTGTGGACCTCAATTTGCACGAAAGTCGGACCAAAGTAATGCAGGAACTACTCTGAAGTTCAGATATGAACGTTATCATTGGAAAACATGAAGTGCGACTTTGGGGTCCAAAGTCGCATGACAAGCAGCACAAGTGTGAATGGGGCCTAAAACGATCGACTTCTTTTCAAAATTCAACCAGTGTGAGCTGCCCCTTCTGATCAGTGTATGACCAGCTTAAGGGGCCTTTCTTCATTGACACTTGAAGGGTGCACTCCAGTGACCTCTGTGGAAGGGAAAACATTGCATCGAAGACTACAATTTTCATTGTTAGCCTTTTTTTCCCCTGCGGTTGAAATTTTTTATTATCAATTTATTAAATGTTTTATTATCATTGAAAATTATTTTTTTCACATAGACCAACCCTGTGTTTAAAATATGCAATGTATGTCACATTCCTTATTTTATTTTTTATTCATTCTCGCATTTGCAATTTTATTTATTTTTTCAAGGGTTTCCCCATGTCAAAAAAGTTGAAATAGCAAGTCTTTTTTGTCTCACAGGTCAAATGGGAAAAAGAAACAAAAGAAGAGGGGACACCAATGACCAAATATTATACCAACTGGAAGAAACTGCGGGAGAAAGAGATTCAACTAGAGATTTCTGGGAAGGAGAGGGTAAGCGTGCATAGAAATACTTATATTGTTAAATCAGATACGGACCATGGAGTATGCAGCACTAATTTTAAGCAAGGGCTTGCATGTATGTATGAAAATATGTTGTGCACATACTTTTTTAGCCAAGGCTAAAACAATACTGTAAGGGAGAATGTAGCTGGGATGATACCTGTTCTATAAAAGAAAAAAAAAGTTTTCAATTTGAGTGGCTATTGGAGGATTTGGTTTTTCCCAATTGGGAGTTATATATTTGCTGTGGCTAAAAAAAAATTAGATCTGTATCTCCCCCACCCAACCTACCGTTCCATGGCAGGTGGCACTCCCGTCTTCCTAACTCCCTCAAATGTAGCTGGGCCCCCAACATCATCACATACAATGCATGTTCCTGCAGTGTGAGCCGTAACATTCATGAGAGGGGTAGGAACATAATCAGAGAAGTAAAGCATCTCTGGGGCATCTGCTTGCAGCTACCAGAAACATTAGGGACGGAGTGAGCTTTTATATTAAAGCTTTGCCTATATAACCTGCATACATGGAGTGGGAGGAGACCTATATTTATTTATGTTGCCAGTGATGAGGTGGGGTTTAAATGCGGCAACACGTTTGTTAATATCATTGAGTTCTTAAAGTGGTTGTAAACCCTTACAACACACTTTGACCTACAGGTAAGCCTAGATTAAAGCTTACCTGTAGGTCTAAGAAATATCTCCTAAACCTACACAGTTTAGGAGATATTTGCCGAAAGACAGGCACCGCTGTCTATGGCGCATGCAACGTAGACAAGGGCGCGCAGGCGCACTGAGCACGCCGCAGTTAATGGCGATATGCCGCGAGTGGCGGCTCCCGTGCGCATCCGCGGGAGAGACGTCATCGCGGCTCCGACGAATGACAGCGGCGGAGCAGTGAGACCCACCAAGAAGATGGAAGCTCTGGACTACAGGGGACAGCGGTGACTTCGCTGGCTCCTGTGTCAGGTGAGTGACACATAATGGGCTACTATGCGATGCATAGTAGTCCATTATGCTTTACCTTTGCAGGGAGTCAAAGAGGAAGTAAACTCATCAGGGTTTACTTCCTCTTCAAAGTGTTAGTAAACTAAGATGTCTTATCTGTATCTACAGGTAAGCTTATAATTAAGCTTACCTGTAGGTACAGTGAATATCTCCTAAATGTGCACCATTTTTACATAGGCTCCAGCAGATTACATCACAGCAAATGCAAAGTGTGCTCTGCATTCAGTGTGCCCCAATCATGACTCCAGTGCACATTCAGGGAGGTGTTGTCATTGCAGCCTAACCATTCAAATGGTCAGAGTACAAACCAGAATGGAAAGCCATGCAAAAACGCAAGTGGCGGGGCACATCTGGAGGGCTCTGCCTAAAAAAATGTCTGGTATAATGCCCTAGTAAGCGGTACATGCTAGCACATTTGTTATTATTATAATAATTATACAGGATTTATATAGTGCCAACAGTTTGCACAGCGCTTTACAAAATAAAGGCAGACATTACAGTTAACAATACAATTTGTCACAAGGGGAATCCTAGAGCCGTGCTCGTTATGCTATTAAGCTGTGGGAGGCCTGGTTATTTCTTTTCTTTTTATCTACAGGTTTACTACCGCATTAACCACTTCAGCTCAGGAAGGATTTGCCCCCTTCCTGACCAGACCATTTTTTTTGTGATACAGCACTGTGTCGATTTAACTAACAATTGCATGGTCGTGAGACGACATACCCAAACAAAATGCCGCCCCCCCCCACACACACACACACACACACACACACACACACACACACACACACACACACACACACACACACACACACACACACACACACACACAAATAGAGCTTTCTTTTGGTGGTATTTGATCACCTCTGCGTTTTTTTTTTTTTTTTTTTTTTTTTTTTACGCTATAAAAAAAAAAAGTGACAATTTTGGAAAAAACACAATATTTTGTACTTTTTGCTATTATATCCAAAAAAAACAAACAAATTTCTTCATCAGTTTAGGCCGATTATGTATTCTTCTACGTACTTTTGTTAAATAAAAATCGCAATAAGTGTATATATCGATTAGGGCTGAAACAACTAATCCATTAATCGACAACTAATCGATTATGAAATTAATCGATTGCTATTTTCATAATCGATTAATCGGCCAGTAACATAATGGGGTTAAAAAAAAAAACTAAAATGAGCCCTTTATAGTACAAAGAGCAAATTGCTACTGTAAATATTACTTTCACTGTTCTACAGTAACAAAAAAAATGAACCCCTTCCAGTAGTGATTATCTGCTTTTTTGTACTATAAAGGGCTCATTTTAGTCTTTTTAACCCCATTATGTTAGTAAACATCTTAGACCTGGTTCACATCTATATGTTTATTGGTGCTTTTTGCAGAAATGCACTACAGTTCATTTACATGGTTTCCTATGGGACACGTTCACATCTGATAGGGTCAGGGACTTTTAATGCAAGACGGTGCTTTATTGGTTCAATATACTTCAATGGAGAAGCTGCAGAAAAGCATGTAATGCATTTTTGCAGCAATTTGTGTTTTTTGATCTGCCCAAAAAAAATGCAAATTGCCGTAAAATCATGTGCGCAAAAATCAAAATGTACAACAAAAAGCACTGCAGAAACAAATCAAAAGCAAACTGCATAGGTGTGTACCGAGCCTTATGCTGGCCATACGGATCAATTTCCAGATGAGAATATTCAGACGAAAAATCTTTGCACATTCGTTGAATGAAAGAATTTTGTTTGAAATTTCCACTTGTTTTTAACATTCTATTTTTAAAATGAATGTAATTTCTGAACGAAAACCACAAACACTGTCTGAAAATTCCTTTGACTAAGAAGTTTTCTATTTCCAAATTTTCCCGTCATTGTGGTTGAAAATGAACGTCAATTTGACCCACTTTTTTTTTCTTTTTAAAGGTTATTAACCGATTAATCGAAACAATAATCGGCCAACTAATCGATTATGAAAATAATCGTTAGTTGCAGCCCTAATCTCAATGAGTGATCTATTAGTGCTGATAGGGAGTACACCCAATAGCCCAGAAGTAAATCACTTACTGCTCAAAAGGAAAACATACTAATAAAGGTAAAAGATGATGCCTTTACACCCCATTCACACTGAATTTGGCTTTCAAAGTCACTGGTCAGTGCGATTACATGTGTGGTTTTCCGACATCTGTGCGACTTAATGCACCTATCCTTGCAAGTCGCACATGAAATCGCCAAAATAGTGCTTGAGTCCTTTTCAATTTGTTGCAAGTCAGAGTCCCACCGATTTTGAACGGTTCCCTAGGCACAAATAGGGTGCGACTTGTCATTTTATTTTAAACTACCAAATCGCATGGCAAGTGGCGACGTTGTGAAAGGGAGCCAAGTGTAGTTTTTTTTAAATTGGAAAGCGCAAATATCATACTCGCCTACACTAAAAATGTGGAACTGCTATTTTGAAGCACAAAAAATCTTTTTAAATGAGAAAAATAAATGAAATCAATATCCAAATGTGGGAGGGTGGCAAGATAAAAGTAAAGTTATTTTAGGGTGAAGGTCCGCTTTGAAGTACATTTTAACCCAGAAACTAAAATCTCAGGTGAGGTTTAAAATGTTAATGTCATTTCAAAAGTTTCTTTTCTTTTAATCTCTTGAAATCTGCAGTTGTTGAAAATATTCCTCATAATTCTGCCAAGAAGGTGGTAGTTTAGACTTGGTTTTGGAATGACCCGCTCACAGGCTCCCCTGGTGGAGGCGATATGTGGCTGACACACTTTGTGCAGGTACGGTCCACCATTGTCACATCAGGAAGCCAGTCCTGTTAAGTGACGTGGAGCTGACATTGGAGTGTGTATGTGTAGATATGAAATACAAAAATATTGACCAAAATAAAAAATGATTGTACCCCATTAAAAAACAAAAAAATAGGCAATTGTTTGATACACATTTTTAGCAAAAAGAATGTCATCCAGTTAGCATTTAGACCTATTTTGATTTAATCTCAGATTGTCTTTGCTGTCATTTAAAGAGGAAGTAAACCCTAATGGGTTTACTTCCTCTTTCATTCCCTGCAAAGGTAAAGCATAATAGACTACTATGCATCGCATAGTAGTCCATTATATGTCACTTACCTGACACAGGAGCCAGCGAAGTCACCGCTGTCCCCTGTAGTCCGGCGCATCCATCTTTTCGGTGGGGTCTCGTAGCTCCGCTGCTGTCATTCGGCGGAGCCGCGATGACGTCACTCCCGCGCATGCGCACGGGAGCCGGCACGTACGGCAGCTCCGTTGTTGGAAATGCCGCGCTCAGTGCGCCTGCGCGCCGCTGTCTACGGCGCATGCGCCGTAGACAGCGGTGCCTGTCTTCGGGCAAATATCTCCTAAACCGTATAGGTTTAGGAGATATTTCTTGGACCTACAGGTAAGCCTTAATCTAGGCTTACCTGTAGGTCAAAGTGGTTTGTAAGGGTTTACAACCACTTTAAAGTGGAGGGCCACCCTAAAAAAAAAAAAAAAAATAGCATTAATATTCTTAAAATAATAATAAAAAAAAACATTTGAAAAAAATGTTTTTTTTTTAATTTACCAGAAACCCCTGTTTCTAGGCAGTCTTCCTACTCCGCGGTGATCTTCGGTCTTCTCTCCTCCTCGCGTTGTCTTCTGGGGAATGGGATGTGCTGTGTTCTAGGGACTGTGTTTTGTACCATTCACAAAGCTCTGCGCGACTCGCGCATGCGCAGTAGGAAATGGGCAGTGCCACTGCCTGTCTCCCTTAGTGAAGATGGTGGCCCTAGGACACGATACAAGTAGGGCTGCAACTAACGATTATTTTCATAATCGATTAGTTGGCCGATTATTGTTTCGATTAATCGATTAATCAGTTAATAACCTTAAAAAAAAAAGTGGGTCAAATTGACGTTCATTTTCAACTACAGTGACGGAAAAATTTGAAATAATAGAAAACTTATTGGTCAAAGGAATTTGCAGACAGTGTATGTGGTTTTTGTTAAGAAATGAACTGAAAATTTCAAACAAAATTCTTTCATTCAGCAAATGTACAAAGATTTCTCACCTGAAAATTGATCGGTGAGGCCAGCATAAGGCTCGGTACACACCTATGCAGTTTTTGCTTTTGATCTGTTTCTGCAGTGTTTTTTGCTGTGTGTTTTGATTTTTGCGCACGTGATTTTACTGCAATTTGCGTTTTTTTGCATTTTTTTGGGCAGATTAAAAAACACATATTGCTGCAAAAATGCATTACATGCTTTTCTGCAGCTTCTCCATTGAAGTACATTGAACCAAAAAAGCACCGTTTCGCGTTAAAAGTCCCTGACCCTTTCAGATATGAAGGTGTCCCATAGAAAACCATGTAAATGAACTGTAGTGCGTTTCTGCAAAAAGCACCAATAAACATATAGATGTGAACCAGGTCTAAGACGTTTAGTAATATAATGGGGTTAAAAAGACTAGAATTAGCCCTTTATAGTACAAAAAAAAAGCAGATAATCACTACTGGAAGGGGTTAAATTTTTGCTGTAGAACAGTGAAAGTAATATTTACAGTAGTGATTTTATTTTTGTACTATAAAGGGCTCATTTTAGTTTTTTTTAACCCCATTATGTTACAGGCCGATTAATCGATTATGAAAATAGTTATCGATTAATTTCATAATCGATTAGTTGTCGATTAATCGATTAGTTGTTTCAGCCCTAGATACAAGGGACGTATAGGCCGGGTGGGGGGGGGGGGCGGTGACATGCAACATCATGGGCGCCCTGGACAGGTAAGTATCCAGTGTTTGTAGCTGGTGATTTAAAAAAAATAATTCCGCTGGAACACCCCTTTAAGCCCCTTTTTATACGAGTGGTCCGATAGAACTATCTGTCGGTTTTCAGGCTGACCTGATCAGAAGCTCCATTGAATGTGTGGATGGGGGAATTAAAAAAAAAAAAACTATAATCTATGGACTGATTTAGGGGAGTACCAAACATGCATTGTAGGTGCTGTCAGTGGTTTTTTTTTTTTTCCTGCTGATTTGGATTTGATAGGGGAATCTAGTAGTTTGGGGTTTGCACTAATGTCTTTGTGGGTTTGTGGCTGCACGTCATTCTCAAGGCTTGCCTGGGGCTCCTGCACGACTGTCATGGGATTTAAATTCTTATTTACACAATGCTAATCCATCGCAGGAGCCGATGGCTCAAGGGATTAAAGGAATATAAACCCTGGCTGTTAGTGTACCTTGTGTAACCAGGAGGAGGCAGTATGCCTCTCTCTATTCTCATCACAGGAGAGATGAGCAGTGATCAAAGAAACTTTTGTGTAGAAGTTTTGTTATGTGCAAACTGAGATTTAAAAAAAATGGTAGTAGGCAATATTGGCAGCTAATAAACTGTAATATCCAGCATGCATTAGGTTAATTTCCTAGGCTCTATGGGTCAGATCAGCTCCAAGCAGGTGATTTAAATTTATAGACAAGCGAGTCAACTCTTTACAGTAAAATTGTGGAAGGTGAAACAAAGGCTTGTCATGAAGCCATTGGTGGAACCTCCAGTGAACTGTATGGCAAATGCACTTTAGGAAGAGGAAACACAGATTTTTCAGATCAGTTCCCTTAGATTCACCAGAACAGGATCTGGAGAGAAATGTCCCACTCAGGGGCCCAACAATGTCACCAGGTCTGGATCTGAAATGTCCCAGCGTCTCACATGGGGGACACAGCAGTGTTAAATCTGGCATGAAATGTCATGGAGAAATCAACACAAATTGGAGTTTACCTTTAACTGCCATAACCAGCAGTGTTGGAGAATTGGGGATTGTTGATAACCTTTAAATTACAGTATGGCTACTACAATTTATATATTTTATAGCAGTTTTACCAAAACTAGGATTTCCCTTTGTAGTTGCTTTGATAGCCATTGCTTTTTAGCATGGTGATATTTATTTTTTGATATGCAGACTTAAAAAGAGGGCGATCACACAATGTCCATATTGAATATGTAAATGAATGAAAACTTTACTGAATAGGATTACCAGTTTGGGGTTTTGTGAAGTATGTGCTGCATAGTGATGGAGACGATATCACATGGGAAACGCATTGCTTCATCAGCTGTCAGCGCACGCTACGATACAAAGTGCTGGTGTCACCTGTGCCCTTCCTGTCTCTCTGCATTGACGTTCCCCAGCAGATACAGTGGGAGCATGCTGGGCTGACTGTGTGGGTGCTGTATGTGCTCTGCAAGAAGAACGGAAACATGTGAGCGCAAAACAAGTCTATTAATAAAACTCTGTGCATCTTCCATTTACATTTACACAGTGCTGAAACAGGTGGAGTGTGTGTGTGTGTGTAATTTTCTTTTCTTTTTTTTTTTTGTCTTTTTCATATTTCAGTCTTCGGTTTGTTTTCTCTCTGTGACCTCTTTCACACTGAGGCAATTTTCAGGCGTTTTAGTGCTAGAAATAGCACCTGAAAACTGTCTCCCATTCATTGCAATGTGCTTTCATACCCAGGCGGTGTGCTTGCGGGACGTTGAATGAATGGAATACTTGTATAGCGCACAATTCGAACTGAATCGCCTCTAGGCGCTGTGGCGAGCTTTGATCATCTGCTAAAAGAGGAAGGTCTTGAGTTTTTTCCTAAAAGCCAGGTGATTTTCTTCCAGGCGGAAAAGGTTCTGCAAGCAGCATCTTTGGGGCGTTTTCGGAGCGCTGCAATATGGGAGTTTTTAACCCCTTTTTTGGGGCTGAAAGCGCCCTACTATTGACTGAAAAGCAGCGCTTTACCGCAAACACATGGGTGGCCCCATTGTGAAAGGGCTCTAACGCTTTGTCCGCTGGGTTTGGTTCAGTAGCTGTTAGATATGGTTATAAAGAACATGAGCAAAGAGCTGTCTTTAAACTAAACCTTGATTACCATGATCGGGTCATAGGTGGCTTCCAACCATGAGGCTACTTTCACACTGAGGTGTTGCGGACGCTAATGGGGCAGTTTTAACCCCCACTAGCAGCCGAAAAAGGGTTAAAACTGCCCGCAAAGCGCCACTACAGCCGCGTTTGCAGCGCTGCCCCATTGTTTTCTATGGGAAGGGGGTGCTTTAGGAGTGGTGAGATAAGAAAGGGAAATAGACTTGGCGCTATACCTTTGGTTTGAAGAAAATATAAATTATAATTTTTTTATTTTCTTCAAACCAAAGGTATAGCGCCAAGTCTATTTCCCTTTCTTATCTCATTAGTTGTTTCACCCACACTGGGTGGAAATTCAATAGAGGCCGCTCATACCACAATTATACTAATTTGCTCCATAGCACAACCTTACCCCTTTCTCTTGCTTTTTACTTTAGGAGTGGTAAACACACCGCTCCAAAGAGGCAGCTTGCAGGACTTTTTTGACCGTCCTGCAAGCGCACTGCTCCAGTGTGAAAGCCCTACGATTTTATTAGTACTAAAACTATACTAATGAAACGAAAATCAGATGACGTGTTCACATCCGACAAAAATGTTAGTCTGCACATCCAGCTTTTGTCTGACAAAAACGTGAAATTGGCTGTCGCAAGCACGGTAGGAAATTGGCTGTAGTAAACGGTAGGATTTGTAGACAATAGGTCGTTGTAACACAATTGACGTCTGAAAATCAAAGCGTGTGTACGGCCTTTAGTAATGCACTTAACTGCCATGGCCAGTATGCACACTCACCATGCAAGACTCCGTTTCTGAAGAAAAGGCATTTCTAAGCTAATTTAAAGTTTGCTGCACAACATTTAGACAAGCCTGTGAAATACTGGGAGAATATAGTCTGGTTGGATGAGACCAAAATCGAACTCTTTGGATGCCATAATATACACCGTGTTTGGAGGTCAAATGGCACATCACTTCAAAATGGCACATCACTTCAAAATCACCCCCCCCCCCCCCCCCCCCCATACCAACAGTGATGTTTGGAGGTGGGAAGATAATGGTATGGGGCTGTTTTTCAGCATACGGTACTGGCAAACTTCATATCATTGAAGGGAGGCTGAATGGAAAAATGTACCAAGACATTCTTGATAAAAATCTGCTGCCATCTACCAAGGATGATGAAGATGAAACGAGGTTAGAAATTTCAGCAAGACAATGATCCTAACACAAAGCCAAGAAAACGTTTAATTGGTTTAAAAGACAGAAAATAGAGCTGCTAGAATAGCCCAGCCAATCACCTGACTTGAATCTAATAGAAAATATATGGAAAGAACTAAAGATCATAGCTCATAGAAGAGGCCCACGGAAACCTTCAAGATTTTAAGACTGTGTGGAAGAATGGACCAAATTCACTCCTGAGCAATGCACGCGACTAGTTTCTCCATACAGGAGGTGTCTTGATGCTGTCATTACCACCAAAGGATTTTGTGCAAAGTAGTACATAAATTTCAGTTAGCACGTTCAATACTTTTTCTTTGTGTCGTTCCATTTTATTACACATAACTTAATTTCTGAACTTATTTGTTTTGGTTTCTTTGTATGTATGAATTGCATGGGTTGTTAATGACATGTGACGGTTTCATGTCCATAGCACCTTTAGAAATATGTTTACCTAGAAAAATGGTGACGTGTTCAATACTTAAAGGGGTTGTAAACCTTCATGGTTTTTCACCTCAATGCAATCTCTATGCATTGAGGTGAAAAAGGTCTTGCAGTGCAGCAGCCCCCCAATGCCCCTGTTTTACTTACCTTACTTTCTCTAGCTCTAGCTGGTGTCTCGTGTTTTGATTGTCTAGATTGATAGCAGTGCAGTCATCGGCTTCCGCTCCTGTCAATCAAATCCAGTGCCCCGGGGGGGGGGGGCAGGGTCATACGTTCGGTGGCTATGTACGCTGAATGCTGGACTCTGGAGCGTGCCCACAAGGTAGCCCCCTCGGGGAAACGCATCTCCAAGGGGGTTATCTGATGTGGGGAGGAGCCATGAGAGCCGCTGGGGGACCCCAGAAGAGCAGGTTCGGGGCCACTCTGCGCAAAACAAGCTGCACAGTGCAGGTAAGTATGTTTGTTATTTTAAAAAAAAAAATAAAAAAAAGGGGAACCCTTAAAATCACTTTAATTTACCCGCTTTATACAGCACCGATAGTTCACACATTTACATCCCCTCGAGAATCTGACAGCTTAAGGTCTCTACCTCGCACACTGTGTGTGTGTGTGATATATATATATATATATATATATATATATATATATATATATATATATATATATATATTATACACACACAGACTAGGGCCAATTTTCCCCAAATCAGCAAGATATTGGCAGTATAGTTTCATCAGCTCTGCACAATGGCTTGTCAAAACTATTCTGGCGGGATCAGGCTACTAATGTGCGGCAGTGGTTTATGGACAAGTGGGTATATCACTACTTTATCTCAGCGGTGCAAATGCTGAGTTCATAGACAGTTGTTCTCCAAAGGGGTTTTCTATAAAACTATCCATTCTACTGTTTAATCTAGTTCAAAATGTAAGCCTTAACCTTTCTGCAGGATTCATGTTTTCATGCTGGCAGTTACCATAAGTGGCAATGCCCACAAGCCTTTGATAATTTTGTATAGTGATGGGCCAGTGGCTTGAATTGGCCATGGCATTGACTTTGGCCATGGAGGCCTACCAGTAGACTGAGTTAGCTTTGGCATAGATTTTGGCCATAGATCCCTGCCTTTAACCACTTTCCATCTGCACTATAGCCGAAAGACGGCTACAACGCGGACTTAATTTGCCGGGAGGGTGTCCCTGGACTTCCTCCCGTGCTTGAGCACCCTGCGTGCCCCCTGCAGGGTGCACACGGCAAGCTCTGTGATCAGCAAGTCCGAGACTCGCCTGATCATAGTAAAGGGTTGATCCCGACCCCCTTATCACGTGATCAGCTGTCAGCCAATGACAGCTGATTAGGTGATGTAAACAGAGTCAGTAAAAGCCGATCACTGGAGGCTGCGAGAGGGATATAGGTCCCGATGGTGGAGGTGTCACCAGCGTCACCTAACAGTGCCGCCTATAAATCCCCAATCGATAAGTAATTATCAGTGCTGCCTATCAATACCACCTATCAGTGCCCATCAGTGTTGTCTTATCTGTGCCCATCAGTGCAGCCTCATCAGCGAATATCAGTGAAGGAGAAAAATTACCCATTTGCAAAATTTTATAACAAACTATGAAACATGTTTTTTTTTTTTTTTTTATTTTCAATTTTTTTTTTTTTTAGCAGAAAATTTAAACCCAAATGATGATTAAATACCACCAAAAGAAAGCTCAATTTGTGTGAAAAAAAACGATAAACAATTTCATTTGAGTACAGTGAAGCATGACCGCGCAATTGTCATTCAAAGTGTGACAGCGCTGAAAATTGGTCTGGGCAGGAGAGGGCTTTAAGTGGCCAGTAAGCAAGAGGTTAAAGACTTTTCTGAAATTTTGTACTGCTGCTAGAATAGTACACGCTGAATAGTATGCTTTTAAAGTAATCCCAGTAAATCTAGATTTACTGTTTAATTTTACTGAGCTTCCAAGTTGGTAAACAGGTTAGTTTCAATAAGGACCACCCCTTGAACATGTTAGCGGTACCCCTAGAGGTATGCGTAGCACCAGCATGTTAAAGGTTCCATGCACACTAGCACTTTTTTAAGCTCCTTTAAGCTATTAGCAATTTTTTCTGCTCCTAGAGTCCAGATAGTGTTATCCACACTACGTTAGGCTATTAGCATTTTTTTCAGCGTCTAGGAGCGTTTTTCCAGCAGAAGAAAACGCTAAAAAATATCAGTTTTTTTTTTTCCCCCCGCTGGAACTGCATCTTAAAAAAAAAAAAAAAAAAATGTGCATGGAGCCTTAAACCACTGCTCCGGTCTATGTAGCAAGTCATTGAATTACGTTTCCATATGCTGCTCTTGGTTACAACCATACAGCTAAAGCTGGCCGTACACGACTGGTTCAGTAGGCACCGCCCGAATTTTGTTCCATGTACGAGCACCGTGTTTGTACTGAAATCGATCTACCGATCAACTTCTGTACAACCACCCTGATGGATTTTCTCCGCGTGATCAGCGCAGTAGGATTTATAGTCTGTGGAACTGATCAGTGTATTCTGAAGTTATCCACTGTCAGAATAGGAAGACATAGCCAGGAGGATTCCCCAACTGCCTCGAATGTGTGGATGGACGAATGCACGCTTGCGGGATTATGGCCACAGAAGAAGTGAGGGCGCAAATAAAATACTACTGAGACGCGGAAGACAGGATTTATAATGGCAGCGGCTGAGTACAAGCAGAGGCGATCATAAAAATGTTTGACATGAAATGGCATGTTGCTGATTTGGGGTAACATTATCTGAGTTTACTACCGCTTTAAGAGCTCACTGAATTTCTGAGAAATATGCATGTGTTCTAGGGATTTATTAAATTTTTAGGCCCCGTTCACACTTGCGAATGGGGCCATCCGCGACTAGGTGTTGGGAGACCCATTGGGGGTTCCCAGCTATTAGATGTGGGTGGGAAACCCCACTGAAAGCCATACAAGTCACAAGTCTGACAGCTCCTGCAGCTTTTCACAGCTGTTTTTATGTATCCACCATGCAGACTTTGTGTCCAGGACCAACTATTTGTAGGTATTTACTGCATGAGCGATTACATGCAAGCACTCACAAATACAGTATTCCACAAAAAGTGAGTACACCCCTCACATTTTTGTAATGATTTTATTATAGCATTTCATGTGACAACACTAAAGAAATTACACTTTGTTACAATGTAAAATGAGGTGACGATGAACTTCTGGTGACCAGTATGAGAGAGAGAGAGCGATAATACCAAATTTAACACACCCGCTCCCCATTCACACCTGAGACCTTGTAACACTAAGGAGTCACATGACACCGGGGAGAGAAAATGGCTAATTGGGCCCAATTTGGACATTTTCACTTTGGGGTGTACTCACTTTTGTTGCCAGTGGTTTAGGCATTAATGGCTGTGTGTTGAGGTATTTTGAGGGGACAGCAAATTTACACTGTTATACAAGCTATACACTCACTACTTTACATTGTAGCAAAGTGGCATTTCTTCAGTGTTGTCACATGTGAGGGGTGTACTCACTTTTGTGAGATTCTGTAGCTGCAGGAACTGTCAGCCTCACTCCTTTCAGTGGGGTTTCCCACCCACAGCTAATTGCTGGGAACCTCCTTTGGGTCTCCTGCATCTAGTCACTACTAGCCCCATTCACAATTGTAAATGGTACCTAAAAATGAATCATGATGAGTTTACTTCCTCTTTCATTCCCTGCAAAGGTAAAGCATAATGGACTACTATGCATCGCATAGTAGTCCATTATGTGTCACTTACCTGACACAGAAGCCAGCGAAGTCACCACTGTCCCCTGTAGTCCGGTGCATCCATCCTCTCGGTGGGTCTCGCTGCTCCGCCGCTGTCGTAGACAGCGGTGCCTGTCTTTCGGCAAATATCTCCTAAACCGTGTAGGTTTAGAAGATATTTCTTGGACCTACAGGTAAGCCTTAATCTAGGCTTACCTGTAGGTCAAAGTGTGTTGTAAGGGTTTACAACCACTTTAAACCCAAAACCAAAAATGTGACATATTGCAGCTTAACAATCCTTAGATATGGTGGCTGCATTTATTTTCTTTTTTTTAGTCTTTTTCCTTCGCTTTTGACCTGCTAATCTGACCAGTAACACACCTCCTGTATTGGAATGCCTCCGCTCTGGATGAAGGAGCACAGGGGCATGTTTGGACAGCAGCATTATTAATCTGGGTAAGGGGGAGTGTTAGATGAACCAGCCGGTTTAGATGACACTAAACAAACTGCAGCCAACTCCAGCTCAAACTGCTGTTATACGAGCAGATATAACAAAAAAAAAATGTTTTTTCTTTTTGCACAAAGGTTTTATAAAAATGAATAAACATTGATCATGGAAGAAAATCACCTGGCTTTTAGGAAAAAACTCAAGACCTTCCTCTTTTAGCAGATGATCAAAGCTCGCCACAGCGCCTAGAGGCGATTCAGTTTGCATTGTGCGCTATACAAGTATTTCATTCATTCATTCATTGTAAGCACCCCTGTCAGTGGTAAATGGTTCACACTGATGCGATTTGTCGTGTGATTTAACATTTCAAATCCATATAATTCGCACCTCATTGCTGGCAATGTAACCTTTCAAATTGTTGCGACTCAGTGAAAAAGGTTCCTGCACTACTTTTTTGGGATTTCATTGCCACTTGCACAGACTTCTGTTAAATGAAGTTGTAACCTGCAATGAATTTCTAGGTGCTAATTGCACTGATCTGCGGCTTTGAAATCGCGCTGAAGTAGCGCAATTTCAGAGCCACACTGGTGTAAACCAGGACTTAAAGAGGAAGTAAAGGGGGGAAAAAAAACACACCCTGCAAGGCAAGGGCATAATGAGCTAGTATGCATAACATACTAGCTCATTATGAATAACTTACCTGAGAACGAAGCCCCCGAAGCGGTCCTCCGTCTTCCTCCTCGCCGCTGCCATGGATCCCGGAGCGACTTCCGGGTATCGCGGCTCCGGCGAATCACCGTGATTCGCCGGAGCCGCGATGACGTCACTCCCGTGCATGCTCAAGGGAGCCGACACTTGTGGCATATCGCTGCGATCTGTGGCCTGCCCAGTGCGCCTGCGCGCCGCTGTCTACAGGTAATATCTCCTAATCCGTATAGCAGTGATGGCGAACCTTGGCACCCCAGATGTTTTGGAACTAAATTTCCCATGATGCTCTGGCACTATGCAGTGTAGTTGAGCTTCATGGGAAATGTAGTTCCAAAACATCTGGGGTGCCAAGGTTCACCATCACTGCCGTATAGGTTTAGGAGATATTTCTTGGACCTACAGGTAAGCCTTAATCTAGGCTTACCTGTAGGTCAAAGTGGTTTGTAAGGGTTTACAACAACTTTAACTGCTACATTTGAAGGAGAGCTTGCTTTGTTCAAAAACTACAGATTTATTCGCTAGATCACCAGATGAAAATAAAGGAAAGAAAGTCTAAAAAGGAAAATAAATGAAGCTTTTTCATATAGGAATTGATAAGCTGCAATATAACAAATAGTTGCTTTTGGGTTTAATACCACTTTAGCTCCCTGAAATATATGCATATTGCTCTCGGTGCAAGTGCTGAAATATACTGGTTGAACTGGCAGAAAGTGGCAATGGGTTGTTTGTCCAAATGCACACTTTATTGCATTAAAAATACTTCAAGGAGGACCTGTGAGGTTTCAGAGTGTCAGTGAAGACTAAAAAGCATTAATCCTAACCCCTAACATTCCGTGCTTAGATATGTGCGCCCTTTGCATCATCTGAAGTGGGTATATATTTAGTGAGATAGAGGTGGCTGTAATTGTTTTACGCATTTCATGACATCAGAAGACAGCTTGGTATGTATGTGCAGTAAAAAAAATTGTAACGGTAATAAATTAGCATTTTAATGTAGTTATTTCCCACCTTCATGGCATAGACATTGAGACACACGCTCCTAGCTGTTTTTCTCCTATTTCTCTTTTTTTATTTTTTTATTTTGAGACTTGTTGACATTTTAAAAGGGTTCACAACTTCTTTCCCATCACCGTCAATGTGATGTCACTACTCGAAAAGCGCTACAAAGTTGTGAGCCATGAAAACACGGAGTTAATGCAAGCACAAACTCCTGCTTATATTGGGGGCAATTCGCCCGTTCCCTGTAGAACTGCATGTCTGCATAAGCGCAAGTCAGGCTGCTGTAGGTAAATGTGATAGCTGTCTGCTGTGTCTGTACACGTCTGTGCGTAGGTGAGTGTGTGTGCGTGTGTATGTGTGAGAGCTTTCGGCTCTCATCAGTGCTAATAATTACAGCGCTAAGCATTTTTCCTGGAGCTTCTAACAGCCTCTAATGATGCCGCTGTGGAAGGGTGGCAGCAGTCGTTAGCTCCTTCATTAGGAGCAGCAGATTAACGAGCAGAGGGCTCAGCTACTTCAATAATAGAAAGAAAAAAAAAAAAATAGAGGAAATAAAAGATGCTGGCTTGGGAGTCTCTTGTGAGCTTCCTGTTATCTCATTATCGTCTGGTTATTAACGAGGGGTAGCAATGATCTGACAAGGGAGAGGGGGCCGCCGCTGATGAATCTCCCATTGTGTTTTAGAGATTACATAATCCAATTTTAAGACTAGCTTTCCGCACCCGGAACATCTAGCTGGATGGGATCAGTGGTTATATCTTTGTTAGTCATTTTCATGTCTGCCATTTTCATTTTTAGCCCACTACTATGTATTAAAGTGTAACTCTAGGCAAACGGGTTATATGCATTTGAAATGAATGTGTGAATGTTTTTTACCTGCCAAAATGTTTGTAATTTTGTTCAACGTCTTGTGATTGCCGCACCTTTTACTACTTTGCATAGCCAGTAGGATTGCTCCACTATTTCCAGCCTAATAGGGCAATTTGATGCTGATTTATTTATTGTCTGTGAGCAGACTGACATGAATATTGTATTCAGTTTTATAACTGAATACTACTCGTATACCCCTTCTTGCTTCTATCTAATATAGTTTTATAAGAGCCTGTCGGGTCTAATGAAATGAAAATGGCAGCTCCCTGTAAGAAAATGGTCGTTGTACTTTAGTGCCGAGTCCTATAGTGATGAAGGAGTCGGAGGATGGAACTGCGACACGTGGCAGGGGACACAACCATCTGACTCTCCTGGAAGTAGTACAGTGCATCCAGAAAGTATTTACAGTACTTCACTTTCTCCACATTTTGTTATTTTACAGCCTTATTCCAAAATGGATTAAATTCATTATTTTGCTCAATGTGATTGTAGCCGTATTAGTGCAATTGTGACAGAGAAAATTGAGTACTGTCCGTGATACTTTTTTTATTTGCACTAACATACAATTTTTCAGGACAAGCTTTCGGGTATGTCCCCTTCTTCAAGGTCCAAGCAGTACTGCTTGGACCTTGAAGAAGGGGACATACCCGAAAGCTTGTCCTGAAAAATTGTATGTTAGTGCAAATAAAAAAAGTATCACGGACAGTACTCAATTATTTTGCTCAAAATTCTGCAAACAATACCCCATAATGACAAGGTGAAAGAAGTTTGTTTGAAATTTTTGCAAATATATTAAAAATGAAAAATAAAATCACATAGGTATTCACAGCCTTTGCCATGACCCTCAAAATTTAGCTCAGGCGCATCCTGTTTCCACTGATCATCCTTGAGATGTTTCTACAACTTGATTGGCGTCCACCTGTAGTAAATTCAGTTGACTGGACATGATTTGAAAGGGCACAAACCAGTCAATATAAGGTCCCACAGTTAACCGTGCATGTCAGAGCACAAGCCATGATGTCCAAGGAATTGTCTGGAGACCTCCAAGACAGGATTGTACAGAGGCACAGATCTGGGGACAGTGGCCTCCATCATCTGTAAATAGAAGACATTTGGAACCACCAGGACTCTTCCTAGTGTGGGCTGCCTAGCCAAATTGAGCAGTTGGGGAGGTGATCAAGAACCCAATGGTCACTCTGAAAGAGCTCCAGCGTTTCTCTGTGGAGAGAGGAGAACCTTCCAGAACATCAACCATCTCTGCAGCACTCCACCAATCAAGCCTGTGTGGTAGAGTGGCCAGAGGCAAGTCACTCCTCCATAAAAGAAACACAACAGCCCTCCTGCAGTTTACCAAATAGAACCTGAAGGTCTTTCTGTTCTGATAAAACAAAGATTGAACTTTTTGGCCTGAATGGCAAGTGTCATGTCTGGCGGAAACCACCTCGCCAATACCATCCACACAGTGAAGCATGGTGGTGGCAGCATCATGCTGTAGGGATGTTTTTCAGCAGCAGGAACTAGGAAACTAGTCAGGATCGATGGAAAGATGAATGCAGCAATATACAGAGACATCCTTGATGAAAACCTTCTCCAGAGCACTCTGGACCTCAGAGCGGGGCGAAGGTTCATCTTCCAACAGGACAACGACCCAAAGCAGACAGCCAAGATATCAAAGGAGCTGCTACGGGACAACTCCTGTGAATGTCATTGAGTGGCCCATCCAGAGCCCAGACTTGAACCCGATTTGAACATATCTGGGGAGATCTGAAAATGGCTGTGCACCGATGCTTCTCATCCAACCTGATGGAGCTTGAGCAGTCCTGCAAAGAATGTAACTGCCCAAAAACAGGTGTGCCAAGCTTGTAGCATCATACTCAAAGACTTGAGGCTGTAATTGGTGCCAAAGATGCTTCACCAAAGTATTGAGCAAAGTAAAGTAAATGTGATTTATTTTTATTGTTTTCACATTGTCATTATGAATGTATTGTTTGTAGAATTTTGAGGAAAATAATGCATTTAATCCATTTTGTAATAAAGCTGTAACATAACAAAATGTGGAAAAAGTGAAGCACTGTAAATGCTGAAGAGACAGTTGAAGGCTCGTAAGGCTGGAACAGATAGGAAAATAGGATACAAGTGCCACTAGAGAGGTGAAGATACTACTTCTTTTCTTACAAGGGGCTGCCACTTTCATTTCTATTTTTAGACAGGGTCTCTTTAACAAGACGTAATCCTCATCAGCTAGGAATCAAAGTTGTGCTTTCGGTGATCTATCTCCATAAATGCTGATTTGGGTTGGATGTTATGGGTTTCTGCACATTACATTTTAAACACAAACCTTTATATGTTAAGTTTTTTTTTTTTTTTTTTTTTATGGACGTCCTCTTTTGGTACCTGTTTCCCTGATAAGTAATGAAGCTAAATGTTTTTTTCCTTATTAGATGGAAGATTTAAATCTCCCTGAAATAAAGAGGAAAAAGTTGGAAAAGAAGGAGGAAGATAAAAAAGAATTCAAAGACCTATTTGACTCTGACAGTGATTCAGATGGTGGCAGTGCTGGCTTGTCACTGAAAAAAGGTAATTTCTTTCTCTCGGTCTGCCTTTGCTACTGTTTTTTCAATGTTGAGGATTGCCATTGCAGCACATTCATGTGTATGTATAAACGTGTTTCATTAACCACTTCAGCCCCGGAAGTATTTGCCCCCTTCCTGACCAGAGCACTTTTTACAATTTAGCACTGCACTACTTTAACTGGTAATGGCGCGGCCATTCAATGTTGTACCCAAACAAAATTTACGTCCTCTTTTTCCCACAAATAGAGCTTTTTTTTTGGTGGCATTTGATCACCTCTGCAGTTTTTATTTTTTGCGCTATAAACGAAAAAAACTAACTTTTTTATACTTTGTTATAAAAAAAAAATACAGTAAACTCAATTTTAGTCATACATCTAGGCCAAAATGCATTCAGCCACATGTCTCAGGTAAAAAAAAATCAATAGACGTATATTGGTTTGCGCAAAAGTTATAGCGTCTACAAACTAGGGTACCCCCATAAAATTACCCCATTTTGGAAAGTATTAATATTAATATATTAATTTTTTTTTGTCACAGGTAATTGAAAAATGACAAAAAAAATACAAATTTCCACAAAGTTGTCACTGAAATGACATATATATTGTGCAAATGTGCCATGGTTATATGTGTAATTACACCCCAAAATACATTCTGCTGAATACATGGAGACCACGTGTGAGACACTTTGGGAGCCTAGCCACGTACAGGAACTCGAAAACTAAGCACCGCCTTCAGGCTTTCTAAAGGCGTATCTTGGGCATCTCACTCCTCACTACCTATCAGTTTTGGAGGCCATGATATGCCAAGATAGCACAACCCCTCCCCCCCAATGACCCCATTTTGGAAAGTCGACACCCCAAGCTGTTTGCCGAGAGGCATGTTGAGTATTTTGCTGAGAGGTAGGTTGAGTCCATGGAATATTTTATATTTTGCCACAAGTTTCGGGAAAATTACAAAAACTATTTTTTTTTTCACCCCAAAGTTGTCACTAAATGATATATTGCTCAAACATTCCATGGGCATATGTGAAATTACACCCCAAAAAACCAAGCACCGCCTTCAGGCCTTCTAATGGTGTAAAATTGTGATTAGTGAGGAGTAAAATCACCATTTTATGCCCTTAGAAAGGCGTTGATTGTTTTTCTATGTCCTGTGCGCGGCTAGGCTCCAAAAAAGTCCCACACGTGGTATCCCTGTACTCAGGATAAGCAGCAGAATGTATTTTGGGGTGCAATTCCACATATACCCATGTTATGTGTGAGCAATATATCATTTTGTGACAACTTTGTGTAAATAAAAATAAAAAAATAATAAAATAAGTTAATTTTCCCAAACTTGTGGCAACATATAAAGTATTCCATGGCCTCAACATGGCTCTCAGCAAATAGCTTGGGATGTCTCCTTTCCAAAATAAGGTAATTTGGGGGGGATTTTGAACTGTCCTGGTATTTTATGCACAGCATTAGAAGCTTATGCCACACATCACCCACTCTTCTAACCACTTGAAGACAAAGCCCTTTGAAAAAATAGATCTGTATTTTTTTTGCTAGAAAATTACTTTAAATCCCCAAACTTTATATTTTTTTTCAACGCAAAGGCCCTACAGATTAAAATGGTGGGTGTTGCAATTTTCTTTTTCACACAGTATTTGCACAGCGATTTTTCGAACGCAATCATCTTGGAAGAAAAACACATTTGAATTTTAATGCACTAAAACACACCGGGGGGGTCGGTGGCGGACATTCCCTCCCACTGCTTGTAAAGGAAGTCTAGCAGCTAATTAGCCACTAGGGTTGCTTTTACATGAAAAGAATGATACCAATATGATGTCTAAACCTGCAGGCATCATTCTGGTATAACCATTCAAAGTCCATCAACATACCCTTGTTGGGCATATATTCTAATGTTCGTTGGCTGCATTAAAAAAGATTGATCAGTGGGTATGCCCATCATTATTATACCACCCTGCATCTACCCACTTCTAATGATGGGAATACATGCACCGTTTTTTTTTAACTGTGGTGGTGAAATCGCCTTCTACAGTGCTGGAGTAGCCAATTTACGTATAGTGAGAGCAAACGCTGTTACTGTCAAGATAAATAAATCAGTGCTGCAGCTGAATGGCGTACCTGAAAAGCAAACAATGGTAACAATAAAACATTAACTCAATAGAACAATTTATTTTTATAGCAATCTGTACAAAAAAAGAGTAAAAATTATTTGCCGAAGTATGGGGACAATCTGCCCCTCCACCCCTGCCCCCATTCTTCGGCATATATGCTCGTTTTTTTTCAACTGGTGGTGAAATCACCTACAGCAATGGAGTCGCTGATTTATGCACCATAAGAGCAAACACTTCAGTTCAGGTCACTAAAAATGCGATGGCATCTTTGGAGACCCTGTGAAAGTGTGCCATGCTGTACCCTACGCCAATACTCCACTAATGTGTGGTAGCATTGGAAACATTCACCGATGCATGGACCAGATTGATCAATAAAAGTGAGTGTCACCGCCTGTATCCGTGTTTCCTACAGACACGACATCTTCTTTGGGGGGTTCCTTGGGTAGGGGCACCACAGAGGACATACGGAAAATGCCTCATGCTGCCAGCTCACTGCATTTGCGTTGGGAAGTTGGGGCACAGCACCATCTGGAAACACAAGGGCTGTGATGACCTCTTCCTGGAATTTAAGGAAGGATCCAATTCATCCTGACATAACACAAAAGCTTTCAAAAAAGCCAATTGAAATAGGTATACAGACACTTTTTTTTTTGTACCAGCGTCTGGCTCTATGGGCAATTAATTATGACACCATAAACTGGGCGTTGAGGTCCACCCCTACCATAATAAGGTTGTATTTGTGAACACAGAGGGGTTTCTCCACAATACCAGTCACCGTTGGAATTTGGACTGTCATATCTGCATGAAGGGAGGACAGAAAGAAAACATTCCATGAATCCCTCCACTTCACTGCAAGCAAATTATTACGTCTCAAGCAGTCTCTCTCCCCCAGTCTAAGTCAGGACTCTACAAGCCACTGGGGTAAGCTCTGGCGATTAGATTGCACAATTCCACATGTGTCAATTCCACGATCAAAAAGGTGACTAAAAATTGGCAGACTTATGTAATAATTGTCCATGTACAAGTGGTACCCCTTTGTGAATAAGGGTGACACCAAGTCCCAAACAATCTTGCCAGCGCTCCCTATGTAGTCTGGGCAGTTCTCAGGCTCCACCATCTTTTCCCTTGTAAACCATAAAAAAACGATATGTATAGCCTGTTGCCCTGTCACAAAGATTATGCAACTTGACCCCATATCTGGCATGCTGTCTGGGAAGATAGTCTTTGAAAGACCAGAAAAGCGGCCAGAAAAACGTAATCAGGTACTGGTCAACGCAGACAGCTTGATCGGAAATAAACAAGGCTGTTGTTTGAAGTGGTTTACGAGGGGCCGAATTTTGTAGAGCCGATCAAATCCAGGGTCACGCCGAGAACGACAGTGTTCATTGTCGCTGAAGTGCATAAACTGCAAGATCTGCTCCTATTTAGCCCTGGTCATGGATGCAGAGAACACGGGCATATGGTGAATTGGGTCAGTGGAACAATATGACCGCAATTCACTCTTTTTAGTTATGCACATGAGGAGGGATAGGCCCAGAAAGGTCTTAAATTCTAAAACTGTAATAGGTTTCCTATCTTTGGCAAGGCTCAACTGGGGATTAGCGGCGATGAATTGACCAGCATACAAATTGGTCCATAATCAAGTGATGAAAAAAATCAACTGTGTTCACCGAAATTGCAGGTTGTTCAGTGAATGGGGGGATTACGGGCGCTGCAGAAGTGGTGGGCTCCCAATTAGGATGAGCAAATGCAGCGGGAAGGGAACTATGTGCTTGACGGGCCTGTGTTTGTCTTCTTGGTGCCTGTTTGACACTACTTGTGCTAGCCACTGCACCAGCTTGAACTGCATTTATGGGACTTGCCACTCCCCTACGTGATACAGCAGTGTGCTGGTTTGACTACGACCATGGTATACTAGGCTGCTAGTGCTTGCCAGTTCACCAGAAGGATGAGCGGCACTAGTACTTGCTCTCTGCTCCATACTAGAGCCCTGCAGTTCTTGGCACCTCAACAACAGAAGAACAACAGGGTCAGATACGCCTGACCTTAGCAGAGAACACCACTGTCGTCAGAGCTATCTGTCAGAGTGCCGATGCTGTCTACTGGTTCATATTCTAAGCCTACATCTGACAGATGGGATACTTCCTCTTCACTCTTATTGGTCATGCTCAGAAATGTGTAGGCCTCTTCACTAGTATACTTTCGATTGAACATTGTGGCCTCTAAATTTACTGGTACAACTAGTGCGACTCACAGGCAAAAAGAGCACCTGATTGTCAGAGCCTGCTTCAATTGCTACCAAAAAAACTGTTGGCGTTCGCAGTGATCAGACCTGACTCTGCAAACACTACAGTTGTGTTTTTTTTTCCTGAAGTCACTGATCGTTTGGGTGGGCTGGGCTGGGCAAAGGGGCTAAGCAGGTATGTGGGCTGATACCGCTAACGCTAATATAGTTCTGATAAGATATTGATCCGTTCAGACACTATACTACTAAGGGAGGTGTATGCGTGGGTGGTAGAGTTATATGATGCTATAATAAATAACTAAGCAGCGTCTCCCGTGACGCTTATATGGTGATCACTGGTGACGGGGTTAAAGGGTTAACTGGGGGTGATCAAGGTGTTAAAACCTTTATTCGATTTATATATGGGGGTACTGACGGTGAAACGAACTGGCTAACCCGTGACACTAATAAGGCGATCAAAATATAGATCTATACACTATATTAGCAACACTGGTGACGGGGGGGTGAAAGGATTAACTGGAGGGCGATCAAGGGGTTAAACCTTTATAAGGGGGGTACCCTAGACCTACCGGGGCCTACTACTAGCTGCCCTAACACTTATTACTGTCACAAATGACACCAATGCAGTGATCAGTGAAAAATCGGAAAACTGTAATTGGTGAGACAGTGATAGGCAGTGAAGGGGTTAACTGCGGAGGTTATCGGGGGGTGATAAGTGTGCCTACGTATACTGGTGTTAGTGTAGTGTTGTGCAACTCACGGTTAGATGTCCTCTCTCTGGAACCGAAAAGACTTCAACGAAGGGAGATGACATCATTTCCTCTGTCTGTGTTTACACTTGCATGCAGAGGACAGTCTCTCATTCGTCAGAACTGATCACCAGGACCAGGCCAGAAATCATTGGCCTGGGCCTGGAGACCAATCGATTCTGAAGCAAATCCGATCGCCACGGGTGTGCACGCGCGCCAGACTTATAACTACTGCTTTTTGCCCAGGAGAGCCCTGCC
Organism: Lithobates pipiens; assembly: GCF_037356315.1. Taxonomy (NCBI): domain Eukaryota; kingdom Metazoa; phylum Chordata; class Amphibia; order Anura; family Ranidae; genus Lithobates; species Lithobates pipiens. The sequence goes on along the minus strand of NW_027507788.1, from coordinate 191,989,106 downwards.
CCAGTATGATGACGATGGCTGGTCGGCTACTGGATGTTCATTTTTGGAGCATTTTACACAATAAAACTATATTTTTGGTGTAACATGCGCCAGCACCTCTTCTCGTGCCCCCAATTTCTCCCCATGACAGCGGGTGTTCCTTTCTACCACAGCCACATCATACAGCAATCTGTGAATGAAGACACTTCAAGTCCTGTTTGCCACCTTGGCTGGTGAGCGCCATCATAGTTCATTGACACTTCATCTAGGTTGCAGGATGTGTCTGCAGAAGCCTGAAATTGCACACACGATTCATTGATCATGTGTGTAAGGCTCCTGGGGTAAAAAATAATAAATTAACATTTCTTTATCGTACATCACGGGACATAGAGCCACAGTAATTACTGTATGGGTTATATGGCACCTTCAGGTGATGGACACTGGCACACCCTAAACAGGATGTTCATTTTCCCATATAACCCCTCCCCATACCTCAGTTTTTTTGCCAGTGTCTTAGGTGTTGGTCACGAGTAAAGATATGCTGTACTGAGCTCTGGTGGAAAAGTATTTGCTGGGGCAAGCCATGCAACCGGATCCATTCAAAGTGTCTTTTGAATGGTACCCGGGCCTCCTGGCAGAAGAAACAAGGTTTTGCCTGCAACACTGCTCTTTTTAGAGTGCTAGACCCTGGGACCCAGTGCTTTGATTTTTTTCAGCCATATTTCCTGGCGGGGTGCTTTTACAGGTCCAGGGGTGTGGAACCCATGATAAAAAGGGGCCCCCTTCCCTGAAGGTTTTTTAAAGGGAGCCCATCGTGAGTGGTGAGGATTGGGTTTGTCTGGTTGTATCACAGAACCCTGCAGCTCAGGGGTCTTCAAACTACGTCCCTCCAGTTGTTCAGGAACTGCAATTCCCATTATGCCTAGTCATGTCTGAATGTCAGAGTTTTACAATGCCTCATGGGATGTGTAGTTCCGCAACAGTTGGAGGGCCATAGTTTGAAGATTCCTACTGCAGCTGGATAAGGTAATGGAGATTCCTAAGGATTTTTTTTTAACTCCTGTGGGTTTTTTCCTTTAAATACATGTTGTCATGCCTAAAGTGTTCACCGGGGGCTGTCAGGAGCATGTACCTGTTCCATGCTTGTCAGTCTCGCTCTGTGTCCATACAAGCTGCATGCTTCCTCCTGCCCAAGCCCCAGGTAAGACATGAGAAGGGGGGTCTTTTCTTTCAAAAGTCCCCCACCTGGACAGAGGTACCTCGTCTCCCCAGGAAGCAGAAGGAGCATGGGCCAGCCGGCAGTATGCCGTGCTACTGCCGCCGCCTTTATGACTGTTCTCCGTCCATCAAGCTCTTCTCCCCTCTTCCACCCCAGCCCCCTCCACATGCGATCCGGTCGGATCGGAGCCCGCTCGCGCATTGAAACCATTTTTAAAAAAAAAGTGTAGTGGAAAGTCATAGAAGGGGGCAAGGCTTAGCATGTGCTGTGCTTAGGGCTTTGTCAGCTATAAAGTGCACCTTTACTCAGGTGCATTCAGCTGACGGAGGGGCGCAGAGCAGACGGGCGTATGTGAGTGTTCCCAGGGCACATTTATTTTGCATCAGGCTGAGCATTAACCTCCCTGGCTTTATATTGTAGGCCTGTAATTCTTAGGAATAACTCGCTTAAATCTGTCCAACGAGTCTAGTAGACATCTCAGGTATGATAAAGTTTGAAAAACAAAATCATAAATTATAATATAAATATAACAAATAATATAATAATAATAAAAATGATTCAATATGGTAATCAAATCAAAATCACTGAAATTTTCTCAGTTGCAGAATTGTCGCTGTCATTACTTTCAGTGTTTTGATGACGGCTTTCCCCACAAATCACTATCGATCAATTCTGCAAGTGATTCCAATTTATTATCGCTGTTTTCTAGCTGGTCTAAAACCACTTGGGACAAAAGGGATGTGAAGTAAATTGATACAGTAATGTATACTGTAAGATTACAGTGTATTGTGTTTTACTTTTTGAATTTGGTGCCGTTCTCCTGCTCCGCAACGCTCGCTCACACAGTGGGGAGACATTGCAGGATCTTGGGGACAAGGTAAGAAACGTGTACCTGGATCCTGCAATTCAATTCCGAGTGTCGCTGGGGGTTACCGCTTTTGGTACTGAAAATCCACCCCAAGCCACACTCGGGAATACCGCCAAGGGGGTTAATAGCAGCGGCAGTTGCTGGACTATTTGCTCAGCAGTGGGCGCATTTTTGGTAGTACCTCTGCATTTGTGCTTGACACTATGACCAGAGGGAGAGGTACAAATACCTCAAAAGATGAGGACACACAGGGGTCGCTCTCAGGCTTTAAAGACCTTCCCTCTGCAACAACATCCCCCCCTGAAAGGCCTGGGGAGGCTGGTCAGAGTGAGCCATCTGGGTCATCAGGGGTTGCAATTGCTTCCGACAGTTCAGCCTCTGTCTATGTTACTGAGGAGGTTTTTTCCTCAGTCATGATTGGCTGAGGAAAGCTTAACGGCTTTAATAGCATCTTCACAGAGTGGAAGAAAACGCACTAGGTCCCCTTCTACTACCCAGAATCCTCAAACAGTGGGAGAGGGAAGATGAATCCCCCTCAGAGGACCGTGAAGAGACTGATGACTCCTCTTCTGAGGGTTCAAGTGGGGAAGGACCACCTTCAGCTTCACAAGCTGGGAAATTACCGTTGCATTCTCTTGCTGAAATGGTCCACTCCACATTTAAGCTACCCTTAACTGATTCAGTTGAAAAGCCCACTTCTTTGGGTTCACTAAAACCTCCTCAGGCTTTGTGTGCCTTTCCTGCACATTCATTGCTGGAAAAGCTTATGTACTCTGAGTGGGATCACCCAAATAAACATTCCCCCCCCCCCCCCCCTAAAAAGTTTTCAACACTTTGTCCTTTGGAGGAAAAATTTACTAAGATGTGGAGTATACCAGCAATTGATGCTGCTATATCCTCCGTGAATGACAGTGTTGACAATGCACAAATGCTTAGGGATCCAGCTGATAAAAAAATTGGAATTTCTGTTAAAAAACATTTTTTCCTTGGCATGTTCAGTGGCTCAACCTGCAGTGGTGGCAATTGGGGTATGTCAGTCCTTGAGAGACCATTTGAAATAGGTGCTCAAGGTTTTCCCTGAACACCAGGCCCAGGATTTAGCCAAGCTGCCAGCGGCTTTGTGTTTTGCAATTGACGCAATCCTAGATTCTGTTCTTCAAACCTCTCGCCTTACACTTGAGTTGGTGCATATGCGTAGAATCTTTTATGGTTGAAAAGTTGGTCAGCCGAAGTGCCATGAAAAAAGCTCCTGGCCTCCTGGTTTTCCTTTCCGCAGTGAAAAGCTGTTTGGGGATGATTTAAACAAATATATCCAAATGATATCAAGTGGGAAAAGTACCCTTTTGCCAGTTAAGAAAAAGTAAACGTTTCTCATTTAAATGGGCTCTTTCTCCAGTGCCAGGGGCATCAGCCTCCAGGCAGTTGTGATGGTCTCCACAGTCAGGTTCAAGAGGTAAACATCGGGGTCAATCCGAGGGCAAAATAAGTCCTGGGGGAGGAAACCTACAAGACAGAACACTAAAGCCTCTTTATGAAGGGGCTCCCCCGCTTGTTTGAGTGGGGGGGGGGGGACTTCTGCAGTTCTCACGGGTATAGCAGGATGAATTTCAAGACAGATGGGTGGTCTCCACAATAGCTCTAGGTTAAAAACTAGAGTTCAGAGAATTCCCGTTTCCTCAGTTCAGATGTCCCCAAAGATCCAGAGAGAAAGAAGTCTCTCTCTTTCAATCGTTAGACTGACCTTAGTCGCAAAAAGTGATTATGGTGGTCTCCATGGAAGAGCAGGGGTTGGGGTTTTATACAAATGGTGTCAAAACCAAATGGAGATGTCGGACCCATTCTAGATTTCGAAGATCTAAACCGGTCCTGAAAATCCGCTCTTTTTGCATGGAATCAATCAGTAGTCACCATCCTACAAGGAGGAGAACTTCTGGCATCAATCGACATCAGGGATGCATACATGCATGTACCTATTTTCCCCACACATATCTGCGTTTCGAAGTAGAAAAACGTAATTTTCAGGTGGTAGCCTTGCCTTTCGGTCTAGCTACTGCACCTCGGGTGTTTATAAAGCTTCTGGCCCTTACTCTGGCCAGATTAAGGAATCAAGATATAATGATAATAGCATACCTAGACGACCTGCTCTTGATAGACTGGTCGGTAGCCCGCTTGGACCAAAACATGGTCACCACAGTTAACTACCTGGAATACCTAGGTTGGGCCCTCAACCTAGAGAAATCTTCTTTAAAGTCAGTAAGAAGTTTAGAGTACTTGGGTCTGGTCGTAGATACAGCCCAGAAGAAGGTGTTTTTACCCCAGGCAAAGATCAGCGCCATAAAGGAGCTGGTTCAGGTGGTCAGGGCAAAGAAGGGTCCTTCTGTATGCCTTTGTATGAGGTTGTTGAGGAAGATGGGGGCTTAATTCAAAGCAGTTCCCTATGCTCAGTTTCATCCGAGACTGCTGCAAAACAGCAGTTTTGCGTTTGTCACCAAAAGTGCACCAGAGCCTCAGTTGGTGTAGGATATTCGAGAATCTGCAGAAGGGGAAATCCTTCTTACCAGTTACCTGGAAGGTGATAACAGATGCCAGCCTTTCGGGTTTAGGAGCGGTCCTGGAAGAGGCGTCTGTCCAAAGAAAATGGTCCAGAACCAAAAGGACCTTGCCCATCAACATTCTAGAGATTCGGACATCGCACCTATCCCTAAATGCCTGTACATTCATGTTGCGGAATTCTCCTGTCAGCATTCAATCCGACAATGCCACAGCAGTGGTTTATATCAATCACCAAGGGGGCACCAGAAGTAAGGCAGCCCAGGGGAGAGTTAAACCATATCCTAACCTGGGACGAAAAGCATGTGCCGTGCATATCAGCAATCTTCATTTCAGGGGTAGAGAACTGGCAGGCGAACTACTTAAGTCGCCTGAAGTTGTTCCTGGGGAAATGGTGCCTTCACTCAGACATCTTCCTGGCTATATGCCAAAGATATCCCGGATGTAGATCTGTTTTGCATCCAGGTTCAACAACAAAGTCGACAACTTTGTGTCAAGAACAAGGAATCCACTCGCATGCGGAACAGATGCGTTGGTGACCCTGTGGGTTCAGTTCTCACTGATTTATGCATTCCCTCCTATTCTGTTGCTACCTCGACTTCTTCGCAGGATCAAGCGGGAAAGCAATTCGGTAGTTCTTGTGGCCCAGAAGATCTTGGTATACAGAAATGGTAAAGATGGTGTGGAGGCCCCTTGGACCCTACCACCACATCCAGACCTGCTATCACAGGGACCAGCATTCCATCCTACTTTACAAATGCTAAATTTAATGGTTTGGCTATTGAAGCCCACATTCTGAAGAATCACGGGCTTTCAGGCTCAGTGATATCTACCTTGATTAATGCAAGGAAGCCAGTTTCCATGGTCATTTATTATAGAGTCTGGAAGGCATATGTTTCCTGGTGTGAATCCAGGGGTTGGCATCCCAGAAAGTATGTCACAAGTAGAAGTCTTGCCTTTCTGCAAAGGATATTAGAGATGAAGATGGCCTTGAGTACTATCAAGGGCCAGGTCTTGGCCTTATCGGTATTGTTTTGACGTCCGATTGCTTCGCATTCTTTGGTCTGAAGCTTTATACAAGGGGTAACGCAGCTTAATCTACTGGTTAGGACACCCCTGAACCCCTGGGGCTTGAATTTAGTTCTGTCGGCATTACAGAAACAACCTTTTGAGCCGATACAACATATTCCCTTGGTCCTTTTGACAAGGAAGCTAGTTTTTCTGGTAGCCATTTCTTCTGCAGGAAAGAGCCATATTTTAATCATTCACAAGGATAGAGTAGTATTGCGTCCTCATCCTAGCTTTCTGCCAAAGGTGGTTTCAGGTTTTCATCTAAACCAGGATATTGTTCTACCTTTGTTTTTTACAGAACCCTGTTATACGGAAGATAAGTCACTACGTTCTCTGGATGTAGTGAGAGCAGTCAATCTATTTGAAGGTGACTGCTCAGATTCGTAAAACAGAGGTTTTGTTTGTGTTGCCTGAAGGTCCTAGAAAGGGACAGGCAGCGTCAAAATCTACTATTGCCAAATGGATTCAGCAAGTAATTATTCAAGCTTATGGTTTGAAGGGGAAAGTTCCACCTTTTAAAATCAAAGTGCACTCCACCAGGACTGTTAATGCTTCATAGGCAGTGCATCACCAAGCCTCCATGGCTCAAATCTGCAAGGCCACAACTTGGTCTTCAGGCCATACATTCACCAGATTTGATCAGGTGGATGTAAGAAGGCATGAGGATATCGCCTTTGGGAGCAGTGTGCTGCAGGCAACAGTATAGGTCCTCAGGTCTGATTGCACCCTACTTTTGTGTGTGTCTTCCCTCCCCTCAGATAGCATTGATCTGGGATATCCCATACAGTAATTTCTGTGGCCATGTGTCCCGTGATGTACAATAAAGAAGATAGGATTTTTTTTATAACAGCTTACGTGCAAAATCCTTTTCTTGGAGTACAACATGGGACACAGAGGTCCCTCCCCTCTTTCTGGTTATACGTGTATTACTTTGCTACAAAATTGAGGTACTCCCGGTAATGTGAGGGTTTATATGGGGAATTTAACTTTGTCTAGGGTGTGCCAGTGTCCCATCACCTGAAGGGGCCATATAACCCATACAGTAATGTGGCTCTGTGTCCCGTGATGTACTCCAAGAAAAGGATTTTACAGGTAAGCTGTTATAAAAATCCAATTTTTCTTCTGCAAAAATATGTGCATTTATTATTTTTTCCCTCAATGATCAACTTAAAATTTAAATAGACGTCACCTTGCAAATTCAGGTCTGTGACCATATCTCCTAATAGTTTGCTACCCCAGCAAGGTATACTCCCCTATCCACACTCCCTTTCTGCTGCAGGAGTACAACCAAGTGTTAGATCCTATCCAGTTGTGAATGCATCTGGATGCTCAAGATTCCGCATACTCCCCTATATTTGGAAGCCCCGTTCTGTTAGAACAACAGAGCCCTTTGTAGTGTAATAGGCTGCCTCACACTAGCCAGTGTAAATAGGAAGTGGACAGACAAGCTCCTTCACAATTAGGATGTGCAAAAGCTTTGCTTGGTCAGAACAACCCAACATTCATGCATAAAGGGGACAGTGAAATCTGAGTGCCTGCAATTTTTACCTGTCAGCAGTGTGTTTTTTTTTTTAATGAAGTGACAGTCATTTTCAACATTCAATTTTTGTTTTTTTTGTTTTTTGTACTAGCCTGCAGCATTCCTGACTTCAGATATGACCCTTTAATACAAAGAAACATAGTCCCTGAAGAAGTAGAGAGCTGCACAAAACCAGTAGCAGCTTACTCTGAATTGTGGCTGTACAACCTCAAAAATGGTTTATTCCAGATTTTCAAGCCCCTTCTAGGGAGGGTGGTATAATCTGGGAGAACCATCAAGCAATTTAGTTTGCATGAATCTTGTTATCCTTTGGGTATTCTGGTTAGTTTATGGGTTTTAGGGCAATTGTGTAACACTTTAACCACTTCAGAGATGCAGCTAAAGAAAAATCACAATTTATTTTCCCCCCTCCACTTGCAATATTGATGGGAAAACACTTGTTTTTTTGGCAGGGGCAGTGAAATACGAAAACATTTTGCCAGTTTTCTAAAACCTGCTGGTAATTGCTGCAACAGTCTGTCCTCGCTATTTGGGGTTGATGAGTCTTTAATTAGCCCTAAAGGAAAGCAGTTTGGGTTGCATATTCTTTAATGCTTATTATTGCAGTCTTCCTAGGCATTTGGACCTTAATCGCAAAAGCAATTAAGTCACCAGTGAGCACAGTGCTTATAGGTTAGGTAACTTAGCTAGGGGCTCTACTGAACCCTGATTAAATCATCAGCTTTGCGGTGCAGCTTACAGTTACATGTTTACTTCTCTTATTCAAAGGTTCAAAGGTTGTTTCAACAACTTAAGAATAGGAAGTTTTTGCAATGTGAGACACCAGTTCCCCTTTAAATGCTTGTATATACAGGTTTTCCTTCCAATTGTGCACATGTGACACCTGTATGGGAGCATTTCCTGCAGTAACCCATCCACCAGGTGGTATAGTCAGGTGTCTTCAGACACTCATTCAACTTTAGTGGTCCATTGTTTTATTTATGTGTATAAATTGTTTTATAAATATATGTATAGCATTATTATTATATTTTTTATATTTTAAACAGCGCAGGGAAGGATTAGATGCCCTGATATTTTTTTTATTATTATTACGGTCTCTGCTAGGTGGACTTACCCTCTCCTTTTTTTTTAGAAATCTTTTTGTTAGAATTTTCAGTAAAATGTGCAAAAAAACACTCAGGCAGTATTGCCCACACAGGGGTGTATCAACCCAAATAAACAGAAACAAGGAAACCGGTAGCACATTATCAATACCAAAAAAAAAAAACATCAAAAAAAGATACAACTTGTGTGAATGTGTGGCTTATACTGAATAAGTATGATTCACAATATACCAGGCCCATTTAACAGGTATTGCTCCCTGGAGACTAGTGATCATAGGAGTCGGATTTCTACCCAAATTTGGGTGGCCGAAGGTTACATAAAACAGGGATCAAGGTCATACAGAATCCGACACTGATGCAGTAGAGGAACTTTATGTCCACCTCGCCCAGACCAAATCTATTTTCTTTTATATCAGCCCCCGTTAGCATCTGTATCTTTAATAGAGGGATAGGGCGGAACTCACAAAGTGTTGCCATTACTGGACTTAGGGACAGGAGGACTTTCTCAAATGTTGAGTAATCACCATTCTGCCATAAAATAACAGTAACCTGAGGAAAATACTTTTTTGTTGTAGTAGGGACAGCATCAACTAGGCACAACACACACATTTTAGGTGAAGGGTGAAGGAAGTGCCAGCCACTGCATTAATTATATTAACTGCCCCCCAATACTGGGAGATTGCTGAACAGTCCCAAAAAAGATGCAGGAAGTTCCCAATCTGGAGAGTACATCTCCAACAGGCTGGAGAGTATGTTGATTTTGCAAAGTAGGCCTGGTGTAGAATTTTTAATTCAACAAGTGTGTCTCTAATAGAAACAAGAAGTTTAAAGGGGAGTTTCCTGATGTTGGTTCAACCCTCATCTTCAAGATCCAGTATATCACTTAACCATTTCTGTCCGTGGGAAGACAGATCAGGGAGGGACATAGGGAAGAGATCATTATATATTGTTAATGTTCGGTTTTCCAAATCTTTAGACTTAAGTAACGATTCAAGTTCAGAGCAAACCATATCTAATTGTTGAGAAGCAAATTGGCAACCAAAGGCATGAGAGATCTGCAGGTACCTGAAGTAGTAATGAAGTGGCCCAACTCAGAGGATCTGGTAGAGCATAGAAGTGAGTTAGAGAGGTTGTTCCACAACAGGATGTGTGGGGAAAGCGCAGTACCAGGTTACCATTTGCAACCAAGGCCCTGCTTCCAAGTTCGCAGGATGCAAACTATGGAGGGGGTTAAAGGATAAGTTCACCATTGGGAGCGTTGTGTTCCACCCATTTTTAGGGTGGAACATGTAACATGTTGCCGCTCCTGCAGCCTCCTCCCGATCCCCCTAGTTGTTGTGACAGCGGGCCATGGATCTTCTCCCTGCACCTGCTGTCGCAATTTGAAAAGTGCTGAGCCCCGCCCACACAGCCACATCATTCATTCTCAGAGTTAAGTGAATTAATGAACTAAAAGAACCAACAGTATTTTCAGCTTGTAGTTTGTAGTTCTCAATGTAGCTTGTAGTTCTCAATGAACTACCAGGGTGTTGGTGAGCACTCCAGTAGTTAATTCCTCCTGTCAGTTCAGTGACTGCCTGCCCTCATGAAGTATGGGTGGACAGCTACACAGACAGTATGCAGGAGCCTGAGATTGCACCTGCAATCAGCATGCAATACAGGCTCCAAAAAAATAAAAATAAATAGTAAATGCACATTTTTTGCACTTTAAGTGATGGGGGCTTTTGATCCACTATGTAGTAATAGTTTTAAAACTTCCAGTGGCTGAAAAATAAAAGAGAAAAAAAAAGCCTCTACGACTGGAGGGGTTGGCAGTATCTGGACCCAGTCACCAATTGTGTGTCAATATAATATTTGTGGCAGTCTGGCATAGTTGGCCCCTGTTGTAGGGTAGCTCATATGAGTGTGGCCAATTTGTATCTTGGAGTGAGGCCACCCCAATGGAAGGAAGATGGCGTTTAGGTGGGTATTGAATGATTTAGGGATCCATTTAGAAGAATTGCAGAACAGGTATGAAAGTTTAGGTAAAAATGTTTTTCACAAAATAAGAACCAGAAGAGATGACCGATTTTCTCCATGCCTTTATATTAGTCTTAACCCCCTGCAGGACAGGTAACACGTTGGGGGTGATATAATCAGAATTATTCATAGGTATAATCCCTAAGTATTTAAATTGGGATACCCACAGTAGTGGAAGATCAGACAAGGCTATAGAGGAAGCTTCAGAGTGCATTGGAAATAAGAGGTATTTGCTCCAGTTTACCTTGAGCAGAGTTACTGCTAAAAAGGCGTTTACAATCTGAAGTGCTCTTTACAAGGGGGGTCTGCATCATTTAACAATAATAGGAGGTCACCTGCATACAGAGCTACTCTCTTCTCCAACCCAAAGACCCCTAATATTGGGAGGAAACCAAGCTACTGACTCCATTGCAATGACAAAAAGGATTTGGGATGGAGGGTGGGCAGCCCTGCCAGGTTTCACGTATTAGCTGGAACAGGGCAGAAAGGCTGCCTCAAAGTTGTATAGATGCAACCGGATAGCTGTAGATGGTGAGTAGACTTTGTATGAATCTAAGAGGGAAGACATATCCTTCTCCAAACCTCCCAGAGATCAGTCCATTCTATCATATCAAATGCTTTCTCTATAATGAGGGAGGCGACAACTCTGCTGTCCCAGTTGGCATGCTGTGCTTGTATATTCATGAATAGTCTGTGGATATTAATATCTATGGCATTATGGGACATGATGTTTTGTTCTGGGTCAATAAGTCTACAGATGACTTGACTAAGTCGATTGATAAGCAGCTTAGTTAGGATTTTTAGTCACAGTTTAAAAGGGTGATGGGTCTATAAATTGTGCATAATTTGGGATCCCTAGGGGGTTTGTGAATAAGAACAATATGCGCTTCCTGCATGCAGCAAGGAAGAGAGTCATCCTCCAAACAGCGAGTGTAATAAGGATGCCAATTTGGGAGCTAAAGCCCCCGCCTGTGTCTTTAAAAAAAAAAAAAAAAAAATCCAGGCCTGGAGCCTTTCCATCAGAGAACGAGTAAATGGCTGCGAGGACCTCAAGAGTCCAGAAGAGTGTGCAGGTTAATTGGGGGGGGGGGGGGGGCAGTGAAGTGGTTAAAACTTCTGTATTTATTAAAAATTAAAACATCTCGAACCAACTGTCCCCCCATAATGGTTACTAGCCTTGTGTGTGTTAATGAGGATTTGTGTAGAAGTTGTCCTTTCTCACTGTGGATCTAGCAGTGTCCCGCCTTAACAGGGTGTTTGTTATTCTAATAGAGGATGTGACCCTACTGATAAGTGGTTGGCAACCCTTTATAGAGCTCTGCTCTCACTGATGAGCCCACTTCTACATCTAATTCTAGCTCTGTCTTTGCCAGACTGCGTTTGGTCAAAATTCCTTAGGGCCGGTTCACACAGCGAGCCGCGGCGAGGCGTCTCCGACTTCCTCGCCGCGACTTGCAGGGGGGGTCAGCGGCGACTTGCAGAGGACTTCTGCATAGAAGTCAATGCAAGTCGCCCCGAAGTAGTACAGGAACCTTTTTTCTGAGTCGGAGCGACTCGAGTCGCTCCTCTCAGAACGGTTCCATAGTACTGAATGGGGGCGACTTGCGGGAGCGAGGCGAGGCGAGCCGTGTCGCCTCGCCTCGCCTCGCAGTGTGAACCGGCCCTAAAAAGCGATCTAGCTGCTGCTGAGGTTGTCCCCTTGACTATAGAACATGTGGAGCAGATGGCCATAGCAAACAATCACAGCTGAAATGTAATGCTAAGAGCCACCCATCTCATTTCTTGTATGTGTCTCATGTCATTTATTATAGAACAAAGGACATATTCTATTACCAACTATATCCTTATAGGCTGTACCAACATCCCCTACATTAATCAAAGATAAGAGAATCTGCATATTGTGAGTTCTCTTGAGATTTTATAGGTACATAAATTCTCAAAAAAGCAGCAAATTATATTGACTCCATTTCATCTAATGTAAACAACATTAGATCTGTATGGTCTTGAAGAGACAGTTTCTCTTCGGACGTCCTGAAAAGTTGCTCCTGGAGCTCCTGAAAGAATCAAAGATGCTACAGGTGAAAATAGCACTGATTTTCCCCAGTGGAAGAAACCTGAGGAACACACTGCAAAGTCTTCTCCATCTCTGTCAATATTAATTGTTTAAAAGCTAAGTATAAAAAATAAACACGTTTATACTTATCTACACCGTGCAGTAGTTTTGCACAGAGCAGCCCTGATCCTCCTGTCAGGTAATGTGCCAATGCTCCCGGCTCTCTCTTCTCAGAGTGCCACCACAGGAAGCCGCTTCCTATTGTGGCACACCTGCGGTCTCAATCCTGGGCTGCACTGCCTGTGGCTATTGACACAGCGGGGGCTGGGCCCCGCGCCATCTCTTTCCTCACAGGCTGTAATTGACAGCAGGCTGTCTCTGAGCCAATGGGGACTGAGAGAGAGCAGCTTTGCTTTTCTCAGACACAGCGCTGTATCAAAATTGGGCTCAAGTAAGTATTTAGGGGGGGCAGGAGCCGAAGCAAAACATGAAAGGTTTTTTACCTTAATGTATAACCACTTGCCGACCGCAATACGATATGTGTGTGTATGTATAAGTATGTGTGTGTGTATATATATATACACACACACAATGTTGCAATTTGCAAGTGGTTTACCAGGATTATGGGTGAAGATATCAGCCATAAACCCTGGTACCATTTATTTATTTTTTTCACCAGGTGGTCAGCTTTGTCATTAAACCGTTCCGAGCGGTTTATGATACGCTGGGACAGTTTCTGAATCGGCGGGAGGGGATATAAGCAGTTGATAGTCTTTTTGACCCCACATCCCTCCTTAAAAAGTATCTGTCATCCCTTTTTCTTTTACAGGGGATGTTTACTTTCCTTGTAATAGGATTAAAAGTGATTTAAAAACAAAATAATGAAAAAATGTAAAGCGCCCCCATCCTTCCTTGCTCGTATACCAGGCAAGTCGCACACACATATGTAAGCGGTATTCAAACCACGTATGTAATGTATTGCCGTGAACGTTAAATCAAGAGCAATAATTCTAGCACTAGACCTCCTCTGTAACAATTTTAAAGCGCAACATGTTCGTGAGTGTCTATTTACTGATCATAACATCTTTCACAATTTACAAAACAAAATTGGGGCAACTATTGTGTTTTTTTTTTTTTTTTTTTTTTATTAACGTGTATTTTTTCCAATTGCGCATTAGCAAGAAAATTAAGCAAATATTGTGTGACATAAAAAATTGCAGCGGTCGCTATTTTATTCCCTAGGGTCTCTTCTAAAAAAAAAAATAAAAATAATGTTTGGGGATTAAACCAATTACAGACATTCTTGTCTCTACTCTCACAAGATGGTGTTTTCCTGTAACTATCACCTTGGCGAGAGTCTGAACAAACAGCCTTATCCTGCAAGGAACCCTTTCTGGTTTTGTGTTGGTGGTGTCGACACCCTGAACTTCCTTCTTGCCTTAAATAGTTTTTGCTCCTCACCTCAACCAGGATTTTCCCCTGCTTGCTCAGGATATTGTGTGGGCTTTGAGAGTCTATTCTTTCACAAAGAATTATTCCCTTTTTGTGATCCCTGCTGGGACCCTTAAAGGGTGCACCAGCTTCTTATCCACCATCTCTAAGTGGCACAGATAGACCATCATACAAGCTTATGGTCACAAGGATTGGGTTCTACTGTTTCCTGCCAAGGTTTGCTTTACTAGATCTGCGAGTGCTTCTTGGGATTGTTGGCATCAAGCATTTGTTTTCTAGATTGGCAAGGCGTTTACCAAGTAGATGTGGTGGCCTCATCAGAAGCCAGCTTCAGGTGCAAGTTCTTACCCAGTGCTTTAAGGTGCATGCATTCCTACCCCTCAGTTGGACTACTTTTCAACATCTTGAAGGCTTAAGACTTCCTGTGTCCTTCAATACTTGAGAGAGAAAATAGGTTATTTATACTTACCGTAATACTTACCGTTTCTTGGAGTCCATTGAAGGACACAAATCTCACTCGCCTGTTTATGACCTTGTTTTTGGTACTGCTTTGCTACAAAACTGAGACTTGTTTTTTGCCAATGTCAGATTCTTCTGTAGGTGGCAGTAAAACCGAAAGGTTTAAGATTTCCTTTGTCCTTCACAGGACTCCCAAGAAAAGGTTTTTACGGTGTGTACAAAAATTGTATATTCCCCCCTCCTTTATCTCCCCTTGCTCTTCTCATTCTACTTTTAGACCATTTGTCCACATTCAGTGCGCTCATCAGTAAAACCCTTTAATGGACTCCGCAATTATGCCACTTTGAAGGGTGAGCTTGGTGTTCCCTGAGAACAGTTAAGGTGCCTCCAGGTTTTTCTTCATAGATGAGGGTGGGGGTTTTCTTCTCCCATCTGGTTGGATAAATGCAGAACTGGGACCTCTGACGACTAAATATTAGTCCCCCCCCCACGCATGCCAACCACCGCCTGCTTGCCAAAAATCTGTTAGTAATTTAGTCCGTGGGTCTCACACAGGCCTTTGTGACCGCAGGTGGACCTTTCCTTTGTAGCTTATGGCTCCTCTGGGGGATGAGATGTAATTTAAAGCATGTGTCTGAATAGGGCTTGGCCAGAGCAAGCTGCAGAGATGATGAGTTAGTTTATTATACATACGTTTTCAGTGCCTAAAAGGTGAGCTTCACACAGAAGCACAGGCCACAGCAGAGCTCTAGATTGCAAGCATTGGGTTGTGTTTATTGAATGCTTTAACAGATATAGGGGTTGTGCCTGATTTATTTATTTTTTATTTTTTTTTTTCCCCAGGGTGAATCATTCTTTTAGTACTGTTGGACTTAAAATTTTATTCAAAGCCCAAGTTTGTTTTATTGATAAAGTAGCAATAGTTCTAAAGCCTGAAGGTTTTTTTTTTACTTTCATGCATTTATAACACCTTCGGTGTGCAGCTGCCCTTTATACTCACCTAAGCCTGATCCCGATCCAGCAATGTGCACGAGAGCAGAAGCTATCCTGGGTCTATCTCTCCTCATTGGTTGAGACACAGCAGCAGGAGCCATTGAAGCTTGTTGAAGTTGACCTTCAATCTGAGCCTGTTCCCTAACAATATCCTTATAGTTTTAAATCCTCTGAATGTAAAAGAATGTATTCTAAAAGGGGTAGTAAACCGCCAGCTTTTTTTTTTTTTTTGGAAACCTGCAAGGCAAAGTTATAAACGTGCTAGTATGCATTGCAAACACATTATGTGAAACTTTCCTTAAAACGATGTCCTCCAGTGGCGAACTGTCACCACTGTCAGGGCTTCCATCTTCATCCGATTTTCCTGCCGGGTTGGCGGCCTTTGGTCCTTTGACTAGACGAGCCGCAATGACGTTACTCTCGTGCATGTGCGCTGGAGCCGCTGCACAGGGCTATGAAGGAATAACACAGTGTCCCTGCCCTTCAGAGCGCATTCGCTAGGGACGTCACTGGCAGCTTCACAAATATTTCCTAAACGGTGCATGTTTAGGAGATATTTACTGTACCTATAGGTAAGCCTTATTTTAATAAAGCCTGTCATTACGTTTTTACACTTTGGGAGCCTTCTTCCTTCCTTCTTTTTTTATTCCCCACACTGAACACTGAATTGCTAGTTGGGATTCTGTTCACTGCCTAGTAGGAGAGGAATATATCTGATGATCCCTGGGAGAGATTTGGCTTATTTGCTGGTTTATAATTTTACCAGCATATGTATCTGGTGAGTTCAATTTAGTGAGAGTGTTGAAGGATTCATGCTGTGGTGAAACACCTTTGTGGAATTTTGTGAGGAGCTTTTTAGCACTGAGGGTATTTTAGGTTGCTGTGTGTGGCCCAATGAGCACAGTGGTCTCCATCATCCATAAATAGAAGTGTGGAAACACCAGGACTCTTAGAGCGGGCCTCCTGGCCAAACTGCATTTGGGGGGAAAAGAGCCTTGGTGACCAAGAACCCAATGGCCACTCTGACAGAGCTCCAGCTGTGGAGAGCGGAGAGCCTTCCAGAAAAACAACCATCTCTGCAGCACTCCACCAATCGGGCCTGTATGGTAGAGTGGCAAGACGGAAGCCACTCCTCAGACAGCACATGACAGCCTGGCTGCCTAGAGTTTGCCAAAAGGCACCTGAAGGACTCTCAGACCATGAGAAACAAAATTCTCTGGCTTGATGAAACAAAGATTAAACTCTTTGGCTTGAATGGCAAGCGTCATGTCTGGAAGAAACCAGGCACCGCTCATCACCTGGCCAATACCATCCCTACAGGGAATCATTGTGGTGGCAACATCATGCTGTGAGGATGTTTTTCAGCGGCAGGAACTGGGAGACTAGTCAGGATGGAGGGAAAGATGAATGCAGCAATGTACAGCGACATCTTTATGAAGACCTGCTCCAGAGCACTCTGGATCTCTGTCTGGGGCTAAGGTTCATCTTCCAACAGGACAACAACAACAAAAATGGCTCCCCATCCAACCTGAAGGAGCATGAGAGGTCCTGCAAAGAAAAATGGGGGAAACTAATGAAAAATAGGTGTGCCAAGCTTGTGGCATCATACTCAAAGACTTGAGGCTGTAATTGGTGCCAAAGGTGCTTCAGCAAAGTATTGAGCAAAGGCTGTGAATACTTTTGTACATGTGATTTTTATTTTATTTTAATAAATTTGCAAAGATTTCAAACAAACTTCTTTCACGTATCATTATGGGATATTGTTTGTAGAATTTTGAGGAGGAAAATGTAATCCAGAGCTCAGACTGAGAGGGAGAACCAGCAATTGTAAGTAATTACAGGCATACTCCACTGTAAAGTACACAATGGGGTTTATTTCCTAAAGCTGGAAAGCGCAAAAGCATGTTCACTTCTGCATAGAAACAAATGAGCTTCCAGATTTTATTACCAAAGGTTAATTGAACAAACTGGGGTTAGAAGCTCATTGGTTTCTTTGAGACGTGACCCTGATTTTGCACTTTCCAGATTTAGTAAATAAACCCCATTGTGTACTCAAAGTGGTGTTGCTACCAAAAAATAAAAAATTGCTTAAAATTCTTAAAAAATAAAAAATAATTGGAAAAATAATTGGAAAAAAAATATGTTTTCCTCACCTCTAAATACTTGTTGCTAGGGGGTCCCTCATAGTCTGCCTTCTTCCTTGCCCGGGCTGGTGACATCACTTCCCCTCACGCCGCACAGTCATCTGGGACCTGTCACGCGTCCCAGGTGACTGTGCGGCATATCACGGCGGCCTGCACCCCTTGCGCATGCGCAGTGGGTGCCCGGATGTGAAGCCACAGCCGGGTGCCCACAGTACAAATGACGGCTCCGCGAGCGGAGCGGGGAACGAGGGGGGGCTTCGTTCCCCCGCATCGCTGGACCCTGGGACAGGCAAGTGTCCGATTATTAAAAGTCAGCAGCTGCAGTATTTGTAGCTGCTGACTTTTTTTAAATGTTTTTCTTTTTTTTTTTAGGGGCACCCCACTTTAAAAGTGGGGTATGCCTGGAGTCAGTTTTACTGCAGAACAAAGAGCATGCTGATAGGAGAGGACAAAGTCACAGCAAGATGATTTCATAATTTAGCTGTTTCTCCTTTCACTTTCCAGTCTCAGGGTGGTTAAAAAAAACAATACACGCATGTGTTACCAAACTGCAACAGAACAAAATGGGGTCTCTTGTCCTTCCAGATAAAACTGTATTGTGTGGCAGAGCTGTGTAATTTTCAGATGTGCACAGACAAATTCAAATCCTTTGGCTGGTAAACCTATTCCCTGATGTGTTTTTCATCTTGTATTTAGAGGTTTGCCTGAAGTTTGCCTTAAGGCCCCTTTCACACGATTGGCCCGCTTGGATCCGCCTGTCCATTTTTCTGGCGGATCAGAGCAGGCCACCCATTGACTTCTATGGGCAGGCGGATGTCAACGGCTATGTGTCCGCTGACCCCCGCCTGCCATCCGATCCGAAAAGATTCACTCAAAGCAGATGGCTGGTGATATGTTCGCCCTCTGTCCAGCAGATCGGAAGAAAACGGACAACCTGTCCGTTTTCATCCATTCTCACCATAGAGAACAGCGGAGCTCTGGATCAATGGATCGATCCCCCACTGAGCTAGCGGAGTCCGTCCAGTGGATCCGCCCTGTGTGAAAGTGACCTTAAACCATGGGTAAAATTAATATTATTTTGACAATAAATGCAATAGTTTCATATTTATAAATGCTACCACAGATTGTTAAAAATATTATTGTGACAGAAATGTCTGATAAGGTAATTTTTATATGGCTGGTTGTATGCAGCCACCAGATTCCAGAAGCAAGAATCGGAGGATTCCTGCAACTGGAATACCCAGGGGCATGTGTTTGCATGTAGCCCCGCACACACAGCAGTTATCTGCGGTTATGAACAGATCAAGCGTGGATTCAGCTCACTGCGGTCATTCCAGCCACTAGAATACAAAGGTTGTTTCCACTGGCATCTGGTGGCCTCATGTAACCAGTCGTGTGAATGTGGCCTTAAAAGCTTGCTAGACTAGGTCATTATTATTAGTACCAAAAACAAAAGCATCAAAAGTTGTGTGCTGAAATGAAACAATCTGCTGCAGACTTTGCACTACTTGGTATAAAAATAATTGTAAAAAATTCATATTTTTAATACATTTTGTAGATTGCCTATTTTTTCACCTTGTGACTTTCATAATACAGATGTGATGTGGAGAGACAGGTTGCGTATAATTCCGATCACTTGGTTCACATATGGAGCCTAGAGCCATACGTGACTCACTAACGCAATACATCTTCCCCCGCTAGTAGTAAGGACATTTAGCTGGAAGGTTGCCGGTGACAGATCTGTGCCGGAGCACGCCGTGCAGCCAGGGCTTATTAATGGCTCTTCCAGCAGGGCCGGATGTGCTCCTCGTCAGGTAATTAGCAGAGAGGAGTGGGGAGCTGGAGTATCCGTGAGAACCTCTCTAATGAGCACCAAGCGAGCGCTTACTGACGGCCCTCTAATGGAT
Organism: Lithobates pipiens; assembly: GCF_037356315.1. Taxonomy (NCBI): domain Eukaryota; kingdom Metazoa; phylum Chordata; class Amphibia; order Anura; family Ranidae; genus Lithobates; species Lithobates pipiens. The sequence goes on along the minus strand of NW_027507788.1, from coordinate 191,969,749 downwards.
GTTAGAGACCTGGCTTGTTACTCTGCCCGCAGTCACCTCCAGAAGTGCTCTGTGGTTTTATTTTCTCTCGTCTTCTAGACTCTCTTCTATCCGCAGCCTTCCTGTCTTTTATTTTTTAAACTGGGAATTGTGCGTGACGTTTTTTTTTTTTTGTGTTTTTTTCCCCTCTCCCCTCCTGTCACTTCTTCATCTGATCCCTTTCTGCGTGTGCTTTTCATTTCCTGCTTCTTGCCTGGTCTCTTGAGTATTTCATGTTGCCGCGCTCCCATTCAGCCACATTCTCGCCTCCTGTCATCCAGACGTGACAATTGCACTCCGTTGGATTCGTGTTCCTGTCAGGTCACTGCAAGCATTACACACATTCCCACGTGTGGGTGCCCATGGGTCCAGTAACTGACTAAGGGCTAAGTGGGGTTCAGAGCGGCTTGGGGTTATAGTTTATTAAATGTCTTTTTATTTATTTTTTCCATGGGGTTTGTTTGGTTTAGTGGTCTCTCTATAACTGCTGTTTTTAAGAGGTCTGGAGTGGTAAATGGGGTACCCCAATGCTCTGTTTTGAGACCAATTCTGTTTAACCCTTTTCGCTGGCAGTTCCACATCAGTGGAGTACAGGGGAGATATGCAGGGTCTTTTAGACTGCATATCTCATTAAAGAGAACCTGCCACCTAAAAATCATCACATAGGGGACTTTCTGTCCCCTATGTGATGGGTAAAAAAAAAAAAAAGTTTTTTATACAAAAGAATAAAGTTGCACCAAAGTATATAAAATCCCCCCCCCCTCAAATTTTTTTTTGAGGCCCCCCCACCTCCACATATATGCATCCGCGAACGTAAACGCATGCATCGGGGACCCCTACGCGTCAAAACGTTGACTGCGATACACATGTTGCATATTGCTGAGCATGTCAAAGTGAGAGCAATAATTCTTGCACAAGACCTCCTCCGTAACCCTAAACTGATACCTATAGAGGGCTTTTAAAACACCACCTATAGAAAATATAGGGTACTGAAGTTTGTCGCCATTGCATCGGCGCACATAAATTTAAGGTTTGGTGTGTTGGGTATCTCTTTACTCGATGCAACCTCGTCTTTTATATTTTACCAAAAATGTGGATTTTTTTTTTTTTTCGCCCTAAAATTCACTTAAAGTGGTTGTAAACTCTTCCCCCACAACGTTGTCCCATGTAAATCAGCATAAAAAACCCTAATGGACACGGCTTGTAGATATCTCCTTACTTGCTTAGTATTGTTGTAATCCTTTTTGTTCTTTAGAATGACCTCACTGAGCATGCCCAGATCTCCCCTGATTTACAGCACACTCTCTATGTGCTTGTCTATCTGTTATCAGGAGTTCCTACGGCAAACCACTGATATCCCAGGAGGCTGCATAATCACTCAGAGCTTCCTCCTACACACCATGTGACCATGTGACATCACATGCAGCGTAAACCTAGCCATTACTGCAGTCTTATTAGCTGAAGCTGATAAGACTGACACAGGCAAACATTAGACAATCGGTACAAGTAAATACTATGAAATAAAACAAGTCCGCTATGAACAAGGAAGCAGGGTTGCCATAGAAAAGGAAGTGCTCAGTGTAAGGGCAGAAACACACTCCACTGTGGACTCAGAAAACAATACTTAAGATGGCGCTGCCTAACTCCTCGAAACAAGTTTTTTAAAGTTTCTTTAAACAGTAAGTAATATGCTTTTTGTGCTGGATTACAGTGGCTATAGTGGGATAATTACTTATTAGAATTGACTAAATGAAAAGAAGCATCAGAGTGGGAGAGTTTACTTCCTCTTTAAGAGTGTGTGTATTTTTTTCATGAAATTTTGCGTTTCCTAGGCCTTTGTGGTAACATCGTGTGACATAAGAAATTGGAAATACCACTATTTTATTCTCTAGGGCAGTGATGGCGAACATTGGCACCCCAGATGTTTTAGAACTACATTTCCCAACTCAACTGCTCAACTAGACTGCAGCGTGCATGAGAACCATGGGAAATGTAGTTCCAAAACATCTGGGGTGCCAAGGTTCGCCATCACTGATTTAGGGTGTCTGCTTTTAGACTACATATAATGTTTGGGGGGTTTTCATCATCTTTAGGGCTAAAATTATTTTTTTAAACATGTGCAAGAAGCGCAAAAAAAAATTCTCTGGCTGCGAAAAAGGTTAATTTATTCATAAATGATATAGATAATGGGATAAATAGCTCAATCTCAGTTTTTGAGGACAACACAAAAATAAGCAGGGCAATAACTCCACATCAGGATATTTATACCGGAAGACGTGAATAAAATAATGGGGTGGGCATCTACATGGCAAATTAGGTTTAATGTTGAAAAATGTAAAGTGATGCACTTGGGCGCTAAAAATATAAACACACATTACCCACTAAGGGGAGAACCTCTGGTGGAATCAAGGATGGAGAAAGATCTGGGGGTCCTGGTAGAAGACTGAGCAATAGCAATCAATGTCAAGCTGCAGCAAGAAAAAACAGCAGACTCTTAGTTTGCATAAAAAAAAGAGGATATACTACAGAGATGAAACAATAATCCTGCCACTTTATAAAACTCTGGTTTGGCCACATCTTGAGTATTCCCTCCAGTTCCGGTCACCAATCCTCAGGAAGGATGTGCTGGAGCTGAAGTGAGTGCAGAGAAGAGCAAATAAATAAGTGGACTGGAGGACCTCGATTACCAAGAACGACTACAAGCGCTAAATGTATTAGAGACACTTGAGAGGTGATATGATGGCTATATACAAATACCTCAATGGTGATCCTAACTTTGGAAGAAAATGTTTCAGTCACGGGGAGTGTAAGAGGACGGGGGGGGGGGGGGGCACACAGTGAGGCTGGATGAGAAGCAGTTTAACCTTAAAGGGGTTGTAAAGGTAATTTTTTTATTTTCTACATAGGTTCCTTTAAGCTAGTGCATTGTTGGTTCACTTATCTTTTCCTTCGATTTCCCTTCTAAATGTTTTTTTTCTTTGTTTTCTTTGAATTTCTCACTTCCTGTTCCTCCCCAGTAAGCTGTTGTTCAGTAAGCTGTTCTGGCTGACTAACCACCAGCTCGGATGATGGTGAGAAGTTTACTGAGGAGAAACAGGAAGTGAGATATTCAGACAAAGAAAAAAAACATTTAGAAGGGAAATCAAAGGAAAAGGTAAGTGAACCAACAATGCACTAGCTTAACCACTTGCTTACTGGGCACTTAAACCCCCCTCAGTCCCAGACCAATTTTCAGCTTTCAGCGCTGATGCACTTTGAGTGACAATTACGCGGTCATACAACACTGTACCCAAATGAAATTTTTATCATTTTTTTCCCACAAATAGAGCTTTCTTTTGGTGGTATTTAGTTACAGCTCGGAGTTTTATTTTTTGCTAAACAAACAAAAAAAGATGCAAAAAAAAAAATCATGTTTTAATAGTTTGTTATAAAATTTTGCAAACGGGTCATTTTTCTCCTTCATTGAAGTGCGCTGATTAGGCAGCACTGATAGGCTGCATTGGTGGGCACTGATGGGCTGCATTGGTGGGCACTGATGGGCTGCATTGGTGGGCACTGATAGGCTGCACTGGTGGGCACTGATAGGCACAGATAAGGCGGCACCGATGGGCACAGATAAGGCGGCACCGATGGGCACAGATAAGGCGGCACTGATGGGCAAAGATGGGCACAGATAAGATGGCACGGATGGGTGGCACGGATAAGTGGCACGGATGGGCACTGATAGGTACCACAGATAGATGGGACTGATGGGCACTGATAGGTGGCACTGATAGGTGGCTCTGATAGGTGGCACTGCTGGGCACTGATGGGCGGCACTGCTGGGCACTGATGGGCGGCACTGCTGGGCACTGATGGGCGGCACTGGGGTGCAGCACCTGAGGCAGATTTTGGGTGGCACTGTGGGTGGCACTGTGGGTGGCACTGTGGGCACTGCTGGGTGGCACTGTGGGCACTGCTGGGTGGCACTGTGGGCACTATGGGCACTGCTGGGTGGCACTGACAGGGGGGCACTTACTTTATTTCAGGATGGCACTGCGGGTGGCAGGTGGGCACTGGCAGGGGGCAGGTGTCCTTTTAAATTGCTGGCCGTGATCGGGACTGATGTCCCGAACACGGCCGCCGGCGATCGGCTTTTTTTTTTTCTCCTCGCGCTGTCAGCGCGAGGAGGAATACTAGCCGATTACCGGCTCCGTTTTATCACATGATCAGCTGTCATTGGCTGACAGCTGATCACGTGATAAGGGGTCGGGATCGACCCCTTACACGGATCGGTGATCAGGCGAGTCTCACGGACTCGCCGATCACAGAGCGCGCCGCGCGCGCCCCTCAGGGGGCGCGCAGGCCGCTCGTAACCGGGACTACGTCAATAGACGTAGTCCCGAAAATGTGGGTCCGCGCTATTGCCGTCATTTTGCAATAGCGCGGATCCCAAGTGGTTAAAGGAACCTATGTAGCAAATAAAAAATTTACCTTTACAACCCCTTTAAGCTCCATGGGGGGGGGGGGTTCACTTTTCAGGGCTATACGGATGTGGATCTATCTTCCACAATTGGTGGTGTCAGCGAGGAGTATTGGTATTTTTAAGAGACTCTTGGATGTACATCTTAGTGAACACAACATACAGGGTTATGGGACATGATTATCGACATTGACACGCATACACCTACACAGGTCGCACTGGATGGACTATTGTCTTTATTCAATCTTACCCACTATGAATGTGGGATAAGTGTATATAAACCCTAACAAGGAACGTCTCCTTATTGTTCCCTTTTTATTGTGTTAAATATACCATTTTGTTATCTGTTTGACAAGTGGACAAAATACGATTGCTCTTGTCATAAGCTGAGAAGATTTCTAACTTGCTGTGCTTGCAACCTTTGCTGCACTTTTATTTAGTTACTTGATGGCCCCCAACTATAATTTGGCCTATGTGATTTTTTTTTTTTTTTTTTTTTTGATTTTTTTTTAGTGGTGTCTGTGAACAACTCTCCAGCTTTCAGCTGATGTTCTTTATTAGGGCAGGCCCATTCAAACAATAGTTTTGTGTGTGTCCAATCATTGACTGGCATTCTTCAGTGTGGAAAAACGCCAGTCATTGTGTGCATTGGCCCTTAGTGTTTTCCAAACTTTCAGGGGTATTTGTAGGCTAGGTTCTCTCTGTTTTTTGCATAGATAGACAATGCGTTTTAAATAATTTAAGAATAACTATAGTAAGTTATGGTTGGATTGTAATTTAATACATTTTTACTAATTATCAGTTGGGAAATGCACATTTAAAGGAGTTGTAAAGGCAGAAGGTTTTTTTTTTTATCTTAATGCATTCTATGCATTAAGATAAAAAAAAAAACTTCTGTGTGTAGCAGCCTCCCCAGCACCCCCCAATTACCTACCTGACCTCCCTCTCTCAAACAGTGTCCACGATCGCCTCAGCCCTCCAGTACACTCCTCCTGATTGCCTGAGACAGAGCATCTGTGCTATTGGCTCCCACGGCTGTCAGCCAATCAGGGGAGAGGGGGGCGTGCCCAGGTCAGGACTCAGCTTGGATGACAACCTGTAACAAGCTGCTGACTGAGGAACAGCAAAGAGGGGCCCGAGAAGAGGAGGATCTGGGCTGCTCTGTGCAAAACCAACTGCACAGAGGAGGTAAGTATAACAATTTTTTTTTTTTTTTTTTTTTTTTTAAAGCAAACCTTTACAATCACTTTAAAAGGATGTTGGGAAAACTTGCTTTTCAAAGTGTAGTCTCCTACAGGGGAAAGTGGATGGTTTATGCCACTGTGCTAAAGTCCACTCGATTGCCCTTAATTTTTATATAATCCATTGCTGTCAGAATTCATACAGCTCCTTATGTGTGAGGGGATCGCTCTGCATCCTAAGGCTCCATGCACACTGAAGCTCAAAAAAGCTATTTCTGGACGCCAGATTGCTGGCAGAAAACGCTGGTTGAAAAACCTGCTTTTAACAGCGTTTTATACTAGCGTTAATGAGCGTTAATGAGCGTTTTACAGCGTTAGCGTTAATGGGCGTTTTTTATAAAAATACACAGAGGACACTCCAAAAATCCCACAATGCATTGAAAAATAGAATGCCGAACACTAATGAACGAGCGTTAATGAGCGTTAATGAGCGTTTGTCGTTTTTTGCCGCTGAAAAACGGCACTTTGAACGCGAATTTCTGGCGTTCAGAAAAAAGCCCATAAACTCCACTGCTCATTAAAGCTGAAAAACGTCCATGTGTGCATGGACACATAGGCTAACATAGAGTGGAGTTTATGGGCTTTTACAAAAAACGCCCAAACTCCAATAAACTGCAGTTTATCAGCTTCAGTGTGCATGGAGCCTTAAACTGATGCTGTAATTTTTCTTTCCTGCTTGTAGTATCCACTTTCAAGGTCAGCAAATACCGTATTTGGCACATACATTGCATTGTTTTTTCTGTATGTGCTTAAAGAAACAGCCTGTGGTGCCTGTGTTTGGGAATCTCTTACACATTTGTATTATTTGGTAAGCCGCTACCAGCTCACCAACAAAATGAAGTGTGGGGGACTCATGCACTACAGCTATGCTAATCCACTGCAACCACACTGCAGCTAGGTTTCACAGGGTGTTTTCGCTGTGTGATCCTATCTTTCTGCTTGATGTAATGATTTTAAATGCAGGTATGAATCTGGTGGTTGTGAAAAAAAAAAAATCTTCGCTCTGACTGATGTTTTGTGTATGTGACAAAAAGCAGTTTGGTTTAAACAATTATGGAAAGCTTGAGCATAATGTATCATTTTTTACTGTTATGTACCTTTAAACACACATATATTGACCTGTCACCTAATTATACAATAGCCGAGAAATTTTAACTGGCATATCCTGCAGTGCTCCCAGGGAACAGCAAGAACAAGGAATAAATAAAATTTTCACATTTGCGCACGTGTGTGTGTGTGTGTGTGTGTGTGTGTGTGTGTGTATATATATATATATATATATATATATATATATATATATATATAGCTTGGATATGCAAGCTAAGTGTAGTTATTTCATAATATAATCTGCTTTACTGTTTCACTTCTGTAACAGGCCAGCATAGTCTGGTACCACCAGTAAAATCTGGGTGTAATATTACTTGGTGGTGGTTCTATACTTTTTAATTTACTTGCCCTTCTTTTTTGTTCAGGAAAGTCAAAATCTAAGGGTAAGGGAGACTCTTCTGATGATGATTCTGAGTTGAGCAGTGATGAAGAAGGAGAATATGAGGTGGAGGATGATGAAAGCAGTGACTTAGAAGGTAAGTCAAACAATGTTATTATAGTGGATTGCAATTTGTTCAAGAATCAAGTCTTTACATTTAGTATATTCAGATGTGCACAGCTTTTGTGATCTATGTCTTTCATTGGTCACCTTCATAATGAAGTATATAGTTATGCAGGAGAATTGTAATGCTTGTTTTCCATTAGTCATCTCGATCATAGTCCGACAAAAGCAGTAAGGCCGGGTTCACACTGGTATGACATGGCAGTCATATGACTGTGGATCCGACTTTGCCCTGCGACTTGAAGTCTGACATCTGTCCAACTTCAATGAACGGGGATCTGACCCTGATCCCGAAAATGCCAGGCACTTTGCGTCTGGTATAATTCTTTAGGGGAAACTCCACGCCAAATGAAAAAAGGAAACTGCATGGGTCCCCCAAGACCATACCAGACCCTTCGGTCTGGCATGAATTTTAAGGGAAACCCTCCACATAGAAAAAACAACATGGGGTCCCACCAAAATCCATACCAGACCCTTATCTGAACACGCAGGTCAGGAAAAGGGAGGGTCAGGAAAACCATACCAGGCCACATGCCTTCAACATGGGTCACCTTGATGTTCCCAAATATGGGGTACATTTGTACCCCTACCCATTCAGCAAAAAAAAAGTGTTAAAAATAAAACGCAGTACACTGGTTTTTGAAGTAATTTTATTAAGGCAGCTCCAGCGTCTCTTCCGATTTCTTCTCCCCTCTCTGGCTCTTCTGCCTCTGCCAGTTCTTCCCTTCCTCTCCAGTTCTTCTCCGCACTCCACTGTTGTTTTCTAGCCCTCTCTGGTTCTTCTCCTGCTGTCTTCTGCCTCTGACTGGTTTCCTCTGTGCTGTGTTTTCCCTCTGTTCGTCATCCGATTTTGACTTGCTGCTCTCTGCCGCTCTAATGCTAGGTGTGCGGTGTGCCACTACATATATTGGCATGGGGCGGGGCCATCCAATGATTTCACGTGGAGGCCCCACCCCCTTGTGACATCACCACCTCATCATGCCCTGGGTGGTAATGTCACAAGAGGGCTGGGCCTCTGTGATGTCACTAGATGGCCCCGCCCCATGCCAATTTTAAGTAGTGGCACACTGCCCTCCTAGCATTAGAGCAGGAGAGAACATTGAGTCAATATCGGAGGAAGAACCAAGGGAGAAGACAGCTCAGAGAGGAGACCCGGCAGTGGCAGAAGACAGCGAACAAAGGGAGAAGACCCCGAGAGGGCTAGTAAACATCAGCGGAGAAGAACCAGAAAGGGAGAGAAGAACCGGCAGAGGCAGAAGAGCCCGGAGAGGAGAAAAAAAATCAGAAGAGACGCCAGAGCTGCCTTAATAAATGACTCTAAATCCTGTGTACTGCGTTTTATTTTTGACACTTATTTTAGGTGAATGGGTAGGAGTAAAATGTACTCCATACTTATTCACATAGAGTGAGGGGCCGGGACCTAGGGGGTTTCCAGATTCTGATAAGCTCCCCGCCCACAGACCCCAACAACCAACAGCCAGGTTTGGCGGGAAGAGGCCCCTTGTCCCCCTCCACATTCCCAAAAATCCATACCAGACCGAAGGGCCTGGTATGCTCTTGAAGGGGAAACCCCATTTTTTTTTGCTGGGGGGTACCCCTTCAATATCTTCAGAGCACAAGTCGTCTGCCAAAGTCGGATCAGTTAAGGCGGTGATCCAACTTTGATCCTACTTCAGTGGTATTCAGTGGGCTGAAGTAGGATCAAAGTCGGACCAAAGAAGTGCAGGGAGCATTTTCAAAGTCGGACTGAATTGTGTCGGACCAGTTAAGACTCTCATAGGGAAACATTGATTTGCACACGTCATACGACATGAGCTCTCAAAGTCGGAACTCGGCCTCAAGTTTTAATGCAGCAATGCCCCTTAGTCTATCACTTTCGTGCTAATTGTGGGCTATCCTTTATGGGACACCACAGTTTGCTGCTCTTCTGTGTAATGTTCATAATAGTTGTGAAAGGTATAGTTAAACCATTATGCAATAAATATATATATATATATATATATATATATATATATATATATATATTCTTGCCTAAATTTGTTAAAATGTCTTATCTAGCTGAGTTTACATGATTGCGCCATGCATGGTGCTGCAGCTCTTTGAGCTGTCTCTCTGCTTGAGAGCAATGACGGTGCCAGCCTGTCATTGGCTGCACATAGGGTTGCTTTGTAGGTGAGTTTTACACTGTAGATATGAAGAGGCTAATGGAAGCAGTCAAGCTGAATATGCTGGTGCACTGTCCATCAGCACCTCAGCTCTTACTGCAGCAGGAGCATGTGCTCTAGGTTGGCACCATGCATTAGTCTGGGTCTGTAAAGGAGCAGTATTATTACCCAAGACAGAAAGTTTTAGAGAGGGCTCATTCTGGCAGGCTCATCGGATACAAATATAAAAAAAAAGCTTGGAGGGCTACCATTTAACATTTTTTTTTCTGTACAGGTTAGTGGTAGTTGCTGTTAACTTTCTTGTATCCTGCTAAAGTGTAAAGCGGAGGAAGCAGGAGTTGAAGGGTTAATTCCGTACAGCTGGCCGGTAATGAGCTGTGGAGGCAGTGTGGGACAGAACGCTTTATTGCAGGCCTTGTGTCATTAATCACCAGATACAGGGAGAGTTCGATCTGGCAGGCACGATGCACTACGGCTCCCCCATGTGCACATTTACATAGACCTATGCTCATCCATCCGCCTGCTCATACTCGCTTCCAGACAGTTCCTTCCTGGGGATTATGGCGACATTCTATTTCCTGGGTGCGCACTTTATATGAAAGTGGGAATGCATGGTCCTTTTCAATATAATTTCCCTCCTCCATAATGAAAATGGCGTGATGACCTAGTGTTAAACTATAAAAAAAAAATATATATATATATATATATATATTCTTCAGCCGTGACATCTAAGCAGTGTAGGTGCAGCATGAATACAACCATGTCATATGTGGAGCACATGTAATATAGAAATGTTAAATGTGATTACCTGACAATGGTAATAAAAATGAAGATCTTTTAAGTGACTCAAAAACAATATACAGAATAAATATTGGGAAAAAAATGCCAGTGTATATATGATCAAGACTTCAAGCTATGGTTTAGGGTAAAGGTTCACATACATGGTGCTGCATTGTGTGCGTTCTTTTCCATCTCAGACTTTTTATGTGACTTTGGTAGCCGCTGTTTTTTTTGTTTTGTTTTTTATTGCTTTCTCTGTTGTTTAAAAGACACCATTAGCTATTCATATATTCTCCCCAGCCCAGACCATATACCGGTACTAAATCTGTGTTATTTAGGGGCAGTCTCCGCAGCGTTGTGAGTAGGTGGCTCTCATGTAGACACATCTGGCTGCAGAGCTCAGTATGGGCAAATGCCCCCTCTATCTGGATGCTGCAGCAAGCAGCGATAAATTAATGAGCGCCGAGATTAATTAGTGATGAGCCACCCTCGGCCGGCTTGTTCCTTCCTGATAAAGCAGAATTTATATTTGCTCTTCCGCCCACAGGGGAATCGCAGGATGAAGACGAGGAGGAGGGGGGAGAAGCCGGAGCCCACAAGAATAAGAACCAGAAGAAAAATAATAAGGGGGTGCAGCGCCTCTCTCAGGCCGATCTCAAGGAACTAGCCAAGGGGGAAAAAGATATTGTGCAGGATCTGGAATTCTCAGACGATGAGTAAACACGGCAGCCCCAGTACCGGTAACCCTTTCTGTGCTGGCTGCAGTCACCGGCTTGCCCCTTGCAAGAACCAAATGTACTGTGAATCAAGTGCCTCTGACAGATGCATTCATACCAAACCCTGTCCTAATTGTGGGAAAAGATTTACGGTAGCACCTGTGTAAAAAAATAAATAAATAAATTGTCAATTGTATACTAAAGATTTAAATAGCTAGTATATTTTAGGGCATACTTTCAGCACCTCCAACCCAATGTCAAGCAATCGGACCACGTGCAGTAATGAAATATTGCAGAACGTATGGACAGGGATTAATACATCGGCTCCTGAGGGATGTGCAGAATTACTCTGGGTAGACAACTTGAAGCTTGTCCATTTGGCTACTGTGCCTGTAAGGGGCCAGCCTGAGGAATCCCCCTCCTGAGGAAGCTCTGGCCATGCATGAACAACGTTGTACGCACCCCACCGTTTCCAAACATCAAGCTGCCATGTAAATGGAATTCTAATTGCTGCTAATATCCCAAGCCCAAGGATGAACACACGGAGCGTCTCTTAAAGTGATTTTCAATTGATGTTTTTTATTTATCTCTAATTAGACTCTCATCTCCCACTGTACGATTTGGTCTGTTGGAAAAATGGCTGTAACATTCTGTACAGGACATGTTGTTTATATAAAAATGATAATACATAAGAACATCATGGTTTCTACTTTGAATTCTTCTGAACTGGCAGATGAGTCATTTATTCGGCAAGCTGAGGGTTTTCTTTGCTTAAATGTCTGTGACTAATAGGGGTAGGTAGGGCAGTTGTGCACTGTCCGGTCTTCCACTGTCAGAGTGACATTCAGTTGCATAGGAAGAAAATGTTGCAGTTTGTAATTTTTTGGTCATGGAAAAATAGACCTTGGTACAGCTGTGTGCTGTCAGTCTTGTGCTTCTCTCAGTTCCTCAAGATTAAACTGAGGAAGAATTAAGGTAAGTTACAGTTCATCCTAAGGGCTTAGGTCCTTAAAGGGACCACATTCTATCCTTTCAAACTATACAAACCTGCTAAAACGCCCACATTCTAAAATATATTCTAAACAAATGATGTGTAATAAGATGAATGACACACAGCCGGGAACTATTACTTGTTATCTGCAACTTGGCAATCTGCTCTAATCAGGTCTTCCACATGTGACCCCCCCTCTGCCCAACAGCAAAGAGATGCTCTAAAGCAGTGGTAGTCAATTTGAAAATTGTAGACCCCTCAAGTGCAGACCCTGACCATCCCAGAGGGCTTTGCATTTTAACACCTCGGCGTCCAAATTTTCTGTCATTTTGCAGTGTATTGCAATGCACACTGAAGAAGTTGAAGTACAATAACCCCCAGCATTGGTGTCAATGGGTGCAAAAATACTCCACAACGTTGGTGTCAGTGACTGCAATATTAACCCCCAACATTGTCAGTGACTGCAATAATAATACCCAACATTAGTGTCGATGTACTCAATAATAACCCCCAGCATTGTACTGGGCCCGCACTGTGTCTCAAGTGCAGGCCCTGTGATTTATGATTTCTGGACACACCTTCTGACAATCAACAACTTCCAGCTGTACAACACAGCAGTCTTGCCATGATACCTGGGTTCGCAGCAGCCTACAGTGCTTGGGGCAGAGATCTTCACCACCTTTTGCATAGCAGCAGAGGTACCCTTTGGGGACAGCAAGTCACAGAGCATGGCAGATCAAAAGGGTCAGATGATCTCAGTGTGAGTTCTTGGCTTCAACAGGGCCAGAAGTTTATCCATTCAGGGCCCTGGTAATCTTTATTCTGATGGTTGACCCTAATCTGACTCCCTGCCTTCATCTGCCACAATGTCCGATTTCATGGGCAGAATCTCGGGCCTTTTATGAGGCCATTGATAGTAAGTTTCACAACTATGCAACTTCAGCCTGCCCTCCTGAGTTGTCCTTTGAGACACATATTACCTGTGGAGGAGGAGGAGGTAGTAGTAGGTGAGTAGCTCTTTCTCAGGCATAAGATTAGGATGAGAGGCCTGTGGCAAAGATTTCATCCAAACTTTAAAGCGTTACTAAATGTAAAAACATTTTTTACCTTAGTGCATTGTTTGCATTAAAGTAAAATCTTTTTCAATTTCCCTGTGCCCCCTTCCCCTGTGTGAAGTGTAAGAGAGGGGAGGAGATCAGCGCTGTGCATGGCTGCATCTTTTTTCCCCTTTCTTTCTCTTCGCACAGCATTGGCTCTTGCTGCTGTCAATCAAATGCTGTGAAGAGGAAGTGAGGGCTGGGTCTAAGTCCCACTGTGTATGTCTATGGAGCGCAGCCACACAGGTTGGGAGCACGTGGACATCATTTCTCCCCATAGCAAGCGGCTGGCTATGGTGGCCATGAAAAGAGGAGAAGCCAAGATCGCTGCCGGGGACCCCAGAAGAGGAAGATCGGGGCCACTCTGTGCAATACCACTGCACAGAGCGGGGGTAAGTCTAATATTTGATTTTTTTTTATAAAAAAATTTCTTTAGTAACACTTTTACATATGTTAAGTTTATTGATACTATTTGTATTCACCCCTAAGTCTCCAGCATGGGGTACCTTAAATTGCCAAAACCAACGAAGACTTCACTGATCTACATGCTAGTGGAGCCTGTCCTATATGGGAATGGGCATTATCTGGAGGCAATTTTTACTCCTTCCAAACACTTCCCTCAGTACCACCGAATTGAGGAGTTTCCTGTGAAATTAGGCAGTTTCTGTGGTAGATCCTGCCATTTTTTGGCTTCCACAGCCTCCGTAGAGGATAATCCTGTGTTCAAGGACCCAGGAGACAAGATGTCAGAGATCCTCTTTAAAGGGGAGGTCCACCCTAAAAAAAAAAAAAAAACATAAAAAGGCACCAAAAAATCAAAACGTTTTTCACTTACCAGAAATGGCTGTTGCTAGGCAGATCGTCCTAATTTGTCTCTTCCTATTCCCCGGTGATCTTGGGTCTTCTCCTCCTCGCGTTGTCTTCTTGTGAATGGGGCACGGTGTGTTGTGGGAACTGTGTGTGTCCCACAACACAGCGTGCCCCATTCACAAATCGGCGTGTGACTCGCGCATGCGCAGTAGGAAACGGGCAGTGAAACCACAAGGCTCCACTGCCTGTTTTTCTTACTTTGAATGGTGGCGCAGAGGGACAGATCGGCCTCGGGCGGCTGACATTGCGGGCACCCTAGAAAGGTAAGTGCTTTTTTAAAGTCAGCAGCTACAGTGTTTGTAGCTGCTGACCTTAAATTTTTTTTTTTTCGCTGGCTCACCACTTTAAAGTTATTTTTTTCCCTTAGTAGGCCCTGTTCTGCAACATGTGGCTGCTTCTGTGGCAGTCTGCCAGACCATTAGACCCCTTTCACACTGAGGTGCTTTTCAGGTGCTATAGTGCTAAAAATAGCACCTATAAAGTGGCTCTCCAGTGCCGGGAAAGCGCAGCTGCAGCGGCACTGTTAACCTGTTTTCGGCCATTATCGGGGGTTAAAAGTGCCCCGCTAGCGGCCAAAAGGCTCCGCAAAAACTACGGTAAAGCACTGCTAAAAATAGCAGCGCTTTACCGCTGGCACCTGCCCTAGTGTGGAAGTGCCCTTACTGTCTAGACTAAACACATGGCCTAAGATCCTAGCTCCATCATAACGGATGCCTCAGTCCATAGTTGGTTAGACCTTTTACCTATGGCCTTACAATACTGATTGGTGGATCCATTTCATCAGATATCCAGGTTGAGTCTTTTCTCCATCCATAAGCAAAGGATCCTTCGGCATAAATGCTGGCCAGCTGAGCTCCCATGTATGAAGCGTCTTGAGGGGTACTCCTTCAAGGCAGATGCCTGTTTGGTATTTTCTTGGATAAGCAACTCAAGGATGTCACGGGGGGTAGTTCCTACCCCAGAGAAAAAAGGATCACATTTGCATCCGTAGGTTACTGCTCCTGAGGTTGGTAAATGTTTTTTTACTACTACTTCTAATTCTATAACCAAAGATAGGAAAGTACTTTTGCAAGAAGGCCTTTTAAGATGCTGATGGGGCGCCTCTGCTTCTCAGAGTGTGGGGGGGAGGGGGGGGGGCGCTCATCTGTTGAAAATTACACTGACCCTAGTAGAGTTACGAACATCATGGATGGTTAAGAGGTCACGCATTGCTGGAGTTTAAGAGTGAGTTCATTTATAGTGTGCTTTTTATTTATTTTTTTCTTCTTTTTTTTTTTTTCTTTTATCTATTTCATATCCATATGAGATCCCAAGATGGTGCGTCTGCTGATACTGTTGCATACTGAAGTATTAGTTTGCGCTTGACGAGGTCATCATAGTAGATCTATTGAGATGCCATATATTCCTACCTTTTATGCGAGTGTAATACCTACTTACCCCACCTACTTTCTCCACTTTCTATGAGTTCCTTCACTTATTACTAAGCTTAGACCAGGGGTCTCCAAACTATGGCCCTCCAGTTGTTTAGGAACTACAATTCCCATCATGCTGGTTATGTCTGTGAATGTCAGAGTTATACAATGCCTCGTGGGACGTGTAGTTCCACAGCAGTTGGTGGTTCATAGTTTGGAGATCCCTGGCTTAGACAGTGGTTTCTTCTCTTCCTATTTTTTTTTGCATTCCATTTTTATTGGAGGATTCCACAAGCCGCTGTCAGCCAACATCATTATCATCATACATATTGACTTGCTGTGTTCATCTTTTTGTATGTAAGTGCAATACTTTTTACTCTTTATGACAATTCTTTGTATTCATATCTTCACGTATACTATACTTAGACGGTTGTGCTCTCTCTCCCTCTCTTTTTTTGCCTTCCCGGGACTTTGTTAGCCTTCTGGTCACAGAAAATCTCAGATGCTTGGTTCCATATTGTAATTTGCAAATTTGCAGGGGCTACAAATGCGTTTCACAGTTCTGTAGCATCCTCTTCGCTTCATGATTTCAAACTAGCCTATTTCCCTATTACAGCAGGTGGATCATCTTTCTTGCTGTCCTGCAGATCTTGTCCCCCCTAGACCAGACTCTCCCTAGTGTGGTGGACTTCCAACCCAGCACTGGAGTCAGGAAACCCCTTTCCTCCAAGGGTGTTGAAAGCTCTCACAATTGATGCCAACATTTTGGGATTGGACATACACTGAAGGAAAAAGTATTTGATCCCTTGCTGATTTTGTACGTTTGCCCACTGACGAGGAAATGATCAGTCTATAATTGTAATGGTAGGGAAAAATGCATTTCAAAAAAGTTATACATTTATTTGCATTTTAATGATTGAAATAAGTATTTCATCCCCCATCAATCAACTAGATTTGTGGCTCCCAAGTGTCTTCTATATAGGTACAAGATGAAATTAGGAGCACTCTCTTAAAGGGAGCGCTTCTAATCTGAGCTTGTGCCAGTGTTAATTTTGACATCAAATTTCGATTTAGTTTTAGTTAGTCTTTTGGCTAAAATGGCATTTTGGTCCTATTTTAGTTGACTAAAACCTCCAGTACATTTTGGTCGACTAAAATAAAATGGGTTTAATTAGATTATTTCTTTAGAACTGCCAAACGTTATATACTCCTGGAGTAAAAATCTAATAACATGTTTATTTGTGGTATGAAGGTTTGAACATGCACTACAGACACAGATTTAGCCGTTGTGATATGCAGTGCCTTGCGAAAGTATTCGGCCCCCTTGAACTTTTCAACCTTTTGCCACATTTCAGGCTTCAAACATAAAGATATAAAATTTTTATTTTTTGTGAAGAATCGCCAACAAGTGGGACACAATTGTGAAGTAGAACGAAATCTATTGGATAATTTAAACTTTTTTCGCAAATAAAAAAACTGAAAAGTGGTGCGTGCAAAATTATTCAGCCCCTTTACTTTCAGTGCAGCAAACTCACTCCAAAAGTTCAGCGAGGATCTCTGAATGATCCAATGTTGTCCTAAATGACTGATGGTGATAAATAGAATCCACCTGTGCGTAATCAAGTCTCTGTATAAATGCACCTGCTCTGTGATAGTCTCAGGGTTCTGTTGAAAGTGCAGAGAGCATCATGAAGACCAAGGAACACACCAGGCAGGTCCGTAATACTGTTGTGGAGAAGTTTAAAGCCGGATTTGGATACAAAAAGATTTCCCAAGCTTTAAACATCCCAAGGAGCACTGTGCAAGCGATCATTTTGAAATGGAAGGAGTATCAGACCACTGCAAATCTACCAAGACCTGGTCGTCCCTATAAACTTTCAGCTCAGACAAGGAGAAGACTGATCAGAGATGCAGCCAAGAGGCCCATGATCACTCTGGATGAACTGCAGAGAACTACAGCTGAGGTGGGAGAGTCTGTCCATAGGACAACAATCAGTCGTACACTGCACAAATCTGCCCTTTATGGAAGAGTGGCAAGAAGAAAGCCATTTCTCAAAGATATCCATAAAAAGTCTCGTCTAAAGTTTGCCACAAGCCACCTGGGAGACACACCAAACGTGGAAGAAGGTGCTCTGGTCAGATGAAACCAAAATCGAACTTTTTGCCCACAATGCAAAACAATATGTTTGGCGTAAAAGCAACACAGCTCATCACCCTCAACACACCATCCCCACTGTCAAACATGGTGGTGGCAGCATCATGGTTTGGGCCCGCTTTTCTTCAGCAGGGACAGGGAAGATGGTTAAAATTGAGGGGAAGATGGATGCAGCCAAATACAGGACCATTCTGGATAAAAACCTGTTGGAGTCTGCAAAAGACCTGAAACTGGGACGGAGATTTATCTTCCAACAAGACAATGATCCCAAACATACAGCAAAATCTACAAAGGAATGGTTCAAAAATAAATGTATCCAGGTGTTAGAATGGCAAAGTCAAAGTCGAGTCTTGAATCCAATCGAGAATCTGTGGAAAGAGCTGAAAACTGCTGTTCACAAACGCTCTCCATCCAACCTCACTGAGCTCGAGCTGTTTTGCAAGGAAGAATGGGCAAGAATTTCAGTCTCTCGATGTACAAAACTGATAGAGACATACCCCAAGCGACTTGCAGCTGTAATCGCAGCAAAAGGTGGCTCTACAAAGTATTAACGCAAGGGGGCCGAATAATTTTGCACGCCCCACTTTTCATTTTTTATTAGTTAAAAAAGTTTCAAAAATCCAATAGATTTTGTTCCACTTCACAATTGTGTCCCACTTGTTGGTGATTCTTCACAAAAAATAAAAATTTTATATCTTTATGTTTGAAGCCTGAAATGTGGCAAAAGGTTGAAAAGTTCAAGGGGGCCGAATACTTTTGCAAGGCACTGTAAATCCAATTTAGTTTTAATCAGTCTTTCGACTAAAATGCCATTTTAGTTTTAGTCCTATTTTAGTCGACTAAAATAGTATTCATTTAGGCAACAAAAATATTTTAGTTAACGAAATGAACACTGCTTTTTTTATCTGTATAAAAGAGACCTGTTCACAGAAGCAATCAATCCATCAGATGCCAATCTCTCCACCATGGCCAAGACCAAAGAGCTGTCCAAGGAACTCGGGGACAAGATTGTAGAATGGGATACAAGACCATCGTGATTATTTGCAAATGGAAGAAACACAAAATAACTGTCAGTCTCCCTTAGTTTGGGGCTATATGCAAGATCTCACCTTGTGGCGTTTCAATGATCATGTGAACGCTGAGGAATCAGCCCAGGACTACACGGGAGAATCTTGTCAATGCTCTCAAGGCAGCTGGGACTATAGTCACCAAGCAAACAATTGGTAACGCACTACACCATAAAGGACTGAATTCCTGCAGCGCCTGCAAATGGGAAAAATGTTTTTTTCTGGGCCTTCACATCTCTAGGCAGGACAAACCCCATAGCAGTGTCCTCTACCACTCTTCACACCCCCCCCCCCCCCCCCCCCCATTCCCTGCACTCTGAGCGCAACGCCCTCCTGATGCCTGCATTCTGGGCGCAACGCCCTCCTGATGCCTGCATTTTGGTGATCTTTGACTTCACCGGTGTTGTTCAAGTAGCTCTCAATCTCTCTAAGGTTGCCTACCCTTGCTCTAAGGGACCTTAATCTGGTTATCTTGGCCCTTCAAAGACCGCCATTTGAGCCTGTTAGGGAAATTCATTTGTCCAGTGCCACCCGCAAGATGGCCTTTCTCTTTGCTATCACCTCTGTACGAAGGCTTTCTGAGTAAGTGGCCTTATCTTGTGCAGAACCTTAAGTAATGTTGCCCAAGAATAAGGTTGTCTTGTGTCCTAAGGTCTTCTTCCTCACTAATAGGTGGTCTCTTTCTTCCACCTCAACCAAGACATCATCCTTACTTATGTCCTACTCTGAAACATCCTAAGGACATTTCTCCTAACCCATTATGCTCTACCTCTTTTGGGCAGTTGAATTCCTCTTTGTGCTTCCTAAGGATTCTCAAAGGGGCCTCGTGTCTATTTCCACCAATGCTAGATGGATCAGTCAAAGTATCATTTGAGGCTATGATCTGAAGGATAGGATTTTTCCCTTCCCTGTTAGGGCTCACTGTACAAAATCTGTTTGGTGCTTCATAGTCTTTTCAGCACCAGGCATCTGAGTTTTGCAAAGTTGTCAACTAGCCATCTGTTAACACTTTTAAGTTCTACCAGGTGGATGTTCAGGATTCCTCTGATCCTAGTTTTGAACATAAGGTGCTACACGCTGCTCTCCGAATCTGTCGAGCCTTCTTGATCCATATGTTCGTGGGCTTGTTGGTGTGCATTTTCTGTGTTCCCCAACCCACAGTTGGGCTTCTTTTGACCATCCCATGTTAATGATAAAAGATACTGTACAACAAGAAAGTAGGTTTTTTTATTTTAATAGTAAAATCCATTTCTTGGAGTACAGCGCAGGCCCCTTTTGATCCTCCCCTATTGCTTGCTACTAAACTGGTACTGGGAGGAATAGATAAAGTCCCTGCAGTCTCCTCTTTTTTGCCTTTGTCCACCCTGCATATAACCCATTGCAATGGCCGTTTTTTTGCCCTATGCCAACTGCATCTATAGGGATTTTTTTTTTTTTAAATGATAAAAACAAAACCTTAAATTTATTTTGCCCTTTTTTTGTGTTTTTTGTTTTTCAGCAATTTACTTTCTTCTTTCCTGGAGCTTATATGGCATTCTCTGCCCCACTTTCGCTACGTCTTACAATGTCAAGCTATTATCGGTGCTTCATGTATACAGGACATTGTTTAACCTCTACTGAATGATTTAACCTGACAGCTAGAAACCGGCGTCTAAAAATGTCAGTTTAGCCACGTTTGCGTCTAGAAGCATTTGTAAAAAAAAATTTTTTCTTTTTTTCTTTTTAAATGAAAAACGACTGTAACTGAAATGCTGCTAAATGCAAGTTACCGCGTTTAGCAGAGTTTACAAGCTGTTACAGGCATTTGGCATTTCAAATGCCTCTGAACATCCGCCTGAACCCATTTTTTTTTGCATTACCAAAAAGGCTCCTAAACTCAACTGCCTAGAAACGACTATAAACGACCCTGTATACATGTACTGATAAGATAACATAGAGGAAAGTTCTGAGGCAGCTGAAAAAGCTGCCCAACTATTCCTAAATGTCCGTTTTACCAGCAGCAGTGTATATGAGGCCTTATAGCACCTGTGTCATTCCTCGGATGTCTTACAAGGAGTTCTACATTAAATTAAGATGTAGAACCACACAGATAGCTCTCAATCTTGGACTTTGATGGCCAGTCTATTATGCAGCATGATAATTTGTAACCCCCATTGGACACGGTACACTAACTGGCAAATGTGGGCAGGTGATTCTGGACAGCAGTGACATATTACACAAGTTGGAAATCCGTGCTCTAAACAATAATAGTGAAATTCAGCAAAATACTACACACCTGTCTTATTCTAACTATAGAAAACAATCCTCTTTCTGTACAAAATGTACCTCTGCAAGATCCCATGGTGCTACTTGAGGTAGAAAATCTGTTTTACCATCTTTTACATCCACACTATTTAATGGATCATCACAATAGTGGTATGATTTATGATTATTTAGTTTATCGAAGAAGCTGCAGGAAATTGGTTTTAGAATTTGTCTAATATTCATTAAACCTTCTATTCTTTTTGTATAATAGCTTTAGGGTTCTTCAGCACTCTTCATTATGATATTTGTCTCTGGATGTTCATAAATTCATCCAGAGAGTCACCACATTACTAAGGATCCAATGGGTAGGGGTCAGGCTTACAGCCACACACTGAAAATAACTGCATGCTGATTTAGGCAATCATATTGCTTTCAGAATTATCTATACATGTTAAGGTTCAAGTATGAAAAATCTTTCCTAGCATGAAAATCCTGTGTTTATCAAGGGAAGCAAACTGACAATACAGGCCCAGTCACACTTCTCTATTAGCTGTGACACTGGACAATGAGCTGGGCTTGGAAGCAATCACCCACGAGTGCCCCCATAGCAAGCGGCTTACTATGGGGGCACTTGGCAGAGGGGAGGAGCCCAGACCGCAGAAGAGAATGATCGACTTTTGACGAGTGAGTACTCAAAGTGCACTCTGTGCAGCACAGTAGTTGGTTTACCACAGATGGTGAAGAAGGAACACAGTGAACACACAGCAATTTATGTATTAAAGGGAATTGTATATAGCGCCGTCAATTTACGCAGCACTTTGTGTTTTTTAGCACTCCATATCCAAACACTACTGTGAGGCACCTTCTGGATATATTTTATATGATCTATACATTTGGTTGGATTTAACAATTTTTATGACATCTATATTTACGTTTATTACTGGAGAGTTACATGTCACTGTTTAATTAACCACTTGACCACTGGGCACTTAAACACCCTTAATAACCAGACCAATTTTCAGCTTTCGGTGCTCTCACATTTTGAATGACAATTACTCAGTCATGCAACACTGGACCCATATGAAATGTTTGTGATTTTTTTTTCACACAAATGGAGCTTTCTTTTGGTGGTATTTAATCACTGCTGGGTTTTTTTTTTTTTGTGCTATAAAAGAAAAAAGACCGGAAATTCTGTAAAAAAAAAAATGAATTTTTCTTCGTTATAAAATTTAGCAGATTAGTAATTTTTCTTCATAAATTTTGGCCAAAATGTATACTACTACATATCTTTGGTAAAAATAAGTACAAATTGGTGAATATTATTTGGTCTTTGTGAAAGTTAGAGTCCACAAGCTATGGTGCCAATATCTGAGAATTGATCACACCCGAAGGACTGACAGCCTATCTAATTTCTTGAGACACTAACATGCCAGAAAAGTACAAATACCCCCCAAATGACCCTTTTTGGAAAGAAGACATTCCAAGGTATTTAGTAACGGGCATGATGAGTTTTTTAAAATTGTCATTTTTTCCTACAATTCTTTGAAAAATCAAGATATTTTTTTCCTTTTTCTTTTACAAAATTGTCATATCAGGTTATTTCTCACACACAGCATATGCATACCACAAATTACACCCCAAAACTATTACTCCCGAGTATGGTGATACCACATGTGTGAGACTTTTACACAGCGTGGCCACATACAGAGGCCCAACATGCAGGGAGCACCATCGGGCGTTCTGGAGCACCCAGGCCAATTCTGACATTTCATAATTTATTTGCTAGAAAATTACATAGAACCCCAAAACATTATATATGTTTTTTTTTAGAAAAGACCCTAGAGAATATAATGGTGGTTATTGCAACTTTTTATCCTGCACAGTATTTGTGCAGCAATTTTTCAAACACTTTTTGGGAAAAAAAAAATGTTGTGCTTAAAAATAAAAAAAACCAAAACAGTAAAGTTAGCCCAATGTTTTTGCATAATGTGAAAGATGAAGTTACGCTGAGTAAATAGATACCTAACATGTCACCCTTCAAAATTGCACACGCTCGTGGAATGGCGCCAAGCGTCGCTACTTAAAAATCCCCATAGGCGACGCTTTACATTTTTTTACTGGTTACGTTTTGAATTACAGAGGAGGTCTAGGGCTAGAATTATTGCTCTCGCTCCAACGTTCGCAACGATACCTCGCGTGTGGTTTGAACACCGTTTTCATATGTGGGCGGGACTTGCGTATGCGTTCGCTTCTGCATGTGAGCACATGGGGACAAGGGCGCTTTAAATACATTTTTTTATTGTTCATTTTTTTTTTTTTTTGGAAAATATTTTTTATTGAGTTTTAGACAGACAAACAAACATTCAAGGAAGAACAGTGACATGCCACAGTATTATGGTTAGACCCACGCAGGGGCCATCGAGCGACTCCAACAGTATAAATCGACAACTGTAGCACATCCACAACAACAACTAACTTAGTGCTAGGTTGGCTCCCACTCCATATAAACAACTTAGGACCAAATTCTGCAGTCGGGCCGCAAGGGACACCAGAAGAAGTGAACTAGACTCATAATAGTGGCTACACTAAATAATATAAGACAGTGAAGTGGAGCAATACCAGGGACCCACCCCAACCACACTCCCCTCCTCCCTCAGAATGACATCCCGGACATGTTAATCTGTAGTCACTGTGGAGGCTTCAGCCAGCCACTTAGACCACACTCTCGTGTATTTTTTGGGGCAACCCCTATTATGATATGTTTCCTTATAATGTGGTAAGACTTTATTGACATGGGATTTCCACAGTAGTAATGACGACGGGGCCTGCTTTTTCCAGCATAAAGTGATCATTTTTCTGGCATAAAAGAGTAGAAGTCCTATCAGGGTTCTGTCTGCTATCCTGGGGGCCACCCCCTCCACCAATCCCAGAAGGCATATCCGCGGGGTCTGGGCTACATCTATTCCCACCACTTCATGAATTATGGATAGTATCTGTGACCAATAACGCTGAATTACCGGGCAGGACCAGAAGATGTGTATAAAGTCACCCGGATCCCCAGTGCATCTCCAGCATTCCGAGGACAGGGAGGTTCTCATTTTATGTAATCTATACGGGGTAATATATGCCCGGTGTAGAATTTTGTATTGTATGAGACGGTCTCGAAGGGAGACCAGGATGGTGAAGGGAAAGTCCCATATGTCCTCCCAGTCCTCGGAATCCAGGTCCGGTATGTCTCGAGTCCATCTCTGCCGGAGCTTTGACAGATCTGGAAATGAGACCCTAAGAAGGTGCGCATAGAGGACCGAAGTCGGCTTCCTAGTACATTCACTCTTGTAACCTTTTCCAGGGCGGATTGCACAATTTGCGTGGTATTGGGTACCACTTGGGCCTTGAAAGCATGGGATAGCTGCAGATAGCGGAATAGATGCGATGGGGTTACATTATTGCGAGATACCAGGTGATTAAAGGGGTGTATAGTCGTACCGGATGTGAGGTCAGATATGAGTTTTATGCCACATCTGGCCCAAATTTTGGGGTCTGGTAGTGAGTAGAGGTGAGGTAAGGTAGGATTGTTCCATAGGGGGGTGTGTGGGGAGATCGCAGTCCCCGGAAAACCCCCCAGTCCCGCCCGCCAGGCCCTTAGAGTTGTGTGCATGGAGGGTGTCAGGTCATAGGGGGCTTTGGGACCCCGCAGGGGTAAGTGTGTCAGGGCCTCCGCGGATCGGACCACCGCAGCCTCCAGAACCGCCGCAGGGTTGGACATGTCTGGTGCCATCCACCAGACTACCGTAACTAACTGTGCTGCCAGAAAATATTTCTGGCAGTCAGGAAACGCCAACCCCCCCCCCGCAGCACCGGACGCATCAGCGTGGATAGTTTAAACCTATGGGGGCCGGAGCCCCAGAGGAAGGAAGAGAACAAACGATTCAATTTCGTAAAAAATGAAGGAATCCATTGTGGGGAGTTACGGAATAGGTAGGTAAATTTAGGGATTATCTTCATCTTAGGTTAATGCGGCCTAGGAGGGATAGGGGAAGGTTTTCCCAGGCTTTCAACCTGGCCTTGACATTTTGGACCACCGGATCTAGATTAAGGGGGATAAAGCTGGACACATCCTTCGAGACCCTCACTCCCAGGTACACCATGTCATCTACCCATTGCAGTTGGATATTTGGCGGGGCTAGTCGTTTTGCCTCAGGGTCAATAGCAAGTAACTGGGACTTCGTCCAGTTCACCCGCAGTCCAGTTATCCTAGAAAATTCAGTCAGTACTCGCAGCGCTCCTCTAAGAGAGGGGTCCGCGTCATTCAGAAAAAGCAGGAGGTCGTCAGCATACAGTGCCACCCTCTCCCCCAGCCAAGCTATTTTCAGTCCTTTTATATGGGGCGAGACCCGCAATGCCTCCGCCACCGGTTCCATATCAATGGTGAAAAGTGCTGGAGAGAGAGGGCAGCCCTGCCTAGTACCCCTGGACAACGGGAAGGGAGCAGAAACATCCCCCGCCAGCCTGATGGCCGCCTTCGGGGATCTGTACAGAGTCTGTAGCCACCCAATAAAAACCAACGGAAACCCCATCCTCCGCAGAACTTCCCAAAGATAAGGCCATTCGATCGAATCGAATGCCTTCTGGATATCAAAGGAGGCAACCGTTCTAGTGCCCACATTATCATGTTTGGCATGCAGATTAGTGAAAAGTCTGCGGAGGTTGATATCCGTCAATTTCTGGGCCATGAACCCAGTCTGGTCAGGGTCTATAACGGATGGCAGAAGGGGGTTAAGTCTAACCGTGATTAATTTAGATAAAATTTTAAAGTCAGTGTTAAGAAGAGCAATGGGTCTATATGAGGCGCATTGTTTGGGATCTTTATTGGGCTTGAGAATTAGAATGACATGAGCATCTGCCATGGAGGGTGGGAGCGCTCCCCCCTCCAGACACTGGGTATACAGGTCAGCCAGCAGAGGGGCCAGAAGATCCGCGTGGGATCGGTAGAACTCGACGGGCAGACCGCCCGGGCCCGGGGCCCTCCCAGCTGCGAGTGAGTTAATAACAGCATGCACTTCCTCTGCAGTAATGGCTCGGACTAGATGGGACCTCTTCTCATCTGAGAGCCACCCCAAGGCCAGGGGGTCCAGGAGAGGCGCCATCTCGCCCGGATCCACAGCAGGAGGGAGCGTGGAAGTGTATAGTGTCTGATAGAAGGCCCAAAACTCCCTTAGGATGCCCTCCCGGAATGTAATTATTGTTCATTTTACTTTATTTTAGTTTGACATTTTTTCCCCCAAAAACTATTTTTTTGATCACTTTTATTCCTATTACAAGGAATGTAATCATCCCTTGTAATAGGAATATGGCATGACAGGTCCTCTTTACAGTGAGATATGGGGACAGTAAGACCCCACATCTCACTTCTAGGCTGGGAAGCCTGAAATAAAATAAAAAAATGGCAGGGTATTGGCAGGGTAAGGCGCAGAGTATTGGCAGGGTAAGGCAGAGCATTGCAGAGCATTGGCAGGTTATTGGGTGTTGCAGAGCATTGGCAGGGTATTGGGTATTGCAGAGTATTGGCAGGGAATTGAGGGATTAAATTTCGGTGAGCAGCAATGTGGACACTGCAGATCCAGCCCACAACGATGCTGACACCGATCTCCTCCCCCTCCGCTCTACCGATCGGTACAGAGAGGGGAGGGAGGAACCGGCGTCATAACATGACGCTGGTTTGTTTACAAGTGATCGCACCGTAATTTGACGGAGCGATCGCGTAAATGGCCACGATGAGCGGCCGTTTACCGTGATCTGTGATGGACCCGCCGGTCCCGGATGCTCTCGAGAGCGGATTTCTGGGAGACCGTTATTTAAAGGCCTCTCAGAGTTAAACAACCGCCCTGAAGCCGTCATTAGGCTATGGGCCGGTTGTTAAGTGGTTAATTACCAGTAATGGTGGAAGCACTGCTCATTCATAATTTTGCTGATCCTCATCTAATTCACAACAATAGACAAACACAATGTCAAATGAAGATAATTGAAAGACTCTGGACAGCCACACTCCAAAATAAAACTAGTGCCTTCTATTCGTAAAACAAGATCACACTATACAGATCACAGCAAAGCAATGACAGCTAACGCGTTTCACACTACCAAGAGTGCTTACTCATACACAATGTGCTTAACGTGATTGTAAATTCATTTTTTAAAATAAAAATAACAAACATGCTATACTTACCTGCTCTGTGTAATGATTTTGCACAAGGCAGCCTGTATCCTCCTCTTCTCTGGTCCCTCTTCGCTGCTCCTGGCCCCTCCCTCCTGTTGAGTGCCCCCACAGCAAGGGGCCAGGAGCTATGGGGGCACCCAAGTCAAGCTGCAGCTCTGTGTGTCCATTCAAACATGGAGCTGCAGTTTGTCCCCGCCCCCCCTCTCTCTCTCTCTCTCTCTCTCTCTCTCTTCTGATTGGCTAACTGACTTTGACAGCTTTTAGAGCCAATGGCGCCGCTGCTGTGTCTCGGTCAATCAGGAAGGAGAGTAAGGGGCTCATGGACATCACTGCACACAGAGTGGGCTCAGGTAAGTATTAGGGGATGCTAGGGAGGCTACTGCCCACAGAAGGCTTTTTATCTTAATGCATAGAATGCTTTAAGATGAAAAAAAAACTGCTTTTACAACTCCTTTTAAGCTGATAACACAAACAATTCTAATTCATGGTGTATTGAACACACCCATTAAACATTCACAGTGTTAAAGGTCTGTCTGTCTTTTCTGTCTGCGTTGTATTTACTTGATTAGTGTTGTCATGCTGCATTACCCAACTTCTACTAAGCTTCAGCTGGCGGAATGCCACCCTGGCATTATCCTGTAGTATATATTGGTATCCTTGGGTATTTTTGTTCTTTACCTCATTGAGGATTCTGTGTTGTGTCTTGGGAATCGTCTTAACTAAACACCCACTTCTGGGAAGAGTAGCCTCAGTACAAAACTATTCCCATTTATAGACAATTTGTCAACTGATGGATGGCTTAACACTTTGAGATTTCTTTGTATCCCTTTACAACCTTGAGTAGATCTACTTTTGATAATGGCTTCAGAGAGCTCCTTTTTGTGAGACCTGGTACACATCAACTGATGCTTCCTATGAACGGCAATCTTAAAATGATGAATGTAATTTATCAAAGTAGCTCTAAACCACGCTTCCAAACTCATTTCATAATTGAGCTCCATGTGCAAACTTGTGACTCCAATAAGCTTTCTATGGATTCACTTACTGTTTCCTCCAGAACTCTAAATGTTTAATGGGTGTGTTCAGTAAAAACACAAGAAATTAGAATTGTTTGTGTGTTATCATCTTAAGCACATTCCCTGTATTTCCTAAAGACTGGCACAGGCAGCTTTTGCAAAAGTGTCTCTTATACTTTCTAAAAGTGGTGAAGACCTCCAACCACACCTGACCTCATTACCCTTCTCCCTACTCTTCTTTTTTTAACCTACGTACTACCTCCATGTTTTTTTTTTCTTCTCTTCTAGCTGGTTCTTCCTTTCCGATTCTCTATTCTTTTCATACTTGCTATATTTTATATGGTTCTAAAATGATCTGGGCAAGTTCCATGGAATTATCTTGTTGAGCAATCTATTCTCTGGTGATATTCTATCTCATCCTTGACAAGTCATAGTCTTGCTTTATATGGCCTATATCCAGGGATACATGAAGCTGGGGGTATTAGAGATGCATTTTATCGCTTGTATTGTATGATCTTATTTCAGACATTATCGTGTGTTATGCTGTTCTGTATGCTATTTTGTTTCTTCAATACTGTTTGATTCCGTGATGCGTCTCCTTTAACGTCCTGTATGGATATTGCAAGGGGCTCTGCTGCCAGTGCATATAGTAATGGGGACAGCGGGCAGCCCTATTTCATGCCACGCATCAGACTAAATGCCGAAGAGGGCCATCAGTTTGCCACCACCTTTGCCTGTGGGTCTTGATACAGTAGTTGGATTCATTTGATGGTTCTGGGTCCGAATCCGTAGAATTCCACCCATTTCCATAAGTAGAAACAAACAAAGTGGTTAATCTGAAAATTCAAATCCAACCACTAACAGCGCTAATACCACATCTCCATGTAAAAAATAGTTGTCTATACTGAACATGTAGTATTTTTAAATCCAATAAGTCTTTTATCAGAGTTTATGTCCACAGACAAAGGGTTTAAAACTGAGAACATTTCCATAAGTACTTCCACTCTACTGAGTCAAATGCTTTAGCTGTGTCTAAAGCTACCACCACCGGTGAGCCCACTCCTTCGTGTAGGGCCTGAAGGTTAATATATTTTTCCCGCAAATTAAATGACGTGTTACTGCCCGGCATGTCTGCATGTTTTAAAGAAAGGATAACTTGGTTAATACGGTTGGCAAGGGCCTTGGCTAGGACTTTAATGTCAACCTGGAGTAGGGAGCTAGGTCTGTAGGAGACGGGCTGTCTTGGGTCTTTTCCTGACTTGGCTATTAGAACTATAATCGCCTCTCTCATAGAGGGAGGTAGCTCAAAGGTTTTAAAAGCATAGTTATATAGGGCCAGCAATTTAGGTGTAAGTAGAACACTGAATTGTAGGTAAAATTCCAGTGGTAGGCCATCTGACCCCGGGGATTTGGATCTGGAAAATCCTGCCAGGACCTCGTGATTTCATCTGTCATGAGAGGGGCTTCTAGCATTAATGTTTGGTCTTCCATAAAACGCGGGAACGTGTTGGGTCCTGGGCATGTGCAGGACAACGCCCTATCAATGGCAGTGTCGGAGTCGGCCTTCAGCCTATTGATGTGGGAAATCCAGGTGGAGCGGACTGATAGTTTAAATGTTTCCCAGACCACCAGTGGGGAGGCTGACTGATGATTTTCCTTAAAATAAAGCTTCCACATATTTGCAAGTTCGTCATACTCCGGTAACAGTGACAACCAGAATGGGTTTAGACACCAGGAACAGGGTGGTCTAATAGTTGGGGTGGAGATAGTGATCCAGTAAGAACTGTGGTCAGAGAGGAGTCTAGGGGAAAAAAGCCACCTCCCCCAGGTGTGGTGCAAGTATGTGAGAGATCATAAAGATATCTATGTGGGATAACATGTTGTGTGTAGACGAAATATATGAATACGCAAGGCCATGTGAATATTTATGGTGCCACATGTCAAGCAAATTAAAAGTTGACGTTAATTTGGAGAATCTGGTTTGATGTGTGTTCCCTGGGGTTGGTACCCCCACTCTGATTCTGTCGAGGCTGGGGTCCATAACATTATTAAAGTCTCCCAACCAGATAGCTGTTACTGAAGGATAGTGGGACATATATGCAAACCCTTCTGTAGTGACCTCTGTACAAAATGGTGGGAGATGTAACATGCCAATAAAAGAAAACGTTCTCCATAGAATTTAACATTTAAAAAAAAATCTCCCTTGGGAATCAGAAGAAACATTGCATAGTTCAAAATGGACTGATTTGGCCAACAAAACTTGAGACTCCCTGTGCATGGGATGTGTGGGTTGAATGGTATGCCCACCCATGGATGACGGAGGGCCAGCTGTAGCCTCCCCTCCAAATGCATCTCAACCTGTACTGTGACATCCGCATGTTGCTTTTTAAGGAAGGACAAGGCTGCCGACCTCTTGATCTTATCACGTAGGCCACTTACATTCCAAGTGAGGAATTTTGGGTGGGTAACATAACCAAATAGTAAATCCTGATGCCACCGACCCCCCAGCCTCCATGAGTTAAAGGGACCCAGGCAGAGGCCCCTAGGTGTCAGTAGCAAAGGGTTCCTGTCAATAAAAATTAAGATCAAAAACATACGTCTGCACATTACCAGAGCACCGTATCATCTCTATTACCATACTTCAAAAAAATTTAATTCCCCTCCCCCCACTCCAAACGGTGCAGGCATATTCCCAAACTGGGATAGAACAGCCAGCTAGGAAAAAACCTGTGGATCAGGTGAAAACAAAAAAAATTAGTTGTGATGGGCAAGGAGGACTTAGAAATTTGTAGATGAAGGTGCTGAAGTTGTAATACAGCCATCCTTGTCTTCCATCTGGCATAAAACTTGTCAGTGTTGCTGACTTCAAAACAGTAGCCAGTCTCACCAGCCCAAACATGTCTCCTAGCTGACAGGGGAGCGAACCAACGCTGCACTTCACATGAAAGTGGTAGGACTGCTGTGGCTCCAGAAAAAAAGGGAGTAATGGGATCCATGGCTCTTGGGGGGGAAAAGTTGGAAGCACATATCAGGGGGGATCTGATGAAGAATGTCTCGTCATGGGACTGGATTTCTTCAAGGTGGCTCTTGCTGGTGTTCATAGGAGGTGAGCACTTGTGGTGTGTCTGGCTCTATCCTCAGCCTCTCTGTCCAAGGGTTGAAGGGGATACAGTGGAGTGTATAATCAGGAGTCATTAGTTGCATGCGGAGGTGAATGTTGGGGGGTAAAAAATGAGAATCGTTCTGGAGGGCCATGTTGGGGTATTCTAAAGTGTCCGCCGGCTGCAAGCCAGCAAGGAGTCGCACACTAAGTGAGATCAACAAATTGGGGGACTCATTCACATCTTAGTTCCCTACTCGCGTCTGGGCATCTTGCCTCACAAGCCATGTTATAACTTCCTCAGGGTCTTCAAAAAAAAGAGGACACGACCTTCACTCTCTAGTCTGAGGCATGCAGGGAATAGCATGGAATATTTCAGGTGTTTGATTCTCAGGCACCTTTTTGCTTCTGTGAAGCCCTTGAGGCGGCGTTGCACCTCCGCCGAGAAGTCAGGGAAAACAGCCACCTTCCTATTGCCAAAAGGAATGTTACCTTTCTCCCTGGCAAGGCGCAGGGCAGCATTCCTGCCCTTGTAATTGAGGAGCTTTGCTATGAATGTGAAGAGGGGTGGCTCCCTGGGGAGGGGGTTTGGCCGGCATAAGGTGTGCTCTCTCCACCGCCAGCATTGGGGAGAAAGCCTCACATCCATAAGTGTTGGCAAGCAGGTGTTCAAGGAAGGTAGTAGGGTTCTTACCTTCTGCCCCCTCAGGGAGACCAATAAAACGGAGGTTACATCTCCTCAGTCTGTTCTCCATATCATCCTGCTTTGCAAATAGTTGATTGATTTGTAGTTGCATTCCATCGGTCCCCACTTGTAATGGCGGGAGGGCATCTTCCATGGCCCCCAGGCGGTTCTCTGCTGTTTTCACCCTGTCTCAGAGCTTCTGAAAATCTTGCCTGAGCAGTGAAATATCCACTTTTACCTCCTCTATTTGAACAGTGAGGGAAGTTCTGCAGAATGTTATTGCCTCGAGGAGTCTATCAGGGTCTCCGGCCGGGTCTCTCTCCTCATGTGCGGTGCCGCCATCTTCCTCAGCGCCATCCTTCTCTTGACGGCGATATTGTTCAAGATTACCGGCGGTGAATTTTTGAGCCTTCGTTGGTAACATGTCGGAGGGGGATAGGGAGCCCCCTCTGCAGTGTTCCTGTGGAATGCCACAGGATCACAGGATACGTTTTTCAGCGGAGTAATGGACAGAGCTCAGTGACTGTGCATTCTACTCCATGTCTTGCCAGGCCACGCCCCCATGTCCTTTTGACTTCCTAAATAAAATAAAAAGTGGTGAGGATTGCTCCAAAATCATATACCTGTCTAGAACTAGTACTTGAATTTAGCTGATGCTGCGCCACTTTTAGAACACACGCCAGACACTTGTACACCAAAAGAGTTGGTATTAATTAGCTCCACTTTTACATTTGGCGCATTTAATGTCTGTGAGACTAGGAAGTGAGGGGAGAGAAATGCTGCAGACGTGCACTGCGCTGAATCGAATGGGGGCTCAGGTAAGTTAAAAGGGGAGGGGCGGAGGTTGGGTGAAGGTGGGGGGGGGGGGATACTGATGCCTAAAGTGGAAGTAATGCATTCATGTAAAACATATTTAGGCTTTAGATCTGCTTTAATGCTAAGGGCTTCACATACCTTTTCCTGTCACCTACCAGAGACCTGAGATATGTTATAGAAAGTTAGATGGAGTGACAGCCTCTATGAAGCTACTTGGAATAGCAAGATGAATTACATGGTTTACCTTAACTAGAGTCTGATTAATTAAAATAAAAACATGGCGGTAGCAATTTCATTTAAGTAATATTTAAAGCCAAAATGTTTATCCAGAACTAATAAATGAGTAGGGAATATTTAGAGTAGTTGTACTAGTAGAGTATATAAAGTATTACTGGTCTGTGTCCCTGCATAAGAAAATTTGGCCTCTCTTTGTCTTGGTGACCATTGGCACTGGAAATAAAAGGAAGGGAAAATCTTTGTCGCCCCCATATGTAGTGATTGAGATTCTGCAGAATTTTAGTAAGGAAGGCAATTGCATCTATTAGGTGAAGTTGTACGATATTGATTTTGCTGCCAGCAATGTGCCATCAACCTTAAGTATCTACAGAGTGGGTAGAAACAAAGCTGACACTGTCCTTCCCTCCGATCTTTATAATTATGCCCTTTGCTTTCCCAATCATTTGTAAATCATTTTATTAGCATACACATTGATTGCTTGACCTAACCGTTTCAGGTGTTAGCTGCTATGCATCTGTTTTGTCTGTCAGCCTTTCAGTCATACAATACATAAATAGCAGCACCTGTGGTTATTAGACACTGCTGGAGCAGCAGCAATTGTCTGCCGCCAAAGTGAGAACATTTAGTCTATTGTCATAAAGATAAGCCATAGTTTGGGACACTGCCAAAATCCAGTTGCATTTTCAGTCTGAACCTACTTCCACAATAGGTTATCCCAAATGTTGAAGCTTTTTGTATTAGGTTTTACAATAAGGGTCAACTTTGCTAACTTCTATCCATCCTCCCAAATCACCATTACAAATTGTAATACTCTTTGCTTTTCACCAAGTGGATGCGTGTACAGCTTCCAGAAAAGTCACAGGCTGTCATTCCTTATCGTAGAGCTTTATAGGACTGAAACATTGATAGACCAAATAAATATCCAGCTTTGCACACAGCTTTCTAGGTAAGCAGTAAGAAACGGGCTGTGTCCGACAGGTGTTTGCCGTGCTATCCCTTTAATTGCCATCTGTGGCACTTGCCACTAAACGGATATAATGGGCACATTTTTATAAATTCTAGAGCTCAACTGCAGCTATTTGTAATTCTAGTTTTAGATCAGAATGAATAATAGAAACAGTCATATGTTTATTTCAGTCTGTGTCCCCGGTAAAAAGATGACCCATTGCTTACTGTTGGGCCACCTGGACTAGCAGTAATGGGAAATCACTGCAAAAGGGACATGGCACTCAAAACACTTGGTAACATTTAGTGAGAAAAAAAAAACTCCCCAATAGAAGCATAAAGGGAAATAAAGGCTGATAAGAGGTTGATTATGGTTGGGGGTTTCACTACTGGCCTGTAGGGTTTTGACACCTTTGGTAATTAGGCAATAATATTAACTGGAACAAATCAGTGTTGCTCACTTTAACACATGAATATCTCTGGCCTTCTATTGGTGCCCCTCTCAAATGGGTATCACACTTTAAATAACTGGGTGTTAATGTGCACAGTGATCTCTTGAGCTGTCTTGTTCTCAACCTCCACCCTATTCTTCCCCAACTGACTAAAAAGTGCGATGGAAATCCCTACCTTTGACTCCTGTGGATTGGGGTAATTCAAAGTTTATTTTACTTTTTTTTTTATTTTTTTACACACCCCAGTCCCTATCCCTTTAGCAATGGATTGTTTCTTCCTTTATTTGGGTAGATTATTATTTTAAAAATCCTAAGATTGCTAAAAACCATTTTGCAACCCCCGTTCTGTTTAGGAGGTCTGGCCCTCCCATACTTCCAGAAATATATTTGGGCTACAGTGTTGGTTATTGTCCACTGGTGGTTCTTCCAGATGGCTTCCAACCCTGCAATTACCCTGGAGGCTGCACTGTTGGGCTCTTACTGGAAACTGAGTAAGCTTGTATTTAGAGGCCCCTGATACAATCCTAATGTTACTGTTGTGATGAATTCTTCCCTCCTGGTGTGGAGACAGGTGATCATGAAAGTAGATGCAGTTATTACGTGGTCCCTGTATACCCTTTCGTCCCTCCCTCATTTTTGTTCCATACCTGATCCCTCTATTTTGGGTGTATTAAAACATTACAGCATAGTATGTCTGTGGAACGCCGGCTGACCTTTTGATAGATTGAAGTCACTGTACCACCTGCCCAGTTGGATGTTTATCAGATTTTTTTCAACTCTGCCACACTACCAGGCTCAGTGTTCTTTTCCCGATTACCCTTGCCTCTCATACTTTGGAAAGGCTTTTAATTTCTAATCATGTAGACAAAATCATCTCATCCCTCGATCTCCATTTGTCTAAAACTAATACCTCTGTTACCCAGCTTGGTCACATACGGCATTAGGACATCCCTGCATTGACTGATTATGACTGGGAAGAGGTCTAGGGACCTCAGTTAGGGATTATTATTATTCAGGTTTTGTATAGCGCCAACAGTTTGCGCAGTGCTTTACAAGAGGGCAGACATTATAGCTACATTACAATTTATGTAAAAAAAATAGAGATACACAGCTGAAGTTTCTACACCAAGTATACTACTCACCCCAGAAGCTCTCTGTGATCTATCGCACTGTAGAAGCAACATGTCCTAAATGCCGCAGTGAGATAGACATATATGATATTGTCCTGCTCCTTTTATACAGGAATTTTGGTGGTGGTAGTGGCTGCTAAAATCTGTTTCTCTATTATATGGCTTTCTATACTAGAAAGACTGATCTAAGTAGAAACTACCTGTTCCTCCTCTTTTTACAGCATTGGGGGTCTATGATTAATGCAGTATTACCATTTTCCAAACTTACCAGTTTGGGACAATTGCCCTAAAAAGTTTACAAAAATCTAAGCAGCATGGGTTAAGGCGAAAGCTCTAATGGTGTAATGTATTGATATGTTGCTTCGTATCAATTGTTTTGCTTTGAATTTTGCGATGGTCTCAATCTTTACCTGACATTACAGCCAATATCAGGCCTTCTCATCACTCCACCCTCCCTCCCCCTTTCCTACTGGTTGCTTATATGACTTTGAGGGTTATTTGGGTGATCTCGTTAGTGCTATTCCAGGACTATGGCTCTAGCTATATACAGTTGTGCTCATAAGTTTACATACCCTGACCGAATTTATGATTTCTTGGCCATTTTTCAGAGACTATGAATAACACAAACATTTTTCATTCATGGTTAGTGTTTGGCTGAAGCCATTTATTATCAATCAACTGTGTTTACTCTTTTTTCGATCATAATGGCAACAGGAACTACCCAAATTACCCTGTTTAAAAGTTTACATACCCTGGTGATTTTGGCCTGATAACATGCACATAAGTTGACACAAAGGGGTTTGAATGGCTATTAAACTTAACCATCCTCACATGTGATCAGTTTGCTTGTAATTAATATATGTGTATAAAAAAGGTCTATGAGTTTCTGGACTCCTGACAAGACCCTTGCATCTTTCATCCAGTGCTTCTCTGACGTTTCTGGATTCGGAGTCATGGAGAAAGCAAAAGAATTGTCAAAGTACCTGTGGGAAAAGGTAGTTGAACTGTATAAAACAGGAAAGGCATATTAAAAGATATCAAATGAATTGAGAATGCCAATCAGCAATGTTCAAACTCTAATCAAGAAGTGAAAAATTAGGTGTTCTGTTGAAACAAAACCACGGTCAGTTAGACCAACTGAAATTTCAGCCACAACTGCCAGGAAAATTGTTCAGGATGCAAAGAAAAACCCACAAATAACGTCAGGTGAAATACAGGACTCTCTGAAAACATGTGGTGTGGCTGTTTCAAGATGCACAATAAGGAGGCATTTGAAGAAAAGATGGGCTGCATGGTCGAGTCGCCAGAAGAAAACCATTACTACTAAATGTCATAAAGTATCCCACTTACAATACGCCAAATAAAACAGAGACAAGCCTCAAACCTTCTGGCACAAAGTAATTTGGAGCAATGAGACCAAACTTGAGCCTTTTGGCTACAACCATAAATGCTACCCTTGGAGAGGAGTCAACAAGAACTGTGATGAAAGGTCCACCATTCCTACAGTGAAATACGGAGGTGGATCGCTGATGTTTTGGCAATGTGTGAGCTACAAAGGTACAGGAAATTTCATCAAAATTGATGGCAAGATGAATGCAGTATGTTATCAAAAAATACTGGAGGAACATTTACATTAATCAGCCAGGAAGCTGTGCATGGGATGTACTTGGACATTCCAACATGACAATGATCCAAAACACAAGGCCAAGTCAACCTGTCATTGGCTACAAAAGAATAAAGTGAAAGTTCCGGAGTGGCCATCTTAGTCTCCTGACCTCAATATCATTGCGCCCCTCTGGGGAGATTTCAAATGTTCAGTTCAAGACAGCCCAAGAATTTACAGGAACTGGAGGCTTTTTACCAAGAGGAATGGGCAGGTTTACAATCTGAGAAGATAAAGAGCCTCATCCACAAATACCACAAAAGAATTCAAGCTGTCATTGATGTTAAAGGGGGCAATACATGTTAATAAGAACTGGAGTATGTAAACTTTTGATCAGAGTAATTTGGGTAGTTTCTGTTGTGATTATGACTTAAAAAGAGTAAACACAGTTGATTGATAATAAATAGCTTCAGCCAAACACTAACCACCAGTGAAAGAAACGTTTCTTTCAAAAATGGATTATAAATTCTGTCGGGGTATGTAAACTTATGAGCACAACTGTATCATTCACAATATTAAATTTAAAAAAATAAGATCCAAAACAAACAGCTTAAAATATTAAAATTGTCAATTATGGAATACGCCAGACATGATGAAAATGATATGATTAAGATCATATCATTTTCATCATGTCTCATGTATTTCACAACAATCCTTAGGAAGCAACGTTAAGCATGACACTTGTTGACGGTGATTGTGGGAAGGACACTGCTACACATTCTAATATTCAGCTGTGAAAGTTTGCAAATGATCATACAATGCTTGGAGGTGTCTGGTCTTGTCTTAGGAACATTATTATATATTGACAGTGTTATGATATTAAGTAAACTGTGTATATTTTGGATAATTTTAAAGCCAATATTGTGAATAAATTAAATGTTTTAAGGGCTCGGTCACACCAGAACGCTGTGGCTGTACCTTGAAAATCTGACATTGGGGAGTACCTAATATGCTCCTCTATTTTGGGGTGGTCTAGAATTTACATATACTGTACTGTGGAACTTTTATTTAGAGATTGTGAATATTCTATACCACCAGTATTTCTGGATGCTGTAGGGCCAGATTCACATGAATGCATTGCTTAAAATGCACATTTTGTTTGCAGGTTACCATGCATCGGTGTAAGGAGCAAACTGCAGTCTCATTTTTTTCTTAATGTACTATTAGCAAGTAACGCAGCAATAATAACGCACCATAATGCACATCCCCTTTACTGTGTTTCTCAGTGAAAACAAAAAAATTGTGTGTACATGCTGCAAGCCCATTAAGAAAATAATTTTAACGCAGTGCATAGTTTAAAGGGGACCTCAGGCTGCAGCTCAGACCCTCCATAGAAACAGAATTATTATTATTATTATACAGGATTTATATAGCGCCAACAGTTTACGGAGCTCTTTACAACAAAAGGGCAAACAGTACAATTACAATACAGTTTAATTACAATGGGAATCAGGGCCTTAGAAGTAGAATAATATTGATTATTTTGGAACATGCTCTTTGTTGTAAAAAAGCTTAAAGTGGTTGTAAGGCTTCGTTTTTTTTTTCTCTAAATAACAAACGTCATAAATAGGCAATAATGCAAGTGATTATGAATAAAAACCGTGATTATACAAAGGGGTATTCTAAATAAGTGATCAAAAAAAAATCATAATAGTCCATATGTGTTAATATGATCAATCCATGAGCAACAAACACGCCTGTCAAACGTAAAAATAGTTCATGGGTGAAAAAATCCAACAAAGAAGTGTTTACAAACTAAATCCAAATAATAAGTTTCCACCACTAGTGCAGCCCGTCACCTAGGAATAAGCAATGGAGACTTGCCAAAAAGCCAGCGACCACCCTTGTTCAGGGGGGTCACATAAGGCTTAGTAGAGCAGCAAGCTTGCTGTTGAAGTACCACCGACTGTCCTCACAGGTAACCAGCCAACGTCTGTGGAAAGTGGTTTCAAAGGTGCTTCTGTCAGACTATCACTGCGCATCAATGGACGCTTCCTTCCACCAGTGGGATGTGGTCATCCAATAGATTTCCGCAAAAAGTTATGAGGAGAAAAGACGACTCCAATAGTGCAGAGATACCTTTGACTAATTTATTCAAAAAAGGTACTAACAGATTCACAATGCATGAAAAAGATAAAAAGGCTCTGCTAAACTCCAAAAAAGCGATTCACTCTGACTGCGTGTATGCCCCTACGGACATTTTGTCACAGGTAACATCATTTTGTGCTTAGGGTCATTGTCTTGTTGGAAAGCAAACCTTCGGCCCAGTCTGAGGTCCTGAGTACTCCTGGAGAAGGTTTTCATCCAGGATATCCCTGTACTTGGCCACATTCATCTTTCCCTCGATTGCAACCGGTCGTCCTGTCCCTGCAGCTGAAAAACACCCCCACAGCATGATGCTGCCACCACCATGCTTCACTGGGACGGACGGTATTTGACAGGTGATGAGCAGTGCCTGGTTTTCTCCACACATACCGCTTAGAATTAAGGCCAGAAAGTTCTATCTTGGTCTCATGAGACCAGAGAATCTTATTTCTCACCATCTTGGAGTCCTTCAGGTGTTTTATTTTTTAGAAAACTCCATGCGGCTTACATATGTCTTGCACTGAGGAGAAGCTTCCGTCGGGCCACTCTGCCATAAAGCCTTGACTGGTGGAGGGGTGCAGTGATGCTTAACTTTCTACAACTTTCTCCCATCTCCCGACTGCATCTCTGGAGCTCAGCCACAGTGATCTTTGGGTTCTTCTTTATCTCTCTCACTAAGGCTCCTCTCCCCCGATGGCTCAGTTTGGCCAGACGACCAGCTCTAGGAAGGGTTCTGGTCCTTTTGTAACATTGGCCAGGTCTGCACCTTGCCACAATTCTGTCTTTGAGCTCTTCAGGCAGTTCCTTTGACCTCATGATTCTCATTTGCTCTGACATGCACTGTGAGCTGTAAGGTCTTATATAGACAGGTGTGTGGCTTTCCTAATCAAGTCCAATCAGTATAATCAAACACAGTTGGACTCAAATGAAGGTGTAGAACCATCTCAAGGTCATAAGAAATGGACAGCACCTGAGTTAAATATGAGTGTCACAGCAAAGGGTCTGAATACTTAGGACCATGTGATATTTCAGTTTTTCTTTTTTAACCACTTAAACACCCCTCCTACCCAGACCAATTTTCAGCTTTCGGTGCTCTCACGCTTTGAATGACAATTACTCAGTCATGTAACACTGTACCCAGATGAATTTTTTGTCCTTTTTTTTCATACAAATAGCGCTTTCATTTGGTGGTATTTGATCTCCTCTGGGCTTTTAATTTTTTGCACTATAAATTAAAAAAGAGCAAAAAGTTTGAAAAAAAACACATTTTTCTTTCTATGTGTGATAAAATTTTGCACATTATTTATTTTTTTCATGAATTTTGGCCACAATTTATACTGTTGCATATCTTTGTTACAAATAGCCCAAATGAGTGAATATTATTTGGTCTTTGTGAAAGTTAGAGAGTCTACAAGCTGTGGTGCAAATCATAAAAATTTATAACATCTGATGTACTGGTGGCCTATCTCATTTCTCGCTACATGAACAAACCAGGAAAGTACAAATACCCCTCAAATTACCCCTTTTTGGAAAGTAGACATTCCAAGGTATTAAGAGGCATGGTGAGGTTTTTGGTGTTGTCATTTTTTCCCACAATTCTTTGCAAGATTTTTTAATTTTTTTCCACAAAATTGTCGTAATAGGTTATTTCTCTCACATGACATGCGTATACCACAAATAATGTCCCAAAATACATTCTGCTACTCCTGAGTATTACAATACCACATGTGTGGGACTTTTTCACAGCCTAGCTACTTAGAGAGGCCCAACATGCAGGGAGCACCGTCACGTGTTCTAGGAGCATAAATTGCACATCTAACTTGTTGACTACCTATTACTTTTGAAGGCCCTGGAGCACCAGGACAATGACACGTGACACTGATGTGGCACTGATGGCAGATGGCACTGATACATGGCACGTGACACCAATGACAGATGGAACTAATACGTGGCACTGATGACACGTGACACCAATGACAGATGGAACTAATATGTGGCACTGATGACAGATGGAACTAATATGTGGCACTGATTACAGATGCCACTAATATGTGGCACTGATGACAGATGCCACTAATATGTGGCACTGATGACAGATGCCACTAATATGTGGCACTGATGACAGATGCCACTAATATGTGGCACTGATGACAGATGCCACTAATACGTGGCACTGACAGTTGCCACTAATATGTGGCACTGATGATACCTGACACTGATGACTGATGGCACGTGACACTGACAGGGGGCACTAGGGACAGGTGGTACTGGGGACATATGGCACTGATAGGTGGCACTGGGGACAGATGGCACTGACAGGTGGCACTGATGACAGATGCCACTAATACGTGGCACTGACAGTTGCCACTAATACGTGGTACTGATGACAGATGGCACTAATGTGGCACTGATGATACCTGACACTGATGACAGATGGCACTGATACGTGGCACTGATGGCACATGACACTGACAGGTGGCACTAGGGACAGGTGGTACTGGGGACATATGGCACTGATAGGTGGCACTGGGGACAGATGGCACTGACAGGTGGCACTGGGGACAGGTGGGCGCGTGTGTGTTTCACTGTGTGTGTGTTAACATACTGTTCACTGACACTGCAGCACGGAAGCTCTGTCTGTGTGAGGAGGGAGAGTCGGCGATGAGAGATGATCTCATATGTTTACTTATGAGATAACCTCTCATTGGACACGCCGATCGAGTGCTAAATGGCCGCTGTGATTGCCCATTTAGCATGATCTGTGATCGGCTGTGTCCAAGGGACATTGCCAACACAGAACTTACCCGATGCGCGGCGTGCAGAGGGGAAGTAAAGAGGAGGATGTCCAGGGACGTCCACCCGGCAGTAAACGTCCGCGCTGTAGCCATCTTTTGGCTATAGCGTGGGAGCGAAGTGGTTATAAAATCTGCAAAAATGTCAACAGTTATGTGTTTTTCTGTCAATATGGGGTGATGTGTATACATTAATGAGGAAAAAAATTAACTTAAATGGCTGCAACATAACAAAGGGTGAAAAATTTAAGAGGGTCTGAATACTTAAAAAAAAAAAAAATCCCCACTGTGTGTGTGTGTGTGTGTGTATATATATATATATATAATATATACACTTTTTTCCAATTATTTTTGCTAGATTCTGCCAGTGTTTTATTTATTTAATTTTTACTATTTGTTTTACACCAAGTATTGGTATCACAGTTCTCAATGCTGGGCTATGTAAATATTGGAAAGAATGTGGACAATGCAATTTGTTGGTATTGACAGTCTTCATAAAACGGACCCCAAAATATGAATGCTCTCTGAAAATGTGTATTTAGAATAATAGAGAAGCATTGCAGCTGTTTACTAAAAGAAAAGGACTGTGAAAAGGCTTGTTAAAAGCCAGAGGTTTGCTCATTTTGATATTGGAGGTGTTTTTGGCAATGTGGTGGTTAACAGCAGATCCGCAAAGCCTCACAATCCCTACAGGATGAACCCCTGGAGGCGTTTTGCATGCTCAATAAGCGTAGCAAGCGCCGCTGTGCAGGTTACTCCTTTCTGCTGTGAAGTCGTGCTTTGTAGTGACATCAAAGGTTTTATTTTCTGGTCTCCCCTTTGAAAGGAAAGCCGCCACCAGACTCGTTTTCCCAGAACTTCACGATAACCCTTTGTGTACCCAACAAAAAGCTGCTGTGTGTAGCCTGACCTTCCAGGAAGACGGCAGACAGAGCTCTGTGGCAGGCTTGTCTCAC
Source organism: Lithobates pipiens (assembly GCF_037356315.1). Classification (NCBI taxonomy): domain Eukaryota; kingdom Metazoa; phylum Chordata; class Amphibia; order Anura; family Ranidae; genus Lithobates; species Lithobates pipiens. Next base: position 191,926,831 of record NW_027507788.1, on the reverse strand, counting down.
CTGGGGTGTACAGGACTTCAGAATAGGATTGGGGAGTGGGAGTATTGGGGCACACACCTGATAGGAAGATTTCCTCCTAATACAAGATCAAAGTGAACCCATGTGCCTAAAAAAAACAAAGTCTACAATGGCTTCTTCTACATTCCTAGCCTTGTAGGTTCTCTTTTAGTTTTCTATAGACATGACCTTTTCTCAACTTGGCCCTTATTTGGGGCAGCTGCCGCCGTATAAAACGTGATTCAAAGCCGAACCAAATATTTGTGTTCATGAACCTGCCACCCGATCGGTAGCTTTTGACATCATAGATTCCGCTGAAGAGGTGAAGCTTTGGTCAAACATCCAAAGGAGGTATTGAGCAAGCAGTGCTGCTTATAGAAACTACAGTTCCTGCTGTGCAATGGGAATTGTAGTTTTGAATGGGAGTGAATGCGGAGGGATTGGGGGTGGCTGTTGATGCTTTCAGTCAGATAATGCATTGATAGTGGGCAGGTCAGAGAATGAGGGGATGTTACAAGATCAGTAGATGAGGAAAAGCAGCAATCGGTCTTACAAAATAAAAATTAGGGGGGCAGACTGTAGTCACACTTGTAAAGAAAGTGGCGAAAGTAGAGATCTACTGGCAGGAACAACAGGCTAGAATAATATCTTAAAGAGGAGGGCCGTTTAAAAAATAAATAAATAATTAAAAGTCAGCAGCTGCAAACACTGCAGCTGCTGACTTAATAACCTGACTTACCTGTCCAGGGCGCCCATGATGTCGGCCGCCCAAGGCCGACCCGTCCCTCGGGTCCCGGCGCGGCCATTCCTTCTAAGGGAAACAGGCAGTGGAGCCTTGCGGCTTCACTGCCCGTTTCCTACTGCGCATGCGCGAGTCGCGCAGCGCTTTGTGAATGGGACGCGCTGTGTTCTGGGACACACAGTTCCCAGAACACAGCACGACCCATTACCCAGAAGACAACGCGACGAGGAGAGAAGAAAGAAGATCTCCGCGGAGGAGGAAGAGGAAGATTAGGATTATGTGCCTAGCAACAGGCATTTCTGGTAAGTAAAAAAAAAAAATGCATTTTTTTTTTTTTTAGATTTTTTTGTAATTTTTAATATTTTTTATGTTCAGGGTGGCCCTCCACTTTAAGGGAGAAAGCAAAATCTGTTGTGCTAAGACTGCATGATATGTAAGCTTTTATTTTCACCATAGTTCTACTTTAAAGCGTAAAGCGATTGTTTTTATTTTAAATAAACATGTCATACTAACCTGCTATGTGACAGCTCTGGTTCTCCTCTTCTGGGGCCCTCTGTCAGTGCTCCTGGCTCCTCCCCCTTGCCAAGTGCCCCTATAGCAAACTGCATGCTGTGGAGGCACTCATGCAGACTAGACCCCAATTTGGCTCTGTGTGTGTCCATTGACACAGAGCGCAACGCAGCCCCACTCTGACGCTGCCTGCTCACTGGTTATGTTTGATAGCACCTGCTGCCTCTCTGTCCAGTTAGAAGCGAGAGAACTGCACAGCGCTGGATCAAGATCAGGCAAGGATAACGGGGGCTGGGGGGAGGGAGCTGTGTGCAGTTTTTTTTTCCTTAATGCAAAGAGTGCAATAAGGTAAAAATCCTTCTGCCTTTAGGACTACATTCACTTCCTCCATAGTGTTTTAACTAATGATGGCTGTCACATTTTTATTGCCACCTGTGCTTCTGTTCTCCTATCACTTTCTGTTCATACAGGAAGTTGAGAAATCTGCCCAATGGGCCACAACAAAACATTTTTAGTAAAGTTGTGATTGTTGAAAATTCCAAAAATATGTTTATTGCTGTCTGTATCTTCCTAACCTGGTGAAAACTGCACCCCTCGTTTCTTGTTTGGGTGTCCCAGGGACAGGAAGTGAAGGGAGCATTTCCCCAGTGAGGCACAGACAGAATAAAAACCTCAGAAGTAAGGGTGTAACGGATCAAAAAACTCTCAGATCGTTCCTCTGATCAGACTCATGGATCGGATCGTTTTTCGGATCAGCAAATAATTGAATTTGCAAAAACCTGTGAAAATTCCACCACCATATAGTCTCCACTGTAATATCCACAATCTCCACCACTGTAATATCCACTTCCTCTCCCCCACTGTAATATCCACATCCTCTCCCCCACTGTAATATTGGCTGGGTATGGCTAAGCATGGCTGGATATTGTCGAGTATGGCTGGGTATTACCCAGAGTATTGCAGAGTATGGCAGGGTATTGCAGGGTATTGCAGAGTATTGGCTGTGTATTGGCAGAGTATGGCAGGGTACTGGCAGAGTATGGAGTGATGGCTGAGCATGGATGGATGTGAGTGTAATTGTCACAGAGCAGCGCTGTGGGCTGGATCTGGAATGCCCACAGTGCTGCTCTGTGACATTTAGTGTCACATCCATCCATGCTCAGCCATCCCTCCATACTCTGCCAATACCCAGCCATCCGATCTCTCCCCTTTACTGTACAGATCAGTACACAGAGAGGAACCGGCATCAAGTGATCGTTAAGTCATTTGACGGAGCGATCACATTGTAAACGGCCGCCGGGTGTACCAAGATGGCCGCCGCTCTGGAGCTAAGCCGAAGCAGCGGTGTTTGCTAAGGCTGAGGCAGCGGATCCCGGGGTGTGCCGATCCAAACAAGTTAACCCGCTCGGATCACGGATCGGTGACGATCCGTTGCACCCCTACTCAGAAGTATTGTAATTCTTCCCCACTCTGAAAAACAATACAAACTGGAGTTAGGCCAGCCATAGATGGTTCAAATCTCAGCCGGTTCAGCAGGATCTGGTCGAGATTTGAACGATTAATGAATGTACCAAGTTGATCGATCAACTTGGGTACAGCCAGCCTTCCAGATTGGCTTGCGATTATTGCAAGCGGATAGCAGTAATCACTATCTTCTCTCAGTGGGGGCGACTTCCCCAGCCCACCTCCCTGTGTAGGGAGAAGAGAAGCGCTGATTCCCGTCAGCACTGTGTTGATGGGGGAATCGTGCAAATTCCTTTCCTGCAACCCGTAGTAAACTCATTTTCTGATCTTGTACCGACCAATCAGCATAGAGTATCAGCATTGGTCGACCAATCAGCATAGAGTATATAAAATACACTAAATCACTCAGACAATCGTGGGGAGACTAATATAAAATGAAATATAGAAGGGAGGTTTGGTTCTGTAATAACCAAGCCTCACTTTCAAATCCCTATATAAACCAATGGGGATATCCGCATAAGCAGCAAAGCAAAACAAAATGCTATTGCTTCCTATAATTCTCAAAACGAGGCTTGGTTCCGTCATACTGGTTGTCATATTGGTTTATATAGGGATTTGAAAGTAAAGCTTGTTTATTACAGAACCAGACCTCCCTTCTATATTTTATTTTATATTAGTCTCTCCACGATTGTCCTGAGTAATTTAGAGTATTTTATATACTCTATGCTGATTGGTCGATTTGTTGATGGAATACTGTGACCCCCTTTTCGCTGGCTTTTTACCCGTTTTTTTGCAGGGTTTTTACATGTGAGTACTTCTCTCCAGATCCCTGTCATTGGCTAGAAGTTTTTACATGGTTTTTAGGTTTAGTTTCAAGAGTATTGATTGGTTCTTTTCAGATAAGGGTGGATATTGTTCGATCGTGTGAGTAACACTGTCCTATCAGGGAGGATGTTATTGATGATTGTGTAACTTGATTTGCTATTGGAACTGTTATCTGTTTAATAGTTTATATATTTATGTGCAATACAGGGGAACAGTTAGATGCCCCTGTTGAAGTCCTATGGTACGAAACGCGTAGGGCGTGGTAGTCATGTTCCCTGTATTGCTTATTTTTATGTGATCACGATTTTATTTTTGAGAAATTGTTTTTTTTATCCTGCATTTTGCTGATTTTATACCAATAAACAGCCATCTGTCATTTTTCATCTACACTATGGGAAGCTGTTTTTCTTTTTTGTTCTCTATATGATTTCCTATATGGGATTTGATTTTTCCATCATCTTTGGTCTTTGCTGGAGTCACGTTTCCCTTACGTCCATTCCTTTTGTACCTTGGAGAAGTGGGAGTTCTGGAGACGTCACAGATTATTCCTCCTTGGATCAAGAGGGTTTACAGTTACTTCATTGGCTGATAGCTCAGCGGAGATCCATCCACTTCTACATGCATGCTTAACCTTTTGGTTCCGGTAAGAGTACCTACCTTGTCCACTTTCATTTAGAATTCACCACTTTTGAAAGTCTTCGAAATCACTTTCCAGTCTTCACATTGTGTGCAAAATCACATTTTATGTCCTACAAGGATTTGAAAGACTCTTTCTATTCACTTAATATTTGGACTTTATTGTTTCTGTATTTGTCACATATGTTCTTCACAAGTATATTTTAGCGCTACATTATATTGTGTCAGTTGTATTTAGGGATTTGGTTATATTCTTATGTAGCTGCTGGTTTATATACTTATTTTCTCTTTTTAGGTTAGCGCGATATTTTTTTATTTTTCTCCTATTTTATGTGATAGACCAACACAAAGTGGCACATAATCGTCAAGTGTAAGGAAATAACGGGTTTTCAAAATGTTTTACAAATAAATATCTGAAAAACTGTGGTGTGCATTTGTACTTGGCCACCTTTTACTCTGATACCCCTAACTAAAATCTAGTGGAACCAATTGCCTCCAGAAGTCCCCTAATAGAGTCCACCTGTGTGTAATTTAATCTCAGCATAAATACAGCTGTTCTGTGAAGCCCTCAGAGATTTATTAGAGAACCTTAGTGAAGGCCAAGCATCATTAAGGCCAAGTAACACACAGCCACCAAGAAGACAAAGACAGACCCATCGAGCCCATAGTGCCCTTCCTGCTGCATTTGCCAATCTGAATTGTGAGCCCACCCGTACTTCCCCCATTCACAGGCCAACCCAAAATTTGGGTGGAAATAGTTGATTTTACGTCACTAGATTTTTATTCACTGTTTTTCATGGAAAATCTCTAAAGATCTATTTTGGACTAAAGCAATTTGTATGCTGGTCAATTCATCACTGCTAATCTCCAGTTGACCCTTGCCCAAGATTGGAAACCTATTAAGATCTACGAGTTTAAGACCTTCCTGGGCCTATCCCTCCTCATGGGCATAACTAAAAAAAAAAGTGACTTGTGGTCATATTGGTCCACTGACCCAATTCATCATATGCCCGTTTTCTCTGCCTCCATGACCAGGACACAATACAAGCAGATATTGTGGTTCATGCATTTCAATGACAATTAACTTTGTCATCCTCGGGGTGACCCTGAATACAATCGGCCCCTCTTAAACCACTTCAACCAGCGGTTTGCAGCCTTGTTTACTCCCGATCAAGTTGTCTGCGTTGATGAGTCCCTTGATTGTTTTCTGCCCACTTGTCATTTAAACAATATCTTCCAAGCAAGCGTGCCAGATATGGGGTCAAGATGTATAAGCTCTGTGACAGGGCCACAGGCTATACATGTAGTTTTATGGTTTACAAGGGAAGAGATAGTTGCGTAGAGCCGGAGAACTGCCCAGATTACATAGGAAGCACTGGTAAGATTGTGTGGGACTTGGTGTCACCCTTATTCAGAAAGGGGTACCACTTGTATGTAGACAATTATTACACAAGTGTGCCACTTTTTAGTCACTTGTTTAACCATGGAATTGGCGCATTTAGCACTGTGCGATCTAATCGCTGGGGCTTAACCCAGCTGCTTGTAGATTCCCGTCTTAAGCTCAGGGAGAGAGCTTGCTTGAGATGTAGTAATTTTCTTGCTGTGAAGTGGAGGCATAATAAGAATGTTTTTGTTCTGTCCTCCCTTCACGCAGACACGACGGTCCAAATTCCTACGCTGACTGGTGTTGTGGAGAAACCCCTCTGTGTCCACCAATATAACCTTAATATGGGAGGGGTGGACCTCAACGATCAGTTGGCGCCGTACTTAATTGCTCGTAAAGCCAGATGATGGTATAAAAAAGTGTCTGTATATTTATATACTTATTTCAGTTGGCTCTGCTGTGTACTGTGCTGTGTGAAAAGAAACACCCACCATTTTAATCTGTAGGGCCTTTGCTTTAAAATATATATATAATGTTTGGGGGTTCAACGTAATTTTCGAGCAAAAAATAAAAATATTTGTTCATGTAATCAAAAAGTGTCAGAAAGGGCTTTGTCTTCCAATGGTTAGAAGAGTTGGGTGATGTGTTACATGAGCTTCTAATGTTGTGAATAAAATGCCAGTACAGTTCAAAACCCCCCAAATTACCCCATTTCGGAAAGAAGACAGCAGCAGAATGTCTTCAAGCTATTTGCTGAGAGGCATGTTGATTCCATGTAATATATTATATTTTGCCACAAGTTTTGAGAATTAAATTTTAGTTTTTTTTTGTCTGTTTTTTTACACAAAGTTGTTATTAAATGATATATTGCTCAAACATGCCATGGGCATATGTGGAATTACACCTCAAAATACATTCTGCTGCTTCTTCTGAGTATGGGGATACTACATGTGAGACACTTTGGGAGCCTAGCCACGTACAGGACCCTGAAAACCACTCACCGCCTTCAGGCTTTATAAGGGCATACATTTTTTTTTTTCACTCCTCACTGTCCATCACAGTTTCGGGGGCCATGAAATTCGCAGATAGCACAAACCCCCCTATATTACCCCATTTTGGAAAGTAGACACCCCAAGCTATCTGCTGAGCGGCATATTGAGTATTTTGCAGATCTCGCTTTTTGTCACCAAGTTTTGAAAAAGAAAAAAATGTTTTTTTTTTCTTTGCTTTCTTCATTTTTAAAAATAAATGAGAGCTGCAAAATACTCACCGTGCCTCTTGGGTTTTAATACTTTGTGTAATTTTTTTATTTTGCCATTTTTCAATAACTTGTGACAAAAAATAAAAAATTCAATGGGCTCCACATGCTTCTCAGCAATTTCCTCGGGGTGTCTACTTTCCAAAAATGGGATCATTTTGGTGGGGGGGGGGGGTTGTGTTGTACTGCCCTGCCATTTTAGCACCTCAAGAAATAGGCAGTCATAAACTAAAAGCTGTTTAAGTTCCAGAAAATGTACTCTAGTTTGTAGACGCTATAACTTTTGCGCAAACCAATAAATATACGATTATTGACTTTTTTTTTTTTTAACCAAAGAGTTTATTGGATTTTGTTTTTATAACAAAAAGTAGAAATATTTTTTTTTTCCACCTACATTTTCGGTCTTTTTCCATTTTATATCGCAGAAAATAAAAATCGCAGAAGCAATCATATACCGTGAAAAGAAAGCTCTATTTGTGGGGAAAATTTGGTCATTGAGCAGTCAAATTCTCACGCGGCTGTAGTGGTTAAAAAATTTTTTTCGCCACACTGCTCAAAAGGTTGCCTACCCCTGATGTATGCTATGATGTGATTTGTTCGTTGTTTGTTTTTTTAGTCTTCTTTGACGCAAGATCAGTGGACACATTATGCTGTTTTAATATTTCTTGGTGTAATAAAATATTGTATTTCCCTTTTTTTTTTTACACAAAAAAAAAAAGAAGTGATCACATCGCTTGACAAGATTGAGGGAAGTCAATGCACATGTAAGGCAGTGTGGAGGAATCAGAACACAGCGTTGTACGTTTGATACGTTGGATCTTGGGGAGTAGTGTTCACTTGTTTTGATGATTGCAGTTGGGGGTGCTTTTGTATGTGTTCTTGCAGCTGCATTTGGATTGCTTAGGACTGATTCCAGGACTGCTTTCACATACCTGAATGTATGTATGCTGGGACTTGTATATCAGCTTTTAGGAGCCTTGGGTTGTGGTTTGTAGAATAAGCAATGAAAGTTCTTATTTTTTCCTACTGGAATTATTCAGTATTTTTGTTTTATTAAACTTGGAGGGTAATGTGTGTGACAGACGACCGGAGACAAAGGGATGTGATTGCTAGCTCTTAAAGCATGAGGGAAATTGGATTATTTCCGGCGATGTATAGTCCTTGGGAAGTATGATTTACCATAAATATATTTAAAAAGGTTAGTTGTCAGGCTGGAAGCATTGCCGGATTATAAATTCACCGGTAATAGAAAGCAGTATAAAACACGTTAAAGCAGCTTGCCTTGTTATATGACGGTCTGAATCCCTAATATGCAGCCGGAATAAAATCTGATTCATTCATTATCTCTGCTGGTAGAATTATTAACCCAGGGTCACATGTCCATCTCATGAATTTATTTAATTTACCACATTTTATCCTGGCTCAAATGAATTGTTAAAGGAGACTTCCATACTGCTAAAAATCCCTACAACCTGCTCATAGCAAGGAGACGTCAAACGTGTTCTAAAGCTGATTTACCGTTTTTAAAATATTTCACACCTGTACATTTATACGGATTAATGATCAGCACTGTTGTATTGAGACCAAAAAATTATGTTTAAAAAAAAAAAAAAAAAAAATGAAGCACAGAAGTGTTGGCCAGAGCTACTGACGTGGCACCAAGCAACTTTCAGGTGTTTTATCTACAATGCAGGACAGGAAAGGAGAGGAATATTTTTTGCTTTTATAAGTAAGCAATGCGTGTGTCGAGTGTAAAGCCCCATCACACATGCACACGATGAGAAATTCTGCCAGCAAAAGTCAGATGTGAGCTTTTGGTCAGAAATTCCGACCGTGTGTATGCTCCATCGGACGTTTGCTGGCAGAATTCCAGTCAGCAAAAGATTGAGAGCAGGTTCTCTATTTTTTTGGTCGGAAAAAAGTTCTGACCGGAAATTCTGATCGTCTGTACAAATTCCGACGTGCATTTCCTACGCATGTTTGGAAACAGTTTCCTCGGAAGCATTGAACCTAATTTTCTCGGCTCGTCGTAGTGTTGTACTGCGTTCTTGGCGGTCAAAAGTTTAGCAAACTTTTGTGTGACCGTGTGTATGCAAGCCAGATTTCCGACGGAAAATCCGTTGTGTGTACAGGGCATTAGCGTTGTTTTGCTGTGGCGTGCGAAAAATATACAAGTTTTAACAATTCTTGTACAGTATCGCACAAAAGTGAATACACTCCTCACATTTTTGTGAATATTTTATATATTTTTATGTGAAAACACTGAAGAAATTACACTGGACACATTCATGGCTGTGTGTTGTGTTATTTTGAGGGGACAGCAAATTTACACTGTTATACAAGCTGTACACTCACTACTTTACATTGTAGCAAAGTGTAATTTCTTCAGTGTTGTCACATGAAAAGATATAATAAAATATTTACAAAAATGTGAGGGGGTGTACGCACTTTTGTGAGATACTGTATACAGTGGCTGAATTACTGACTTTGCCATTATGGGCAGGGGACATTAAAATTATATCAAGAGTGCTGTCCTCCACTGGAGATATTTGTACCTGTACACCCCTAACCTATGGTTTGTTCTCCACCATGAATTCAATAACAGTAGAAAGAACGGTAGCCATACTCCAAAATGAGCCATAATTGAGGAAATAAAAGACTTTTGGGGTTAACGATAAACATGCATATTTGCCTCCATGCAGCAGCACCCGTGTGATGCTGCAGCTGTCCTGTCTCAACACACTGAGTGGATCACATGATCAATCTTAATATCTGTCAGTCACTGCTCCCCTTCTTGCTACACTAGTGCTTTGCATTGAATGCTGGGTACACTGGGGTCAAAAATCAGCAGAAAAGTAATGGTTCTGCAGGAAACGGACGACTTTCAGCCCATGTGGTACAGCTCCTTGTCTGACAAAAGCTGGTCTTACAGCCAGCTTCTGTAGAATGAACCTGCTGGAAAACCGTCATCTAATCAGTGCTTGCAGCCAATGGCTGTGAGCATTGATCAGTGTGTTTTGGTGGGGATGTGTTAGTAAAGCGATCTGTACTTTTTTTTTCATTCAGCCAAAAAAAAAAAAAAAACAACTTAGTGTATACTTAGCTTTAGGCCTAAATGGCTCATTTAAAGTAGCAGATTGTGTGTGTGTGTGTGTGTGTGTGTGGGGGGGGGGGGGGTGTAAAACTCTGTGGCTAGCTGTGCTTTTACCACTGCTCAGTCGCCCCTCCTTTAGCGGGAAAGCCAACAGCCAGGGGTAATGTTTTGCAGCTGCAATGGTTATTATACCCTCTGTCACTCTAGCAGGGCACTAAGCTCAGCTGCTGCAAATAGAGAGCCAACTGTGTATGCATGGTTAGGCAAACTGTTCTCATAATGGAGTGTTCATGACGTGTTGGGGCTGCTCATCCAACATTCGGACATCCTGCAATCTAAGCTGGATGGAGAATGGAAGACCAATGCAGAGGCAGTTTAAAATGTAATAATTGTTAAAAATGGACAGTATTGACGCGGGAGGACGGGGATTCGGCGAATGTACTGGAGGCGGCTCTGTTGGGCTCGTACGAAAGCTTGTCTTATTTGGTGTATAGAGGTCCGAAGGCTTAGTTGGAGCTGACGGCCTCGATGCAAGCAACAATACGGGCCTGGGACAAGGTGCAGGCCTTGCTGAAACAACCAGAGGGGAGTTGGTCTCCTGACACTCCTCTGTGGTTTAATCCTAAATTGCCGCACTTTGGAGAAATCCCAGATCCGGTTATATGGGCCAAAGTTGGTGTTAAACAATTGAAACATGTGGTAGGACGGGGGAGACTTTTAACGTTTGATCAGCTTAAGGTTCAATATGATCTTCCAAATTGGTATTTCTTTCGATACCTGCAGTTGCGGCACGCTTTTCTCTCTCAGTTCGGTACTGGGGCTGTGGAGATGGGAGTGTCGCCTCTGGAGAAGACGCTGCGGACGGAGGACCTGAAAAAGCCTCTTTCCATAGTGTACAGACTGTTGTTCCATGACAGACCAAAGCCTATCCAAAAATGTAGAGACATCTGGAGTGCCTTGGTACCTGACTTTGACGGGGAGGATTGGGATGACATGTGGGGCTACCCGTTTCAGACACTAGTCTCGGCTAGAGACAGACTTATTCAGTTTAAATTACTCCATAGAATATATTACACCCCGGCTAGACTTTCCAGAATTTATGGTACGGGTGCGGAGGGATGCTGGCGTTGCACAGCTGACCGAGCTGACTTTGACCATGTGTTTTGGCTGTGTCCGCAGATTGTTGAGTTCTGGAAGGGTGTAGCGCAGGTCTTACAGTCTGTACTTTCGGTGCCGATTCCGGTCACGGTCGCGACGTGTTTGCTCGGGCTGGTGGAGGAGTTGGCACCTTGAAGGACGCAGAGGACTCTGATTTCTCTGGCGTTATTTTATGCACGTAAAGCTATCCTGTTATGCTGGAAGAAACCTGCACCTCCAACCATTTCCTACTGGAAGGGTTTAATTAATAAAGCTTTGCCGTTATACAAAGCCACTTATCTCAGTAGAGGGTGTCCTACTAAGTTTGAGAGGGTGTGGAGATGCTGGCTTGATACTGCAGATACTGTGAATTAATTGCTAGGCCGGAGATGCACCCCCTGAGGGGTGGGGGTGGGGCGGGGAGGGTGCTGCTATATTTGGGTTGGTCTACATCTTCATTCTGGGTATTCAAATCATCAGTTACGGTATGAGGCATTTTTGTGGTATGGGAGATACGGTTGTGTTCATAGAATGAGCTAAGAAGTTGAGCGGAGGGCTGCACAAGGAGGAGTTTGTTGGGTGGGGGGTGTGGGGTAGGGGTTTGGGGTTTTTCTTTTGGGGTCCCTTTTGTACGTTTGTATGTTATATGTGTGTTAAAAAATTTTCAATAAACATAAATTTTCAAAAAAAAAAATGGACAGTATTTTAACCGCTTGCTGACTGCTCTATAGCAGTTTTACCGCTACAGTGTGGCAGCTGTGTGCTCTTCCGAGTGGGATGCGCGCCGCCACTGGCTCGCTCCTAATGTCACACACAGATTTCCGCCGCCAATTGTTTAGTAAACAGGCAGAATGGCGATCTGTCAATAGGGAAGGCATGAATGAATCTTGTGTTCCTGCAAAGCAGGGACACGGATCTATGCTCTCCCTTAGTAAAAGCACCTCCCCCACAGTGCACAGGCTAGGCATACAGTTAACTCTTTTATTGCCCCTAAAGTTAACCCCTTCCCAGCCAGTGTCATTAGTACAGTGACTGCATATTTTTTTAGCACTGGTCCCCAAAATGTGTCAGTTTTTTTTTTTTTTTTTTTTTTTTTAAATAAAATTGTTGAGTGCTTTAAATCAGAGTCAATGACATGGTATTTTGGACAGCTATTTTATCTAAGAGAAATTCCCAAAACATGGCCTGTTGGGGGTACTTAAGAACTACTGGTCTAACCTATACGGCAATAATTGGGATACATTTGTGTCTTTGCTAGCAGCTCATTACCCCTCTTACCCACCAGACTGCCCTAGTGCTGGTCCTTGTATTCTGATGGTCACATAGGTGGTTGACTGCAATAATGCACAAAAACTTAAAGCGGAGTTCCACTCAATAATGGAACTTCTGCTGATCGGATTCCTCCCCCCCCCCTGGTGTGAAGCACAGCGTGACTCTTGCACGCACAGTAGGGAACCAGGCTGTGAAGCTGCAAGGCTTCACTTCCTGATCCCCTTACCGAAGGGACAGATCAGCTTCGGGTGAGAACATCGTGGGCGCCCTGGACAGGGTAAGGGTCCATATTTTAAAAGTCAGCAGCTGCGGTATTGGTAGCTGCTGACTTTAAAAAAAAAAAAAATTAAACTACATATGGTATTGTATAGCTGTGTAATGAAGGCTTGAGTTTTTTTTAGCACATTATTATTAGCAGCGCATTCCTTACCTTTATATTTTTAATATGAACATTTTCCATTTTTAGAATCCTTCTTCTTGTTAATGGCTGTGCAGTGTAGAAGACCGGACACATTCAAAGCCTGTGATGTGTGCAGTTCACTTGAACTCAAATGGATAGTATGGTGGCTCAGTGAGCACATATTGAGTCATTACAATGTTTACCTTATGGTAATTTTAATGTGACATTCACATTTATACATGCACGTTCTTCCATATTTTTGTTACAGCAATCATTGGGCCTCCTTGCTGAACAACTGTTAGGATATCAGACACACAGGGAGAGTGTCTGTGAGTCAGGATTGTCAGGAGCAGCAAAGCACATCCCTTGTGAAGGTTGCACTGTAACACAGGAAGCCAGTCTGGCATGTGTAATGAACTAGTATTGCAGCTCCTATGTATACATCAAAATAACAAGGCTTTGTTAAAATTCACACCAAGTTGATCTTTTACATATAGATCTAAAATCACTATGCATTCTGAAGGTTTGAGGTTTCTTTGACTCTTCCCATTCTCTGGAGCCTCTGTACAATGACACAGAGGTGGCACCCTTGCACAGCTCCAGTTCCTTATGCCATGGGTCAGACTCAACTTTTTCACTAGAGTTGCCCTTGTAATACCTTAGAGCAGGGGTCTCCAAACTGCAGGCCTTTGCTTGGTTTTATCTGGCCCTTGGGGCACTATTTTCATTCACTTATTCCTACAATGGGGCATATCCCCCCCCCCCCCCACTGACACCGATGAAGTAGCAGAATTCCTCCCAATGACACCAGAAATGGGACACAATTCCTCCCAATGACATCAACAATGGGGCCCAATTTCTCCCACTGACACCAATAGGGGGGAGGTGCTATCCCTCCCACGGATACCAAAGATGCGCCATTGTTTATTCCCACTTACATTGGGACCTTTTCTGCTCCCAATGCCCACATTCCGGCCCCCCTAAACTGGCCCTTGTTTAGAAAATTTGGAGACCCCTGCCTTAGCGCATTTGACACCCAGGGCAGATATAGAAGCTGGTAGTTATAAAAATTTGACTTCGGAATCATAAAATTAAAGGAGAAGTATGGGAAGTAAAAGATAAAAAAACGGTCCTTCGCTTGCCTCTAAAACTGAATATTGCGTAATCTAAGACCATTAATTGCTCAGTTCTTGCTCTTCAGTGACTAACAGTCCCCCCGCTCTCTGATCTGACCCTCCAGCGCTCACTGGAGAGCTGGCCTGTGGAAGGGGTGGGAGCAGCTGGCTCAGGCTCTCTGCAGCTCGAGAGGTTGACCCAGTGGCCAGTCCAGACATCTGGATCCTGACATTAAAAGATTCAGCCCTGGAAGATTTTACCCCCTTCCTGACCTTTTTGCGATTCGGCACTGCGTCGCTTTAACTGACAATTGCGCAGTCGTGCGACGTTGCACCCAAACTAAATTGACATCCTTTTTTTTTCTCCACAAATAGAGCTTTATTTTGGTGGTATTTGATCACCTCTGTATTGTTTTTTTTTGCGTTATAAACAAAAAAAAGATCGACAATTTTGAAAGAAAGCATTTTTTACTTTTTGCTATAATAAATATCCCCCAAAAATATAAAAAAAAATGATTTTTCCTCCGTTTAGGCAGATATGTATTCTTCTACATATTTTTGGTTAAAAAAAATCGCAATAAGCATATATTGATTGGTTTTCACAAAAGTTATGGCATTTTTATTAGTAATGGCAGAGATCTATCGGGACTGCAACATTATAGTGGACACATCGGACACTATTTTGGAACCATTGTCATTTATACAGCGATCAGTGCTATAAACATGCACTGCTTACTGTATAAATGACACTGACAGTGAAGGGGTTAACCATTAGGGGGCGATGAAGGGGTTAAGTGTGTCCTAGAGTGATTCTAACTGTGGGGGGTTGGCTTCAAGTCACATGACAGGGAGCAGTGCACTCTGTCATGACACAAGCCAGAATGGGGAAATGCCTTGTTTACATAGGCACATCTCCATTGTGAGGCTCCGTGACACGATCGGCGGGAGACTGGTGGACATAGAGTCCGCCAGTTATGCGGGCATGGTCACGCTGCATGGGCTTCTGCAGGTACGCCGATTTGCCCACTGCTGCCAATGTATCTGTGCGGCGGTCGGAAAGTGGTTAAAGTTGGGATGGCTCCAGAGCCTGGCGCCTCAACCAACAGTGGACTTTTAGCCTGCTGTCGTTTGACTACGGGTCCCGGGAATGCAGAACTGGGTGCACACCTGTGACCTACAAGAGAAGTAAGGCCAGAAGAGCTTTGGCCCTATTTCTCATTTAAAATAAAAATTATTGGTCAGAGAAGAAACAAACATTTGCAGTGTTCCCTTAGATTGATGGTCAGTGAGAAAAGAACCCCCTCCTATTAGTAGTCAGTCGGAGAAGGAGCTCCCTTGTGCTCTTGACCAATGATAAGGCTACCCACCAAAGATCATTAATGGCACTGCTTACTGAGAGACAAAAATTGTTCATTGCTAGCAACCTCCCACATGCTCAAATTCCTAGTTGACATTTTCAGAGACCACACAAAGTGCTTGTATAATTTTTCTTTTTATTTCAATCTGCTGCTATGCAGCTCTCTGGTGATCTGTTAAGGTCTGGATTTTTTTTTTTTTCAGTAACAAAAAAGGAAATGCTAATTGTACCGCTGATCTAGTTTCCATTTGTCTTTGGAAAACAGAAATAAACCTATTCCATGAAGGAGCTTTAGCGTACGATGTAAAACATGTAATTAAAACAAAAACCCTTAAAAAAACAAAAAAATAATTTTCACAATGGAGTAACGTACCGGTCTGTATGACTGGGTACCTATGATAAAGTCTCAGGGTGTGAAGAGGCTTTTCGTTCCTTTTGCAGTAGTTCAGCAGCACCAGCTCAGGCTCCATTTGTTGTCTGCCATGTTGCTCCAGCTGAAACCTCTACATGGGGGCTGTATTATAGATTGTCCAAAGCAGAATTCTAGGCCTTATGCCCCCATCAACTACATAAGGGAAAAATCCCAAGGCAGACATTGTGTGGGACAATTTCTTTAGCTTGTCAGAATTGTAAGGGATAAAAACATGGCGTAATGAGCTCCTTGAAGCAGAACAGACTAAAAGAGAACCCAGTTCCAGCAATGTACCGCTGCCAGGTAGCGCGGTATTTCTTTGGTACAGTAGAGAGTTGCTGGAGATGCATAGACAGCATAGGAAAGAAGGGAGAGGGTAACATACAACAATTACTGACACTTTCTGGACTTTACATGAAAATCAGACTGTTGGCATCAACTTCTCCCATAAAGCATTTGGTTCTGTTACTATCCTGCATGCTTGGCTGTTTACAAGTGGCCTATGGCAGCAGGAGGCCTGCATTGTAGGCTGGGCATGGTTTTGTACAAGCGCGCCTGGTTTCCACTCCCTCATTTCCTCATGCTGATCTCCTGTAACGTCCTGCGTATTTTCCAGATATTGCCGGAATATTTGTCCTTTCACCAGTTCCTCTTTGATCTCTTTACAATGGAAATAAAAATATATACATACATATATTTATCTATCTGTCTTGCCCGTCAAGGATGTGCCACAAAGGTTCCCCGTACTTTTTTGCTTTATAATATTTTTTTTCCACACCCTATCGGTTAATTTAGTCTCTCAAGCAGCTGAAGGGACAGCAGCTGTCCATAAGCGAAGTATCCCTTCCTGTTCAAAGCTCCGGCTTCAGCAACGCAGCAGTTTAGGTATCCAGCTATATGACAGGGCACAGTTAAGAAAGGGACTTAGCAGGTTCGTTTAAGTATGCTGCACTGCCGTTCTCATGTTTCGGTGAAATGCGGCTGGGAGGAAGGAGGGCACTTGGAAAGGGAGATCCAGCGCTGCCAGTAGAGGGAGGTCTAATTTCGCTGCTTCCCAGCTCTCTGTCTGCTGCTCGCAGGCTGGGGTGCTGGAGAGGGAATGCCACTGGAAAACTGGCCATATAAAGGACACGTCCAAGTCTCTTGGCAACCTAAAAAGAAGAAGATGGCAATGAAGTACATTGTATAATGCTTAAAATTTCTGTGCAGTGCTCCTATGAACCACATTTACCATACTGTAGAGGGATTTACAGTACCTTACATTATTACTATTTTTATTTTGCTAAAACTTGGAATTAAAATAGATTCAATGCTGAATTATCACTGTCTACCAAAAAAAAAATAAAAAAAATACTCCACATCAAAGTAAGGGGGGGGGGGGGTAAAAAAAAATAAAAAATCAAGGTTTCTGTTTCTTTAGTTTTTTAGATCAAATTTGCAGTCTCTTGGTGGGGCAATTAATGCCCTTTGCTGTGGAACCCCTAACCACCCACTGGTACAATAAACTACTAATATGTATAATTACTTGAATAGTGTTTACTTTTGTCCCGCGACCTTAATAAATATCTGTTAATGGAAGACCCCTAAGCTTGTTTATAGAGTACAGCTGTGGTCGAAAGTTTTGAGAATGATACAAATATTAATTTAGGGAGTTTCCTGGCCATTCGGGTTCCACCCAAAATTTTGATGTTTAGTTCCCCAAGCCACTTAGTTATCACTTTTGGTGCTCTATCATGCTGGAAAAGGCATTGTTCATCACCGACCTGTTCTTTGGTAGGGAGAAGTTGCTCTCGGAGGATGCATTTGTACATTCTTTATTCATGGTTATGTTCTTAGGCAAAATTGTGAGTGGGTCCACTCCCTTGGCTGAGAAGCAACTCCACACAGGAATGGTCTCGGGATGCTTTACTGATGGTAGTGCTCACCTTTTCTTCTCTGGACAAGTTTTTTTTTTCGGATGCCCCAAATAATCGGAAAGGGGATTCATCAGAGAAAATGACTTTACCCCAGTCCTCGGCAGTCCAATCCCTGTACCTTTTGCAGAATATCAGTCTGTCCCTGATGTTTTTCCAGAAGCAAAGTGGCTTCTTTCCTGCCCTTCCCTTCTTGACACCAGGCCATCCTCCAAAATTGTTCACAGCACCGTGCATGGAAATACACTCACACCTGCCTGGTGACATTCCTGAGCAAGCCCTGCACTGGTGGTGCCCCAATCTCGCAGCTGAATCAACTGTAGGAGATGGCCCTGTTGCTTTCTGCACTTTCTTGGGTGCCCTGAAGCCTTCTTCACAACAATTGAACCTCTCTCCTTTAATTTCTTGATCTGATAA
Organism: Lithobates pipiens; assembly: GCF_037356315.1. NCBI lineage: Eukaryota > Metazoa > Chordata > Amphibia > Anura > Ranidae > Lithobates > Lithobates pipiens. The sequence goes on along the minus strand of NW_027507788.1, from coordinate 191,908,898 downwards.
ATGGTTGATTAGGTGCAATCTTAGTAGCAGCAATATCCTTGCCTGTGAATCCCTTTTTATGCAAAGCAGTGATGCACATGTTTCCTTCCAGGTGGTTAACAGAGGAAGAACAATGATTTCAAGCACCACCCTCCTTTTAAAGCTTCCAGTCTGTTATTCTAACTCAATCAGCATTATCAGCAGAGTGATTTCCAGCCTTGTCATCGTCAACACTGACACCTGTGTTAACAAGAGAATCACTTGCATGTCAGCTAGTCCTTTTGTGGCAGGGCTGAAACACAGTCTAATTTTTAGGGATTAAGTTCTTTTTCTGGCAGAGGGACTTTGCAAATCATCTGATCACTCTTCATAACATTCTGGAGTATATGTAAATTGCCGCCATATAAACTGAAGCAACAGATGTTGTGAAAATTTATATTTGTATAATTCTCAACTTTTGGCCAGGGCTGTATTTCCAAAGCGAACACCAAGCGCTAATAAGAATAATGCTGCACCTGTATGTACAGTATAAATTCTGAAAATTCTCTGCACTGCCTTTAAATCTTTTGAAAAAAATTATGGCAAAATCATGATTGCCTACAAAAGAGCATCCAACTTGGCTGCTTTTCTGACAATGTGCTCCTCACCCAATCGCCAAAATGTGAAATGCATGGAAGAGTGAAGACCATGGATGCTCTTAAAAGTTGAACTTCATAGCGTACACAACAAAAACTTTTGCCAAACGACATGCAAGGCAACACTGTAAACATGGGAAAATGATCTCTTGTCTACTGAGACCAAAGCTAAAGTTTTGCCCTTGGCACACACGTTGCAGTGTGTGTCACCAAGCCCAATAAGGTTCATTACTCTGTTAACACCATCCCTATGGAAAAGCCTGCTGGTGGTAGCATATTGTGGAGATTTTTTTCATTCTTAGGAACTGGGAACCCAAATAGGATTACGGGAAAGATGAAAGAAGCCAAACACAGGGTCAAATCTTTTTCAGTCTGTTGGACATACACTGAACTTAGACATAAGGTCACCTTCCAGCAAGACAATGGCCCTAAAGTGGTCCTCAATGAAGCAACTACAGGCTGCTGTTCAAAAACAAGAAAAACTTGGCCAAGAAAAATGGACAAAACATATAGGATCCAGGTATGCAAAAGATTCACAGTTGTAATTGCAGCCAAAAGTGATTCTACCATCTACATTTCCTTTTTTTTTTGTGCCCCAGCTGGGGAGATTCACCCTGTTTGTCCGTTGACCAGTGTAACCAAGTGTTTACAGAAAGTAAAGAGAAATTCAACATTTTACAATAAATGACCAGAACAAGAGGTGAGGGGAAATCTTCCAAAAGGAGGCACATGTTCCTGTGACAACTGTCTAGGAAGGGAATTCCATTTCAACTCTTCCTGTTGCATATCTGGGACAGGAAGTCAAGGGAACTTTCCCCTGAAGACACAGACAACATAATATAAACCTGACATTTTTTAAACCTTTCCTAAATCTTCCCTATTATATCCAAAAATAGAAAAACAGTTTTGACTATAGTACTTACAATGTAATATTTGTCACAGATATATGAATAAAATGCTAAGACTCACAAACAATGTGTGTTAAATCTAAAGGGGAAGGAATGAATAAAAAGCACCGTATGAGATAGCTGTGAGAAACAGTCCACTAGTTTAAGGAAAGTAGAATTTTCAATCAAAGTCTATCTACTCTATCTAGAATCTAAACTGCCCCCTTCCATGTCCCCATCCTAACACCCATTTAGACTATAACCTCTGTAAGAAAGATCTGAATACTTACCTATTGTCAGGCCCCTCTGGTCAGGTGATTCCTTACACACACACTCACACACACACACACCCCCCATGTCAGTCAGAGCCGCTGTCATGCTTAGATGCTGGAGTTACCGGTTATTTCCCACAACCGCAGCAGCTCCACCTCAGAGTAGGTTTATAGGACAGCCACAGCATGCGTTTATTGTGTCTCCAGTCCCCCCATCACTACCCAAAATTTAATAATATGACCTAGGAGAACAACCTGCAATTCAGACTCCTCCCTGCCCTACTAAACCACGGCACATTTCTAACGAATTGATCCTCGGGGAACAATTGGCCAAAGAACCTTTTTATTACACCCGCCATAAACAGCCAGGGCTGAAGGGAAAGCCATAAACTGCAGTTACCACTTTATTATAAGACCTGCAGGCCATAGCACAATCCTATTATCTTGTGTTGGAGTGTGATACAGTCTGCAATGTATCTGTGTGATTCCAAGAAATCCCTATACATTTACATTGGACAGCCTAAGATCCCGGGAAAAAATTTTGTGAAGTGAGATTAAAGAACATTTGTAGAGACACGTTACTGTGTCTACTTAAAGAAAATTTATAGAAATATATAGACTGCCAGTGCCGACCTCTTCATCCGAAATGTTGCTAAAAATAGCTTAGTACTGCGTATATAAGTGGAAGCTATCTGCCACATCCCCCCCCCCCCAAAAAAAATCTTCATCTGAAATGCTACTTGCCTGGCTGTCATGCTAATCTAGTGGATTCAGTACTTTCTAAAGCCTCGTACACACGATTGGATTTTCCACAGACAAAGCATCAGACTTTTGTCCAAAGGGCGTGTGCCATGAACATGTCTTGCATACAAACGGTACACAATTGTTGGCCAACAAACACAAACTTAGTGACGTACTACGTGGAATTTCAGCTCTTCAGCACCACTCTTTGGGCATCTTCTGCTAATGTCGTGTTTAGGGAGCATTGATTCCGAGCATGCATGTTTTTACTTTGGATTTTTGTGTGACGGACTTGTTTACACACAATAGGAAAATCTGACAACAGACCGTTGTCCGCCGAAAATTTACTAGCCGGCTATACAACATTTGTTGGCGGAAAGTTGGCCAACAATTGTCTGATGAAGCATACTAACGGTCGGATTTTAGGCAGTCTGTCATCGCATAATTCCCGGACGAAAATCCGATCATGTGTACGAGGTTTTAGTCACTGACCCTATGCAGGTTAGACATCCCAAATTTCAGATTTTTTTAAGGAATAAATCTTACGCATGGAATATGTTCTGATGGTGAACTTCTCCTTTTAAATTTTCACAGCCTGAGCTGTTTTTGTGCACACATTTTACAAAAAATCATTTTGGGCCTAAAGATTACATAAAACCTCCAAACATTACATATTTCCTAAAAGCGCACACCCTAGAAAATAAAATAGTGGTAGTTCCAATTTTTTATGTCACACGATATTACCGCAAAGGTCTAGGAAACACAAAATCTCAAAACACATTAAAGTTAATTTTAGGGTGCACAAAAATGCAATATATTACCCAATTTTTTTTGGTAAAATATAAAAGACAAGGTTGCACCAAGTAAATAGATACCCAACATGTCAAACCTTGAATTTGCGTGCGCCCGTTAAATGGCAACAAACTTTAGTACTCTATATATTCCATAGGCAACACTTTAAAAGCCACCTATAGATCATCAGTTTAGAGTTACGAAGGAGGTCTGGTGCTAGAATTATTATTCATATTCCAGCGTGCACGCCAATATGTGATGCGTATTGCAATCAACTTTTTCAGCATGAGTTTACATTTGTACGTGCGTAAATGTGGGGGTGCCTACATTTTTTTTTAAGGGAGGAGGATTTTATGTGTTTGGATGTAACTTTATTTTATAGTTAAAAAATACATTTTTTTTATTTTTGTTTTTTTACTTGAAACATATTTTCGATCGCATAGGGGACAAAAAGTCCCCTATTTGGTGATTTTTTATTTTTTTTGGTGAAAAAAAACTTTTTTTTGGTGTTTCATTACATTCTCATAACTGTCAACGGGGACGCGTGACGTCACTTCTGGGTCAACAACAAGGGGGGAGGGTGCGTGCGTGGTGGGTGTGGAGCGTGGGGGGTTTGTCGTGCCCTGCTTTGCATAGCATTTTCTTTTTACGGTGATAGTGTTTACATTGAAAGTGTACCTGTCACTCAAACAGCAGAGCTAATAATGCATTACTTTCACCAATGCGATGGCTGTTCTGTTTCCTATTTCAAAAGATGCAGGATAGGAATGGGGATTTCTGCAGAGGTTTTTGTTGGTTAAAAACATGGTAATCTTGAGAGAAATGCACTTCAAAACAGGCATGACACAGTGAGGTACTGCTATGCTGTTGATCAGCAGCTAAGGCCGTAGGGAAAAATAGAGGGGGCACCATTAACACTGGAGAGCGCTAAAGTCAGGCTCATGCTAACTCGCAGTGGTACTGTACGAGGCAGAAGTGCTGCGCCAACCTTACAGCCCATAGAACAGTTGATATAAGGTACTAAATTCCAGTATGGACAACATTTACAGGAGATCACCAATGTAAAAAGCTGGGTACAATGATTATAGGTAAGCATTGCTACAGATGGAAAAATTTAGCATTGCATTTCATAAATAGAGGCATGGTGCATAGGATATACCTGTGCTCTTATTTTTAGTGCTGGCCCAAGCTTCAGGCCCATGTTATTCAGTAAGTGCTCTTCAGTCAGTAGTGGCAGAGTTTCCCCATCTATACAGTGCTCCCGAAATACCTGCACAGAGAACAGGATGTTACCGCAACTACAAGACCAACCATCTCTACAGAATCACAGTGAACACTTTGCAGACTGCACTATCTAATACATAACGGTAAAGCACTAGAGAGAGAGAGGTGGGCTGTGCCCCACTAAAACATTGACGATAAGAAATACAACATTGGATGTCCCTCCTGGTGCAAGTTCCGCTGCGTGCCCCCACTACATGTTTAATATTCTACATACCTTCTTCTTAATGTCTTTACACCAGGGCCAATATCCATAAAGCATGAGTCTGTCCCACTTCTACACTACCCATGATTGTAAAGCACAATATCCAGCCAGCTATCACCATTCTACACTTAGCAGCATTATGGTTGCTATGGGTTACTGAACTTTGGAAGCGGCAGTTTTTGCCAAGTAGTTACCCATCTATGATTTACGCTTCCTCTTATTAAGGCCTTGCAGTGTAAAATAATATTTAAATAATTCATATACTAAAACCGAAGTACTATGCACCAGTTTCCATCTCACTTGTTTATCTCATTCATTTCAAGTCTTCTGCACTCACAGAATAGCCCTCTGTCTCATTCACCCTTCCAGTAACCTCTCCTGCTGTCCCGGTCCCCCCTCTCCTTCCTCTCTGGCGCGGACTTCTAGCCTGTGCCGCCGCTGCTCTCCGGCCCAGCTGCAGGGAGGGGGGAGCGTGACAGTGCAGGTGGTTTTAATGAAGCATGTCATGAGGGGATTAGCACAGGGAAAAAGGGAAAGGAAAAAAAAAAAAGCAGACTCCAACCTCCTGTCTCAGACTGGAGACCAGAATGCAGAAACAAGGGGGCAGTAAAAGGAGACAGAGGACATCATCCAACCTCTAATGAGAAATAAAACTTCCAGTTACAGAATCCTCCTCTAACGGGGAAAAAAAAGCACAGTAGATATAGAAATCAGCAAGGGCAAGAAAGGACTAATCTACAGGAGGCGATAGTGGAATGGAAGTGCCTTTTTAAAATGGCACATACAGCCAAATTAGATTTGTGAAGTCTAGGTGGGCTACTTCAGGGTTCAGGCCCCTGCTAAGCTGCTTATAGAGGCAAGGACCCCAGCAAGTGGAGACAGCATAAGCGTCTCACTTGTCCCTTCTCGACAACCTGGCCAGAGATGGAACTATAAAATTAGTTTTACATTAATGACTTGCTTCCCGAAAGCTAAACTAGTGGCATAATAAGAACATAGACTTGGGTACTTAACAGTGGCCAGACCCATTACCTGTGTGTATTCTGCACAGCCAGACAGACTGCCCACAAAGCTGCAGACATCCTCCACTGTCCATTTGCTGAGGTCTTCCAGCACCACACTGTCCTCCCCATCCAGGAAGAGTCCCCCCATGGCACCTAACACAGGACAGGGTAGAAGATGGGCAGATATAGAAAAAACGGGTGAGGGGAGTAGAGGGGAGAGGAAGACGAGGTGAAAAAAAAAAAAAAAAAGACGAGGAGGTTGTGTGAGGGAAAAAGCGGAGGTGGGGGAAGAAGGGGAGAGAAAGGGAAGAGACATTAATCATTAAAATCCCACGAAGAAAACAAGGCAGCAGCAAGATGAACATATTCTGTAGCCTAACATCCATCTTTAATGACCTGTCAACACCATGCAGGGTACAGACTCAGCTCTCCCACAATGCTTTGTTGGTAGAACTCTCCTAACAGAAAATAAAATAAGTAAGAAGAGAGAGCAAATCTGTAGTATGAGACCAGAAGGCCCATAGTAGATGAAGGATATTTGTGTTGTATGTGATGGGTAAGGTGGGACAGCGAGAGGTCAGCAGGCTTTCAATGGCTGGGAATGAATTCATCTCAATTATTCTGTGCACAGCCTGAGGTCAGACCCTGCCGCCAGCTTTTCAAGGCCCTCATCTCTCAGAGACGCTGGGTGGCTGGAGCTGGGAATGGCTTCCCAATTAGTCGTTTCCTCAGGTTCCTGGAGGACAAAAGTTGCCACAATGTCTAGCAACGAGGAGACAGAGGAGCCAAAGCTGTCAGCTACCCAGAGACCTGGCTCTGGGAAGAGATTAACGATCCTACCTGTAATTAACGTCACGTACGATTAAAGCCTGTCACTTGATGACGCAAGATCTATTGTGGATTTGTAATGAATTAAGAGCAGCCTGGTTTTATATGCCAAAAGCATTGTGGACCCAGACTATGAGCATACCCCCCCCCCACGCTCTGACCAAATAGGCGGGAGGGGCTGTGGTTGGAGCGCCTCATGCCAGGTTGCGTTAATTGTACTCAGGGTTGGGGATCGATTAGAAGGATTTTAGCTTCCTGAGCTGTCCCCGGGGTGTATGGGGAGATTTGATGGAGGGGGGAGCTTTGCTGGCAGTTCCGTGTCTTACAAACTAGAGGGAAGACAAGGTCGGTCACAGAGAGTCAGACAGGACGGGGGCCAGGGCTGCCACTGATAAACACCCCTCCCCTATTAGCTCACAGCCGTATAGAGGTCAGCATAGTTTTACAGCACAGCGACAGGATGCACAGCTAGGCTGGATGCCCTACTCCTAACTTTATATGGCTTCCAGGGTCTCTAAACTGGTGACTGCACTGGCAGGATCAATTACCCAGCAAATAAAATTTAACCCTCTGAAGGCAGTGTTTTTGTTCATTTTTATTTTATTTTATTTATACATAGGCATTAGGAGAGTTTTATTGGTTACATAGACAAATCTACATTTTATATCTGCAGGATCCCGTTCTACAGAGGTGACTGGCAGTATTGACATACAAGACTGCAAATCAGACAGTTCCAGATATAGTATTTAAGCTAAACATATACCCTACTGGTGTGTTTATATACTATATTACTTTATACATACATGCAGCAAAGATCTGCAGTGCGGGCATTTGGTTTAAGTCTTTATCCACACTGGTGATTTAGGCCGGTGCGAACTGCAGTGGCAGAAATCTTCTGAATTCTGCTATATCAATGAGCGACTAGGTGCAGCCACCAGCCCCGTTCACTATAATGATAGGTCCCCGGCGGTCACAACTATTCACAGCTGTCATTAACTGTGGTGATTGTTGCTGCATGCACACAAACTGCATCCAGCAGCAATCGCAGCAGGTAACTTGCGACCTGTCAATATAGTGAATGGGCCCAGCAGGAATCAGAAGATTCCTCTTGCTGTAATTCTCACCAGGCTAAATCACTGGTGTAAATGTAGCCTCATCATTTCTGCATGGGGCAAATAATCAGAAACTTTGCTGCTTGATCAGATTGCTGGGATCACAGGTAAGACACGCTCTGGAAAGGGGCAGTATGGTGTGGAAGGGCTATTAATAATTAGCGGTCAATGTACTGTTAGCAAGTGCTACCCAAAAACCATCTTGTTTAAAACTGAACTACAGGCACATATAAAATACCTAAATGGAAGCTCTGTCTTTTTTAGATTTACCATTAAATGCATTTCTTTAAAGTGGTTCTAAAGGCTGAAAGGTTTTTTAGCTTCATATATTCTATGCGTGAAGGTAAAAAAACTTCCAACCATGTGCAGCAGCCCCTCTTATACCTGAGCTCCCTCCGATCTAGCGATGTCCAGGAGAACATCGGCTCTCCGGGGACTCTCCCTCCTCATTGGCTGAGGCCACTGCTGTCAATCACAGCCAATGAGAAGAGCGGGGGGAGGGGGGCAGCCACATGCAGAGCAGCGACTCAAGGGTGCCCCCATTGCAAGCTGCTTGCTTTGGAGGCACTTGACAGGATGGAGGGGCCAGGAGTGCCCACAAGGGACCTGAGTAGAGGAGGATCTGGGCTGCTGTGTGCAAAACCACTGCACGGAGCAGGTAAGTATAACATGTTTGTGGTATTTTTGCCTTTTATATCACTTTAAATACAAGAAGTTCAAGTACCTTAATTCAACCTCTGGTAATCCCTTATACAGAAGCGCTCAGACTGGCAGAGGGAGAAGCAGCCCAAGAAGCCAATAAGTTGTGCTGCAGTGCTCATGTGCTGACAAGGAATATGATGATAGTTGGAGAGTGTAGAGACTGAGAGGGTGGGACAAGACCTGTTAAGTGTTGCTGAACTGCAGCAGAGAAAAATCAGGTCTCCTGTACAATGTGAAAGAGCTTTGTAAATCTCAGAATGGATGGACAGAAATACAAATCCTTTTGGTAGGTAAAACATCTCCCATATATGTGTTTCATCTGTGTATTTAGCTGTGTGACTGGGGTTCAGCTTTAAAGGCAGACTGTAGTTCAGAAGCTTATGACTGATTTGGTAGGAGGATATGACAGGAAGTGAGGAGTGCAAAGGAAATCTGCTTCCCAGTATTCATCTGTGAATGTTTCCATTTGCAGGAGGTGTCCTCAGGCTATGGATTAGCTGCAAATCATTTTGCCCAGTTATCAGATCTATTATTCATCTGATAACTCCCAGTATTGATTTGATAGATGAAACATATCCCCATAGACCATAGGAGAAGTGTGATGGTATGTTCCACGTAGTCTATGAAGAATCGCTTTTAAGTTGTTTCACTCGCAGATTTTTCAGTTTACATGGAGAGTGAGGCTTCCAGGGAATATTATCCAAGCTTATCCGGCAGTAGTCTGTATAAAGGCAGAGAGAGGCTGATCTCCGGGAATGCTTTGTGTGTTGCTCTTCCCAAGCAGTTTTAAGGTGCTTTGGCTTTAATGAGAGATGCAGAAGCCAGGGCGCCGGGGCTGATGAGGGCTAGCCAGGGGGAGGTGTTGCTTTAACAGGAAGCCTTTGGAACAGTGATAGGAATTCCATTCTCCTAATGTATTGCAAAATCAATATTGCTAAATCCAGTCCCAGTGCAGCTGTCTCACTCAATTACAGGCAGCGCCTGGACAGCAGAAGTAGGGGAGAAAGGCGGGGGGGGAAGATAGGAGATGGGGTCCCCGCACACCAAGCAAAGGCAAACGGTCAATGCCCTAATTCATTTTTTCCTAACCAATACCTACTTTATGTGGCACATAATGGTGCACATAGCATTATTCTCTGTATATGTCTGGGAGTGCTTAATATTTACCAACATACACAAACTGAAAGATTTCTGCTAAAACCATTGTCCTCATACATAGACATTGGTTTCAGTCTCTTTGGTAATACAAAGAAATCAGCACACAATCGGAGCACTCGCTGTCTGAGCTGATCTTAGAATGGATTGTATACCAAGTAAAGCCTACCATTGACATGAGAGAACAGCTGGATGTGTAGCCACAATCTGATCATTTAAAAATGTAATGTGGCCCAGCCTCCGCCATTAAAGATGTGTCTGCACCACACCATCATTCCCGTTTGACAATGTACATGCTACCAGTTCCGGCGCTGGCTTATCACAGTATATTGCACCAACACCTAAAACTGGGCATAACTAAAGCAAGAAGGAGCCCCAACAGCTGCTAGCTTGTGTCATTTATAAACCCACTGGAATTCTTAGATTGTAAGCGCTAAGGAGCAGGGCCCTCTGATTCCTACTGTATTAAAGTGTATTGTATTTGTACTGTCTACCCTCAAGTTGTAAAGCACTGCATAAACTGTTGGCACTATATAAATGCTGTATAATAATAATACTGGTCAGCCATTCATGTAATTCCCATGGTTCTGCCACACAAACAAAACAGAAAAGGTTACCCATTTTCCTGGTTTAGCTGCATTGCTTCTGGAATCATCTGTCTGCTGAGTGTACAGAGGCAACAATCCTGATTTACTGCCCAGGGAGCAGATCAGAGGCAACACTGGAAGCAGCTTTGCTGAACCAAGTGTGTTACTCCCTGGAATGTGCAGTGTGGCAGATGTGTAGAGAGACCAGTAAATTACAAATCCTTTGCTAGGTAAATGCGTATTTACACAGTATATTAGTTCCCGTTTGTGGTAGAAAATTTAGGTCATTGGATTTGCCAAACTAGTATTTACCAAATAGGACCATCCTTGGTAATCAAGCCGTCACAATATTTGAAGCCGCAGTATGCTGTCTACAGCCATGGCTCCTCTCTTTCCCTAGTATTGAAGAAGTCCATGGGAAAATATTTTCTATATCTTACTAGGAAGTCCTTTAAAAATGTATGAAATATATGCTCCAGATACTGAATGATAGGTTATTTTGTCATAAAATGGAAAGGAAAAGCCTTTGTTTTGGCATTTGCCTTTAGTGCAAGTTAGGAAATAGGTTCATACCATCAATATGGATAGCACTGACAGTTTCTTTTTTTTTTTCATATTTTCACGCATCTGACCCAGCGGGAATAAAAAGCCTTGAGATCATTGGATATAGGTAAACAATAGGAAATATCTGCATCGAACACCTGTGTATTTAACGTCTAGAACAGTTACATCACTTTTAGAGACCTAACACGATCATGCCAGGTATCTTATGCCTGCAATAAAAACCGGAACAGGCAGACTTTAAATACAATTAATGAAAAATCAATAAAAGTAAGCCGTGGTTCACCAAACGTTTCATTATATAAGAGTGTAGGCTTAGAACCCGTGTCAGGATTTTAATCACTCTGTGGCCATGTTGAGGATATTTCGCTTCACTTCCTGTCCTGTGTGGTAAACCTCTCATAGACAAGAAGTGAAAGGTAGTTTTCCACAATCCAATACAGACAGTAATAACATCATGACATAGATTTTAATCATTTTCGACAGCTTCCTAAAAAATAAAACAGGTTTGGCTGTAGATCTGCTATAAATTCTGTACCCTGATGAAAACAAAATAGACCGTACCTACCTGTGTGGAAATAAGGATTGACAGCATAGGGGAATCCAAAAGGAAATGGCTGAGGTGGAGGCACTGAATTTGAGGGCAAGTACTTTCCATCTCCTTTGCTGATTCCTGGTCCTAAGACATGAGTGGGTGACTCTGAAGGTCCGCAGGGGAGGCTTTGGTGAGTATGAGTATCACTGGACTCTTTTACAGAATCTCCTCCTTTGAGGGTGTCTTTACCCTCATGCAGTTCATGAGAAGAGGAGGAGGCACCTCGCTCTACTCTTAAGCTGTCTGTCTTTTCCTCTGCTTCACTTTCTGAATCTTTCATCTCCTCGTCATTTCCTTCTGAAACTCCCTCTCGTATACGCTGATCCAAGAGTTCCTTTGCTTCTCCATGGTTTCCCTGGACTTCCATCCGGTGATGAGCAGACTTTCGACTTGCCCTTCTTGCACTCTGGGATTCCTTGGGAGGAGGCACACTTGGTACTCCCTGGTGGTTCAGGGAGAGAAGAGGGGTGTTATTGTGTCTTAGAACAAGCATTGCATTCCTTCTGGACAGTTCCTCTCTTAAAGGGTGGCCCTCTGGGAGCTCATGCATGTTACGCAGAGCAGGGTGGTCAGGAGGTAAACCAGGGTGAAGGCTCAGTGGATCACCAGCCAAAAGTCTCTGTCTATGTAGGTTCTCCAGCTCCTTCTGACGTATAATCTCAGCAGACATTTCAAGCCTTAAAGAAGAAAGAATAAAAAAAAAAGTTAATAAAAAGCAAATAAATTGGTTCAAATTTCAATGTAAAACATCAGTCTCAACAGCTCTTTCATTTTCTTGATATAGCCCAGCCTTTCTTAATCAGGATTCTGTGGAATGCGGGGTTTCTCCAGAGGTTGCTAGGGGTTCCCTGATCCATAAGGAATTTCCGCCACTCAGCTAAACAAAATCTTTGGTGGCAGTAGTTATTTATCTATCTTTAACCACTTCAATACAGGACATTTATACACCCTTCCTTCCCAGACCAATTTTTAGCTTTCAGTGCTCTCACTATTTGAATGCCAATTACTCAGTCATGCAACACTGTACCCAAACAAAATGTTTATAATTTTTTTCATACAAATGTAGCTTTCTTTTGGTGGTATTTGTTCACCACTGTTTTTTTATTTTTTGTGACATAAGTGAAAAAAGAGTGAAAGTTTTGAAAAAAAAAAGCACTTTTTTTTTTAGTTTCTGGTAAAATTTTGCAAATAAGTAATTTTTGTTCATAAATTTGGGCCAAAATTTATATGGCTACATACCTTTAGTAGAAATAACCCAAATTAGTGGATATTATTTAGTCTCTGTGAAAGATATAGAGTCTAAAAGCTATGGTGCAAATCACTGAAAATTTATCACACCTGCTGCCCATTACTTGCACCCCATATTACTTTTTTCTTTTCCTATTTGTCTTCTTGTGATCACTTTTTATATTTGTATAATACGTATTTTTTTTTATTAAAACCAATCGTTTTTTTTGACCTACACCATCCGGAGCCCTTTTCTTTTTATTTTCTCCTGTTATATACGAACCCTTGAAATTGGAGTTGGGACATATTGGGTCCCTGAGGCATCACCGCCCTCGAGTGTGGGAATCATCGGTTGGTAACTATCGGGCCCACTCACTTCCATCTGGGATCTAGGACGCCTATAAGAGGATTCTACACCGTGATCTTTCTCATCAGAAGTTGGAGTACAATCCTTTGGGATTACAAGCTCTTTAGACCCACTGTCATAGGGCATGCAGGTCCAACTGTTCTAGTAAGAGTATCCACCTTATATCTTCAGAGTGTTGCACCCTCAGATACTTCTACAGACAAATAGATTGCCGTGGTTTGTCTCCTTGTTGCCTTGATTCAAGGTCTACATGAGAAGATTGGTCACTCTTTTTCCATACAAGAGGACTTTCGTACAGATTGATGAACTGTTAATAGTTTATCCTTCAGGATTCACGTCATGTGATGCCACTGTTATTACATTATTTATGCACTGCTGTATTTATACAGCACCAGTGATTACAACTTGCACATTATGTTGTTTGCACTTATTTTATAAGTGCAAAACTTCTTTTTTTTAGCACGGGTTACTTATACTCACTTAAAATTTACCTTTAGGTTTTTTGAGCTTATTTTTTAGCGCTACATTTATTTTCTAACAGGAGAGCAGATCTGATCGCCTCCGCTGCTGCCGGCAGCTCCAGTAAGCGGCGGAGGGGGAGGGAGGCCCCTCTTCCACCGCCGATAACCGATCTTGCCGCAAATCCAAACTTTTATCTGAAAATGGACTGCCCACTGAAGAAGAGGATACCGGGGTTATGGCAGCTAGCTGCTGCCATAACAACGATACTCCTCTTCAAAGTAGCGATGTAATAGGACGGCTGGCGATCCGTAAGTGGTTAAACACTGGCAAAAAAAATAATAATTTTGAAACTGATGGCAACACATCTCAAAAAAGTTGGGACAGGACAACAAAAAGCTGGCAAAGTAAGCAGTACTAACAAGGAAGAGTTGGAAGAACATTTTGCAAATAATTGGTTCAATTGGCAGCAGGTCAGTAACATGATTGACTCTTTAAGGTGCTCTTTTTATACCCAAAGTGGAAAGCTGCTTTTTAAAAATGGTTGATGGTTGAACAATTTCAGAATAATATTCCTAAACATTAAATTGCAAGGACTTTATTTAAATACAGTTGTGCACATAAGTTTACATACCCTGGCATTTTCTGAGAATATGAATGATTACACAAAAACATTTTTCACTTCTGGTTAGTGTTTGGCTGAAGCCATTTTTTTTTATCAATCAACTGTGTTACTCTTTAAATCATAATGGCAAAGTAAACTACCCAAATGACCCTGATCAAAAAAGTTTACATACCCTGGTGATTTTGGCCTGATAACATGCACACAAGTTGGCACAAAGGTGTTTGAATGGCTATTAAAAGTAACCATTCTCACCTGTGAGCTGTTTGCTTATAATTAGTGTGTGTATATAAAGGGTCAAAAAGATATCCAAGGAATTGAGAATGCCAATCAGCAGTGTTCAAACTCAAATCAAGAAGTGGAAAATGAGGGGTTCTGTTGAAACCAAGCCACGGTCAGGTAGACCAACTAAAATGTCAGCCACAACTGCCAGGAAAAATGTCTGGGATGCAAAGAAAAACCCACAAATAACTTCAGGTGAAACACAGGACTACACCACTGAAAACATGTGGTGTGACTGTTTCAAGATGCACAATAAGGAGGCGCTTGAAGAAAGATGGGCTGCAGGGTCGAGGCACCAGAGGAAAGACATTACTGTGCAAATGCCACAAAGTATACCGCTTACAATACGCCAAACAGCACAGAGACAAGCCTCAAACCACCTGGCACAAAGTAATTTGGAATGATGAGACCAAAATTAAGCTTTTTGGCTCAACCATAAACGCTATTTGAGGATTCAACAAGGCCTGAGATGAAAGGTAAAGAGGTGGATTGCTGATGTTTTGGGGATGTGTGAGCTGCAAAGGCAGAGGAAATTTGGTCAAAATTGTTGGCAAGATGAATGCAGTATGTTATCAAGAAATACTGGAGGAACATTTGCATTCAACAGCCAGGAAGCTGCGCATGGGACGTACTTGGACATTCCAACATGACAATGATCCAAAACACAAGGCCAAGTCGACCTGTCATTGGCTACAGAAGAATAAAGTGAAGGTTCTGGAGTGGTCATTCCAGTCGCCTGATCTCTATCATTGAGACACTCTGGGGAGATCTCAAACACGTAGTTCATGCAAGACAGCCCAATAATTTACAGGAACTGGAGGCTTTTTGCCAAGAGGGATGGGCAAAAAGCCTTTCCATCTGAGAAGATAAAGAGCGTCATCCACAAATACCACAAAAGACTTCAAGCTGTCATTGATGTTAAAAGGGGTATTAAGAATGGGGGTATGTAAACTTTTGATTAGGGTCATTTGGGTAGTTTTTTGTTGCCATTATGAGTTAAAGAGTAAACACACTTGATTGATAATAAATAGCTTCAGCCAAACACTAACCATAAGTGAAAGAAACGTTTTTGTGTTATTCATATTCTCTGAAAAATGACCAAGAAATCTTAAATTCTGCCAGGGTGTGTAAACCTATGAGCACAACTGTACATCATCATCTAGTACACAATATCATAAGATTCATAGAATCTGGAGAAATCTCTGTGCACAAGGGATAACGGAAAAATGCATTATTGGATGTCTGTGACATCCAATATTGGACTTTGGGTCCTCAGACAACACTGCTTTAAAAACGAGCATCATTCTGTGATGGACATCACTGCATGGGCTCAGTATAACTCCCTCCCCCCAGAAAAAAAAAACGTGTCTGTGAACGCAGTTTGCCATGCCATCCAAAAATGCAAGTTAAATGTCTATCATGCAAAGAAGAAACTGCCGTCTCTGAACATGATCCAGAGATGCTGTAGTCTTCTCTGGGTCAATGCTCATTTAAAATGGTCTGTTGCAAAGTAGAAAACTGTTCTGTGGTCTGAGGAAGGAAGTTAGACATTCTTTTTGGCAACCATGGCTGCTGCTTCCTACATACTAAAGAATAAAGAGACCTTACAGCTTATCAGTTTTCAGAGGTGGTTGTAAATATTAGCAGGGGCTTCTTTCACACTTGGGACCAGAAAATTATTTCAAGGATTACTTGTTTAAAAGGTTGAGAAAGGCTGATCTAGCGGATCAACAACCTTGTTTTGAATCCGAGAAGGTTGACAATATGCAGATTAGCCAAGCTCATAAACCACTCAGGATAATTGGTTGTTTGTGCTTTGCTGTGCTCAACCCCACTACTGCATCATGACACACCACAGGATGGAAGGCTCCAACCCATTCATAAGGGCAGAGTGGCTTCATTTTCCTTTGATGTAATCCTACTGAGGCCCAGCCACAGAGTTCCATTTATTTTTATCCTTCCACATGGGGATGAGAGTTTGTGATATGAAGGCCAAAAAGCTACTTTGTTTTCTTAGAAAGGGACACATAACAAGGGTTATATTTCCTCCAATCAGCCATCTCCCAGTTTAAGCAACCCGTATATAAAGCTGAAGACAGCCGATATACATGTAAAACCTATGTTGGGAGATTTGTTTTATCTCTTGTGTATCATCTGAGGAGGCTGTTAACTTCACTGGGTATATGTGAGGGTTTTCATCCACTTTAACATGCAATTAATGGTGAAATCTATACATAGTTATAACACACACTGCATTTTGCAGCTGTACATTTAGTTTTTCAGACTATACATGACATGGTACACACAATAAAATTGCTCACGTTGACCAAGAGAAATAGAACATGCATTTCCAGCAGTCGCTTAACCAGTTTGCAGTGAAATGTGTAGCAAACGTATAATGCTTTCTGACATTCCAGTGCTCAAGTGTCTGTGTGCAGTCAGAGTGCTGCTGATTTCTGTTTCTATGACATGCACTGCATATTATTTAAAGAATGTGAAAAATAAAATGGACAGTCACCTGGCCAGGTTCTGTTTTCGCAGAATTTCCTGTTGTCGTGCAAACATTTCCGCCTGGGCTGGCTGTAAGAAGCCATAACCTGCAAAAAAAAAAGATAATATACTGTAAAAAAGACAAAAAACAGCACCAGAGATGGTATGTGAATGTGTGCTGGTGGCTTTTGTGTCAGGTTGAAATCTGTCCCCTATCCCTGGACACCCCAACCCCTCCAAACCCCCCTCCCCGCAGCGTGGTTTTGTGTCTGTTATTTTCACCTCATGATCCTGCCAGTAACACACGTTCTGTCCTAAGAGTGACAACACTCACTAGCTGTACTATATTCATGGAGGATCAATGTTGTCACCCTAGGACAGGGAGTGTGTCTGGACTACAGAGCCCCTTCCATATTCACCCCATCACCATGACACATGAGGGAAGTGGATTGTGGTTTATAGAAATAACTTGAAAGTGCTATTTAGAGTACAGCACAGGCTGAGAGCCAGAGAGCAAAGGAAGTTAGCAGCTCACACGCTTTTTGACAGGATCCAATGGAATTTATTTGCAATAAATGAACAAATATCACCAAATACCGTTAAACTATAAGGCCTCATGCACACTGCCCATTTTAAAAACGCCAGTAGAGTTATCTGTAGAAAGCTAAAGCTGTAGAATGAGTTTTGCAGCATTTTTACAGTACTGTTTTTCAGCTTCTGTATTTTATTAGCAAAACTATACTCTCACAAAAGCTTATGGCTCAAAACGGCTGATAATTTATTGGCATCTAACACTCACTTTTTCACCCTGAAAATCTGATGCAAATAGTATGTGCGTGTTATACACTGATACTGCCTAGGAGGGAGTGGGGGGGGCGGGACGAGCGCCATCAGATTACATACAGCGAGAATCTCCTGTTTACTCAGCGGACTCTCTAATAGGAAGTCCCATCTCATGGGCCGGCATTGGACCAGTGTTCTGTCTATCATAGAACTTTGTATTAAAGAGGCTGCCGAGTAAACAGATTTGCGCTGTATAAAATCTGATGGCACTCGTCCCGCCCCATCCCTGTCCCCTCCGAGGCAGCAGTAATCTAAGGTGAGGCTGCAGATGTGCACTGATCAGGCTGAATTTATGGCAAAGGTGAGGCTGCAGATGGGCATTGATCTGGCTACAGATGTGCAATGGTGAGGCTGCATTGATGGGCACTGACATTTATTTTGCTTCAAAGTTCTTTTGAAATTTAATTTTTTTTCCCTGAAACTTTCCTCCTAAAATGAAGGTGCGTGTTATACGCCTGTGGGTGTTGTATGCCGATAAATACGGTAAATGCTGAATAGACAAAAATTTCAGTGTTTTCTGTTAGCTTTTTTCAGAGTTAGTGTTTTTACAGCTGAAAAACTCCTCTCAAAATCCCCCTAGTTCTGGGGGTTTTTCCCAGCCAGAAACCGCCCCTGCCAAAAAACGCTGATAACAGCCTATATGTGCATGGACCCATAGGATAACATACTGGCTGCAGAAAAAAAACGACTGAAGCTAAAAACAGCAGCTGTAAAACATCCAGTGTGCATGAGGCCTAACAGGTTCCATCCTTTCATTTGGATTTATGGTTACATACCTGGACTTTGACATAAAGCAGAGGGTACCCCAAGAAACGGTGGCCTTAAATGTGGTCCCAAGGCAATATGAGGGGCATTCTGAGGTGACAGCAAAGGAGGTGGGTGAGAAATGTCCCTGAGGAGAGGAATAAAAATACATTTGTAAGAAATGCAGATTTCATATAGTCTTAGTCATACCTTCATACATTATGAATAGTTCTAATGCCAGAAAAGTTATATTTTCACACCATTACCAGCTATTAGAATTTTCATAAAACCGACACCAGCGGTACAGATGGCCATTATAACAGTAAATGGAATCTAGTATTTGTCTTTCCATAATCAAGCATGATTGTAACATCAATATCAATTATAACCGCAAAGTAATAACTGTGATAATTGTGTCAGTAAATCGCTAAACGAGTTTAATGGAAGTCATTTCTTGCTGTACTGTCAGTTTATACATCATAGTTATGGAAGAAAAGATTTGTACATCATACATTGTGTCTTGGCTATCCGCATGAAAGTGGCATGCAAATAACAGGTGTGATGACACAAAATGGTACTTTCCCAATGCCACAGGCAGAAGTAGGTCCCTAATGAATTCAGCTTAGGGATTGTCATGCCTTGACTGTAGAGACATTATGGATACCTGGGCAGCCTATCACTGTCCATATAGCAGCTTCTGGCAACATCTGGGAATGTGAAATAGTACAACGGAGTCAGATGCAGGAGCCCAGATGTACAACACAGTGGCGCTGCCACACTGGCAGAGTAATAAGGTTATAAAAAAAATGAATGACTGAGCTGCCAGATGGATGGGTCCCCTACAACTCCATCTTTAGTAAGACAAATGCCTCTAATCTAGAGGGGACACAGTCAAAACCACCAGCTTCCCTTTTATGCTGCATTGTCTTGTCCTGCATTTCCTTGAAAATACACGTGTGGATATCCTTCTATTGGTCATGGTAGCTTAAATATGGTTTGTATTTATTTACTTTTTCACTAAATTCTCCAAATGAAATTACAAATTCTTATTGTGGCCACTATCATCAATAAGGTTACCCTTCCAACTGTTTTTTTGATTTTCTACTGACGCAAAGTTGGACTTGATGTAATAAAATTACAAAATGTAACGCCAAGGAGGGGGGACAAGTCTCTCAACAAAGGATGAGTATCATAGAACATAGAACATGGGAATTCACAAAGACACCTGGGAGTGTAAATTTGAGGGGAATAAAATGTATCAGACCTCTAGGTTCGTTTACTGACAACCAAAAGTAACATACCACTATACTATCCCAATTTCCTTTCTGGTCCTGTCACTGCTGAGACAGACGACAACCTGGTTCACTTCTACCTAGTTCTTTTCAGCTTGAATCTATGCAGCACACATACTGTACTAATGCAACATTTCTAGGTTTAGGTAACGTGAAACTACAGAGTAACTGTAATTTTAAGTAAGCACGTGCAAATAACACCATTATTAGTCGTAGTTTGGCTAGAATTTGTGAATGGCAATATGGAGTATGGCAGTATGGAGACCACCAGAGTCTAGTTTTTCGAGAGAAAAGCGGACTGGCTCCTATTACATTACTGTTTCTCAGGTAAACTGGCCATAGATGGATCGAAATTTCAGGCGGTTCAGCAGAGACTGGCCAAATTTCGATATATCTGTGGCTGTTACACTTGGGAGCAAGTGATTTAAGGACCGACTGCTTTCAAACGAGCTTGTTAGAAGATTTTACTTCGATCAGGGCTGCACGCAAAATACGACACAGTGGGGAGGATTCCCCCATCCACATCAATTATGGCTGGCTGACCCCAAAAAAAAACAACTGATGTGTGTGGCCAGCTTTCATTTTTTGGCAGAAAAATATTAAGGATTTAACATATCACCACATGTAGACGTTTAGTTCCATTTGAGGTGCACTATTGCTGTATGGTCCAAAAAATGTGAAATCTTGGCCTGTAATATTGCAAAATCTAGGGAAAGTAAACAATAACAATGGAGATCGGAAGGACAACTGCCATACCAGACTTGTTTACACCATGCCGGTTTTTACTTTAAGGTTACAGTTGGCATTCACCCCCCTTTCCTGCTCTAAGCCCCCACTTATCACCTCCCCCCACCTCTCCCTTCGCTCAGCACTAAACTAATTGCACGGCTCGTGCTGTCTGGGAAGAGCGGCCATCGATTCCTCGCTGCTCAAACGTCCTGCTAATCGTATCAGCGCTCCGCCAGCTCCTCGCACTCTACTGGCAGCTCCAATTAATCTCAGGTAACGCAGAAAGTGACCTTCGGCTCCGAGCCGGGGCAGCAGCCAAGCGATGCTTATGTAATTACACCGTGAAGTGTGTAATCACCTGGCCTAATCCCCCAGGCCCAACAATTAGCCGAGGCCTCTGTCGCTGGGCTGCCAAGTGCTCTGCCACCCGGACAGCCTGCAGATGAATAACGGTCAATTAAAGCTGCATGGCGGGGGCGAGGAGGTGTCCGGTCGATGTAATTAGCTGTAATCATGGGGAGACGAGGCTGCCAGACGTGAGGCGGCTTTTATATAGGATGCAATGTGGGAAATCAGGCAGAATTTAACTATTTGCCTGCCTCTCAAACCCAGATCACCATACTACATCCAATAACACCCATATTCGTTAGTTCAAGACTAATTCACCATACACACCTAACAAAATCTGCTTCAAAGCAACTAATATGTAACAGCGATCACACATATTCATTCAAATCTACTGATTATATATTCTATGAACATACAACAGGTCTTATCATAACAAAACTATGAAAGCAAGCAGAGAAATGACAACTGTGTGTTCCATAAATAAAGTATAAAGATTGGCAGGATTCAGGATCCAGTCTAGTCATGGACACTTTAAAGAGCCAGCATGTCGTCTCAATGAGAGAGAGAGAGAGAGGTTTTAAAATAAACCACCATTCACCACTCAAAGCCCCGGATTCTCCACTTATATTATCCTTGATCCCTGTACCCCTCTCCCCTCCTCCTTTTCTCTTGCACAAACCTTTATGCAGTTTACATGCAACTTGTTTTCTGAAAACCTTTCAATAAAGTGACTGAACAAGAAAATTAGTGAACAAGCCTATTGGTCCCATTCAGTCTGTAAACTGGAACTGGCTCACTGTCTGGCAAGTGTTGCTGAAGCTGTAGCACTATGAGCTTACATAGTAGTAGTTTGGATATTGTTTGCCACCTTGTTAAGATCACGTTTAAGGCCAACTGCATGAGCATTTTTTGTTTTCTCTAAAAGGAGACTGCAGAGCATTGCAGCCATGATCAGCAGAATGCAGGTGCAATGTCCGGGTCCTGCAGACTCTCAGGATAGCGGTCTGCCCATACCTCTTCCTGGTACCAATGGATGGTGGTACTTGTAGTCTATTTACTCACAGGAAACTGAATGAATGACAAGGCCATGTGGGCAGAGCGGCTGCACGTTTTTCAAATTGTGATAGTGGGTGTCGGGAGAGGATCCCTGCCCATTGTCAAAAGAGGGGCTTGGGGGGCTGCAGGATCAGTAACATTTCATACATGTTACAAAATGTGAACCTATCTAACAATTTGCTAATTATTTTTGAATAAGGCTATATATGAGAAATATAATTTTTTTACACATCTTGTGGACTGTCAACAATTTTTCATTTATCTGTGTGTGAAGAACAAATGTTCTGTGTGTATATATAGCTATACTAATCAATCATAACTGGGGGCCTGAATATTTAAAACTCACCGGTTGGTAAAAGCATCACAAACAGTTGAAATTTAAAGTAAAACCCAGCCAACATTTAAAGTTGAGATCTGACATGTTTTAGGAATTTTCCCTTTAATCTCTGCCCTGGCGATACAACAGACAATACAAAAGTACCGGTATATATTAATTTGTGAATATCTGCAGTCAACTGCTGGAAGAGGGAATGAAATAGACAAAACGTTTAGGGTGGATCACCAAGCCCCCCCCCCTATTGTGGGGTATTGGACTTTTGGCTGGTTTTACAACAGGAAGTTCTAACCTCAAAACAAAAAAAGGTATTAGTTGGAGTTCCACTTTTAGATAGATACTTTAATACAAAGACCCAACATGTCCCAAAAATAAGGAGAAGTACAGTTATGGATAAAACCTAAACCCTTCTATTTTACGATCTTTTCTACAGCCTGATTTAGAGTTTCAAAATTATTGAAAAAACTTTCATGCGTCTATATCTAAAGAAGGCCAGACATCTGAATATTTGTCTAAAATGTGGCAGAAGTATCATCAGATCTTGAAATAATTTCCTATTCAGTTAACTGCCAGTACACATGACCTTTAAATCACTCCCCCCCCCCCCCCTCCTCCATAAAGACGGGCTGCCGTAACATATCGTGGCTGTCCCTGAATACACGGGAAATACTTTTACTCACTCCTAGCATCTGAGCAAAAATGTGTCATCTTCCGACTCTTTCTAGCAAGGGTTTTAGGATAAAATCCAGTGGTTGTTGTTTTTGGTACTATTGGGAAAAAACAGCACGTACCTATAACCTGCTAAGAAAGGGCCTTATTTTGTTTGAAGTACTATGTTGCTACTAACAACCAATCAGATGCTCCCATGTGCATTTTTTGCTTAGGATCAAAAACAAAGATGCTGGCTGGTTACTTGTGGCAACACAGACAGCTCTCCTTTCAAACACAATGATAAATGAGAGCCCATTGCGCGGCAGCGATATATAGAAATGATAGGCTAACCCAGCAGTCCGCCACGCTCTGATACACTGGTCCCTCATGCACACTCAAACACCTCCGCCGCACAGGCTCACAGCCAAAATACATTACAGGGTTTTATAAGGCTCGCTTAACCCCACAACGCCGGACCCATGTGCACAGTTGCCATAGAGACGGTTCTCGCAAAACCACCGGAGAGGACAAGTAAACTTAGCGTGCCGAGGTCAGCACGCGGCAATTACAAGCTGCGTTTACATACTTCGCTCCCAGTGATTTCCATAATTGTAGAGAGAGGAGACTTGCAGCCTCCCCTCCCTGTCAGTCACTGAGGAGGAACTGCCAGCAATTCAGAATGTTTTTCAAATGCCCCACGTTAACCCCATGTGCACGAGGCAGCGCAAGGCTTGCCAAAAACACACCGACAGAGCATATCAAATGAACATCACTGCTTAGGGCAGTAAAGGGTTAAAGAGGGGGAGGGGATTATTCAACTTTTATGTTAATATCTGACATACACAAACTGAAAGAATACTAGTGTCACAGTAAGGTTAAAAAAAATACACCAACCAGTTCAACCGAATGACAAAAATAAATAAATGAAAAGCCTGCATTCTCAGAACTCTAACCTGCATCTGATCGAGAAGGAAGGAACAAAGCAAAAATAATATAAAACAAGGTCCAAGTGGAAGCAAAATCCTTTCTCGACCATCAGGGTAATCGCATACTCCCTGGATCAACGATCTGCAGTGTCATTACTTCCAAATATTAATAGCCAAGTATATTTGGTGCATTTAGAAACACATCCCGACCATTTAAAGCAATCCAAAGGACTAGAACTAGTTTCTACAGAAGCAAATAATGAAGTCTTTTTGGTGCAGAGTTAAAAAAAACTTTCACCGTACCATTTATTTGAGCAACAATCTTCCAAAAACATTATGGTGTTGATTTACTAAAACTGAAATGTGCAAAATTTGGTGCAGCTGTGCATAGAAACCAATCAGCTTCCACGTTTTTTTTTTTTTTTTTGTCAAAGCTTAATTGAACTATCTGAAGTTAGAAGCCAATTGGCTACCATGCACAGCTTCTTCAGATTTTGCACTACAGTTTTAGTAAATCAAGTTGTAAACCACTGGCAACAAAAGTGAGTACACCCCTAAGTGAAAATGTGACTCATTAGTGTTACAAGGCCTCAAGTGTGAATGGGGAGCAGGTGTGTTAAATTTGGTGTTATCGCCCTCACTCTCTCATACTAGTCACTGGAAGTTCAACATGGCACCTCATGGCAAAGAACTCTCTGAGGATCTGAAAAAAAGAATTGTTGCTCTAAATAAAGATGGCCTAGACTATAAGAAGATTGGTAAAACCCTGAAACTGAGCTGTAGCATGGTGGCCAGGACCATACAACGGATTTAATAGAACAGGTTACACTCAGAACAGGCCTCGCCATGGTCGACCAAAGAAGTTGAGTGCACGTGCTCAGTGCCATATCCAAAGGTTGTCTACGTATGAGTGCTGCCAGCATTGCTGCAGAGTTTGAAGGAGCGGTGGGGGGTGGTCAGCCTGTCAATACTCAGACCATACACCGCACACTGCATCATATTGGTCTGCATGGCTGTCACCTCAGAAGGAAGCCTCTTCTAAAGATGATGCACAAGAAAGTCCATAAAGTTTGCTGAAGACAAGCAGACTAAGGACATGGATTACTGGAACCATGTCCTGTGGCAAGATAAACTTATTTGGTTCAGATGTCAAGCATGTGTGGTGGCAACCAGGTGAGGAGTACAAAGACAAGTGTGTCTTGCCTACAGTCAATAATGGTGGTGGGAGTGTCATGGTGTGGGGCTGCATGAGTGCTGCACTGGGGATCTACAGTTCATTGAGGGAACCATGATACTAACATGTACTGTGTCATACTGAAGCAGAGTATGATCCCCTCCCTTCGGAGACTGGGCCACAGAGCAGCATTCCAACATAATGACCCCAAACACACCTCCAAGACGACCACTGCTAAAGAGGCTGAAGATAAAGGAGATGGACTGCCTAAGAATGTTTCCAGACCTAAACCCTATTGAGCATCTGTGGGGCATCCTCAAACAAGGCGGAGGAGAGCAAGGTCTCTAACATCTACCAGCTCCATGATGTCGTCATAGAGGAGTGTAAGAGGACTTCAGTGGCAACCTGTAAAGCTCTGGTGAACTCCATGCTTAAGAGGGTTAAGGCAGTGCTGGAAAATAATAATGGCAACACAAAATATTGACACTTTGGTTTCAATTTGGACATTTTGACTTAGGGGTTTACTTTCTTTTGCTGCTAGTGGTTTATACATAAATGGCTGTGTGTTGAGTTATTTTAAGGGGACAGCAAATTTACACTGTTATACAAGCTGTACACCTACTACTTTACATAGCAAAGTTTAATTTCTTCAGTGTTGTCACTGAAAAGATAATATAAAATATTTGCAAAAATGTGAGGGGCGTACTCACTTTTGTGAGATACTGTACCTCGTGTACATATGTAAAAGCCCTAAGACTGTTACTGGGCACTGCTATCTTGCATGTCGGCAACCCCAGCATATACTCAAAGTGGTTGCTTAAATTACACTGTATATAGTATTCCCTTCCTCTCCTCCCCTGGCAGTTACATATAAGTTTAAGGAATTAGACAGGAGCTAGGCCAAATTCTATGCCAATTAGGCACTCCCACAAGAGAATACACAGGGAGCGAGGGGATGTGTAGGGAATTCACATTCCTGAAGAAGTCAAATTTCCTAGCAAGTTCTCTAGCACACTGCAAGAAAATTAAAAAAAAATTGATACAGCAAGTAAAAATGCTGTAAGTAAGCAGATAACATACTAAACTTTTCTGTGTTTTTTCTTTTTTCCTGCAATATTTTAAGCTGGTAATAGGATCCTTTAAAGTAAACAGTTCTGTATTCTGTTCACTATATAGAGTAGACCATCCATATATTAATACAAGATAATCTTACCCCCCTCTAACTAAGGGATAATAAATTCAGTAAATTAAAAGATTTAATTAAAAGATTTTTCCTAAAACAATAAAGGTTAAAAAGGTTATAAAAGTTGCTCAACTAAGATTTCATCAACCTATTGCTAAACTGTACAACCCAGAGAAAAAATACAGACAGGTTCACTGCCATTGTGCATCATCTTCCTCAGAGGTTATCCTTTTTCATTAACATTGGTTTGGGTTCCTCCATATATGGTGAATCAGCTTGAGAAGCCAGTGAGCTAGATATGGGATTTGGGTTCTGCCACAGAGATTGCCGTCACAATCTTTGTGTTTGAAGCCTTCCAACCCCATGGATCCTGTGTCTGTGTCTGCTTTCTGATCCTCAGAGCACAGCTCCTCCAGCCATGCAGGGCATTAAGGGATTTGCGCTGCACGCTGGTAAATTTGATATGTCCTTTAACAGGAGACAAATGGTTCACAAGGTTTTAAAAGTATTGACTTTTCTTTAACAATAAGCGCTAATGGCCTTCAAATAATCAATACTTAAAGTCATTACAGGGTTACACATTATGCGGCTAAAATGAGCTGCTACGTCGCTTAACCCTGTCCTTTCCCCAGGCAGCAATGTCACATGCAAAGCCACTGCACACAGATCCAGTGACCAGCCAAGATTAGCAGACATCTTAAAAGTTTTACCCAAAGAATTTTTTTATCACACGTGGATTCCTGGTCTGTGTGGGGAAGAGTGGCACTTCTCAGCTTGACAGAAGAGTTATTTACTGGGTAGAATTATTCCCAGCGATAATACTGGCCATGGATTATCCAAATATTTATTCTTCAATCACGGGTGGAAGGAAAGAAAATCATCAATTACCCATAATCACCACAGTCTGTTTAGTGTGCTATTGCATTCTGACAGTGGGAGGTTTCTCTGCCGCCAACATACAATGATTACTACTAGCAGTGATCGTACAAATAAAAACCCGACAGGTTGGTTGTACTGCAGTCAATCTACAGATCGACTTCAGTACAACAAGCCTGCCCATATATGAATCTGAATTAGTCTGGTTCCTGACGAATTGTGATTTGTTTATGCCCAGGTTTATGTAGCCACTGGGGCATTCCTTTATTGAAGACCTATTCAGCCCCCATTACCAGCCTACTTCTTGTTCTAGTCCAATTAAAGAATGGACATGGTTTAGGTTACCTTTTGGGCAATACCACCACCAGTTAATTGACTGCATTTTTTAGCATTCCCTAAAGAATATGTTACCCCATCATTTCATATTCCTGGTATGTGTCTGTTGTGCCATGTATTTGTGTTTAAAAGTATCCAGTTCCCTTTATATTGCTTCCTTTGCATGAAATACCTGGTGTTCTTGCCAGTTCCCCAGCTGTCCTATTTCAAACTGACCATGCTAGGCATCTGGGCACATCCATCACAGCATAGTCCGTTTTCTGGCTGTGATGATTCAGCGATGCGATGCGATGGTGCTCAAGACTGCCAGTCCCCTCCACTGACATCAGTAGTGCCCATGCCATACCGGGACGTGGAAATGTGGAAGGGACCCACCCAGGAAATAGAAAAGGAGAAGACTCGGGCCAGCTGCTTCATCTGACCACAGCTTCAGGTAAGTAAAAAAAAAAAAAGGAGGGGCATTTAAAAAGTTTTATTTTTTACTTAATCAGGTAGAACGGGCAGGAGGAAGATGACAAGTGAATGCACAAGTGGAGAGATAAAATACACCAATACTTCTCTCCATGACATCTGCACCTCTCAAATCTGCAAAAGACTGAAGTTTAGCTGGAGCTTTGCTCAGCTTGAATAAAAGTATAGATTTGAAAGAGCACAACAGCGTTCCTGTCACAGAATACACCTCGACAAGTATAAACTTAAAAAAAAAAAACTTTTAGCTGGAATTGGGCCTTAAAGCTCTGCTCTGACCAGGAACCCCCCCCCCCCCCCCCAGCAATGCCCCATCCATGCCCCATCCTCCTGTACCTAGTCTAAAATCCCCAACTACTTACCCAAGTCTGTGGTCATATGATATTGAGTTTTAAGTCTTCACTGTTCCTTATTGGAAGGGGGGGGGGGGTGCGAGGTAGTCCTGGGAGGGTGCCATGTCACTGCCTCAGTAACTTCACCATAATTACATTATAACGAGGGGTAAGCGGCCAGGCCATAATGGCAAATCACTGATCTCCACTACCAGAAGAGGCACTAGAGAAGGACTCGAGGTGACGTGTTAAGGTGAGTAAAAATAGGGGTTTTTACTATTCTTTAATAAAAAATAAAAAAAAGTCTGCAGGTGGGTTGAGGATTTTTTATTTGTCCAGAGATGGGTATTAAAGCAGTGTTGGCACCAGCATAGTTGATAAACAGCCTTTGTTGAGCTAAATCGGCCTATGTTGACTCTGGATCACAGCTGGAGTTTGTAGAGCTGGAAAAGGTGAACATTGCTCTGTTATTGAACCTAGCTACCTATGTAATATTTCCTAATTCGGCATGCCCTTGGCAGGTCAGGGCAATATACCTGGTTCACAAGGGTCATTATGCAATTTTTGTGTCCTGAAACATTTATTCCAGCATGTGCTGCAAAAGAAAGTTGTTTTTCATTTTATCGTGGCAACAATTTCCTGAGAGCGGGGTCCCTGGCTGTATGCGCCAAGTGATAACAGATCCCAGGGTGCATTTAGGTTTCAGAGCTGTCAAGATGCTCAGTAATTCTTCCTCCCTTGGAGTTCTCCCACAGTGAGATGGGAAGGAATCTTTACCCCATGCCAAGCCTTTTCCACCTCATGCAATTCCCCGTCTCTCCGTCTGCCATAAATCTATCTTCCGCTCACGCACCCTGCCTCTGGGAGAGAATTGGGAGCGGAGGAAGGGGGGGGGGGGAGTGTATTTGTCAGCTCCAGCTATGTGCTGCAGGCTAGCCAGCATCAGTGTGCGCTTTTAACTCTTTACAATCATGCAGGTCCATAAAACCGGTTCTAAAAAGAGTCTAATGAATGCTAAATCGGCTAATCATGAGAAATCTCCAAAATAGGAACCATCTGTGAAATCTCTCTAAAATTACCCCTGATAAGCACATAATATGCAGACTGAACAATTTCTGAAAAAGACTTGGTAGTTTTCTGTCATTCATTAGGGGTATTTTACTAAAGGACAGAACTCTAGGAATGCATTACACAAAGATATTGATGTTTTTATCTAGGTAATTAAGTACCTATCCCTGAACACCTAGTCTGCAAATGATGAGGGCGGACAGGTTTACATTTGCAGGTGTGGGTGACTGCTAGGTCAGTAAACCTTCGAGTTGTCGGTACCCCAGTGATGCACAGCAGATGACCCCATTTATCCATGCAGTTCCAGACCTCCTCCTGCACCATCACAACTGTGTAAGAAGGTCATTATAAGGCTCCGTTTACACGTCTGTGATGAGATTTGTGTCGATATAGTCAATGGTGCTGTTCTCATAACCGCAAAGTATACAGAGCAGCTATGGAATTAATCTCCAAACTATATGTCTTGTGTCCTAAATGAAAAACCTTAAAATTGAGACTGTAGTCTGAAACAGGCACCACAGCAGGCCAATTGGTTATTTTGCAAGGAACCAGTACTGGCCCTGAGTTGCATGTTTGATTCAGGTGTGTGTTTCACATTCCTTTGTATCCAGGTTCCCACATAGCAAGCAATTGAGCTGCAAGTTTGAAAATGACTTGCTAAGCGATTGTTAGACTTGCCAGGCTTCACAAGTTTGTTGCACAATTGCAGCAGGTTTGCATTGCACAACTCCAGAACAACTTTCTTTGCAAACATCCTGCAAGTCTGCTGCAAGTTCTGGTTCAGTTATGTTGTGCAATAGTCATCCCACCACAGGGGTCACTGTTACTTCCAGAGCTCTTGCTGTAGACTCACCACTGCAACTTTGCTCTTGCTAGAGACTTGTCATGCAAATTTGCTACAAATTGTAAAAGTGACAACTAGAACTTGTGCTGTAAGTGCTCTGCAAGTGTACAAATTGTCAGTGAAAATGTGCAGCAAGTTAACAGAGTTACAATTCAACACTGACACAAATTTGTGGCAAGTTATCCTTGCTATCTGTTGTAAAGGGGTCATACTGCCAGGTTTATATGAAAAAGACAAATGGACTTATTGGTCAGATTTTGGTAGAATGAATTTGGATTGGTTGCTATTGATTACTATGCTTAAAGCAGCGTTCCACCCAAAAGTGGAACTTCCGCTTATTTGCCTCCCCCCCCCCCCCCGGTGTCACATTTGACACCTTTCAGGGGAAGGGGGACCTGTTTTTGACAGGCCCCCTTCCCCACTTCTGGTGAAGAAGATGGGCCGCGGCCCGATCTCCTGGAAGTTCGGCCCCCCTCTCCTCCTTCCCCCGCCGCAGGGCCAATTAGAAAGTGCAGCGTGCTTTGCGCATGCACAGTAGGGAACAAGCAGTGAAGCCGAAAGCTTTACTGCCTGGTTCCCTTACTAGAAATGGTGGCGGCAGCACCCGGGAGTCAATATGAAGTTCGGTTGGGGTGCTGGCATCGCGGGCTCCCTTGACAGGTAAGTGCCCTAATATTAAAAGTCAGCAGCTGCAATGTTTGTAGCTGTTGACTTAATTTTTTTCACCCAAGCTGGAACTCATCTTTAACAAGAGGCCATGTGAGAAACTTCTGGGAGAAAGGGGGCATGAACTACGTGTATGCAGGCTGACAGTGGGGTCCACAGACTTTTCCGTTGTGGTGTCTAGCCATTGGTTTATCGGACACTCCTTAAAGCGGAACTTAATTCTAAAAGGGAAGTTCTGCTTTATGTATGTCCTCCTCCAACACTCTCTCCTCCCCCACTGCTCCTAGACAATTCCAATATTTGTAAAATTACCTAGTGTTGAGTGATTCCTAAAAGCTTAAAAAAAGAAAATAATCTAAAATATGTCAGTAAAAGTGTTTTTTGAAAGAGAAAAAAATATTTATTGGTTGTTGGGCTTGTGTCACCAGAGTGACAACAGAACTGGAGAGTGGCTCAGCTTATCTCCAGCCTGACAATGTCACAAGAGTTTCAGGCTTGTCTCACCATTTAGCTAGGGGGAAAAAAAAGTGTCTGGCAACAGGCCCCTCTGGGAGCCAGATAATCCCACCCTGTCAAGCCTGCACCAGACAGAAGAAAAACAACCACAGTTTTTGTTTGCCAAACACTGATCCTATAGAAAGCCCCAGGACTCTCCCGCCCCTTACTGGAATCAACCGTTATTTACTAGTCCTCTGCCAGCATCAACGGCAGAAGATCCGGTCCTGCCCAGACAATGATCTTTTATCTGGTGCTAAACAACAACCACATTCCCCTCTTTCCTCATGAAGTCTGGAACAGAAATAAGGAATTGCTCCCTTCCAGATGGAAATTACAGGTCAGAGCCAGATCTAGCTCCTCAGACACACTTGCTCCCTTCTCTTCTGCTCTTTCCCCCACGCAAACATGCTTTCTTCATCTTTTCCTCTGGCTTCCCTGGAAGACATCCAGGCCACACAGAGGTTGGGAGGTTTTCCTGGAGTTATGCTGGACAGGAACCATGCAATCCCCACAACTGGCGTGTCTGTAGCTTTCCCCATGATGGGAAGGGTTAGCCAAAGTGCAAACCCCTTCGCTCACACATGTTCCCACAACGCTATCGCCCTTAATGCAATCCTACTGCAGAGACTGATCCTACACATCCTTCCAGAGCTCTGCGCCTAGTCATCCTTCCAAAGAGCGAGATTAATATCTTAAGACCACTTTGCTCTTGCCTAGAAACCAGCACTCCCTGTGTAACAACAGAGACTAAAAGGGAGGGGGAGAAAGGAAAACTCAGAAGAGCCAGGAATTAGAATTACACATAAAAGGAGAAAATAAAATATCGACTTGCGTCACTTTTAGTCAAAGAAGACTGCCAGATTCCGAGTACTGAAATGGACTATAAGCTAGAATGGAAATGGAATAAATATTACCTTTAAAAAACACACCTGTTGACCTGATCTGAACCAACACAAGAGCCAACTCATTTAACCAATGCAAATTTCCCCTGCTCCCAGCTGCGCTGTCGTATGAAACAGACCTTATACATTTTTTGATTGTCAGAAGACTTCTCCTCCTTACTTATTGTGATTGGTGCTATATCAAATAATTCAGAGCATTGGAAAACGGTAATAAAAAAAGTAAACTGCACAATGTTAATGATAGTAAAGAGATATAATGGTTTTAAGGGACACTTGCTGGAAGACCCCATAACATCCTTATTTACAGCAGAATGCACTCTATATATAATGTACTATATGTGCAGGTCCACAAAATCAAGTGACATGGGTGAAAAGAGCTTTAGAGATACTTATTGTACCTGTGATGCTAAGCAAGGTGTAACCAAGTCACATAAATACAGCTTTGCCTTCGTTGAATTCCACACAGACATTTGAATAAATGAGTTGTTGTCAGGAAAGGCTGGATGGGAACAGTGGTCCCTCACTTGCCTGTGCACTCCTGCGGGCGTCTAGGTGCATGGTTACCGGCACCAGGCGGGCTATTTAAACCCAGTTCTCCCCTCAGATCTTGCTGCTTGATCTACGGCGTTCATGAGTTTATCTTCGGATCCGATCTGATCTTGTGTTGATCCAGCGTGACCTGTGACCTTCTCTGCCTCTTACCTCTGGGTTGTCTATGACTCTGCAACTGCCTCATCCTCTGGTCCATCCATGCTCATATGTTACCGACCCGGCCTGCTCCGTGACCCCGTCTCGGTCTTCTGCACCTGTTCCTGTATTGACCGTCTGGTTTGACCCGGCTTGCCTGACTCTTCTGTGTGCCTGCTCCAGAGTGACATATCTGTTCCTGTGTGTTCCCTGGTGCCTGCTGGTTCCTGTCTTCTGCCACCAAGGTCTACTGATCCAGTTACAGTACCTTGAAGACTGCCTGATCCATCCACTGGCTGTTCATCCTGCTTGATTCTGCCAGGCACTCGTGGTACCTTAGACTCCCGTGCCTTCTGT
This sequence comes from Lithobates pipiens, assembly GCF_037356315.1. Classification (NCBI taxonomy): domain Eukaryota; kingdom Metazoa; phylum Chordata; class Amphibia; order Anura; family Ranidae; genus Lithobates; species Lithobates pipiens. The sequence goes on along the minus strand of NW_027507788.1, from coordinate 191,875,801 downwards.
TTCCTCTATCAGGGGCCAAGAGTCAGGGACCTTCTGTATTTCGGGCTCATCACTAGGTACCTGACAGTTGTAGTCTTTTGTCATCTGGAAAGCACCTATGCATACAACCCTAAAACATCTTACACAGGAATGGACAACTAAAAAAAAAGTATGCTATAAAAGAAAACTACTTAAGGCAGACACTAAAAGAACAAAATTACGTTTTATTTTTTTCTATAAAAACATTACCTGAATAATGTTTTGATGGTACAGATCCCACCCTGCCCAATGCACGCTGTCATTTATCTTAGCATTAAACTAAAAAAAAGGTGTGCTGTCCCTCTAAATGGATAAATGCATGAATAGGTGCAAAAAAAGAAAAAAAAAGCAAATTGAAAAAAACTAAATAATATGTGCTAACACATGCAATCACAAATCAGTGCATATACGAACAATGAATGTGTGCTGGTGGTCTCTTAATCATATATATATATGATTATTAGTGCAAATAAACAAATATGATGAAGTCCTGATATAAATAAATGTGCAATAATTCCACCAGACAATATCTAATGCAGTAAAATGTCCAAATGCAGTTGTTGCTAAGGTGCTCGGTGCTTAAAAAATTCCACTTATCAGTGCTCAAAGGTGTTCCTTAGAGAAAAAGAGGGGCCTCTTACCAAATGGAAATGAATGTTTTGTTTTTTTTGTGTGTTTTTACTTTGATAATAAAGCAAGGTCAGCTTTAATAAAAAGAAGTGACACATCAAAAATACTGTGAAATGCACTGCTAGATAACCTTGGATTTTTTTTTTTATTGTAAGTGTGTGTGTGTGTGTGTGTGTGTGTGTGTGTGTGTGTGTGTGTGTGTGTGTGTGTGTGTGTGTGATTGTAAAAGTACTACTTCAAACATATTGTTATGAAAGATGGAGCTTGGCAAATTCCCAGTCCCGATGTGCTGTGCCTGTGTGCGTCAGGGCTAATATAGGCTGCCCACACACCACTGCTTACTCATTGTGCACTTTCGCACCTCTCAATCTGCACTCTGTACGGTCTTGCTGATGTCACTAAGCTGGCACCATTTCTCACAATGTACTCACACCATATATACTAGTTACCACTTTCATAGATGTAATTTATTACTCAAAGAGGTGCATTTACGTGTGGCTTCTATACTTAAAGTGTTTGTTAACCCAAAAAAAAAAAAAAATATATATATATATATATATATATATATATATATATATATATTTATTGATCCTGTTTCTTTAAAGCATGTTGTACAGCACAGTAATTGTGCTGTGTAATTTGGCCTCCTGTATCACCTGAAATACCTGGCTGATCCTACCAGTTTCTGCCCTCCCCTCTGTAGGCTGACCACGATAATCAGGGCTGCTGAGCCCTGACACCGCTGTCAGCGTATGTGCCTCCATCAGCCGCAAGCCTGCTCTCTGTGTCTCCTCTGTCCTCCTCCCCCCCTCCCACCCTGCTTGTCAGCTTCCCAAACCTCCCCTCCTGCTCTAAAAAAAAAAACAGCGTTTTTCTTCTATAGTTCCCTCTATTATAAAAGATTAAGCTTCCCAGTAGATGTCATTTTTAAAAATATGTGGTATAATAGCCTACTTCAGAGCGTCATTCGATGCTCATGTGACTGCCCGCTGGTCTCCTCCTCATCTCGACTGACATCAGCGGGGATTTCCCAGCACCTCTCCCTGAAATTATCAGATCGGGACAGGTGACTGGCAGGCAGTCAGCTGAGCCCCGAACGGCGCTCTGAAGTAAGCCATTATACCGCATTGTTTTAAAAAGCACTACTACTGAGGAGCTTAGTGTTATATACCAGAGGGAACTATAGAAGAACATTTTTGACCTTAACAAACACTTTAAAGGGGTTGTAAAGGTAACTGTTTTTTCACCTTATTGCATTCTATACATTAAGGTGAAAAAACATCTGACAGTGCCTGCGCCCCCAGCCCCCCGTTTTACTTACCTCACCCCTCGAAAGTCCTGCGCTCGTCCCCCGACGTCCTTTCCACCCGTTCAGCCTGGCCGCTGATTGGCTGGAGTGGATGGATGGAAAGCAGTGCAGCCATTGGCTCGCGCTGCTGTCAATCACATCCACTGACGCGGAACGCCGGGGCCGTGTGATACAGCAAACGGCTATAGCCGCCGGCTGTATCACGGGAGCGCGCTCGCAGGTGCTTCTCACCATGCGAGGGAGCTCGCATGAATGTGAGAAGCACCTGCGGGAAGAAGCAGAGACAGACGCCGAGGGACCCCAGAAGAGCAGGTTCGGGACCACTCTGTTCAAAACGAGCTGCACAGTGGAGGTAAGTATAACATGTTTGTTATAAAAAAAAAAAATAATAATTCACTTTACAATCCCTTTAATCTATGTCACAGAATATTTATATTTAAAGAAGAACTGTATAATTAGGTAAAAAAAAAAAAAAATGCAATGCTAGGAGCAAGTGAGTTGCCTCTCACCCCAGAACAGGATAGTTCCCTTGCACACAGTACTTGGAATCTACAGAGCTGCTGATCATATAAGCAGTGATTGGCAGGGTATACAAGCTAAAAAGAAGTAGGCGGGGTCTGCAAGCCATACACGATTCCTTTTTTCCCCGTTCATCCAGCAGGTTGAAAAAAAAAAAAGACCCGTATCACCCAGTGGATGTGGAGGGGGGAATCACTCCCACTGATCTATTGTGTTCTGACAGCAGGAAGATTTCTCCGCTGTCAAAATGCACTGATCAGCACTGCTGATGGCAGCAATCATGCAGAGATTTTTCCAACAAACTAGTTGTACAGAAGTTGATCAGTAGATCGACGTCTGTACAACCAACCTGCCCAAACATGGATCAAAATTCAGCTGGTCCCTGCTGAGCCTTTTGAACCAGAGAAGTGACTGGCCTCGGGTGATACAGATTTAACAAATCTGGTTAAACAAATCCTCCTACATAAGGTGTACCTGCCTATCTGCAGCCCTTTCTTCTCTACATCCGTTCACAGTTCTGAATTTTAAAGCTTGTCTGAGAGTTCAGAATAAAGGGGATGGAGAGCTGAAGTTACACCGTGCAGAGCTCAGTGAAGAGCCTCTGCACAGCACACAAGAATAGAGCTGAGGCTGTCAATCAGCTGAAGGTCCCTCCCCCATCACTATTTTTCTCTTGGTGTCAGGAAAACTTGTCAGAAGTGACTTGTGATAGCAGAGGAATGAAGCGACAGACAGGAGTGATACTTAGTGCTCTTAATTGAGATAAGTACACACTATAGGGGGCTTTGCTTTGTTCATATTTCATGTTGGAGGTTTACAACCACTTTAAGGGTATATTCACACCTGCAAATGCACCCAGCCTGTGATTAGATGCCGGCATGGTGAATTTGCAGGCATGAATGCACCTTTAAGAGCCCATCTTGCACAGGCAGACAGTAACTCTCAATTTCATCAGTGTCAGTAGAGGCTCCAAGCGCTTTGCACAGGCAGTAATGTGGCATATTATTTCTAGGGTGAAGGGCAACCAATTTAGTCTAGGTGAGGTAGTTCACATCTATCTCAGGTGGATTTGGGTTTTCACCTATTCAATCAGTAGAAGAACTACACATTTAAACCAATCCCCCACCAGATGCTAACAATACCCCCTTATTACCTGTATGTACAATCTGATCCAGGAGCCTTAGCCTGCACTGGACCAGGCAGCACTCTTGTTCCACCTCCCAGGACTTAATAAAAATTCAGGCTTGCAGCAAAATCACTTTTTCATTAAAATCTATGGAAAAATGTATATGTACAGTTCTGCAGCTCTAATACCTGAAAAGAGGACCAAAGCATCTCCTGGTGTAGGCCACATCTCCTTAAGGGCCCCCTTACACTGGGACGGTGGGGTGTTGGCAGTAAAGTACCGCTATTTTAGCTGCACTTTTTTAACCACTAGTGGGACGCTTTTCTGGCCAGTATCGGCCAATGAAGGTGTTAAAAGCGCTGCTGCCTAAGTGCTTTGATGGTGCTGCCCATTGATTTCAATGGGCAGGAGCGCTTTAGGAGCAGTGTATACACTGCTCCTAAAGCGCCCCAAGGATGCTGCTTGCAGGATTTTTTTTTTGACGTCCCACAAGCACACCGATCCAGTGTGAAAGCACTCAGGCTTTCACACTGGAGTAACAGGAGAGGCGCTTTGCGGACACTATTTTTAGCGCTACAACACCTGTAAAGTGCCTCAGTGTGAAAGTAGCCTAACGGTCTTAAGAATGGTCTTAGGATGTGTTTGATAAACTTTGCAGCCTGGTTGTTTATAACTTCCTGTCAACTTCTCTTGGCAGTGTCAAAGGCACCATCCCTATGTATGCAGGACCAATAGGGGCAATGTGGGAATGACATTCTTGGAGGAATATATAGCAGAGCTGTAAACTAAGTATAGTTTCCAATTAATCTATATATATATATTGGGCTTTCCTGATAGAAGTCAGCAGTGTATAGAAAACAATTGCCCCTCCTCCAATGCCATTTCTATCTCAACTAATTTAAACCCTGATCAATTATGTTTATCTTTTAAAGTGGAAATCCATGCTTAAACTAAAATCCCTGCACTATAGACACCCATGATGATCTAACACTAACCTATCTAGCCCTCTAAAGAAAAAAAACAGTATACATATCCATACACACATACAGAAGAAATCCGTATACATATCTTTTCTGCAGCCAATCCGACCCAATCCCACTCTCCATTCATTTCACAGCCGTTGTCGGCTGTGTCCTCTGCAGAGCTTCCGCCGCTGGCGATCGGGTCGGATCAGCTTTAGAAAGGGTATGTATACGGATGTCTTCTTTACAGGGCTAGATAGGTCAGTGTTAGATTTTGGATGCCTGTAGATGCATGGATTTTAGTGTTAGGGTGGAATTCTACTTTAATGTTAGGGTTTGCTTTGTTATTTAAGCCATTTTTCAGTTTACGTTTACCTGCTCTTTAAACTAGTAGAACCATATGGAACATAGTATGCATATGTTGAATTATGTATTTAAAGCATTAGATGCACATGGTTCAGGACTGTCCATAGGTTTCACTGTACCTGTCTGTGAAGTGGGAGGTGTCCCGATGCTGTGGCAGGCCTTGCTTCCTCCGCTGACTTGAGGAGTTACTTGAGGTGGGTATGTGAGCTTCCATGGCTCCTGGGTTTCTCACCACAGCAGCTGCCACTTCTTGGCGTGCCCGCAACAGATCTGGAAAAAAGAAGAGTAGATATTGTCTGAAGCTGAAACACCCGGGAGTGAGGCAAGCTACTCACAAGGCATCTGCTGACACAGATATCCTGCATCTTCCGCCCCCAAGTCACATCTTCTCCGGAACTCCTTACTCATCTGTCCATGTGCAGCAATCATTACCTGGCTGCTCACTAAGCTCTTTATCACTCTCCCGCTCCATATCTTGCCCTCTTTGTTCCGCTATTTTCCTTTTTAGCTTCTCTTCCTCCCCCTTTCTTGTTCCCTCTCTCAGTTCTGTACAATCAAAACCACATGTTTCAATTCCACTGGAGCTAGAGCCTCACGGTTAACTAGAAAACATATGCGGCCAAATGACTCACCCCTATGTGGAGGGGGCTGAGCGAGGAGGTGGAAAGAGCCCAGTTTTCCTCACCGAGTGTCAAATAGGGCATTACAGATAACCCATAGACCAGACAAATACAGTTAAAATATTTATATAAATCCTGACTCGCAAGAATTTCCAGAGGTTTTTCAGCCTCTCAGATGCACAGGCTGAGGTTACTCTCCAGGACCAAGTCTGATTCCTCACGTGGGAAGTCAGCCAGGGACCCGTATGGTTTGTTAGTTATCCCTCCATAGCAGAGATGAAACTGGAAACTCTCCAAAACTAGACAGCTAGAGACATACTTGTGTAAGTTACTCCTGGGTTAGTGCCTGCAGAATGGGTTATCTAAGTACCCACACACAGGTGAGTATCACACAGACCACAGTAGAGCTGGGTGTACTGGCATGATATAAAATAGTGCAATTAAGAGCTGACAGCTACGGTTGACTACAGCTTACACTACTGCAATGTGATTTTAAAAAGATTTGTGATTATGTAGTGCAACTTTGATTGCTTTTTGGATGTGGTTTGCATATTGATGGGGTCAAATCGCACTGTAAATCACCCCAAAGTAGCACAGGACCCTTTCCCAAATCACACTGCAGCTACACTTCATTGATGTGAACAGGCACCATTGGAAGCAATATTATTTCCATTGTCATGCGATTCATTGTGACCCAAGTCGCATCTGAAATCACATCAGTGTGACCCAGGCTTAACAGTAGTCATCATATGCATTACGTGTCCTATCCATCAGCTGGTTTCAAAGAACCATAAGGGAGTGGGTGAGCCACTGGAAACTCGGGGATGCCACAGAAGGGTTGACGATATTAAGAGTTGTTGACAGGCTGTCTGCCCTGTGCCCATAGCCATGTGGCCTGCAACTCACCAGAAGGAGTTGATAGGATGTCTAGACCCTTCCTCTGTACCTCTTGCAAAAAGGTTTTCCATGCTTTAAAAAATTCTGCTTGTGGCAATGTGCTTGCAACTGTCAAAAACACTTAATGCTGTACCACTGGGTTAGCCCTAAAAGGCCAGTACCGTACAACAATTCCACAACTGGTAGCATGATAGGATTTCCCACTCATTTCCCATACATTTTTTATTTTTTTTGTTCAACCAGTGCGTTGCATTGAAAAAAAAAAAAAGAAGACCCAATTTCCCCATCCGCACACTTGGATGTTGATGGGGGAATTACTCCCGCTGTGCTCTTGTGTTGTGGGGAGACTTCCCTGTTAGAATACACTGATCAGTTTTTCTGGCTGATCGACTTCCGTACAACCAACCTGCCCATACATGGATTGAAATTCATCCGGCCCCTGCTGTGAACCAGCTGAACTTCTATCCATTTATGGTCACCTATAGTCCGCTTCAGAACACTAGATTCTCTATATTATGTTTCCTCCACACCTTGCATTTAGATACTAATATGGCAACTCTTGTGAAACAAGGGTTTTGTAAATCGTTTTGATACTACATAGAAAAGGGGATGCGACACATAGTTTATAATGGTATCAGGTAATTACAAGATGCTAAATTAAGGTACTAAATAATGGTTCCTGTATGACTGAATAAACAAAATTCAGCTACTATGTGATGCAAAAGCCTTGCAAACTAAATGAAAAAACTCCTTTACCGTTTCATGGCGCAGCCATCTCCTTCATTTGTGTCTCCCACGCTCCCCCTCCCAGACACTGCAGCTCATAGTGGTAGATGGGAGGCAGTGCTGTCCATAAAGATATCAGTGGACCGGACTGGATATGGCCAGGTGCTGCCTGGCAAGCCACAGGCTCGAGAATCAGCAGTGAAATTACTGATAGCCTGTCCCTTTACATCTTCTCATCCCACTGTACTGCAAGCAGGCACAGCCTACACGGGAGTGGCAGATCAGCTCTGAATTCAGGAGTAGTGCAGCATTGCTGTCATATTAAAGTGGGTTCAATTTATATCTGTTTATATTTCGTGATTTTTACAGCCCCTTATTTTAAAGGCTTATGCTTTAAAATAATCTTCGTTAAATGAACACGTATATCTGCTATATTGCGTTCTGCGCTGAAAGGAACCATGCACTAGTATAATTTGATCAGGATCACACATCCCAATAAAAATGAAACATGGAATGATTAGAACAACTAGATACAGCTTTTATACAATTAAGACTGCTTGGGTAATTGGCTTTCTAGGGGTGCTGAGCCAGTTGCCTGGGGGTGAGGGCTTTGAGTTTGGCTAGGTCTGCCCGCCACAGATCCTGGCTCCTCAAGCTCCAGGTTACCAACTGTGTTCCTGGATGCCTAGCTATCTGTGAGACGCGCTGTGTAGATGAGATATGGCAGTTCAGCCTGGGGGGGCTTCCCGGCTGCTGCGCTTGGCAGAGTCACGGGGGTGTCATAGCCTGTCAGAGCTGGCAGCTTCAGGAACACAAGCCACAGAGATGGGAGGGTGAGCGGGGGCCATCAGCGAATTTAAAGGAAGCCGGAATTATTCAGCAAGCTAAAATTGTCTGACCACCCAGAGATAAGAATCGGCGCTGTATTTGCCTGTCTTAAAGAACCACATCCTTTCTTTCATATTTGGCACAAAATCTCAGAACAAAGCAGGCATTTTCTTTTTAAGTCTCAGAAATATCTATAATGAACACATTATTAATGAATACTATTATACTGCTAATTCACATCTACATGGAAAGCAACAATAATACAACTATTATCAAAATAGAAAAACTCTTTCTATCCTTTATTAGAAAAGGCTATATAACCGAACAAGAAATTAAAATCCTCTTCATCTATTATAATTCTTGCCTACCCATTACCATCCATTTATAACCAAATGCAAAATGCTATATTGTCATACCTACCCAGGGATGGATATACTATTAGGCATTGAAGGCTTGGTCCTATAGGTGGCACGAGGAGACAGGTAGATTTTCTCTGTTTAGCTGCACACTTCCTCACAATAAGTGATACTAGTGATATCTCTCTCTCTCCATATATATATATATATATAAAGGATATATGAATCTCTCCTAACTATTAGATAACCTATTGTATTCGGACAGCCACCTGCATCGGCTGTCAGAATGCCTGAACAGCGGCTGCACCCAATTGGATTTGAACTTTGGTTGACTTAGCAAACTGCATCCAGTTCCAGAGGAGCAGCTCTGAGCCAGCATAAACCAACATAAACCAGGTTGGGCTTTTAATAATATGGTCTGTTTCAACATGTTTTTGTTCATTTCAAATGGGTTTTGCATTCAAGTCTATAGGAATGCAAAATGTGCTTGTAACAGGTCAGAGGGAGATCAGCTGCAGGTCATCTGCACCTGTCCATGAATTCTGAATGAGCTCAAACTGATGCCATCTACAAAAGACCATTGACACAGGCACTTAAAAAGGTGATCCCTGTAAAGGGATGCTGTGTCACCAATGCCAGAAGTCTTCCAAGCAAAATAGGTGAGTTGTAAGCTCTGGTGCATGAGGAGAGCTGTAATCAGTATTGCTGAAACTTTGCTTCATTCCTCACATGACTGGGCTATTAATATTCCTGGTTATGCACTCTTTCAGAGAGACAGGGTAAAAAGGAAAGGTGGAGGGGTCTGTCTCTATGTGAGAAGTGATCTCAAAGTGAGTGTGAAAGAGGACCTGGTTGATGGAGAGTGTGAGGAGTCTAAAGCATTATGGGTGGAACTGCATATAGATGTGCATAGTTTAAAGTTAATCATCTGAGTTTGTTATAGACCACCCAATGTTAATGAGGAGGTAGAGAATCAGTTCCTTGCACAGATGGAAAGGGCTGCAAGGGCTGGGACGGTGATAATAATGGGGCATTTTAACTACCCAGAAATTGACTGGAGTAATGGCACTGCTGGGACAGTTAAAGGGCAAACACATATAAACCTATTACAGGACAATTTTATGGTCCAGTTTATTGAGGCCCCAACTAGGAATGATGCTCTGTTGGACCTGGTAATCTCAAACCATGCAGAGCTTATTACTAATGTTCATATAAAAGGAACATCTTGGTAGCAGTGACCATAACATGATTTAATTTGATGATAGCTGTAAGCAAAAAACACATACAGGAAAGATAAAAACACTTAACTTCAAGAGAGCACATTTTCCAAGGATGAGGGCTGCTCTCCAGGACTTGGACTGGGAGGGAATATTGGCATCAATGGGCACAGAACAGAAATGAGAATTCTTCAAAGTGACTGTTTGTGAACTCACTGCAAAGTATATTCCCATGGGCAATAAGTTTAAAAGGCTAAAAATAAAACCTATGGGGCTCACGGCCAAAGTAAAAAAAAAAAAAAAAAAAGCTATAAACAATAAGAAAAGAGCTTTAAAAAAAATATAAAAATGAAGGAACACTAGTGTCGTTTAAATGTTGCAAAGAATATAACAGAATATGTAAAAAGGAAATCAAGGGCACAAAAACTCAAAACGAACGTCAGATTGCAAAAGATAGTAGGACAAACCCCCAAAAAATTATTCAAGTATATCAATAGTAAAAAAGGCCAGGTCTGAGCATGTAGGCCCTTTACAAAATAATCTAGGTTGGGTGACTGGGGACAAAGAGAAGGCAAATGTTTTAAATACTTTCTTCAGCTCATCATGTCCATAATGGGGGTGGTAGTGACACAGCCCCAAATGATCCACAATGGGTCAAACGGGATATGGTCCAGAAATATTTAGACAGAATAAAGGTGAATAAAGCACCCACAGATCCTAAAAGAATTGAGCTCTGCAATTTCAAAGCCACTGTATCTAATTTTTACAGACTCATTAATGATGGGAATAATACCACTGGACTGGCGTGGGGCCAATGTGGTGCACATATTTAAAAAGGGAACAAAGTCTTTACCAAGTAACTATAGACCTGTTAGTTTAACTTCTATAGTTGGAAAGATACTGGAGAGTTTATTAAAAGACCACATAGATGAGTTCTTGCTGGAAAAAAATATTTTAAGCCACAGACAGCATGGATTCATGAAATCTTGGACAGAGGGGTGGTGGTGGACGTGGTGTAATTGGATTTTGCAAAAGCATTTGACATAACTAATGTGTAAGGTAAAGTCTACAGGCTTGGAAATAGTTTGTAAATGGATAGAAAAATGGCTAAATGACAGAATTCAGAGAGTAGTGGTTAATGATTCTTACTCTGAGTGGTCTAAGGTTATCAGTAGTGTACCCCAAGGTTCAGTGCTGGGACCCTTACTTTTTAAGGTAACATTTGTCTTTGCAGATGACACTAAGCTATGCAGTGGAATAATGTCCTTACAGGATGTCTCCAATTTACAAGCCGACCTCAATGTACTAACATAGTCTAACTGGGCGACTATGTGGCAGATGAGGTTTAATATTGATAAATGTAACGTTTTTCACTTGGGGGCTAAGAATATGCCATGCATCATACATACTAGGGGGAGTACAACTGGAGAAATCAATGGCGGAGATGGATCTGGGGGTTTTGGTAGATCATAAGCTCAATAATAGCATGCAATTCCAAGCTGTGGTTTCCAAAGCGAGCAAAGTCATTTCTTGTATTGAGAGGTATGGACTCCAGAGAGAGAGATATAATTTTACCCCTGTAAAAATGATTAGAAAGACCTCATCTGGAATATGCAGGTCAGTTTTGGGCACCATTTTTTAAAAAGGATATCGGGGGAACTGGAAAAAGTGTAGAGAAGGGCAACCAAACTGATAAGAGGCATGGAGGAGCTCAGCTACGAGGAAAGATTAGAGGAACTGAATTTATTCACTCTTGAGAAGAGGAGATTAAGGGGGATATGATCACCATTTATAAATATATAAGGGGTCCATATAGTGAACTTGGTATTGAGTTATTCCCTTTACGGTCAACACAGAGGACAAGGGGGCACTCTTTATGTCTAGAGGAAAAGAGATTTCATCTCCAAATACGGAAACGTTTCTTTACGGTAAGAGTTGTGAAAATGTGGAATAGACTCCCTCCAGAGGGGGTTCTGGCCAGCTCAGTAGATAACTAAGTACTAGTACTAAGTGCAATCCCTACCAACCAATCAGATTTCAATCTACTGTGAGTAGTGGGTTCAGGGTAATACTAAGGTTTGATTGGGTGGAGCCTGGTATCACGTCGCTACATGTGCGGAATGCGGCCATCTTGTGGGTTGGAAAGTATATCTCCATATGCTTTATGGTACACTCATTTTACTTGTTTTAGATGTGAATATCCAGATTTACTTGCAATAAAACTTTTATACTGTGTTGATATACTGCACCATGAGGAGTTGTTTGCCTTTATTTTGATGCATGAGACCTGTGGGATTTACCATCCTTGAGGGACATACTGGATCCATTTGCACACTGCCTTAGAGGAGAGGAGATCAGCCAGTGGATTACTATAATGCCTGTTTGACCAACGATAATCTAGTGGTCCATACTTTGGGGCAAGAGGCCCGGTGTGTTGGTGTTAAGTGGAGAATCTATTATTCTCCTGTAGTCTATCTGGTTATACATCTTAGGTATCCTCGAAAAGACTTATGGACCGGTCGAAAAATCAGTTCGTCTGTATGCTAGTGCGACGGACGAACACCGCTATGAACTTCCTTATTCTAGTCCAGTCGTACGTCATCACGTTTGAATCCGTCGGACTTTGGTTTGATTGTGTGTGGCCAAGTCCGTTCGTTCAGAAAGTCCATCGGAACTCCGCTGAAAAGTCTGTCGGGAAGACCGTCAGACCTAGTCTGCCAGAAAGTCCGGTCATGTGTACACGGCATAAGTACAGTGAATATCTTTCATTTATAAGGATTGATTGCTGCTTGTTGCGCTTCACTTCACTGATAGCCTGTATGTTCACCTTACTAATACAGGCCAAATCCACCTACAGGTTTACGTTTTCCCTGGACGTTAGCATGTTAAACATGATTTTTTGATATCTTTAGGGACTTCACTGGCAGCATATTCCCACAAATTACTAGTTTTACCTAAATACTGCAATAGTATCAATATCAAATAATGGTGTTATTCTTCTTCAAAGGATTCTCTGTAATGGGGCATCAATCTACCAAAGGGTGATGCCTACCTTATGTGTAGGGGTTGGAGACCATGCAGGAGTTCAAAGTTGAACTCCAAGCTAATATAAAGAAACACAAATTAATGCAACCATGTATTAAATATAATACTAAACATATTGCTTTTTCCATGTAAGCAGTTTTATGTACCCAATTCTTACTTGTTATCAGCCTCTTAACGTCTTCCTGCAGAGGTCAGACTGGGAGAGGGAGAAGTCACAAAAGGAGCTAATCAGACCTGCGGCAGTGCTCATGTGCTAACAAAGAACGTGTTGATAGGAGGAGAAAGCAGAGTGACATAAAGGTAAGCTCTGTTGCTTCTCCATCAAAGGCTGGGGAAAGGACAAGGTCTCTAAGTGTAACTTAACTACAGCAGAGAGCATATCTGTTCTGGCATACCAGGCTCCTTTGGCAGGTACTACCACTCTCATATGTATTTCACCTGTGTAGTTAGCTGCCTGCCTGGCGTTTGGCTTTAAGTACCATTAGAACTGTGAATCTGTAAAACAGGACAGTGGTTAGCTTGTATCTATTGCATCTTCTTCTTGTTAAATCCATGCAGTGTTTCTGCTACTGCTGTTGACATGCCGTTTAAGTCCCTTGCTATCAGTGACAGGCCCAGATATGGTACCCTGACTCAGTCCCCCGCTGCCTCTATAAATGTACAGGGTCCGGGCTGTTCCTCTGACAGCTGGAATATCACATGGAGTGACACTGTAAGCCCAGGAGGCTGCGGGTAAAGCCAGGATCACAAGGCAGGATTAATAGCAGACGGGAGAAAGCGAAGATAAAAATCTTCATGGATCTGCATTTATATCACAGCTGCCCGGAAGAGAATACACGCCTAGCCTGAAATATTAGTCCCCTTGCTCAGCGGAGCCATCAACGCCGCTCCAACCTCCGCCTGTATAGAGGGGATCGAAGCACGATTTAACACTGTCTTCTACAAGATACACTGTGAGACCATTAAAAATGACTTTTACTATTTAATGCACGATACGTATAGCCTGTGCCCAGTGCAGACTGTGGACTAAACCAAAAATTCAAAGGACAGCGAAACTGGCCCAACATCTGGCAACTGATGCAGGTTTTATGAAGTCTAAACACTGTCTATGTACATGAAGTGACAGCAACAGATATTTTATAGTTCATTTAAAGGTGAATCCTTTCCAAAACCTTGGTTTTAAATTTGGGTATGCAAAAGTGGATTGAATCATTTGTCTGCTTCTTTTATCTCACTGAGGTGTCAACTTGACTCCCTAAATATTTGTTTAAACTACGCTATGATGAATCGACTAAACAAGCATACTTGTAATGAATGGGGCAGTTGGACATACCCAGGAATTCCAATGGAGAGATCTGGCTTCTGGAATCCAAAAGGGCCACCATGTAGTTCAGCCTGCCAGCAAACATCATTTCTGATTAGGGTTGAGAGTTTGTTAACATGCTTGATTCTTTGGGGTTGATTTATTAAAAGTGTACAGTATGTTCATATTTTCACTTATCATTGTTCACAAATAACACTTTTGCTTGCACATGATTGGGTGACTGAAGTCAGCACAACTCTTTGCAAAATTAAAATTTACTTTGAAATCGAACATGCTCTACTCCTTTAGTAAATCAGAGTCAATGTAATCTACCATATGTGACTAAGGCTGGCTTCACACTATTGCGAATTGGATGCAGATTTCTCCGCATCCAATTCACATAGCAGGAGATTGTGACTATCTCTCTATAGAGCCTTTTCACACATCTCTGGAGTCCTGTGTGTCTTTTGGTCCATTTCAGGTCCCAATTCAGCCAAAAATTTAGACTGAAATCGGACTTGAACCGGTGAATGGAGAAGTACCGGACCGCCTGCTGTGAGCCGATTCGTGCTGGACTCTGACAATGCTTTACACAGTTAAAGCAGCCAGAACAGCCTTCCCTTACCTTCTAGTACTTGAAGGATTCATCACTTCAGAGGGGTGAACTTGTGTCTGTTTTTAGACGCAGTTGAAGAAATCCCAGTAGGACCATGTTCTATGCAGATGCAAGAGTGGTGGAAAAGCCAGTTCCTTTGTGAGCTGTACTGAGTGCAGTCAATACTGGCCAGGTCTCAGATAGTCCCTGAGAGCCCAAATGCACTTAGCTAGAAAACTTCTCAAGCTGACTTTCACTCTTCTACATACATTGCTTTAGAACAGTGGTCTCCAAACTGTGGCCCTTTGCTTGCCTTTATCTGGCCCTTGGGGCAGTAATAATCCCACTAATTCGAGACAATCTGAATGAATGAATGACTTGTATAGCGCTACATATGCAAACTAAATCGCCTCAGGGCGATCAATCTACTGCACACCAACAACAGGACATAATTCCTGCTCCTAATATCAAAGATACCTTAGATTGTAAGTTCCTTGGGGGCAGGGACTGATGAGAATGTAAAATATGTAAAGCACTGTGTAAACTGTGTGCTATATAAATACTAGTAAAAAAAAAAGGGGGGGGGACAGGACAGTGTTTAAGAATTCCTATTCCCGCTGGCCCCCCTAAAGTCTGAAGGACAGTAAACTGGCCCTTTTGTTTAGAAAGTTTGGAGACCCCTGATCTAGAGGAAGAAAAACTGGGCCACCATTGGGTAAAATCAATGCCGCACGTTAGCAAAACTGGTAAATGTTTAACTAGAATAGTTTGAAGGCCTCGCCGTCTTGTTTGGGCTCCTCCTATATCCAATGTACCCAATCAGACTTTTTCAATATTTGTATAAGTACGTGTACACAGTTGGGCACACAGTCCTTCCATATGAACAAGTTAAGTGCAAGCATCACTAAGCACAGAGAATACCTCCAAAGCTAAATTAATATTGAAACAAGGCAGGTAATGAAAGCAGAAAAAAAATAAAAAATTCAACTATAATATAAAAAAATATATATATAAAAAAGGGGGGAAAAAAACTCACACTCTAACACCAACAGCACCTTTTCAAGTCTAAATCTCGGATTCTATATATAATATAAATAAACATAAAGTGCACTTGTCTCTTTAAATAAATAAAAAACTCAATATGCGTAATAAAATGGTGCAATAAAAATACTAAATATCACTAATTACAATAAAACCATAGTGCTTGTGCATAAATAATTTGATAATTCAATTGAATTATCAAATTATTTATTAATTTACCTAATCATTTGCATTATCAAATTATTTATGCACAAGCACTATAGTTTTATTGCAATTAATGATATTTGGCGTTTTTATTGTGACATTAATTTGCGCATATTGCATTTTTTTTAGTTCTTATTATTTATTTAAAGGGGCAAGTGCACTTTAAGTTTAATTAAAATTATTTCAACTACCAGTAGAATTACGCTTTAAGCTAGTTAGATGTGAACATATTTTAGAGAAAGCGGCGGGAATAATAATTATGGATACCTTTTTAGCAAGAAAGACATGTTTGACGCTTTAATCTTTTATCTACTACTCCACTGTGATAGGAAGCTTCATACAGAGGAGCTAAAAAAAAAGATGCTTATTTATTTATCTCCTATCGGAACCAATTTTCTTTTCCGATTTGCACCATGAGAAATTTGAACAGGATTTATAATTGTTTGTGCCCCCTACATAACTGAAGACATTATCTGGTTTCTTCTCCATCCTAAGCAAGCCTAGAATCTGTTACTATCTAGAGACGTGGATCCCTTCCCCCTCAGGCTGGTACATTTTAATAAATCAAGGCCACCCTTTGACTCTCCGTCAGGATTGAGAGTAATGATTTTAATAAATCAAAGCCCTAACGGGTTAGTCAAGCAGCGGCCTTGATTTATTAAAATCTGTGCACTGAATCACGGTCCTGTCCCTGTGAAAACAGCTGGTGTTACTTCAAGTGACTGTGTCTCCTCCATGAGTCCTGCTGCAACCACTAGATGGGCCTTCACAGGTGATAATAGTCAAAAACACGAATGGTACAATCTACCAAGACCATGCTTCCTTCATATACAAATGGCTGACCATCAGACCACCTGCTCCCTGTTCCAGGTGCCATATAATAGTCATACAATGTGACATTGAGAGGAATATGGCCTTAGCCACATAAACACAATACAAAAACTGTCCTACAGGTTTGGGCTCCAGGCCTGCAAATGTATGACTCCATCTCATGAACACAAAACTATCGAGTTAGAAAGTATTTCAGAATTTGCAGTAAAATTTACATATTAAAATACTCTCAATTCAAACATGAAGATTTTTGACAAAGCCTACCCTACCTAGTGATTGGTGATAAATTCTAGGGTGAAGCCACTCAGTTGAAAGATTATGTTAATATAACTATTATACCTGAGCAGCTCGTAAAACAGTGAAGACGTTAAAGTGGAAGTAAACCCATCGATTTAAACAGTTTCAAAAAACGGCATGCCAGGAATGCTAACTGCACATTGGTTGTGCTCTCAACCAAACTGTCAAACCATCCAATGGCTGGTGTCATAACGGATCACATGTGCAGCACCGTGGCAGCTGAAGATTAAACAGAGGCAAAGATGGAAGCTTCCGTGGATGAAAACGATAGGGGAGTTTACTTCAACTTTAATAATCTTACATGAACCAATCAACAACATTTATTCAGTTGTATATTCTAAGCAACTATAACATGGATGTCCATTAAACTCAATACAAATTATTCTGAATAGAACAGTCCTTTTTAAGGTGTAGTAGCTCTCTTGCTTGGCCACGCATAGTGTAATTTATGTAAACAAATGTTTCTTTCTAGTTGGTTACAGCAAGTAATAGGTATCGAAGGATAGCAATTAAATGTTAAATCTTACCACTGTGCGTAGGGACTGCCATGGTGTTTGCCAGCTGGTAGAGCCGCTGTTGCTGCTCCTCAAAGCTGCCGTGTTCATTAAGTGCTGACATCATGCGTCTGTAATGCTCCTCGGGGGTCATTTGAGCCAATGGCTCTTCCAGCAACGGAGTCTGGGAGTTTTCTGTAAGAGAATGTTCAATTAGGTACGCTCCACATAAAAATGTTAACTATAGCAACATTTTTCCATATCTTACAATATTGTCAGAAAAAAACAGCACTGCAAACCTACATATTTCTTTATTAAAGCAGTGCTTGACCAGCGTGTGATGTCTGACGATTACTGGGCTCTTTTTTTTACGCTGTTATGCACACTGAGAAGCAAGGAGACAGCATATGGGATTCTTCCTGAAGGCGTGTTCTAACGAAACATACGTCGAGGCGGTACTTGGTCACGAGATTACATCACATCTGGTCCCCGTGGCTGTCCTCCGTCGTAGGTGGAACACACGCCGCTTGTCAGTGTTACACTGCGGGACATCTGCCAATACGCTGCGCTTTTCAGCCTCAGTGCCGGGCGATGGCACGACCTATGTAAGCAGCCACTTGGCAATTTTTTTCTTTTTTTAACGTTTTCAAATAAATGGAATTACACTATTTTGGTTCCTCTGCCATATCCCATCCGTGAGCTCCATACGCTTGGGGCTGGGTATCCGATCCACAGATTTCTTCGATACAGCAAGGATTATCTTGCAAAAGCCTGTTTGACCTTTTTTTCATTAATTAGGTCAACTCCATCTGGTACGCTGACACCCAGTTTTTTTTAGCACTTTTTGGGTGATATCTACAAGTGGTAAAGGTGTTCCATTGATGGCCTGGAAAATTCGGGCACAAGATTCACTTATATATGGACTTTTATTATACATGTTTAATTCATTTATAAATCTCATACATTATATGATTGGCAGACCTTGATAGGTCCTCACGGTGTTATGCACTTTATTGGCATTCACTATATATGATATTTAGTTTATAGCCATTAATAGTTATCTATATTTTAGTTTAATAGGTAGGCTGGTGTGTTTATCAACTTTTTTCACCGTTGGTTGGGTCAAAACGAGCGCAGGATTTATTTTGATAGGAATTTCTATTGTTTTTATTTTTTATTTATTTATGGTGTGGTAAGTTTATCAGGAGTTTTGCACATGTCTCTGGTCATTGAAATATATGTAGATCTTGCTAGGTTCTACATTGTCATGCACTTTATTGTCAACAATAGGTTAATTATAGATTTATATCTAATTCATTTTAGTTGTAAAATTAGGTAGGCTGGTGTTATATATTTTCCTTTTTAAATGTAATTTTAATTAAGGTTTCATGAGATTAATTAGCGCTCACTACCAACTTTTTCTAGCATATGGGATTCGGCAACTGACATGGCAGCAAATGTTTTCAAGCTTAAGAGTTACTTATAAAATACATATAGTGAAATAAAGAGACAAATCTATTGGTGTTAGTGGCGTTAGTTTAGGTGTTTTTGTTTCTCTATAGTTTCCATGACCGCTGATTCAGCCCGATGATGAAATGGCTGCTCCAAGGCATACCATGTGACACTGGCTTGGTTAGTATTTCATTAAGAAAATTACTATGTGGTTCAATCATTCCATAAGTTACTTTCATTTAAACTTATCTTCGAAAAACCCTTGGCAAGCCATGGCAATCTAAAGAACCAATTCAATTTCACCTATCCTCACCTTTATGTTGTGTAGTAAAGCGAGCTGTTAAAATCCCCAACAAGACAGGTGTTGTTAAGGAAGATTTCACGTTTGCTGACAAAGATTTAGGGATGACTGGAAGTGTGCATACTGACAGAATAATCTACTTTTCTTCCTGTATTAGGAAAAAAAGAGAAAACGCTAAGATAGGAGTCATTAGCAGCCCAGACAAAACCTGATCCGGAGCTTTGAGTGGACTCAGCCATCACTAATACCATGCTCAGTGCAGCTTTCATGTGTCTGCAGTGGTCATTACTAGCTAATATGGCCAAAGGCTGGACATTGATCCAACCAAATCTCCTGCAGGCACCAGAGAGGTGATGTACGGGCTAGACAGCAGCATCTGTCCGTCTGTCTTCCCCTCTCTTACTCACAAGAAGAGCAATTATCTGGTGACCAAAGCAGAATCTACGGCCTTCACAGCCAATTAGCAGCTCCTTGCACTGTCTTCCCATTAAGCTAAAAGTTTGTGTGGGTCACTGAAAGGACAAATACTGAGCTATTCAGCCTGTGAAAGGTTGTTGAGTTTGGAAGGCTGGAAAAAACAATGGGGGAATTGTCCTTCAGGTTAGGAACTGAAATATCAGCACCCCTAAAAGTAATGAGAAAGTTGCCCCTCATTGTTTACAATCTAAAACACGGGAAACAGATGGACTGCAAAAGCAACAAATGTGCTGAAGAGTTACAAGTCCCTAACAATTTAGTCTAAAGCCAGCCATAGACATTTCGAATCTCGGCAGGTTCAGCAGGGACCAGCCGAGATTCGAACCATGTATGGGCAGGCTGAATGGTACAACCAGCCTGTAACATTTTATATGCGATTATTGCTGGCAGATATTATAGCCACTAGCAGTAATCTTTGTGTTCTCCTAGCGGGGACGGCTCACTCCGCCCCCCACCAGGACAGCACAATGTCTCACTGACTGTGTTGATGGGGGAATCAATCGATTTTCTCTCCTGCAACCCGTGGTTGCAGGAAAGAAAATCACTCCTCCTTTGACCGGCTTAACTTTTTTCACACATTGTCTTTAGATTTATGACCAACTATGTAGTATAGGGGGCCTATCTTAATAATTTAATTTACGTCTACTCAGGAAGTACTACCACTACATAGTTATTGGCAAATCTAAAGAGGATTGAACAGATTGTCAACATGTGTGGTAAGCATAGGAACGTAAGCTCATAATAGTAGAGTGTTCTCCTTGTTACACTCTGAAGTTTGTATTTGGCATAATTTCAGAACTGGATGATAAAAATTATAATAATTTTCGATTCCCCAGCTCACACACTAGAAAGACTGGTATGGCAGTGAAGGGATGGAAAAATCCATCCCCATACTTTATGGGGTTGGAAGCATCTACTGCCTGTTCTTTGGTCACACTGCCTGAATACAGAGCACTCGCTCCCTGCACCCTGCCTGAATGCAGAGCACTCGCACCCTGCACCCTGCCTGAATGCAGAGCACTCGCTCCCTGCACCCTGCCTGATTGCAGAGCACTCGCTCCCTGCACCCTGCCTGAATGCAGAGCACTCGCTCCCTGCACCCTGCCTGAATGCAGAGCACTCGCTCCTTGCACCCTGTCTGAATGCAGAGCACTCGCTCCCGGCACCCTGCCTGAATGCAGAGCACTCGCTCCCGGCACCCTGCCTGATTGCAGAGCACTCGCTCCCGGCACCCTGCCTGATTGCAGAGCACTCGCTCCCTGCACCCTGCCTGATTGCAGAGCACTCGCTCCCTGCACCCTGCGTGTATGCAGAGCACTCGCTCCCTGCACCCTGCCTGAATGCAGAGCACTCGCTCCCTGCACCCTGCCTGAATGCAGAGCACTCGCTCCCTGCACCCTGCCTGAATGCAGAGCACTCGCTCCCTGCCTGAATGCAGAGCACTCGCTTCCTGCTGGGAAAAGCACTACAAGTCAACAGACTGTCACAAGCCAAAAGTTGCATGCAACATTTTGTTCAACAGGAAACATTGTTAGGACCAGTTAAAACGGTAATACATAAGTGTGTAATGAGTGGGTTGACACACTGTTGGACCTGGTTGGTGTCATGAAAGGAATCGGATACATTTTCCAAGTGAACTCTTTCACTGCATTCAGTATGGCAAACATATGTTCATCCAGATCAGCAATTTCCCATCATTTCAATATTAACAAAAAAAGAAAAAAGACATAGAAGTTGCAAATGTAATGGGTTATTATCTGAGTTTCCTGTGGTACAAGGTGGTGTACAACACATGACAGAATAAAACCAAAGCCAGTTATTACAATCATTAGTGACAGTTATGTGGATCAACCACTATAACGGCCTATGTAGATAGATTTTTGTGTGTGAAAGACAGGTTTTGCATTCCCACACAAGCTTATTAGGATGCAAACAGGTCAAACGCAGGTCAGATGGAAGTCAGCTGCACCCGTCAATGACTTCTGTATATTCTTAAACATCTCAAACTGATGTAATTGACGCAAAAGCCCCCCCCCCCCCAAAAAAAACGTTATAGCAACTCTTCCGATTTGGCAGGGTACAACAAAGGAGCCAGAAAGTCCTCTACTAAAATAATAGGTGGAAAACATCATGAGTCCACCTCTTTGTTTAGGAGGACAAAGGTAAATTTTATAGAAAGAAAAAAAATGGCTCAAAAGTCAAAGTAAGCTCCATCACAAGATGGCCACAATGGGTTCTACCATAAATGTGTCAAGCAAGAAGTGTTTGGCGGTGAAACAGTTAAAAAGGAAAAAATATTTGAAGGCCACCACCTAGGTTCATTGTGCCAAGTTAGTCTTATAATGAGAAAGATTCAAAGAGACCTCAAAACAAAGGAAGGAATCTACTGAGACTCCAAAAATAAAAACACTAATTATTTCTGATTAATTTTGTTTGGTAGCGTGAACAGAAGCTTGGAGAATTAATTGCTATGTTTTTTCATCTCCATTTTTCCCTGCTCCAAGCGCAGTGTAATTAACCACTGTGCGGACTGAGGCAAGAGTGCATTTCGTGGAATCCCATTTCTTGTGGGAAAGAAATCAAATAATCTTAAAGAAAAAAAAACAAAACAAAGCTCAGTATATAGTAGATTGGCTTTCCTGTTAGCAGACAAAATCCTCGCTGTGGTCACTTTTTTCAGAAGCAGAACGTGTGGCTGGTGCTAAGTCAAAGTGACGCTCAAAGAAGATAAATGGATTTTGTAAAACACATAAAGGAATGCCAAGGATAAGAAGTGATAATTAAAAGTAAATGATATAATTCAGAATAAATATGCATATTTGTGTGTCACACCAGCAACCTCACATTACAACGATTGTTTGTTTTCTATCATTTAGTTTAAAAATCCAGAAAAGTGTATATTTATATCTTGCTCTCTCTCCCTTTACATATACAAAATACTAAAATCAGTTGCACTAGGGGGATACCCAAAATGCATCTCAATTAAATTCCTTTGAATATTTTAAAATAATAATCGTTGATAATTATCAAGTAAAATATTAAAAATAAGCAAAGTTTGGAAAAGAAGTGTTGAAGAGTTGATACAGAGCGTTCACAAGTCCCATACACAGCCACTAAGTAAAAGCAGCTGCCAGAGAGAGAAGCCACAGAGTCTGACAATGCTCTTCCTCATCTAGTTCCTTGTTGTCAGCTAGGAATGGATTGGATCACTGCTTAATGTCTGGGCTGACATCATGTAAAGTTTTAGCCGCCTCATTAACACCCATCTGCATGCAGAGCAAATCATTAGGGCACAGAGGAGTAATGTCCCTGCTAGCAAAGAAAGGGTGGACTAATGAGGCATTTTTATCCTCTCCGTGGCCCTTTGCCTCCTCCCTCCCACTCCACTTTGACACTCTGACAACACATCACCTTGACAACTCTCCCTCCCTCCATCCACGCCTCCTCTGCAGGATACACAGTCCCCCCCCCCCCCCCCCCCCCCTCCGCCAATGCGAGCTTTAAGGAAGCACAGCAAGCGCCACTCACCCTTCGGAGACTCGCTTCTGGCTTTCTTGCTTTCCACTGGGCACTCGCTGTTACTGTTGGGAGAGCATTCTCGCTTCTTGTCTAAAAAGTCATCTACAAAAAGAGAACAAAAGGACACGGGTTAGAGGCAATAAGATAACAGTACAATGTCATAAAGCATAAAGCACATTTTGTATTTGTACATGTGATGTTTTAGGCAAGTTCTATTGGCAGCAAAGGAGTTAAGGAGAAACGGAACACACAAAAAAAAAAAAAAAAGATAAGGTAATAATAAGACAAGCCCACTTGCAGCGCACTCCCAATATACAAGTGTTTTGTTCTTCCCCAGATCAGCCCGTGTGCATGTAGAGAGGATCAATGGAGAAATTTCCAGCTATAAATATATTGAATGCAGGATGTTCTTACTGAGATTCATCATCTGTCTCCTGTGTGTTTCCAAAGCTCTCAAACCCTGGTGCAGAACAAGTGGGAAGAAGCCTGGGATTCTCTCTACTCAGCTTCCTTTCAACAAGGATTCTTTAACACGCCTGCTCTCTCTCTCCCCCTCTGCTTCTGGCTGTCTCTCTGTCTTCACAGCTGTCTCGCCTCCTGTGCCTGCCTGTCTCTACCACTCCTCTGCCCTTCTGCTGCTGCTGCATGCTACGGAAACGTCAGACGTGCTTGCATTAGTGAGGCTCTGTGAGCCAACGCAAATATCTAATATACAATTACAGCGTCCCCCTGCACAGATTTCCAATCAATAGCCTCCTATTATGTGGCTGGGGGGAGGCTGGAAGCCTGATGCAGCTACACGCGGCAGGAAGGAAGAGGCAGACTGTCATTGGAAGCTTCAAATTCTCATCTATCAAGAGCTTGTTATAGAATGAAGGCAGCATCTTACAGGAAAAGCGAGCCCTTCACTAAAAGGGCAAGCTGTGCCTGTGGACTATAAATGCAAATGAAAGAATGCTACTTTATCTTCCTACACAAACAATATTAATTATAAATCACAACGGAATTCTATAGGAATGGCATCCCAATGTACGTATACAGAACATGCCCCACAAATGACAAAATTATTAACTTAAAAAGAAAATTTGAACAAAAATGCAAACATTTATCAAAGTTCTGATCATTACATTGGCTGCTGCTATCCAAGCACAAACTAAACAGTTGTTAATATTTTCCCCAATGTTGCTGTCATCAGCTTATCATACTCAGCCCTTTAGATGGACCATCACAAGATAAATATCCATTTAATAAATATATTTTGTGAATTAGATTATACATTGTTGGCGTGTTTAAAAAAGCATTTCAGTAAAAACTAAGAAAATAATATTGTCATTACAGGAGGATGGAAGTTCAACCAATGCGGGTAAGACGAGTCTACCGTATAGCTGGTTAGTTCTGCAAACCGCGGACAAAGCTACGAAGTATGGTACTTTCCCAAAAGCAGTTGGCAATTAATACATTAAACACAAAACAACTGGCTGTGGCTGTCTCCGAAGGCAGAGCAAGCGTTTGTTTTGTGGTGGTATAAAAGGGCAGACAAACAAGCACAGGCGAAGTTTGTACAAAGTCGCAGACGGTATGCTTGGTCACGAATTCTGCAAACACTGGAAAATCTCCATTCAACCTTCATCGTGTGCCACTGCCAGGAACGTTACAGACAAGGAAGGGCAGGAACCTACAGGCTTGCACTCTGAGCCAGAAACTACCCACACACAGACACGCTCACCCTATCCGAAACACACACACAGACATCCTCCCCACATTGACATGCACATACCAGGACTCATACCAAAATCACAAGCACCAGCTTAACCCCTTCATACTAGAACATCCAGCATCCTACTAACTTTTGATTATCATATTAATCCTCCATCTATTCACATAGGCTTATAGCAATACCTGACATATCTTTCTTTTAAAAGATCCCAACACCAGTTTGATAAGCACTTTGGGTCCCCCAGGGAGAAAAGCATTATATGAAATATTATCATCATTATTATTAAATAACCATTTATTGAGCACAGCACAATTCCATTATAGGTTAGAGGTACCCATTATTCCATCAGAATTACCTGGCCAGCCTTAGATGAGTAAAACATATATCGATAATGTCAAATAAGGCATCTCCTAGCTAACTGGACCCAGGAGACCTCAATCCGGCATATCCATTACAGCAGAGCCCAAGGGCAGTGCTGAAGTTAACATTTTAATTCAAGGTATCACTATTATATTTTATAGTTTTTGAGGTCCTGGCCAGAGTCAGACAGGAGACATAGAATGATTAACTTCCATTCTAGGCAATAGATTTTAATGCTGTAGAACAGGGATATGCAATTAGCGCACCTCCAGCTATTGCAAAACTACAAGTCCCATCATGCCTCTGCCTTTGGGTGTTATGCTTGTGGCTGTCAGAGTCTTGCTATGCCTCATGGGATTTGTAGTTCTGCAACAGCTGTAGGTCCGCTAATTGCATATCCCTGCTGTAGAAAAATGGCCCTAATGAGATATAATCAGTTCATTATCAGGTTTTCATAGAGTAGGTTATCGATGAATGCTATTGACATGCCTGTCTGGCACAGAAGGGGCATTTTGTGTAAACAAGTGGCTTGCCACTCCAAGCAAATGTTAGCGGTTCCTTATAGCTATGTGTTGCAATTGAAAATAAATTTCTGTTGACAGGCAATGATGGCGCTGTTCACAAATGAAATTGGTAGGACACATATTATGATTTCATGGTTGTTGTCATGCCGATTGCCATTTCATTTTTTTGTGATACAGGGACAGAAGGTGAAATTTCACCAACAGAACCACAGATAGTCTGCTGGTGTTCTATCCCTTCGTCATGCTATTAAAAATGAAAAAAGTTGGGGCCCAAGTTCCAATACTTTAACATGAATTTCAAAAAGATAACTTAACCACTTCAATACAGGGCACTTAAACACCTTCCTGCCCAGACCAATTTTGAGCTTTCAGCGCTGTCGCATTTTGAATGACAATTGCGCGGTCATGCTACATTGTACCCAAATGAAATTTTTATCATTTTTTTCCCACAAATAGAGCTTTCTTTTGGTGGTATTTGATCACCTCTACGGTTTTTATTTTTTGCGCTACAAATAAAAAAATACCGAAAGTTTTGAAAAAAAAAATGTTTTTTTTTGTTTCAGTTTCAAAACTTTGTAAATAAGTATGTTTTCTCCTTCACTGATGGGCACTGATGGGGCTACACTGATGGGCACTGATAAGGTGGCACTGATGGGCACCAATGAAGTGGCACTGATAGGCGGCACTGATGAGCGACACGGATGGGCGACACGGATGGGCGACACGGATGGACACTGATAGGTGGCACAAATTGGCACTGATAGCTGGCACGGATGGGCGGCACGGATGGGCATTGATTGGCGGCACAGGTGGGCATGGATAGGCGGCACAGGTGGGCATAGATAGGCGGCACAGGTGGGCATAGATAGGCGGCACAGGTGGGCACTCATAGGCGGCACAGGTGGGCACTCATAGGCGGCACAGGTGGGCACTCATAGGCGGCACAGGTGGGCACTCAGGCGGCACAGGTGGGCACTCATAGGCGGCACAGGTGGGCACTCATAGGCGGCATCGGTGTTATAGTAATGGATGCCAATCAGTGCCAAACAATAATGCATGCCAATCAGTGATGCCCATTGTGGCCACTGATTGGCATCCATTATGGGCACTGATTGGCACCCATTGTGCTGACTGGCACCCTGGTGGTCTAGGGAGGATTATGGATTTTTATTACCTTTTCCCTGGTGGTCTAGTGGTGTCCCTGGTGGTCCAGTGTGGGCATCCTCGGGGGGGCTGTGCTGATAATCGATCAGCACAGACCCCCCCTGTCAGAGGAGCAGCCGATCGGCTCTCCTCTACTCGCGTCTGACAGACGCGAGTGAGGGAAAGCCGATCACCGGCTCTTCCCATTTACACTGTGATCAGCCGTGATTGGACACGGCTGATCACATGGTAAAGAGTCTCCGTCGGAGACTCTTTACCGAGATCGTAGTTGCCGGGTGTCAGACTGACACCCCGCAACAACGATCGCCGTGATGCGCGCCCCCGGGGGCGCGCAGCGGCTCATTATCCTAATCACGTCATATGACGTCCGGTTAGGATAATGAAACCACTTTGCCGCCGTCAATTTGTAATAGGGCGGGCGGCAAGTGGTTAATTTTTCATTTTTGTTTTGTAAACAATACATTCAGCGGTAAGGATAAGGTCAACTGCATAATATGGTGCTAAAAATATAAAAGATATGTGCTGTCTCATGTGAATCAATAATTATATGTTGAGCGCCGTATCTTCACCTCCTCCTCCTCATATTCAAGGTGTACTAAAAATGCAGCAGTCTTACCTATATTTAGCGGACGATTTTTCTATACTATAACTGCATAATATCCCAGCAGATACAGCAGGAAGTGTTTGACCAGTTCAACCACATCTATACCACAGTCCATATCCACTAATCATCAATTGCAGATAATGACAATATCATGGAAACATTTCATTAGCGAAAAAATGGTGTTTATAAAAAGCAAATAAGCGTTCCCCATTAACAACATCACCTATGACGAAACGCGTCTGAGAAGACACGCAGTGACGCCACCACGCTACACGAGGGGAGGACGGGCTCCCGAAATTGCCAGCCGGCTTTGCTGTTTTTATGCGATTGATGCAAGTATTTTTGTAAGTGTATTACTTTCTTTTTAATTCTTAAAACGTTTAAGCAGTCTCACACTATGGGCAGTCTCTTCTTTTCGAGCAACTAATGGAGTAAATGCCCTGTGAAGTATTTGAGTACCAATTTCATATGCTCATTACACTTCACCATCTGGTAAGCGCACTACTATCCTGGTGGTCGGGCATGTTTCTTCACCTTACAAAGTATATGTGAAGTCACTGTGGTGTTTTAATCAGGACTTTTATTTGGACCTTTTTTGCTTTCTATAAACACCATTTTTCCATTTTTGCTAATGAAATGTTTCCATGATATTGTCATTATCTGCAATTGAAGATTAGTGGATATGGACTTATAGATGTAGTTGAACTGTTTGAATATTTCAACCATTTCTTATGTGATAATAATTTTTTGTTTTATGGTTATTTTTATTTTAATTGATTATTTTAATTAGTATTATTGGCGCAGCTCTTCAATTGTCTTTCTTACTGCCTGTGTGTGTATCCCAACAGAGCTGCGGCCTATAGAGGTTTTATTGATTCTCCTGATAATTAATTGATTAATTAATTGATTAGTTCATTCATTTTCTAATCTTATCAATCGCGGTTTATTTTTTTACATTTTTTTCCACAGCAGGAAGCGTGGCATTTTAGGTTTCCATGTACCTGATCTGCACAGCTTGTCTTCTACACTTTCATTGTCCCCTGTGCAGGCTAAACTAACATTGGTTAGAATACAAAACTGTCAAGACTCTAGAAATGAAAACCACTGATGAAAGGTGCCAGTGGTTCCTAAAAGATACTTTTCATGAACATTCACACTGTTTACAGTGCCAAGGTGTTGGAAAAATCTAATTCTAGGTTACACCACTGATTTACTGTGGTAGTATTAGCGCCCCAAATTGTACAGAAATACTGACTATGCACAGCTCGAACACATAATGTTTCAAGTTGAGCATATTTGGTATTTCTGTACAATGTGCATAAGCTGCACACACCTTTTTGGCTCCATAGATTCCTGTTTTGCACCCGGGCTGGTGTCTCTTAACAGCTTGTGTTTATTGGGTCAGAGTGTAGCAGATGTGTGTGGGATAGGGGTAGGTTCTGGCTGCTTCTGATGATTACGATACAGTGTCCCAGATCTCTAAGATGATTTATTGAATTGGCCCTTGGTTTGCCATATTAATGTATGTTTGAGAATCCAAATATGATAGCACAGAGGGCAGTTCATATATCAAAAGTATTCAAACCTGAATTAATGGGCAGCAAGCTTGCAGGGTCCACGTCATCACTAAAGGGAAAGGTGGTGGAATGCAGATGCTGGAAATGCCACACAGCATAGCTAAATCTGTGACCCCAAACACAGTTAAAAGTAGTACAGTTTAGTCAGTCAAACAACCTGACCTCAATCAGCTGATTGGACAATGATGGAGCAGCAGCATACTGATCATATCATTCCTGTGCTCTTTTACATTAAGCGTGTTCATAATATGACTGACCAAGTCCTCACTGCTTCCCAGTTCTGGCCCTCTCTTTCCCAGTCTGCTGCAGGAGATTACAGGAGACTGATAACAAGAATGCCTTTACTAGTTCTATGTAAATTACATTTAATACAAGACTATATAGGAATACATAACTGGATTATATGGCATTTTTTAAATATCTGGCATTCAGCTTAAAGAGGAAGTAAATCCTGATTACTTCCTCTTTGATTCCCTGCAAAGGTAAAGCATAATGGACTACTATGCATCGTATAGTAGTCCATTATGTGTCACTTACCTGACACAGGAGCCAGCGAAGTCACCGCTGTCCCCTGTAGCACGGAGCCTCCATCTTCTCGGTGGGTCTCGCTGCTCCGGCGCTGTCATTCAACGAAGCCGCGATGACATCACTCCCGCACATGGGAGCCGCCACTCGCATATCGCCGTTGACAAGGGAAGCGCTCAGTGCGCCTGCGCGCCGCTGTCTACGACGCATGCGCCGTAGACAGCGGTGCCTGTGTTTTGGCAAATATCTCCTAAACTGTGTAGGTTTAGGAGATATTTCTTGGACCTACAGGTAAGCCTTAATCTAGGCTTACCTGTAGCTCAAAGTGGTTTGTAAGGGTTTACAACCACCTTAAGTGTACCCATCTATCAGTAATGGCAGCTAATTTGATGATTTAACCCAAAAAACAATGATATTACTGAAATGTTTAGAAAAAAAATATATACAGTATGTTCAGCTCATAAACAGAAACATGCACATTAGAGAGTAGCTCCATATTTATAAAAGTAATCCCACCAAGTGGCTCTGAATGGAGTTATCTTGCATTTGAGTATAAGTAGGCCCTACTGCACTAGGTAACTAAGAGCTAAAGCTGCATGCTGGCACTTTAAAGTAAGGCGTTCACATAGAAATGTCTTGTGCGTCATTTGCACCTAACCACAAGTAAACAATATGTTTGCTACAGCAGACATGAATTCTGAACTATTGCCATGGCTTCCTGCTCGCAGAGCATTGTGTTCTATACATGGATGAACAATACTTACACTGAACCCTACAAGAAGCTGTTGTGAAACTCTGCTCTCTGTTTGTTACTGTGTGAGCCTTATGGCTGCCTGTGAGATAAGCCAAAGGTTGGTGCACAGATTGCCGAAATGGGAAGGCATTCAATTAGGGATAAACCTCTCCAAGCGGGGCCTGTTCCAGACTTGAATTTAAAGGGCGAAAAACCATGTTTTACAGATATTGCCCATTAATACGTTTTTTTTTTACATAAAGGCTGACTTGAGGAGAATGTTTTACTCTTGCATTTACAGATATTACATAACCTTGAATTTACTGTTATATTATTTAACAAGGAGCTCTAAAGAATCCTGGCAGTTACAAGAGCTGGTAGAAGCTGAACTGCAGGAATTCAGCTTCTTTGTAAAAAGTGAAGGCACACTATGAGTTAAGCCCAAGGAGGTGCATGGTGTCTCCTGGGCTTATCTCTATTTAAATTTGACAGTTTTATTGCACTCCTTGAAAAATCTAAACTATTGGTGTATGCTCAGAGCCATAAACCTGTCAGATATAAACAATAAAGATAAGTTCAGGAGATATCTAGCACCTCCTTGGACTTAACTCACAGTGTTCTTGCACTTTTTGGAATTTAGCTTTAGCATATGTGTTATTATAGTAGTACATAGGACACTTTCATGCATAGGGAAAGACAGCCTGGACATGTAATATCCAAAGATAAACTCCAGGCAAACTGCTAAAAACACACATGGAATACATACAGTATATATGAGCTGTTTTACCTGTTAATTTACATCTCGCATAGCATGGTCAGGTGGAAGACACCTCTTACAATTAAGGAATATAGTGGTGTCCTCTCTTCATCCAAAGCCTTCTAACCGGACAGTAAAAGGGCAGCAGCAGAATAATGAGGTTTGGCAACTTGCTTCATATGGAGAGGACAATTGCAGGCTGTTTTCTTAGTACATGTTTCTTTTAAGTATGTATTATACTGCATTTTGACTATTTAGTTGTAAACTTTTACTATAGTTCACCATACATGCCATTATGGGAAGGAAAAGGGTAACCAAGATGACTAAATCATCTATATTACTTTTAGCACAACCCAACTAGTTATTGGATTGTTATAGACAGGGGCTTCTGATTTTCAATCACACCACACAGTTGCTATATCCAAGACAACTACTTTACAGCTGCAACAGTATAGCAGGAACCCATCACAACCCTTAACTCGTGAAAAACTATAGTTCTGGGTTTAACAATTTATTTAAAGGCCAAACGTTTTATTTTTTGGGATCAGTAGGGAATGGAGTGGAATAGTTTCTCTTTATATCCTGTTCTGGAGACACAACAGGAAGTTAAATAAAAAACCCTTCTTAGGCACATGTCATCACAACAGGTGATCCCACTGGAAGATTTTTCGGCACTTTATTCCTTGTAACAATGGATACAAGGCCAAACACAGAGTGTGAAGCTTTCCAGTAGGAACAGCAATAAAAACCTGACCGATTCAAACCATTCCCTACTCTATAAAAACCTAAAACAATTCATTTTGGCTTTAGATATACTTTTAACAGGGCAAAAATTCAGGTGTGAGAATCCAGTTCCTAACTGCCGTCTAAAACGATGGGGTAAAAAAGAAAATCACATATATCCCCCAAGTTTGGTAGAATGTTAATTCATTGAGATAAAGACACCAAGATACTTAAATTTAGATAAAGCATGCACCCGAGACCTGCATTAGTATGTTAAACAAATCAGCGGGAACAGCGTTCCAGCTAGAAGCTATGTTCCCTTCTCCAGCATCCCATATGATTTCTCTTTGTCTTCTTCAGTCTGTTGCCTTTATCCTATTCCCCTTGATCTAGATATCTCTTTTTCTCCCCTTTGTCTTTTTGGCTGTTACTTTTTTTCCGCCATCCTCTCATTCCCATTCCTCCTCTCCGGAGCTCTCTCTGCTATTAAACAGCAACCTGCAGGGCAAACACAGCTACAGGAAGCAGCATTAGTAGGCGGCAGTGGCATATCTTGCCTGTGCCCAGTTAATGATGCAGCACTTAACCAAAGTGACTTTAGAGAGCTCTGCCACTGAGCCTATCACTGTGTGAAGTGCCCCTAAAGTGCACATGGCAGAATTTGGCACAAACGCTCAGAGAGGCCGCCGTATCTCCTGTCTGTGTGACACGTCTGACGGCACAGACTTCTTAATTCCTTTCTCTTATTCCCTTAATCTGTCATCTTCATCAGGCAGGGGAAGTGGCAGCCAGCAAACCAGGGCCTGCCGCACAATCAATCTCCACATTACAGCTGACAGAATGGTGCTAATAACTTATTGATCTAATGTTTGCAGAGCCCCACTGGGGTTGAAGAGCTGCCACTGATTGGCTCGGAAAGCGGAGACTCTGCCCAGAGCAAAGCGGAAAGCTTTCAAACTGTCTCCTTCCTGAGGACCATGGAAAGAGGGTGGGAAAAAAAATGGGGGGGTGCGAAGCAAATACACAGAAGAAGGGGGGGGGGGGAGTGAATGTGTAGAGAGAGGGAATAATAATAACCATATAAAAGAAATGGGGCAAGGGAAACATAAACAGAGCGAATAATAAAAGATGACAAAGAATGAAGCAAAGAAAAATACAGTGCAAAAAATACTGAAAGGGAAGAAAGGGATAATTTAGTCTCTGGTGTAAAGGTGATAATGTACATTCAGACTGAGATTCTGAGAATAGTGTGGGCTAAACTACAGAAACAATTCTTGTGCAATTGGCTGCAACAATCTCTATACAATGTGCATTATGTTGCTTTCATTGACGATTGCTGTATTGTAATATAGTTGGGTTTAAAAAAAAAAAGTCTATCAAGTTCAACCAATAACTGGAATGCTTGGGAATTTGAATGGCAAGTAAAGGCTAGTTAAAACGAAAAAAAAAAACACAACATACATGTTATACTCCTCTGTGCAGTTGGATTTGTACAGAGCAGCCCAGATCCTCCTCTTCTCAGGTCCCTCTTTGCTGCTCCTAGCCCCTCCCTCCTTTGAGTGCGCTTCAGCCAGCAGCTTGCTACAGGGGGCAACCAAGCAGAGTCAGAGCCCAGTGTATCCATTCTGACACAGAGCCCCGACCCTCTCTCTCTTGATTGGCTGACTGACTTTGATTGACAGCTGTGGGAGCCAATGGCGCAAATGCTCTGTCTCAGCCAATCAGGAGGAGTGTCCTGGATGGCTGAGGGGTAGGTAATTAGGGGGTTGCTGGGGGGGGGGGGCTACTACACAAAGAAGGTTTTTTATATTAATGCATAGAATCCATTAAGGTAAAGCCTTTGCAACTCCTTTAAGCACGATAACCTACATTCTCCAGCAATAGAAAAACAAAGCAACCATGGAAATTTTGGGATCATGGCAATTAACGTTAGATTTCTTAAAAAAATTATAAGGTTACCGCTAAAGCAATTGAAATCAATGCTACAAAAGAAGAAAACTGGCCAAAGATGGATCGAATCTCAGCCAGTTCAGCAGGGACCAGGTAAGATTAGATCCGTCTTTAGGTAGCCTGGTTTTACCAAAGCCAATTCACTGATCGATTTGGGTACAACCAGCTTGTCAGGTTTTTTTAAATCTAATTGCTGCCTGCGGCTTTAGCCACCAACGGTAATCGTTGTGTTCTGCCAATGGGGATGCTTCCTAGTGCTGTGGAAGAGATTCCCCAGTCAACGCTGCTTGTGTTGTTGGGGAAATTGAGCAATTTTATTTCCTTTCACTCCTGGTAGAAGGAAAGAAAATCACATAATCTATGGGCTGCTTAAAAAGTAAAAACTATGTTAATAAGAACTTGGCTATTTAAAATTATAGCCCTAAAGCTGAATGCAATGAATGAAAGCAGTTTAGCTCATTCATTAATAAACATCACAATCTTATTTTTTTTTAAAGTGTAACTAAGAGCAATTTTTCTTTTTCATTTTGGATAGGGTAATGGTGGGTTATAACCACTGTCACTTTTTATTTTTGCCATATGTGTCCCAAAGGGGAGATTTCCCTCACTTCCTGTCCCATAGTTAAAACAGGGAATGGGAGAAATCCCCCCAAAGTGAGGGAATCCCAGGGTCCCCATTGGAAGATTTCTCCTCTATTACTGTTTTCACGTCAACCCAAAATTTGGGATTTTTTTCCCCCTTAACTTCTGATGATGGTAAACAGGACAAATAGAGCAGGTCACTCTCCCTAACGGGCACACAGACCGTGATTAAAAACTGACAGATGTTCTAATAAATCAAAAGAAAAAAAGTTTTGGCTTTAGGTACAGTTTATATAGTGTTCAAATAGACTGTAGGAATAGGTGACCTGTACAAATGTGTAGTACAGGCAGACCCTGAGTTATGAACATCTGAGTTGTAAACGACACCTACTTATAAACAGAGGCGGCGTGACATCACTGCTGGCCATTTGCGCTCTATGCTGGTCCCAGATACCGGGAACATTCCATATCAGTGCACAGGCTGGAGTCACACTTAAAAATCGACTTTTCCGACTTACAAAGAAATCTGATTTAAGAACAAACCTACAGTCCCTATCCTTGTTCGTAACACGGGGACTGCCGGTATAGGCCTAAACCTGTATGCCCTGGGAGGAAATATAAAGTTGTGGTGTTATTCATGGCACTCATCAGAAATTGGCTTGCCTGTGCTAGAGAAATGAAAGCAGAAATCTAGTTGGTTACAATTATAAAAAAACTCAATTGTTTTAAGTGTATCTCAGTGATGTGAATTCCATTATTCAGACTAACTTGAATAAGGCCAGCTAATCGGGATGTTTCCTAGCCTTGAGCTGGTGAGCTGCAATGCTTTTGAGATCCCAAGGTTAGATATGTCTTTTACTGGAAGAACCATTATATTTTTTTAGGCCCCACAAAATACCGCACCATTTTTTTGGGCCCTTAATGTGATTTGTAGATCATTTATTTATTTATACACTGATCCAAACTCTTGTGTGCATGCATATGTACTATGGATTCTTACAGACTAAAAAATGTGCTTATAATATACATATACACATTTGGGTTAAAAATGGATCAAGCATACTGATCAATTGCCTATAAACACATTCATGCGTATATGAAGCTACATGTAGAATTGAATACTCATAGCTGAAGGATGGAATATGCAAAAAATGACAACGGCACAGAGTGTGACATCCCAACAGCCGTATACAGGCCCGGCCCTGTAGAAAAACCACAAACACTTATTTGCTTCAACTACATGCCCCACCAGCATCTTGAACACTTGTGTTGATATATGTGGTCCAAGGAAAACAATAAAAGTTTAATGCATTTCAGTTATGTGAGAGCAAGGACATATTAATCATTCTAGAGGCGCTGAAGGTAATAATATCCTTCTGGAAGCTATGGGGAGACGCTTTTAGGATCAGGTCTACAGACTTGGAAATTTTAAGTATATCAGAGGAGTTATAACCCAAATCTTACTATAACCAATTCAGACCTCTGCTTTCATGTAATTTTCAGTTTTATTCATAGTTTTCATGGTGCTGTGTCCATTCATTATATCTGTATTCAATGCCAACATACAGGGTTTGGTCACTGGTTTTATTATTTTAAATTGAAAACATTTACAAAATCACTATAGAGAAACACCTATGTAGCAGAACCAAGAAATATAATTAAGACAGGCTGCAAGAGTCAAGACCAGGAAGGACGGAATAGTGTCACAATGATCCCAGCTCACACCCTTTACTCATCTTGTGATATTCTATTGTCATGATATTTGGAAAACTACCAACTTTGCTTGCAAGGGTCACAGAACTGTCATATTTTAAAGACCTTAACACTAGTTCATTCAATTAATCCCCAGGAATGTAAACGTGGGCCCAGCATGTCCATCAGTGAGAAAGGGGTAATAGGTTGCCAGGAATATGACAGCAGAGTAAAGTGGCTGAATAGTGGAAAGCGACGGCAAAAAAGGTGGATGTTTACCTCTCACCCTGTCATCTCTAGACAGCAAAACTGACAATCAGGCTGAGGCCAGGGAGGCTGCGGAATAAAGGTGGCAATGTGATCCATTGGAGGGAGCAAGAGAAGAATCAGCGGAATAAATGAACAGACACAGACATGCCAGCAAGATTTTTGACACACTTACATGAGTTATCCTTCAGTTATCTGCCTGAAGAAGAGGGCTTCAGAGGAACACGGAGGTGCTGCACACAGTAGAATTGCAGCTCTGTCCCTCTGTGCTCTGAATGCCCAAGCTGGTAAAGCCCTGATACCATACAGTACATAGCTACCACCTGATAAAATCTGTGATCTGTTAATAGCAATACAAAAAAATATATAATTTCCAAAATAAAGATGGACTTTTCACATGCCACATTTTGTCCCATAGTACAGGATTTGGGCTTCATGGCAACAAACAGGGGCAGCCTTCTGTAAACTTGGACTGCAGAACCAAAGTTGTGAACAGCTCATATTACTCTTTAGGGATTATTCAGTTCTGTATGTCTGTTTGTCTTGCTTGCTGACTACGGATTATATTATTTAAGTATTAAAGTGAATCTATAGTATTTGTCAGGTAACAAAGATGAATGTGATGAGCTTTAAAGTTATTGTAGAGGCTTGTTTAAAAAAAATAATAATAACAAACATGTTATACTTACCTCCTCGGTAAAGTTGGTTTTGCACAGAGCAGCCCAGATCCTCCTCTTCTTGGGTCCCTCTTTCGTGGTCCCTCCCTCTTTTGAGTGCCCCTCAGCCAGCAGCTTGCTAGAGGGGTCACCCAAGTTGAGTCAGAGCTCTGTGTACCCATTCAGACCTGGCCCCACCCCTTCTCTGCCCTGATTGGCTGACTGACAGCCACAAGGGACAATAGCGCAACTGCTCTGTCTCAGCCAATCAGGAGGATGTGTACTGGATGGCTGAGGGGATCGTGGACATCGCTGGAGAGAGAAGGAGCTCAGGTAGGTCATTAGGGGGTGCTGGGGTGGCTGCTACACACAGAAGGTTTTTTATCTTAATGCATAGAATGCATTAAAATAAAAAAATAAAAACTTCTGTCTTTACAACTCCTTTAAGTCCCCCCACTTACCTGAATCGCAGGGTGGATCTGCAAATGGAGAGACTACAAGTGCCATCTGCCACCATGTCAGAGGAAATAAAAGTTCTCAGTGTAAGTTCAGAGACAGGAGTAGCCTGTGGGAGCCTGCATATTGCATATGCAATCCACTGATCACAGTTGTTTAAGCCCTTGTACACACGGTCGGACCTTCCGACAACAAAGTCCGACGAATTTTGTCCGAAACTGGTGTTGCATACACACGGTCAGACAAAGTTGTTGGAAAATCCGATCGTTCGTAACGCGATGACGTTATTTCGTTACGACGGGGCTACATTTAGGCTAGTAGCCAATAGCTTTGGTCTAGGAATTTGATCTGAGCATGCGTGGCACTTTGTCAGATCGGAATTCTCTACAAGCAATCGGACAAAGTCATCATTGTTGTCGGAAAGTTTTATATCCAGCTCTCAAACTTTGCTGGTCGGACAGGAAAAAGTCTGATGAAGCCCACACACGGTCGGATTATCCAACAACACGGTCCGATCGGACATTTTCTGTCGGAATGTCCGACCGTGTGTGCAAAGGCTTACAGGAAAAAAGTAATAAATGCACAATTTTCTGGGTCTGCTTTTTTTAAAAAGATTGAATATACCTTTAAATTATATCTAAACTTAAACTGAACATATTGCAGATTACCAGACCTTGGATGTGGTGCATTTTAGGAAGCAGAATTTATAACTGTTTGAACAATGGAAATATTTTTGTTGTGCCCAGTGTTCACCATTCAACCATGGACAACAATTGGTAAATAGGCAATAATAGTACCTAGAAAGCTGACACATCCCTATTGATGCAACTACATAGCCACTCAGATTGTCTTACTCAGAGAGGTCTACTGGTATTAATCCATTCCATCAAGAGGACTGGGACTGTCAGTACCGGCACTAATTCGACTATCTGTACCTAACACGGTCTCAGTCCCACAAACCCCTTGGCTGTATCTTCCAAACAAATCCCTGTAGCAGCTCATTCGCTTTATCCTGTAAAAATGTGTTAAGCACACACTTTATTAGAGTATGTGTCACAGGCATCCATTCTGTAGCTCTCCTTGCCTTCCGCTTTCCATGCTGTGAGTGTCTGGTTTTATCACTCACTCTGCCTCTGTTTTTTCACAGCTAGCTTCCCCCTTGTCAACGTGTCTCAGCGCTTCTCTCCTGTGTGCAGTGGGGTGAGCTTTTCACGCCCTGCCGTGCAGCTGCATCCACAGAGCCAGGTGAAGCTGACATTCCTGTCACGCTGATTGCACAGATAGCCAAGCGCCACATCCATCTCATCAAGCACAGGGATAGCAGCAAAGAAAAAAAAAATCAATCACCTGCCACAAGAGCTAACAATCTAACTTTAACAAGAGGGATGGGAAAAAAAACCACTGAGTCTATGTATTTTTATTTTTTTCAAAATATTAACCACTACATTCCTTATAATGCCAGTGCTCTTGGATTTGCTTAAACATGGACAGCAAGGCAGCAATTAATTCACTGTGCTCCTGCACCAGGCGGCACAAATCCATTTTCTCCTTAGTTGGGATTCTCGTTTCCAGAATCAGAAAACAAGAACACCTAAAACCCATATATGTAATTGCATAAAACCAGTGTAAAGGGGCACTCCTCCACACACGGACCACATAGCCAACGTCTTTCTGCAATGCTTACAAAAGGTCTCTCCTTCTTCCTACTATACCTTTGACTGTGTAGAGCAGCCTTTCTCAACCTTTTTAACACAGAGGAACCCTTGAAATAGTTTGTCGGTCTCGGGGAACCCCTGCTAAAAATGAGAAATCCATAACTCATGATACAATCATGTGATGGTCAGTGAGAGGAATGGTCCTTAAGCCGCGTACACACGGTCGGAGAATCCGTCGGAATGCGTCTTATCGGACCGTTTCATCAGATAATCCGACTGTGTGTGGTATGCATCGGACTGATTCCGTCCGACCCAATTTTCCAACATGTTGGAAATATTTCCCGACCAACTGGGCCGGTCGGAAGTAATCCGATCATGTGTAGAGAATTTTGATCGGACCAAGTGCCACGCATGCTCAGATCAAATTCCTACATCAAAGCTATTGGCTACTAGCCTGAATCTAGTCCCATCGTAATGAAATTACGTCATCACGTTCTGAAAGATAGGATTTTTCGACAACTTAGTCCGACCGTGTGTATGCAACAGTTTCGGACACAATCCGTCAGACTAAATCTGACAGACCAAATCCGACGGATTTGGTTGGCAGAATCTCCGACCGTGTGTACATGGGCTTATACTTCTGGTCATTGGGAAGAGTTACCTCCTTACAGATAGCTAAAAAGATCAATGGTGTCAGTGGGAACTTATCTGAGTCAGAAATTGCCCAATGCTGAAGGAACCCCTAGCAACCTCTGGAAGAACCCTAGAGTTCCACGGAACCCTGGTTGAGAATCACTGGTGTAGAGGCTTGCAGACCACGACAGCCAGTGCTTTATATATGATAAAGAGTTTGCAAATGGTTACAGAAATTGTCAAGCACCTCTGAAAATCTCACTGTGATCAATCCAGCCAAAGAGCAAAGGAGAATTTTCAGTGTGAATCAACAAATGTGTCTCAGGTCAGTTGTGACTTCAACAATAACAGGGAGATCCTGGATCTTTCATGCAATTCCTAGATCCTAGAGGCGATTCAGTTCGCATTGTGCGCTATACAAATATTTCATTCATTCATTCATTCATGTTATCTTACAAATGATATGGTCAAGCAGCAACCACCATCAATTCCTGGCTCTCTATACTGACCATGACTACCCATGTAGGTAGTCTTCACCAGGATAAGGGGATGATATTAGTAAGAATTGCATAAAACCAGGATGAGAAAAATCCCTATAATTAGGTAGCCATACCTAAAATATTCTACCAGTCTCTCAGGTTTCTGTATTGAACGCAATGCAATCACATTTACTGGCCTCTTCATATAACCAGCTAATTCTGTATTGGACTGAAAGATCCCAGAGTCTGCATCAAATTGTCTTCTGGGACTTTAAGAAAAAGTTAGAAAAAGCAAAGCATTTAGCAAGCAACAATGTAGGTGTGTGAAAGTCAAATTTATTAGATGGAACAATCCCAATTTCAAAATCCTATTCGTTTTGGATCTCAAACTTAGGTCTGGAGCTTAAATTTTGAATCAGCAGGAACAGAGTGAAATAGGAAAGGTAGGACGTGTGCGCCACTATGCCCAGGTCCTGTATTCTATAACCTGTTCTGGCAAAGATTTAGGTACAGATTAATAATGGATTGCAAAAGGAACACTCACGCCTCCTCTCCCTCACTATAAAATGATGACACGGTGTACAATGTCCTCTGGGTTGTCATGTGCCGCCTAATTCAGCATTAAACAAACACGCTGTGCTGTGCTGTTCTGCCTCACAGGTGAGACCAGGATATCCTGTATCACTATTAGATGTGCTGGTGTGAACACATTATGAGGTTTCCCATCATCCCCCAGCAAACAAAGAACTGATTACACCCCACTGGTTTTCATTTCATTTTTTTTTTTTTTATGCGTTTTACGGGTTTCTCTATGAGAGACGTGCTTTTGTTAAAAAATACATTGGATGAAAATGCAGAAATATCATGGACTATATATAATGCTATAGATCTCATCAGGCATTTTGTATGTAGTTAACTGTGTTAACTGGAGGAAGGAAGGTTGGGGTGCTGCCATCAACAACCAATCAAATGGTAGAGTCCAGAAGTAATAACTGACTGATAGATATTGGCAGCAGTACAAGTTCATTTTCAACACTATTTTTAAATATGGTCAGGTATTTTTATTCTAATAAAGAGGTATCAATACATTGGATTTATTGTAAAAGTAGCCTTGCACCTACAAAGAAACCAAAAGGCTACAGATCGACCAGCTATGTCTCATAAAATGTATGACACAACAGGAGGATGCAAGAGCAGAAGTTTAAATCTATTATCCAATACAATTCCTAGCACTAACATACTGTACAAACATGCCCTACCATTTCTATAAGCGCTGCTCTAACCTATTCTTATTTATAGGTATTCTGATCAAACTGGATGTGACAAAGACTTTGCAGACACCAACATTTTGATATTTTTCAGTCAAATGAACAATTAATTAGCTGTGCCATATAAATCAGTAATCCAAAAGTACTAAGAATCCAGCATGTGCCCGATCCTCAAGAGCTATACAGGTGTCTATGAGCTTGCTTAGGAGTACAGATAGAAATCATCAGGAAAATAACCCAACAGGAAGTGATCAGAACCGTTACTTTGTGATTAACAAGTTCTGGCTGGCTGTCTTGGGTTACTATGATTTCAACATGGACTTCATCTATTTAAAAAAAAAAAAAACCCTTTAAAATAAATTGAATAAAAAAAATAAAAATGCATACATATATATATATATATATATACACACACACACACATACAGATAGATATACATACACACACAGCATGGATATGTAGGAACACTTCTATACACAAGACCACTGCAATAAAACAATCATAGCTAACTTATGCGTCATTATCATCATGTACAAGTCAGGACATTACCAGAAAGGCAAGAGTTCCTCAGTGCGGGATGCAATGGAGCCGTGGTTAAAGAGACAGGTGTGTGCAAACACAGAGCCATAAGAAAAAGGACATGTGTTATCAGAGGTGGGCAGGTGCAATGTCTATCTCTCTCCCCCTCTGGGCTGGG
Source organism: Lithobates pipiens (assembly GCF_037356315.1). NCBI lineage: Eukaryota > Metazoa > Chordata > Amphibia > Anura > Ranidae > Lithobates > Lithobates pipiens. Next base: position 191,833,649 of record NW_027507788.1, on the reverse strand, counting down.
CAAATTAGCTAAAGTGGATGGTCAGGATTGTACTTGTTTACAGAGACACCTCGAGCCGCTTAAGGAAGCTTCTAAATCTGTGTTTAATGTGCAAACCTGCAGCTTTCTGGCCTGCCTATGTCAGGAAGCCCGGCCTGCCTCATCCTTTTGTATGTCTTCTCCAATTAAGATTAAAGTGATCCTTGTGCTCAGCTCATCCCTCTCTCTAGATAAAACCTCTGAGCTCCAGCCAGCACTGCACCTAGAGTCTTATCACCTGCTAATCTCATCCTTCCTAAAGATAACAGGCAAACTGCTCACACAACTTTTCCCTGGTGTTATCTACTATATCCTCAGCACAGAGGAAAGCAGAAGAAAAACCCAGCCTATCAGGCTGGAAGTATCTTACAGCTTTTTAGCTGGCCACACATGGATCGAAATTCAATCAGTCCCATTTCGATCCATGTATGGGGCAGGCTTGTTGTACAAAAGTTGAACTAATCGCTCAACTTCTGTACAACCAGCCAGTCTGCCTTTTCCTGAACGATCAGTGCCACCGGCTATAGCCAGCAACATTGTTCATTGTATTCTGACAGTGGGGAAGGCACCCTGCTATCAGAATACAAAGATGGGAAAGATTCCCCCATCCACATTAAATGTGTGGATGAGGAAATCAACAGGCTGATTGAATGAAAAAAAATGAATCGCATGCAGCCAGCTTAACTCAATTGTGTAGAAGTCTGAAGAACCAATTCGAATAGCTAACTTCTTGTCATTAAAAAAAAAAAAAAAAGAGCACCAGTTATTCCTACCCATCCACATCTGGTAAACCAGTTTGAGCACAGCATCGCTTCTTGGGCTCTAGACAACAAGCTGTGAACAAAGCTCAACAAAAAGCCCAAAAAGAGCCTTTGATCATATGGCCTCATGCACATTGGACGTTATAATAGCATCAGTAGCATTAGCTGTAGCCGTAGAATGAGTTTTGCAGAATTTTTTAGCTGTAGCTATTTTTAGCAAAACTATACTATCGCAAAAGCTTAAGGCTCAAAAACGCTGATAAATGTCAAATAGCCACGTTTTGCAGCAGGTTTAAGCTTTTATCAGAGTTAGAGTGGCAGCTGAAAAAAAACCCTCCTAAAACCCACTAGTTCTGGGGGATTTTTTTCCCAGCCAGAAAAAGCCTCCCGCCAAAAAACGCTGATAACAGCCTATATGTGAATGGACCCATAGGATAACATGTTGGGGAGTTTACTGGCTGCAGAAAAAAGCATTTGAAGCCAAAAAACAGCAGCTGTAAAAGCATCCAGTGTGCATGAGGCCTACAACTCAAATTGTAGGAACTGTATTTTTTTATTTTGTTAGTCACATCCAAGTCTTATCATTCATATAAAATACTAAAAAAGATTTAAGATTTGACTCCACACTGGTTAGATAGATTTACAGCTGCTTGCCACTGACATACTAAATCAGCTATGGCTGGAAGACTGCAAAACTATCATTGTAGACCAGCCTCTTTAAACCAGGCTTCCATGGAACCATAGGGGTCCTCCAGCTATTGCTAGGAGTTCCTCAGGGAGAGAGCAATTCCTGCCTCTGAGATAGCTAAAAACCCATTGCTGTTGGTGGTTGCCTATCTATAGAATGCTTCACAATGATCACAATTATAAGGATCGTTCTTCCCTGTGACCATCACACCAATGTACTGTCAGCTGTAGACATTGGTAATTATCATGGGTTCCCTGAGACCAGAAGATCATTTCAAGGGTTCATCAGTGTTGAAAAATGTTGGTGTGGACTTCAGAACTATCAGTGACTGCATATATATCAGTATAGTCCTTGGTGCTCCAACTGTAATTATGGCAAGGACTTCAGTTTGTGTAAACATGTAGGCTAACCTGTTGCAGTCTGCAGTGAAAGAAGATCCAACGTTCCATAGATCCTCACTTTGTTGGGCATATTGGGCTATCTAGTACACTGCATGCTCAGACACTTTTTGGTACTTTTACTTCTCCCGATAGAGAAGATGGCATGATCTAGAACCCCAAAGATTTACAATACTGCCCAAACATATTTAAAGCCCCGTACAAACTATCAGATTGTCTGCTGAGTTTTTCCTTCAGATTTACCAAAACCATATAATGAGGTCAAACTTTAGGAGTTTCAATGTGTATGCAATCAGGCAGGCCCTTCTACTACATGGTTTTGGTAAATCTGACGGAAAAACTCAGCAGACAATCTGATAGTGTGTACGGGGCTTTAGTCATCCAGAACTAGACATGGTCTATTTATAATATGTTTTTTAGACTGTTGAAACAAGTCTAGTGGGTAAAGGCGGATATAAAACTCTCGACTACAAGACCAATTTACTTATTTTGGTGATTCTCTGCTATTTGTATTGTTAAAATGGCTTGTTGGTACATGACTCTGTACCGTTCTCCATAATTATGAAAATGTCCCGGATTGTTGTTGGAGATGTGGCACAGAAAAAGTTTCCTCCGTATACATGTTTCGGTCCTGCCCAAAACAAAGGTCCTTCTAACTGGAAGTTCAAAACATATTTCAGAAATGTACTAACTTTTCACTAACAGAAGACCCTTATCCATTCCTTCTACACGACACTTCCATCCCTTCGAAAACATCAGAAACCTATTCAGACTGCCCACACTAACACTAAAGCCGGCTATACATGGTTTGAGCCTCAGCCGGTTCAGCAGGGATCAGCTGAGGAATGAACCATGTATGGGCAGGCTGATTGTACCAAAATTGATCCATCGATCGTCCTGGGTACATCCAGTATGTGAGCTTTTCGTATGCCATTATTGCCGCTCGCAATCACTGTGTTCTCCTGACACGCACCCCCACAAGGGAGAACACAATAGCTCCATTGGAGGAATTGTCCCCGTGGTTGTAGGAAAGAAAATGGTATCATCTATGGCCGGCTTAAAAACACAACTCAGATTTATTGCACTCTGGATAATAGTGTTAACAATGAAACATCTGAACAGTAAAAAGGGATATTCCCTCTCAAGTGACGGCATTAATTTCTAACTGTAATGGAACACCACACTTTCGATGCACTGTACTGTTTGGCTTGCAGTGCGATATGTAGTTTTCCCATATCCTTGATTTGTGCACTATGGTAACACACGCTGGTCATTTTAATTCTATGTACAATAATGCTGGGTCTAGCCAATCAGTACATGAGTATTAGAACCCATCAGCATCTGCTAAGTTCTGTAATATCAAAGTTGAATGCACTTATCCCTAAAGGAAGCCTTCTGCTTTTACATTAAAAATAAGAATAAAACTCTTCTTTAATACAAAAAACAAAGCAATTCAGTCTTTAGTTTTGTGAGAGGTTTTCCACCTTCAGACAGAAAATGTAAAACCTGTTCACAGGCTCCACTGTCACAGCAAATCTGTATAAACAGCTCAAAGGGCAGCATAACTTGGAGCTACTTGACCTTCTTTAGTGCAATGCAGCCCACCCTCACTTCCCACAATGAAAAGAAGCAGGTTTCTAAAGATGGGTTCCATTGCACCAGCGCCTCTCCATGCAGTGGTAGCTTTAGCTGCTTGCCAACTGTCACTTTTCAAAGTGGGGGAAGCATCCCCCAATCAGCGAGTGTCCATAAGAGTGCAGTGGAAAACAACCCTTAGGAATCTAAAAGACAAACAGCTAAACCTTTTTATAAAAACAGCTTCCCTTCATACAGAAATAATGTTTTTAGTGTTCTTTATCCAAGTTGATTCAAACTTAAGAGAAATTAAAAAAAAAAAACATTCTATAAAACTCACTTCCATATACAGTAATTGAGCACTAAACGTGTTTATAAAGTCTAAAGGTTTTTTTTTTTTTTTTTTTTTTTTTATCAGGCAGGTTCCTATGGTGACACACGGAGAAGAAGAGGAGCCCAGAGTGCCAGCAGGGGAGCAAGGGACCCCAGAAGAGGAGAAACGGGGCTGTTCTATGCAAAACCATTACACAGAGTAGGTAAGTGTGACATGTTTGTTGTTTTAAAAAAAAACAACTTTACAATCATGTTAAATTGATTTCTTTTCTTTCGATCTATTCTATCCATCTTTTTTTTATGAACCTGTAAGATTTTGTTTTTCTTTATTTTGAGCTGTATATTCGTATAAATACATAAGCTATATTAAACGCACATATTTATGAAACTTGATCAACTTTCTACATGATGAGCCACTATTATTGCTCAGTGCTTATAAGATGTCACACCATAACCATTCTAAAAAATTAGTTATTGTAATCTTGTACCCTAGAAGATAATAAAGGACATCAAGCAAATCCTGAATTAAAGCCATCTAGGTATTATCTATAGTCACAGATGCTTAAGTCTTATTAAGGACCAACTGCCTTATCTATCTTCTGCTACCTATGACAGGACTGCGCAATCTTTTAGAAGAGACAGTGCTTAGAGTCAGTGTGAAAATCTTCTGGGCCCCACTATGTCATTGTTCATGAATCACAAAAATATAGGGTTTCCACTAAAATCCATAACTGAATAGTATATCTGATACTCTGACCCTAAACACATTTTTAAGACTTCTCAAGTAAAACATTCCTAGACTATTCTTGATTACAACTTATAGAAACTTTTGGTGCATATATAGATATGAAGTACATTTTGACAAGTGTAATTAATTTACAATGATGTTCTAAAACCTAAAACTTTAAAGAGGAAGTAAACTCTCCCACTCTGATGCTTCTTTTCATTTAGTCCATTATAATAAGTAATTATCAAACTATAGCCACTGTAATCCAGCCCAAATCGCATATTACTTGCTGTTTAAAAAAAACTTTAAAAAAACTTGTTTCCAGGGGTTAGGCAGCGCACAGTGAAGTGTATTTCCGCTCTTACATTGAGCACTTCCTGTACTGTTAACCAAGCCTCCCTCTCAATCCAACGTTTCTATGGCAACCCTGCTTCCCTGTTCATAGCTGACTTGTTTTATTTCATAGTATTTACTTGTGCCGATTGTCTAATGTTTGCCTTTGTCAGTCTTATCAGCTTCAGCTGATAAGACTGCAGTAATGGCCAGGTTTACACTGCATGTGATGTCACATGGTGTGTAGGAGGAAGCTCTGAATGATTCTGCAGCCTCCTGGGATATCAGTGGTGTGCCGTAGGAAGTCCTGATAACAGATAGACAAGCACATAGAGAGTGTGCCATAAATCAGGGGAGCTCTGGGCATGCTCAGTGATGTCATTCAACAAAAAGGATTACAACAATACTAAGCAAGTAAGGTGGCATCTATAAGCAGTGTTCATTAGGGTTTTTTATGCTAATTTGCATGCATTAAAGTTGTGTGTGGGGGGGGGGGGGGGGGGGAGTTACAACCAATTTAAGGCTTAAGGGTCAAATGCAAGTATGTTGGGATATTTTGGTAAGAATTGCAGTTTGACAAGGTTATATAAATACCATAGGCCCCCAGATGTAAGAAATGACCAATCCTGTACCTAAAACACTTTCATAGTTTTCATTCTATTGCTTTTGTTCTGTTTTCTCCTAAAAAAAAATCCCAAAGTAATTTAATCAAATCACTGACTGAACCTTTAGATTCCACTATTGGATTCTATATATGCAAATCCATAACCTTATATACATTTCAGAATAACTTTTATTGTACTGCTTTTGTCCCGCTACACCATGAAAGAGCCCTATTTAATTTGAATAAATAATTTCAACCTTTAGTGGTAAGCTCTATTGGATTCTATATGACCACATTACCTTAAATGATAACTATGAATAATTATGCTAGAATCAATTTAATATAAACCATAGGGGAGGGGGATGGGGTATTCTAACTAAACTTCTACTTGTTCTGCAGAATCCTCCAGGTGCCTACAACCCCAGATCTGCTACTCTGTGGAGCACCCCAAAATCTCCAAATAGCAGTATATTTCTCTGTCAATTGTGGTCAGTAGCTCTTGCCAATCTCCTTCATCTCATTATCTGCACATCACTATGATGGACATTTTTTCAGTGCTTGCAGTGGGTATTTCATTCATCATTTGGAGACGGATGCTTCCTACCATTTGGGGATGCAGGTGCTCAGCAGAACAGCCATACAGGCACCTAGAGGTACCCGCAGTACATTTGGTAGAAGTTCAATCAGCGCAAGATCATTTTAAATAACATTTGTTAGTTAAATCTTCTGATGGTCATCTTATCTGTATCTATCTATCTAGTTAAATAGATAGGTCATCCTTTCTGTATCTATCTACCAGAAACATGAGTCCAGATTTAAATAAATGTTTAAAATATATGTGAACCCTCACCTTGTAAAACAACCTAAATTTAGTTTATAAAAAAATGAAAAGCAAAACAATTGTGTATATACAAAAAACACATTATAAATACTTTTTTTGTATAAATGATCACATACCCTCTGTTCTCAACTGCATAAGTTGAGGAAGTCTTAGAGAACTGGGGGAGGATAAACAGAAGGCCCAAATTGCTAGGGTGACCAGAGGAGGGCACATAGGGGAGATGGAGAAACCATGCCACCCCTGACCTTCATATAGCAAGTCCTGCGACTTGGTTCAGAATTGTGAGGAACACCTCCTATATGTGTGTTAAGGGACCACCATCTGTGAAAGAGACTAACACCTAGAAAGATGGCTGCAAAGATACAGTGGGACTGTACAGAGTGTTCTGCACTAAGAGACTATGGTCAGGAAATCATCTAATGGAAGTATAGTGTTCCACACTGGAGACTTCTGTCAGGATGTCATGTCATTGACCGCTGTCAAGCAAGAAAGATGTACTGGTAAATGTAGCGGAGTTCTGCAATACAGTGTTAAAATGCAGCTGGACTGGTCGGGAATATGTGAGTGGGTGGGCTTCGGGCCAGAAGAAGTGTGGGGGAGTCTCTCCAAGATGACATATAGGGGGCTATCCCATCCAGAGTGAAGTGAGGTGGGTTTGGAGTCAACATGGCGGGAAGTACAATCCAATAGGGGGAACCTTTTAGGTGGCCTTCAGAAAGTTTTTTTAACTGAGACTTTGAAGCAGTATGAAGCCAGTAGTAGGAGAACACTATCAGCATGCCTGTTCTGGGTTGGTGACTCACAAGGTAGCTTTTTTAAAACAGAGCAGCAGCCCATTTATTTTTCTCATGACATGCTTAAGAGTCTTCAATCTCAGCATGGAGAAATTCAAATAAAGTGTAAGCTCTGCAGAACCGACGAGGAGCGTCAGCGATTCGGCTTTGTTCTTTTTAGCTGTGTCGGTGGTAAATAAATAATATCAGCCAGTCCCTGGCATCTGAATAGGAAGGGGATACACATCTCAATCACCCTCCGGCTCTCATACTGGCTCCAAGACAGATCAATATAGCAATTAGATGTTATCAGCTTGTGCGGCTTCTCTTGCTTCCCTCTGGCCTTGCTCCCTTCCCCCACTAAAATCTCACGGCTTTCATGCCCGCTCCATACAGCCCTAATGTCACACGGATATCTGGGTTTGAGACCTCTGCGCGACTTTGTGAAGCTATCCGGAGAGAACCAATATAAGAAAAAAGAAAAAAAAATAATCCAGCGCATGCTTGAACTCCCACATCTAGACTGTCAGTATCTGAACGATTCCTGCATGTCAACCTATACACTGCTAGTGGCGGTTGCCAACAAAGAAAGTGGAAAATTAGAAAAGCAACACAGAGGTTTTAAATGGTTTCCATATGACTATAAGAAAAATAAATAAAATGCATTAAAAAATAATCATCTTATTTCCCAGCAACAGAACTTTTTTTTCCAATTGAGAGATCATGCCGTAGGACCAATGTGCAGGCTGTACTCTACAGGCTGTAAGGATTTTACATATTTCAGACCAATAAATATCTAAATGTGTGGGGTTGAAGCTGAAATAAAAGGCAGGCTCTTTTTATTGCAAAAGAGACATGGTATCTTCTGCAATAAAATACACAATACACCTACGTGCCTGTTGTCTTCTCCAGCGCATAAACTGAGCTGTGGATGTGCAGCTCATCTTATGTCACCGGCACGGTTCCTGAGCTGCGGGATGACCGACTTCTGCATATGCACAGAAGTGACATTGTCTTGCCCTGGCCAATGAAAAAGGGCGAGGACCGGCACCCAGCAGAAGATGCTAGAACCAGAGAGGAACGGGGACTGTTAAGCACAGCTAAAAAATAGGTGAAGAAGAAACAACATAGATAGCCAATTATGTGTACTGTAGTGCAAGGACAGGCTAAAAGAAGGAGAAAGCCGACTAACCGAGAGATAAGCTCATTCATCTGCTGCTTTTCACTTTACCGTTCAGCCACAGGGTAGGGAAGGTAAGACCTGTAAAATACTGAACTGTAGCAGAGAAATCAGGTCTCCTCCCCTGCTAGATATGTTTTTTCTTATGGCAGAGCTGTGTAAGTCTCAGGACTGGATGGACAGACATACAATTTTGGCAGATAAAAAAAAATAATATATTATATAAGGAATATGGGGGAGGCTGGTAGCAATATAAGGCACTTTTTTAATTAAAAATACATACTTGAATAGATTTTATAAACACAGAATTAATGTCACTTTAAAACCATATAAAGCTGTAGATAAAGGTGTAGTAGGTTGGAAGTTGAAGATATGTTTAAATAATATTCATTCTCAAACCATAATTCAGCTAGAGGACATCCTACTCTACCATTTCAATTGAGCATCGAGCAATATTGACAAATGTACAGATAAATCTCCGTAGCAGTGTGCACCTGAAGCGGCTTCTACTGGGAGGTGGACGGAATGGTTAATATTGAGTGTGTATTAATTACATCAATCTATCACACGGAAGCTGCAGCCTCAGCAGTTTAAATGAGGTCAGGCTGCCTTGACACCAGGATAGGGATGTGAGATCCTGCAAAGTGGGGTTCAAAAATAAAGTAAGATCTGACCCTGGCCATGGGAACAGAGTGACCCAAGGTGACAATGTCTACCCACTGGGCATGTAGAGATTATCAGTACACAACGATGAGCTATGGTTTACATTATCCTTAAGACTTTGTACAGAACACCTTCTTACTAATACAGTTTCACACAATGACATCAGAAGGTCTCTGGCTGGGGTCCAGAGAAACTTCAAGTTGTGTTTAATAGATGCGTCCCTCTGAGTGTTCCCATCTTTGGCTCACCTCCTTTTTATATTGTCACGTACTTTGGATCTTTGAAGTGTGTCTAAAGCCAAAGCTTTCTTTTTCGTTTTGGATATAGTGATGAGGAGTTATAACTCCTGTTGAGGTTTTTATTGCTTTCTCAGTTTGCATTGGGGAGTCCCTCTTTTTTATCCTGGTGACCAGTGTCACTAAGACTAAAAGAGGGAAAACTTTACAAAATGTTAGGTTTTTACCAGATAATAGTAAGCCCTTGTACACACGGTCGGAGATTCCGAAGGGATGTGTCTGATCGGACCGTTTTGTCGGATATTCTGACTGTGTGTGGTCTCCATCGGACTTTCTCCGTCGGAGTATCCGACGGACCAAGTTTTCCAACTTGTTGGTAAAATTGTACGACAAAATGCTCCGATCGGACAAACTCCGATCATGTGTAGAGAATTCCGATCGGACAAAGTAACACGCATGCTCAGATCAAATTCCTACACCAAAGCTATTGGCTACTAGCGTGAACGTAGTCCAGTCGTAACGAAATAACGCCATCACGTCGGATTTTCCAACAACTTTGTCCGACCGTGTGTATGCAACAGTTTCGGACAAAATCCGACGGACAATATCTGACGGATTTGGTTGTCGGAATCTCCGACCGTGTGTACAAGGGCTAAGAGTGAAATTCTTCCAATGGGGTTACATGTTCCAATACCATCTGTCTAGGAGAGAGCTTCCCTCACATTGGAGAGACCATTTCTTACTTCTTGTTGTGTCTACAAATAAGTAAGTTAAAGGGAAATATGCCCAATGGAACACAACAATTGTTTAAAAAAAAAAAAAAAGGTGGCTGTTTAAACATTCAATAGCTAATCAAAAAAAAAAAGTTGTTGACTGCTAAACTTTACACCCCATTTACACCAGCATGTTGAGCAAATGCGTTTTCTTCATGTGTTTTTCCACACGTAAGCATAGGGTAGTCCATCCGCTTGAACAGGCTGTCCTACATGCAGAAAAGTAGCTCATGGAGCATTATGCCGCATTCCGGTTTGCACCTTTTTTATTGGTTGTTTGGGGTGCCGTTAATGTTACCACAAGTGTGAGGCGCATTTTTCACACATTACTGGAACAAGTAGATGTGCATGGATCCTCAATATTTCACAGCCTATAAACTGCTAGTGAATAAGGGTATATAGCATTCACTGTCCTGTCTCTCTGCTATGTTTATCTTCTATATGGCCCTACATTAAATTGTACCACTAACACAAGATAAGATTTGGCATTTTCTTCCCATTGAAAACAAACTATATAGTAGTATCAAGGAATCCTGATTGTTCCATGATAATTTTGCTGTCTATGGTGGGAACGACTTCTAAGCACAAGTAAACTTTTTTTCCACCCAAGCCCACCTTTTGCTGCATTAGATCCTGGTTAGTCAATCACTACCACTACAGCATTAAAATGGTGGTAAAGGCAGAAGGTTTTCTATAAATTTTATGCATTAAGATAAAAAGCCTTCTGTGTGCAGCAGCCCCCCTCAGACCTCTAGTACTTACCTGAGGTCCATCTAGATCCAGTGATGTTGCAGGAGTGCCTTGGCTGCCCGGGACTCCCCTCTGCATTGGCTGAGACAGCAGCACAGTGCCATTGGCTCCTGCTGCTGTCAATCAAAATCAGTGAGCCAATGAGGAGAGAAAGGGGGTGGGGCCAGGCCACGGCTTCGAGCCTAAATGCACACAGGGAGCTGTGGCTTGGCTCTGGTGCCCCCATAGCAAGGGTATGGGGGTACTCAACAGGAGAGAGGGGCTAGAAGCATGGAAAAGGGACCCAAAAAGAGGAGGATCTGGGCTGCTCGGTACAAAACCACCACAACAGAGCAGGTAACTAAAACATGTTTGTTATTTTTAACTAAAAAATAAAACAAGACTTTAGGCTCAGCCCTATACCTCTGATGCCGCGTACACACGACCGGATTTTCCGGCAGAATAGGTCCAAAAGAATCATTCCGTCGGATAGTCCGATTGTGTGTGGGATAGTCCCATAGTTTTTCTTTAAAAATCCCGACTGACCTAGAAATAGAACATGTTTCAAATCTGTCCGATGGACTCAATCCCTATCGGGGGGAAAACCATTTGTCTGTATGCTAGCCCGACGGACCAAATACGACGCAGGGGGAGCTATTGGCTACTGGCTATTGAACTTCCTTTTCTAGTCCCGTCATACACCCTCACATTTAAAAGGAACGGACTTTCAAATGGACTTTAGTCCGTCTGGGCTTGGGCAAGTCCATTCATTCGGAAGTCTGTCGTAACTCTGTCGAAAGTCAGTCGGGAAGACCGTTGGACCTTTTCTGGGGGAAAGTCTGGGCGTGTGTACGCGGCATTAGTCATTGCCTGCCACAGATGCGCTGTGCCTGAACTTTTATTAAAGAAAGCACTAGACTCTAACTTCTTTGTAGTTTTCTTAAATATACTCTTATGTTTGGAGCTAATTAATTTAATAAAATAATTGTCTGGAACCGTTAAAAACAAGCACACTGAAGATGGAGCTGAACTAAGAACTTGGCTGATGGGGAACATCTAGAATTATTATTGATTATATCTAAGCAGTACCCTAAATATCAAATTTCTGTGTGAGAGGCACTGCTGCATCGGATTGCTAGTCTTACAAGATTTGGAGTGAAGCGTGACAATATTACTACTGTGCTGGTAGGTGTTGTCTTTGCTGAAGAGGGAGCTGTACCTGAAGACCAGCAGTGCACGGATTTCCTTGCTACCGCTTCATTCATTCTGTAGATCTATGCCCAGTCTACTGCAGCTCTGATATGAGGAAAACTCTGTCCCTCTATTAACATGGCTACCTCCACACAAAGACACAAGGTATAGTAAATCAGTAATGAGAAAAAAATCATCTGCAGAGAGACCACTGCCAATGCTGTTTTTTTTTTCCTTCTGCTTGCCTTTTTTTGGGCACAGTTCCGACTCTAACATTTAGCATGCACTAGACACAAGTGCTTATGGCAACATTTCTTTACAAACATTAAATGCAAGATCTTTGAAGTAATGAAGCTGTACCAGGCGGGAACCCTTACCTGCTGTAAAGCTGAGCTGATGACTGCTTCTTTTACTCTGGTTCTCAGGCATTACGAATTGGTGGCTTTGATGAAGGCTGGAGATGATGCTGGATAGGTCACTCTCACGGCTGCAATAAAAGAAGATGAAATTAACAAGAATCATGGTCTTAATTTATTACATGTAGGAGACATATATATTCATATACAGTATGTATAATTAATGGGTATGTCATTGCTACAATCAAGCTTTTGAATAAAAAGTTGTCATATTGGTTTCATAAACAGATGAAAGTCTTGTGTTGCATATAGTGGCCAAGAAAACTTCTATAGGCCAGTCAACGATAAAAACTAACAAAGACTGGCATGGGGTATATAATATGGATATTTCAAAAAAGACATTCCTCAACCAATGCAAAACTATACAGCCCATGGTTCAGACATAAAGGTATTCATTTTAAATGGAGTTCAATGGCAATTGGTTAGGAATCCAAAATGAATGTAGAACTCCGACTAATCTATTATATCTTTGTGTAGGGAATCTGTTACCAAATATGTACATTTAACTTGTTTTCACTTGTTTGCGTGGGTTGTCTGCTCTATTTTCTTCCAGCTATCTAAAAAAAAATCCTCCTACATTTAGGCTGAGCTCACATATGTGCGGCCGCGCTTTACAGCAGAGGGTCTGGTGCGTCCCTGTTCACTGATTTAGGTGTGAATCAGGTCTGAGTTTTTTGCCTGAATTCGCACCTGAATCAGAACCAAAGACACACAGGACCCTTTATAAATGTGGGCCGTGGCCGCCCCGAGCTGTGTGAACCGGCTACATTGAGAGCTGGTCACACTCTCCGGTCATGCGAATTGGATGTGGAGAAACCTGCTTTCAATTTGCATATGTGTGAACTCAGGCTAACTGGTTTCCATTTCATGGACTAGACACAAGGATAGGATTCCCAAGCTCATTAAGTTATATGTAATGCTCCAATTTCCATATGGGAAGATTTGTGAATGGAGACTGCTATAGCAATGCAAGCAAATGTTTTGGTCAACTTTAACTTTAAAGCAGTGAGAGTCGAGATAATGAGCCCAAAGCTGGCCATCCATATGGGAAGAGATGTTGTATAGAAGTCAATCTACCAATCAACTTCTGTTCAGCCGCCCTGTTGGAAAATGTCCACTCGATCAGTGCTGCAGGCTATAGCCTGCAATGCTGATCAGTGTATTCTGACAGTGGGGAAATCTCCTTGTTGTCAGAATACAACAGGTCAGCAATTGAATTCAAATTTTTTATCATCTATGGGCTGCTTAGGACAATAACTGTAATTGTACAACTTCTATAGAGCCATTAGACTGTCACTACAGCTTGACCTGGGGTGACTGCAACACCACCTTCTATAAAACAGTAGCATATGCTACTGATATATAAATTACTCAAATAAATACATAAATAGTATGATGGCTGCTGCCTGAATTTGTGGCTCACACTCAATAAGTGACAAATTATATTAATAATAAAACTTCCAGGTTATTTTACTGGTAAATGATTTTCTGATTAAGCCTTCAACTCAACATACTGAGATTTACCAAAATGTACCTTTCATTTATATACATCTTCGTAGGATGCGACGTGTATATTTTAATATTGTTCTATATTTTGATTGACATCTAGTTGAAAATATATGTATACTGAATACACACCAATAAACACAAAGTTATAGTACACACTGCATAAGTACAATTCTGTATGACAAACATGGAATATTCAATTGTTACACTGTTATGGATGGGTATATGCTGACACAACATAATGGTATCTACTGTCATTTAAAGCTCCTCCCTGCCGCATGTGTGCAGCCAAAACCTTGTAATCCCAGCATGGTTGAAGATGGGAAGTAAATTTAATGAGCACCAATTAAAACCGGCAACGAACAACTTCTGTCTATTGCTCTGAGATCACTGGATTGAGAGTGCTAAATCATTATTATTTCTATGGGGTTATCATGCATGACAAGGAGAATCATTCCCCTTCCAATAATTACACATCTAATATTTCATGATAAGGGGCGCAGGGAGCGGCGTCTCATCCTCTTCATAGTTTGACGTTTTCTAGCTGCCAAGTGTTCATGGTAAAAAGCGCAACAATATTCTACAACAGATAAGTGAGCTGAGCCGACAGTGACCAATGTGCCGATGGTTGTGGAAGAACTTAATTTTTTGAATGCTGACTCAGGTATGTTGAACTCGGAATAGTCTTGCATTGCATGCGCAAAGCTAGATCACTCTCACCATCTTTACAGTATAATTTAGGAAAACCACTTGTAGTTATTTACTATTAAGACACATTGACAAAAGTAAATTTTCAGTTTTAATGGGAAGCCTCCAGGTGGTAGAACCTTCTCTGAGCCCGTCTTCATCCTAGTCTTCACCCTTCATCCTAACGGAGCCGAAGCTCAACAAAGGCTTCACTGCCCTACAACTAGTACGGGGCTGTGTGAGGATGGAATATGGCGGCTTCCATAACAGGTCTGTCGGGCAAATACAGTGATGGCAATTTCCTTAAAGCTGATTTGAGCAAATCTGGAGGATCTGATATACGCAGAAAGCAATCGTAAAAGAAGTTCTTTAAATGAAGTCTGTAGCATTGGGTAAAATAATTCTTCCAGCCAACTAGAAATATATCATTCAAAATCCTAGTCATTTAAATCTTTAGTAATAATAATTAACAGAACTGAAAAAAAACAAGAATATTACATATTTCCCGAATAGTAAAAAAATAATACATTTAAAGCAAAAGAAATACGTTTTGGTCTCTAAAATGCACTGGTTGGAGGTTAGGAGAGCAGGTGGAGAAGCTTTTGCTGAAATGAACATACATGATCTTCCGGATTCTAAGATCACTTTGGTCTGTTATCCCAAACTCCCTGGCTAAGGAATGTTAAAACAACAAAACATATAATGCCAACAATATACCCTTCTTAAGGCACAGTCTTACTCACATGATCTGAGACCCCCATCTTTGCCTTGGCAACACACAGCACATGGTCTGCATGGAAAGCGTGAGATGAAGACGAACTGCACTGTGTATAGAACTGTTCTTAGGTCCCCCTGAGCATGGACCTTTTGAGCTACACCACAGTCCGACAGCACCCTTTAAATCACCTATCCCACTGCCGAGCCCCCACCATTTGGCACTCAGAATCCCTCCAGCACCATGGCCAGCGACCCCCCCCGCAGTGTGACTGCAAAGGGGCTTATCTGCTCATAAGACCCCTGAAGTAATTGGATCAGGCTGTCTCCACTTCGTCTTTTTTTTTGGCTAGTCTGGGGGATAAAATAACTTTAATGGCTTGTTTCCTTTTCTCACCCCACCCCCATCACACACCTGCTGTTTCCTTTTCTCACCCCACCCCCATCACACACCAGCTTTTAAAAACAAGCACAGTGGCTAAGTAGTTAGCACTTCTGCCTGGCAGCACTAGGGTCGTTGGTTCAAATCCCAATCACGGCACTACATGCCTGGAGTTTGCATGTTCTCCCTGTGCCTGTGTGGATTTCCTCTGGGTACTCCAGTTTCTGCAAAACACTCCAAAGACATGCTGGAAGGTTCATTGGCTCCTGTCTAAACTGGACTCAGTATGTGTATGTATGAATGTTAGTTAGGGACCTTGAGTAAAGTGCTCCGTAAATTGATGATGCTATATAACTACCTGTAATAAACAAACACATATCTTCCTTTTAAAGAACACCCATGCCAAATGTGCCCACATCTCCACTAATAGGAGGAAGGGGGGTATAGGCAGTGCCCAGCACTTTAATCCCCCTTGGGTGTGATCCTCTCCCAGCGTTGCCAGAGTACACTGTATTATGTAAATATTGCTGGTTTGTAAGCAGTTTATGAGGTGATTACCAGTTCTGTGTGTGTTTAATCTCACGGATCGCAGAGGGGAAGACTGGTACAGAGGACAAACGGAGATTAATGTTACCTTCAGCACATGGATTCAAGGGAGGAGGGGAGACTGCAATGTATCCTTATGGGATGTGGAAGCGAGAGCCTGCACAAATAGAGTTATTACTGGCCTGTATAACTGCCAGGCACGCAGTACTAAAACTTAATTGCTGGCTTCTGTGGCTGGGGCTGATCGGGTCCAACACGCATTTACACAGGGCTCTCTAGGCCAATCTCTCATATAGAAAGCCATGCAGCTAAATATGAATGTCGTGCTCAGGGTGGATAAAAAATTAACGATTTAAAAAAAAAAAAAAAGATTTTTTTTAAATTTAAATCAGATGATTTTTTTTTGATTTTTATCAATATTTTTTTTACAAAACGCTTTTGGAGTAAAAATCTATCTAAAGATAGTTTTCTATTTAAGATACATTAATAATTTAGTTTATTCCGCATGAAATGGAGCTTAGTTATGTAGCGGGAGGCTGTATATTCTGCAATATTTACATTTTTGGTAAACTCATTCAATGAATCCAAGCTCTGCAAGCTGAGATAACATTCACTGCATTGATGCATTCACACAATTTCACAGTAACCATGAGATAAAACAAAGTTCAGGAATATTCCTACATCCCATTGTTTAGCAAATCTATGTACACTACAAACTGTATGATTGAATCAGTTCTGATATTGCTGTTTTACTAACCTGGCAGATTATTATTCTAAATAGGAAACCTTCATATTGTTTGTTACATATTAAAGAGTCTAACTACCAACAAAAATAAGTCCTTATGTTTAAAGAAAGCCTGTCAATTCAGATCCATCATGGCAGCGCCTGTTGGCGGGCATCCACTCATCTGCTGCCGTCATGCCCCTCACCTTGTTGTGTCCCTGCTGCATCACCAGCTGTCCCATTAAAGTGAATGGGACTGTCGGTGAGCTAACAGCGGGTCAGAGGAGGAGCCGCTGTGGGACAGAGATGACAGTTGTTCTTTAAAAATATGATTTAAATCGAGTTGCTTTAAATCAAGCCTTTTTACTAGTGATTTAAATCAAATCCACCCTGGTCATGCCACTGGTAAATATTGTGCTAAACTCAGTTTAGGTTTAAGTACATAAAGTCTCCGTATTGCCATATGTACCTATATGTGCTCTATTAACACAACAGTTGAACTTACAGATTAATAGAGATTGCATTCTATGAATCCACGTTTATGGCTGATTGACGTTAGACAGCCGGCTCTGCCACCAGCAATCCTGCTACTGGCAATTTGTCGAAATTGCAAGCGGCAGGAATGTTAAAGTGGTTGTAAAGGCAGAAGGTTTTTTTTATCTTATTGCATTCTATGCATTAAGATAAAAAAAAAAACTTCTGTGTGCAGCAACTCCTCTAATACTTATCTGAGCCCCACTTCGATCCAGCAATGTGCACGAGTGCCTCGGCTGTCTGGGACTCTCCCTCCTGATTGGCTGAGACACCCCATTCTGTTCAACAGAAGACTGTTGTTGGACCGCCTGATGTTGAGCAGTCCTGTTGGTAAACCAACATTCGATCACTTGCTGCAGCCAATGGATTTCAGTCTCTACTGTTAGAATACAATAGCGCAGCAGGGGAAGACCCCTGTATCCTCATAGGTTGTGCGGACGTGGAGAAGGTCCCTGCATCCTCATAGGCTGTGGGGATCTGAGAGGTTTTTTTTTTCGTTCAACCTGTTGGTTGAGTGGAAAAAAAAAAACCCTCTGAATACTTAGCTTTAGGGGCCACCTATTTGTCCCTTTGGAATTGCTCCCACTGTGCTGAGATGCTGCTCACATCACTAGCTATCGCTATCGAGATTCAACAGCATTTGGGCCAGTGAGTGACATCTAGCTACAGAGGGAACCAATCCATAGGGACACACCGGTAGCCTCTTTAGAGATTTGTCTGGAGATTTGTCTGTAGCGTCTGTGTCGTTGATGTCCGTGACATCAACCTAAAAAAAGATGAGTTTCATGTTTATACAATTTTTTTATACTATTTTTTAAATATGGAGTTTATTCAAAGCAACTAGAAGAAAAGTGTATTTGTTATCCATTGCAACCCATGTGATTCTAGCTGTAATTGTTCTAATGGTGGTTAGAAAGATATCAGTTCTTTTTTCATTTTTTACCAATTTACTACATTTTACAAAGTAACCCATTTGTATTTTTAAATCACCTGATGATGGTGACCCTGAAACTTTAATCAGTGCTTCTTCTGGTGACTTCACAATAAAGTCGGCTAAAGCCCCATACACACTATCAGATTATCTGCTGAGTTTTTCCTTCAGATTTACCAAAACCATGTAGTACAAGGGCCTGCCTGATTGCATACACATTGAAACTCCTAAGGTTTGTCCTCATATTATATGGTTTTGGTAAATCTGAAGGAAAAACTCAGCAGATAATCTGATAGTGTGTATGGGGCTTTAGAGAACAACTTCGTATGGTGGAGATACTTGATCCTGTTCCAGACCCATCCAGCTCAAACTGAGCACATGCAGAGGGGCCTTTTAGTGAAAAAAGTCAAAGTGATCAGTAGATCTGAAAATATAGGCAGCTGACGTCATATGCAAATCATAAAGCAGAGCTCCACCCACAAGGGGAAGCTCCGCTTATCATCCGTCTCCCCCTCCCCCCTCGACTGCCACATTTGGCATCCTTTAGGAGTGGGGCGCGGGTACACGTTTTTGACAGCCCTCCCACCTCCTTCGCCCGCAGCCAGCCCAACTAGGGAGCGTAATGCGCTTTGTGCATGCACAGTGGGGAACTGGCTTCACTGCTAGTTTCCCTTGGTGGAGGTGGCAGCACCCCGATAGCCGAATAAAAAAAATCAGCTCGGGTGAAGACCTCGCTGGATTCCTGGACAAGTAAGCGTCCTAATAATAAAAGTCAGCAGCTACAGTATTTGTAGCTACTACCTTTTTATTTTTTCTGCAGAAGCCTGGAGCTCCTCTTTAACTTTACCTATAAAAGTCAAGCCTGGTCAGTGGGGTTGTCCATCACATTAAACAGGAATGTTTGGTAGGTAGAAGGAAGTCAGGTAAGGTCAGTAAGTTTTATTAAGTTTTACACCAGTGTGCATCTACTGTTGTCTGAACACTTGGTTTTGCCTTGCACATTGGAAGTCTTTACCGTGGCTGCGAAGTTTTTTTCTTCCTCTAAATGCCCCCACATGTAGCCATGCATAAAGAGGAGTTTAGAGGCAGTGGGTTCTAGAGGCAGAAAAAAAATCCCACTGTCAGTGAGGCCAGGAGCTTGCTCCTTCCCCATACAATGTTTCTCTGGTGGAGGACCAGAGTTACTAACACATATTCCATAGATTTAGCAGTGAATTATGCCTATTTATTGCACAATCAATACAGTACAGAATAAAATAAAGATACACGTATTGTGTACCTGTTGCATGCAAACAGCAGAAACAACAATTCTGTTGGCTGCTCTATTGGTAATATTAACTTAGAACTAGTTCCAAGCGAACAGGCATCCGTAATAAAGCAGTATATAGGGAAGATGATGCAGTTAAAGAAAGGCCAGAGCGAGTGGAATTTGATCTTTTTTAGCGAATCCTTGAAAACAATATAACTATGGGAGTTATTTACGAAAAGGTAAATCCACTTTGCACTACAAGTGCAGTCGCTGTTAATCTGAGGGGTAGATTTGAAATGAGGGGAAGCTCTGCTGATTTTATTATCCAATCATGTGCAAGCTAAAATGCTGTTTTTTATTTTCCTTGCATGTCCCCCTCGGATCTACAGCGACTGCACTTCCAAGTGTACTTTCAGTGCAATTTAAAGTGGATTTGCCTTTAGTAAATAACCCCCTATGCTTGCTGAAGAGTTACTGCATGAGGGAAGGCTGCATGGGGAGAACACCATTAATACCCATTTGCCAATCCCTTTATTGAGTAAACATACCTACACAAAAAGGAAGACAAACCATGGACATGCGTGATTTAGATGCAATTGCATGACAATTTGACAGTATCTTGGGTATACGCAATAACAGAGTGAATGTTGCAATATTATCCCTCGTTTTCCTCTGTAAACAAGTGTTGTGATGCCTTCACAGTATATACTGAAAAGTGTGTCCAACAAGAAGATATATAAAAAAAAAAGAAAAGAATAATTGAAAGGTCGCTAACAAATGAGAAAGCACCTATCAACCATTCAAAAACAAACATAAAATCTTTACCCTTGGGGATATTTGTAGACATTTGTTGAGAATGCACAAGCAGTGTGCACCAAGAAAAAGAAATGTAAGCTCCTCTGTCAAATATGTATCGTTCTAAACTGTGATAAAAAAGGCTGGAGGAAGTCTAACAATAACCCATTCTCCAGAGCTTCAGGAGATAAGCATGGTGGAGTCTATCTGTGTTGGCAGCAGGTGGGTTAAGAAGGGATTGTTCAGCAAGGCTTTCCAAGCTACCAGCAGCCTCTACAATGTTGTCAGCTACATAATCCTGCTTCCCGCCTGATGTACCCTGCGCTAGACCCTGCCGTAGGCTGCAACAAGAGGCTGATACCTCCTAATGAGCTCCCGTCACCTCTCTCCGACGTCCCCTCTACCTCTCCCCTCTTCCTTTCCTTCTTATTGCCCCCCTGCCCCCCCCTTCTCCGCTCACAAACTCACGTCCCACGGGAATCTGCTAATTAGCTCATTAGAATTCAGCAAGCGAGGGGGGGAGTAATAAATAAATAAAAGGAGGCGCAGCTGTAAATCCCATCTTTAATGCTCTTCACTTAACGATAAAATCTCCGGATCTTCTCTTCCTTTCACACAGTCCACCTTGTATTTTCCACTCAGAATTCAAAAGGTCTGCCAGAGAATGTTCAGATTTAACCTATAAAGTGCAAGAGGGCCCTGGCACTGAAAAATAAGTAGACTTGGCAAAACAAGGTCAAACTAATTAGCTCCCCTCTCTTAACTAGAGAAGACGCCAATTTACTTTGGTTCCTGTGAGACAGCCAGAAAATCTTTTTGGTCACAAAGCTCAAGGGGGTCACATAGACTCTGAATAGAAAACGGCAATTCCGGTTTCTGTTCTTCATACATTTATCATTCATGGGTAATACAGGTGTCAAACATGGCAGAACTTTGGTCCAACAAAAATCAGACATAGTTATGTTCTAGGAACCGCCACATTCATCTGTGGTTCTACGAAGTAGTTCCACCATTTGGAATATTCAATTGACTTACTGCTTTGGTGAAAGCAAAAGATGTGGGGGTAGGTGACATAACCTATGATGTCCCAAACCTCAAACAAAAACCCAACAGAGGTTCTAAATAGTCCTCCTAAAATGTTCAAACCCAAACAAAAACTTTTTGGGGTTAGTTCACTTTTACCAAAAAAACTGCCAATGCAGATGTAGATAGAAACAAACTCTGCCGCTCTGACTAAAGCAGAATACCCTTGCTATAGGGGTAGGTAGTTTACATACCTCATGAAGCCTGACCTGAAAACTCCCAGGATGTTTTTAAGCTCTCAAACCCCGAGTTCAGAGCTACTGCATCAGGGGAGAGAAAGAGCATGAAAGGAGGTTTGAGGGCTGGTTCAAACCACAATTTCCGTGTTCCAGATGCTTTTTTTTGCATTTACACGCGTTTTTGACGCACTTTCAATGCATTTCTTTTATTTATTTAGACACTTTAAAAAATCGCAGGGCAAAGTGCGTTCTGGTGTGTTCACATATGCTCCAGTGTGTGTTCCAGATACGTTCCATAGAGAAAAAATGCAGTACATTCTACTTTTACTGACTGCACTGGTGTAAACTAGGGCCACTGGAACATGTGAATGCGTTTTTGATGGAGATTGAAAATGCACTGGACTTCAACGAGTGTGAATCAGCCCCGAGACCCCTTTCACACCAGAACTTGGTGCAGGAAACCCAAGTTCCGTTTGCGTTTCCTGCACCACGTTCAAAACGCATTGCAGTTGCAATCTGTGGCAGGTGTCAATTTCTAAGTTACTGACACCTTAAATGCAGCTGCCAAAGGCAGTGCATTTGACTGAACCGCATAGCATGATATAGAAGAACACACACTAATTTGAATACAGTGCAATGTGATTTGAGCCAATTCAAAATAAATGGACTCAAATCGCACCACAGTGAACCGCACAGAAATGTGAAGCAGGTTCCCATGCGATTCCCGGAGTGAACCAGCCATGAATCAGAGAAAGCGCTCGCTCCTGTGATGGTAGTATGGGTGAACAGCAATTCGTTTTTTTCCTCGCAAACGGATGCGTGTGTGTGTATATATACATATACACACACACACACACACATATATACATACACACTCTATTTATTTATTTATTTTTTAAATGTATTAACCTCATACTTCTCGATCCGTTGTTTTTTTGCATGACGTGGTTTTTCCACAGATATACACACAAAACCCCAATCCAGGCTGGCTCCTGAAGAAGTGGGCGTTGCCCCATTAAACGCAGTTAAGGCTTCATAAATTGACAATTACATGTTCCTGCAATTTTTTGTGGAATGTTGTATATACATGTCTAATCTGTCGGATATCGATATTATTATCTAAATTGAATTATGTTTTTTTATGTATTTTGTACATTTTTAATACTCCGTTGGATCGCTTTCATTGAGCACCACTCACAAAAGTCTCATGGACATATTTTCTCCTTGTTTTTTCTGTATATTGGGGACTGAGTGTTGCTATTGTTTGAGCTTAGGGGGACTTCCCTCCTCTATGTCTAGAACAGCAATACCTAAGCCTCACTAAGCAACATCCTATTAACATCCTGACAGTTTTCAGGCCAGACATCATGAGATGCGCAAGTGGTCTACACCTATATCAAGGGCATTATTCACTTTTTATCTGCATTGGCAGTGTTTGGGTAAATGTAAACTAACCCTGTAAGCTGTGGAAAAACCAACATGGCATACTAAGAAGATATTTTTCAAATCAATGACCATGACAATTATCCAGATCAGTTCCAATATTGCTCTGACTTGATTGAAAATTATCTAAAGCCAAAGACGGGCAAGTAGCAGGTCAGCATTTGCAACCTTCAGGTTCAAGAATGAATATACACATCTGATTTGTTGCCAAGTACCCCCCAATTGAACTTTCCCTGTTTTTCCCTATTTTGTGTACAGAAGCCCTGAGAAATTCTCTAACTCTGGTTGTCATTAAATTTTACCGCAGCCAAAAAAAAAGAAACCTAGAGAATATAGCGACCTTTAATATCTGCATAAGGGTACAAATCAAACTATATTATTTGTCGTTCTCTGCTCATTAAAGGGCCATGTACTCGTCTCCTCTTGACAGCTGCTAAGCCTATCGCTCCCTGGGATGAGGTGGTAAGCAAATCAATATAGTGCCACAGCAGCGAAATGGTCAATTGGCATTACTTTCAGTTGCCCTCAGCATATTCTGGTCTGAATTATTCATGGGTATTTCTGAGAGCAAGACGTGGAGGGAATAGACTTTTAAAGAAAACTGGACAGGAGGGTACCCTTTCACTGACCTGGGGAAGGAGGGGGCTGTGGGAGAGACAGAGGTTGGGAAGAGGTCACAGCAGGAAGCATAAAAAGCAATTAGCATATTTGTAATCAAGGTGATTTGGAATCAATTAACCAAATGCCTTAAGCAGCCTTAAACTGTTCAAGAAACACTGACCCTGCCAATCCCATTAGAGGAGCTAAAGTCTGCAGAAAGATGCCAGCCATGCAATCCTGAGGGTGATTAACGATTTGGCTGTTAGGGGGCAGGCAGCAGACATGAAAAGCTGGGATTTTCTTCCTAATGGCAGGAGAAAATTGGTAAATGGGAATTTTCTATGGAATTCTGTGTAATGCACAAGTATCTAGAGAATATCAATATCCTTAATAAGAGAATTTCATTATATTAAAGCCCAACTCTAATGCCGCGTACACATGGTTGGAGAATCTGACGGAATGCGTCTTATCGGACTGTGTCGTCAGATAATCTGACTGTGTGTGGTATGCATCAGACTGATTCCGTCCGAATCTCCGTCGGACCCAATTTTCCAACATGTTGGAAGTATTTCCCGACCAACTGGGCCGGTCGGACGTAATCCGATCATGTGTAGAGAATTTTGATCGGACCAAGTGCCACGCATGCTCAGATCAAATTCCTACATCAAAGCTATTGGCTACTAGCCTGAATCTAGTCCCATCGTAACGAAATTACATCATCACGTTCTGAAAGATCGGATTTTTCGACAACTTAGTCCGACCGTGTGTATGCAACAGTTTCTAACACAATCCGTCAGACTAAATCTGACGGACAAAATCCGATGGATTTGGTTGTGGAAATCTCCGACCGTGTGTACAGGGGCTAAGAAGTAAAAAAAACACCCTTGTAGTGGGGCCCTCCGGCACTGCAAGAGTTAAAAGCTCTTTAAGTCTAGAGGTTAAAGTGTAGATTGTGGAACTTACCTTACACCTCCACCCTGGATGCTCCTCCTCTTCCTGTGCGCATAGCCTCAGCGTCATTGCATAAAGTACATGGACATTAACCAAGTATTGTACACTGAGGAGGCTGGAGTGCGACCAGAGGCAGTTGCAGCTTATACAGCAGGCTGTAGGGGACTGGTCGCAGTATAAGAGGCACACTGCTGGAGCGGGGAATAAGGTAAGTATTTACAGCTTAATCATGCACTCCTAGACATAACGAGCATTTAACTGTGGCTGGGCTTTAAGCAAAAGAGTATATTTTGTTTGCCACAAAAAAAAAAAGAAAAATGCTACCAGATGAGGCCCCTTGCAGACAGGGCAAACTCCGCCAAGCGGATCTGCCTGCTCAGCGAGGGATCCGTCACCTGATCCCTGCTATTCTTTACGGAGCGGTTGGATAGAAACAAACTGCCTGTCCGTTTCCATCAGACTGTCCCCATCCATCTGTTTTTAGCGGGCTGGATCAGACGCCAGCAGTTGTCAGCAGACACATGTCCGCTAACTTCCCCTGCTCCATAGAGAGCCATAGATTGTTCAATCGGGTCCGCCTTAAAAACTGACAGGTGGACCCAGTTGGGTACATGCGTACCTTTCGTTTCATCAGTTCAGTCTTGTTTTTTCAAAGAAAAAAAATGGATGACGTTTACATCCATTTTTCAGATGTTTTTACATCCTCCAGCTAGAGTCCTCAACTACTTGAGTCGTTTTTGGTCCGATCCATTTTTTTTTTAACAGAAGAAAAATAGGGCTTTGATCCATTCCAAAAAAAATGGATATTGACAGAAGCGAATGTAAATGGATGATGATTATCCATTTTCATGTTTTTCCATAAAGATGCATTGATGTCCGTTTTTCATCCGTCAACAGATAGATGAAAAATGGACAAATGTCTGCATGTGTGAAAGGGGCCTAAGGCACGGGGGACCCAGCAATTGGCTGCGGGAGGGAGACCTCACTGAAAGCAATGAGAGGTTGACAGTTCCCTGCAGCTATTCACAGGCACTTTCTTGTACATGCTCATAAAGCATAAAAAAGCCCTGCCCCCCAGAGGAAGTGACGTGGGCGTGATGTAGCGCGTAGGGTGTGAGCGCAGGCAGACTGGAAGTGACGTCATCATGGATACGAGTTCAGCACTCCTGGATTTTTGTGTGTTTTTATCTGTTAAATGTGAGTAATAGCTGTTTATCTGTAATAAACTTTTAAAACGATATCATACAATGGGAGTCTTTTTTCACATTTGCATAATTATGGATGGTATAGAAAGAGGTCTCCCAGGACCACCATAGAGACCCTATCTACCGTAGAAATCAGCCAGCTGGGAAGGATAGACAGAGGACCCCCGAAGGAGAGCAGATGCAACAACACTACCTGATCAGAGATCAATATTACATGCTTATATTAAGCTATACTGAGGTAGGAGGATATTACATGTTCATGGACACATGCAGTTAATGGTGAAGGGATGTACCATTTAAGGACATTTGCACAGTTCAACGTGATATGCAACTTTCATGCCACTATTATTTGTGTATAACTTTTCATTCTGTGGACTTTGACATTTTCTACCACTATTTATTACTGCAGTTTTATCATATCATCACAGGCTCAATAGCATATATGCACATTGCAATTTGCACATTGTTATATTTTTACAATTGCACGTATTGCATTTATTTTCTTGTTGGCTTTGGAATTAACTAATTAAAAACACAGTTACAGTAGGTTGTCCAGGGTGTTGTTAACGGAACTGGAAAATCCAGTTGAGTGGCCTTTGTGTTTCGCGGAGCAACCAATTTCGTCAGGACCTCGGATTACAGCAAAAATTATCTATATATTGTAAAGAAATCGTAACAGGCCTGATTGAGGTAAAGCTTGGGGAGCCTGTGGGGATTGACTCCGCGTCCCCCCGACAGAGAAGAGCACTCCTATGTGTTGATGACAATTTCAATAATATAAATGGGATTGGCAGGTGTATCTTTAAAAATCGTAGTATCAAACAAACGCCTCAGATCACAGATGGAGG
This sequence comes from Lithobates pipiens, assembly GCF_037356315.1. NCBI lineage: Eukaryota > Metazoa > Chordata > Amphibia > Anura > Ranidae > Lithobates > Lithobates pipiens. The sequence goes on along the minus strand of NW_027507788.1, from coordinate 191,807,033 downwards.
GAGAGGAGAAGAGTAGATAGGGCCTCTACACCGATTTTGATGGTTGTTTCAAAGTTAATCTGAACTGCCAATCTATCAGGATAGATCAACTATCATCACTTGTGTTTCCGCATGGATGGTCAGCTTGGCCCTTCAGCACTCACTGGAGCGTCAGGCTGGAGGAGAGGGGGAAGGAGCAGCTGGCGCTGAGAGCCAGAGACAGCTGTCAATCAGGCAGCTGGGTGGGATTTACCCTGCTGTTGGCTGATTCTAGGTCACAGAAGAGAAGAGTGCACTCACACGACCCACAAGAGAAGTATGGCCAAACTCCTCTTTTAAAAAAAATAAGGAATTTAAAAACAATTGCACGGCCAAAAGACAAATGTCCTGGAGGGCTTAAAGTGTCACTAAACCCACATCATAAAAAACTATCAAGAAATGCTGCATTACATGCGGTTCATACTCACTCAGTCACTATGGGATTAGTTTTCTGTAATCTGCAAAAAACCTAGTTGATCCTGCTCTCTATCTCCCCCTTCTGTCCATGTGCCCAATTCCGATTATGGGTTTAATTATGGGTTATAAAGAGCAGTGTTAGAACCTCTGCATGTGCTCAGTTTTCCGTGAGTTCACTCCCTCCCTCCTCTTCCACGCCCAGTAACCAGCTAAACACAAAGAGGGCCGGATATTACATGAAGACTGAGGGAGGCTTCACCTCCCTCTTATTCCAAGACACAGGCTGGAGGGGCGTGATACAGACGGTGACTGGCAGAAATCCACCCATACTACGTAGTTGCCAAAAAATAATAAAGATTTGATTTCAAATATATATTTGTATGACAATTTAAAACACTTCATTGATATTTTTTTTATTTTGAACATGTGACCAGCAGCAGAGCACTAGACCTCCCCCCGCTTATGTTTCTCTGCAAATAGGCTGGGAAAGAGCTGGATCATGTAACAGCTGTATATCGATTAGGTACATACATGTTTTTTAATTTAAATAATTACAGTGCCATCATTCACATACAGAAATAGAATTTAAATAAAATAGTGTGTGTTTAGTATCACTTTAACCACTTGCCAACCACCCGCCGTTGTTATACGTCGGCTGTTTGAAGAGGAATATCGTTGTAATGGCAGCAGCTAGCTGCCATAACCCCGGTATCGTCTTCTTCAGCGGGCGGTCAGCTTTCAGATGAAAGTGGTCTTTGTTGGGAATTCGCCGCAAGATTACTTTTCTCTGTGGCAGGAGAGGGCCACCCCCCATCCCGCCGCACTCCGGTGCCCTCCGCCGCTTACTGGGGCCGCCGGCAGCAGCAGTTGGGATCGGATGCTTTCCCCTCTGTGGTATCAAGCTAAGTGAGGGGTATGGCCCCAGCTCAGCTCCATACCTTTGCAGGGCAGAAGCGACATCAAAACGTCACTTCCGCCCACAGCTCCTAAAGGGACTTTTTTTTTTTTTTATTAAACGGCATATTTATATTTTTTTTCATTGCATTTTAGTGTTAATATGAGATCTGAAGTCTTTTTGACCCCAGATCTCATATTTAAGAGGTCCTGTCATGCTTTTTTTCTATTACAAGGGATGTTTACAAGTGACACAATAAAAAATAAAATAAAAAAAAGAATAGTGTAAAAATAAAAAAGTATTAAAATAAATAAGAAAAAATTATTTTTTAACGCTTCCCGTGCTCTCGTGCAGAAGCGACCGCATACGTGAGCAGCCCCCCGCATATGAAAACTGTGTTCAAACCACGCATGTGAGGTATCACCGTGATCATTAGTGTGAGAGCAATAATTCTAGCACTAGACCTCCTCTGTAGCTCAAAACATGCAACCTGTAGAATTTTTTTGCACATCGCCCATGGATTTTTAAGGGTAAAGGTTTGACGCCATTCCACGAGTGAGCGCAAATTTGAAGCGTGACATGTTGGGTATCAATTTACTCGGCATAACATCATCTTTCACTATATAAAAAAATTGGGCTAACTTTACTGTTGTCTTATTTTTTAATTCAAAAAAGTGTATTTTTTCAAAAAAAGTGAACTAGGCAAATACGGCGTGATATAAAGTATTGCAACGACCGCCATTTTATTCTCTAGGGGGTTAGAAAAAAAAAAATATAATGTTTGGGGGTTCTAAGTAATTTTCTAGCAAAAAAAAATGATTTTAACTTGTAAACAGCAAATCTCAAACGAGGCTCTGTCCTTAAGGGGTTAAGCAAAGAAGCAGGGTTTAGCTGTAGCCATGAATTCCTGCAAAAGCACCAAACATTGCATGCCTTCTCAGTATTTCACTTCCAGAATACAGCAGTCACAATGATTCTACTACGAGCATCATCACTTTCTTAAAGGGTAATAGCTATACTCAGGTGAATTAATTAAGAAAACCAAGAGAAATTTTCTTTTATACTATCCTGTTAAATATGATGAAAAAGTGTCAGTGTTTGCCTATTAGTCAAAGAGCCTCTGCTATAAAATGCCCATGTTATAGGATAACCAAGTGTGACAAAGGGACAGACACAGTTTTTGCTATTCATTTTCAAATGGTCTGGCCAGATGCCCCATACATTATCAGGAATGAGAATGTTAAAAAGTGTACCTATAGTTGAAACCTGCACTTCACATAACTCAATAGGGTACATGCCAGGCTAACCAGATCACATTGTATTGGGAGTACAAAAAATTGCCTAAAAAAATAAATAAAAAAAAAATGCTGTTCGTTCCTTAGCTCCCTCATATGATAAAAAGTCTAGACAGGCCTGCCCTTCTTCTCCATCTCATCAGAGAATGCCTTGTATTCACAATCGGTGTGCAGTGGGGCAGCTGCTTGCACAGAACCTGAGCAGATCCCCTGAAAAAATCACCATTATCACTGTAGTAGTGACTAATACTACATTACATTTCCTGCTTCCCCAGCAATACATCAACTGTACCAAGCTTAACCAACGTAATTATGCAACACGAACAATTCCTGGAGTTCAGCTTCAAGTTGAATTTTAAAGGTCCAGTCTTACTTTTGAATATGTGTTAAACTGCACATTATTATGTGAGATAATGTGTGGTACAACATTCTGTGTGGGCATGTTGTGGTGTGTTGCAATTTACTTACAATGTTACCCCAACGGCCAAAACAAACGCAATTGTCTCTCAGCATACTCAGTGCACCTTCCTGCAAAAAGCACATGGCAATGCACATGCATAAGTGTAATGGTTTTTGCATTGTAGAAACTAAACTCCTCTATCATTGCAGATGGTGCTTAAAATTCATCAAGCTGTAAGCCCCTTGTACACACGGTCGGAGATTCCGACAACCAAATCCGTGGGATTTTGTCCGAAACTGTTGCATACACACGGTCGGACAAAGTTTTCGGAAAATCCGATCTTTCAGAACGTGATGGCGTAATTTCGTTAAGATGGGACTACGTTCAGGCTAGTAGCCAATAGCTTTGGTGTAGGAATTTGATCTGAGCATGCGTGGCACTTGGTCCGATCGGAATTCTCTACACATGATCGGAGTATGTCCGATCGGAGCATTTTGTTGGAAAATATTTCTGGCAAGTTGGAAAATTTGGTCCGATGGAAACAGTCCGATGCAGACCACACACAGTCGGAATATCCGACAAAACGCTCCGAACGGACACATTCCATCGGAATCTCCGACCGTGTGTACAAGGGCGTAATGGGCAGCCTTATGTACATTCTGCATTCCAATGTATACCCATTAGGATCATTTTTGTCATATGTTATACACGGGTATCCCTGTACAGCTTTGCCTTTCTTATACAGAAGAATTCAAAGCATATTCATAACCGCTGACATCTTCTTAAAAGGGAAGATCACCCACAGGTTTCTGCCTCCTCTCTTCCTCTTCTACAACTTTTGGCGCATTACATTTTTTTGGGGGCAGCGGGTACCTAAGTGTTGATAGGCCTAAGTGATCTGAGCGGAAGTTTGACCCTCCAACATTGCCTGCAGCCTCTTGGGACACATCAAAGGTTCCAAAAGGCTGATGGATTATCTGCAGCTTGTGCAGCGGGAAGCCGCAAAGAGTTACAGCCAGATTCCCACACTAAAGATGCCGGAACCGAAGACCGATGATGAACCAGCCTGTGAAAGGACGGTGTGGGGTCCCTGGGCTGGTAAGTGTCCTTTTATTAAAAGGCAGTAGCTAGGGTAAAGATCATTTTTAGTCTTCTTTTTTTTTTTATTGTGATCAGCTTAAAGTTAACCTGTGCTTTGCCCATGTAGGAGATTTTTCCCAAATGTTCTAAGGTCAGAGGCACATATCACCTTATAGGAGTACTGCCTTGAACAGGGAAGGATGGGATATTTATAGTCAGCATTTAAATCATCTCAGCTTTAAATTCTTAATAATTTCCTGAATAAACTAATATTTCTTGGTCACAAAGGGAATGACTATATCTAACACTGACCACTAAAAGGACATGCTAAAACAAGAGATGTTAATGCAAAGGCTTCTTAGTAAGGCTAGGTCTGCAGATTTTTGGAGGCCAAAGATAGCTTGCCTGCAGCCTGTTATCTCCTAAAGTTAAAAATTACCTTATACCTTTTAAACACTACTCATGAGATCACAATGTGGAAAAAAATATCTAAAACACAAACAAGTTTCTTGTGAAGGAACATAAAAAAAACATCATACACAGGAAAATCACACGTGGCCGCTCCTCCTCTTCATGTAATAGCTGAGCAAGTCTAAACTGGGTAAAAAGGTCTTCTCCCATGCAAGAAACTCCATCGGTGCTGGTGTAGAACAGGGTGAGGAGACTGAATTTTTCACAGTATCAGGTATAGATATAAAATAAGGGGCTTAACCCATTGCAAAAATAAATAAATAAATGGAAGTATGCAGGGGTTATATTATTATTATACAGGATTTATATAGCGGCAACAGTTTGCGCAGCGCTTTACAATATGAGGGCAGACAGTACACTTACAATACAAATCAATACAGGAGGGATCAGAGGGCCCTGCTCGTTAGCACTTACAATCTAGAAAATAGTATTTGCTTATTACACCACTCTTTACATTAAAATTAGACTATATGGCCAACAGTTTGTGGACATGTGATATTTATATGAACTTGTTGGACATCACATTCCTATAAACCATAAACATCAATATGAGGCTGACCCCTCCTTTATGGCTATAGAATTCCTCCACTTTTCTCAAAAGGCTTTTCTACAAGATGTTTCAGTGGGAACTTGGATCCATTAAGCCAAAAGAGCATTTGTGAGGTCAGGTAATGATGTTGGATGGGAAAACCCGACTCACAATCAGTGTTGCAATTCATTGTAAAGGTGTCCAGTAGGTCAAAACACTTGATTTTCTCCACGCCAAACTTCTCAAACGATGACTTTCTGGAGCTGGGATTGTGCGCAGGAGCAAAGCAATTCCAAAACAGAAGGGCCTTCCCCAAATTGTTATCACTGAGGATGAGCTCAGGTGTGTTTGGATCCCAGTCCAAACCATCCTGAGTGAGCCGGCCAGGAGGTTGTCACTTGTACGGGCTGGACAACTAATGCCGGCCATACACGGTTCGAATTTCGAAAGAATTTTCTTTTTCGAAAATCGTATCTAAGAATTTTCGTATGAATTTCACACCATTAGTGGGCTGCAGCAACAGACGATTTTCGTTCGGAAATAAAATTCGAGAAATCGGACATGTTGGAAATTTTTTGAAAAACAAACGATTTTCTAATCAATGATGGGAGAATCGTGCGAGAAATAATAATAATAATAAGAAAAGAAAATTTACGGAGATAAAAGAAAATTTACGGAGAGAAAAGAAGATTCCCGGCCAAGAAAATTCTTTTCTGTAGCAACATAAGGTGAAATTGAAGGCTTGGTCGGCCGAATTTCGAAAATCAATGGTGGCATCATTGGATCACAAAAAAAAAACGAATTTTCTGATTTTGAAAAGAAAATTTGTTCGAAATTCGACCATGTATGGCCTGTATTAGTGGCCGGGCCATTACTCACCCTGCAATTGCATGTATACATGTCCACTGTATAACGCTGGAAATTCCTCGGCCACAGGTCATTGGTCCAGTACAGCTGACAGCTTCCTGACAGGCCAGCTCAGGTGGGTTTGGACTAGGATGCAAACATGCCTGAGCTTTTCACTAGTTACCACAAAGTCGCATGTTGTAGCAATTTCCTTTATTGTAACTCCTGAACTTCTGCATACTTTTGCCTATATAGTAAAGGTGTGAGGGTCAGATGTCTAAAAAACATTTGCCCATATAGTGTATAACCTGGTGAACTAGGATAAAGGGCTTCTCATCTGTAATAAGGCAGAACAGTATTTAATCTAGGGCTTTGTGCTGTAGTACTGCATAGAGTTAATTTGTGTTTTTGGCACAGCCAAAAGTAGAAGAAAAAAACAAAACAATAAGTTAATAAGTTAGTTATAAAGTCTTGAGCTCCCACCAAGTCTGGCCATCTACGCTGGCAGCTTAGGAGTTACCAAAGCTTCTATAAAAGAACCAAGTTTAAAAAGACACTTCCCCCTACATAAAATATGAGTGGAGGAGACATATAAATAAAGAGTAAAAGCCCTCTCAGCCTCGCTCCATCCTTTAACGAGCTCCCAGCAGCTGCAGGGATTATACTGAGCCGCACAGATCAATAAGGAAACCAATCACCCTGACCCTGCTGCCTCCCACCTCCGAAAATAAAATCCGATAAATGGTACCGGGGGCGGGAGCTCCGACAGCTCCGGGAGGAAGTGAGAGAGTCTGATTATCCCCAAGAGCGTGCGCATGAAGCTGAAGATCCCCGCCAGCATGTGTTTGTGAGATCGTTATCTCTGCGAGTGTCTGTGTGTGCGAGCATGGAATATGGTACATTAGTATTGGTTTAAAAATAGACACGTTTCAGAATGTTTTATTTATTTATTTAGTAGCGAAGATCTATATGCCTCCTTTTGTGGGTATGAATGAGAATGAAAACACTTAAAAAAAAAAAAAAAGAAAGGTATAGCCTTTTCAATGTTTTTTTTTTTTTGTTTTTGTTTTTTTACAATTAAACATACAAAAGAATTTCGTTTTGAGTAACCTAATCAAAATGTTCTAATGGTTTAAAAAATATATATTTTTTTTTATTTATTATCTATGTGCAAGGGTGCACTGCTTTGTAAGGCCACTCACTTCACAAAAAGAAGATCTTTAAATCACTTGACTAATTGAAAACAATGCACTCCCTCTGTGGTTGATAGCTCAGCAATGGGAAAGAGAGAAGGCAGAATTGCAAGTAGCTCCCTCTAGTGGCCAATCTACAAACCTATTAACGTTTGGATGGTATGTCCTACTGTCAACTAACACTGAACAATCTCAGACATGCACATGCATATAAATTAACTGTACATCTCAGTTTACCCAGGCCTGTTGGTCAGAAAATATAGATTAGGAATAAAAACTTTGTAATCACTTTAAAGGCTCAGTCATACCAGATGAGGCAAGTTATGCTCTCTATAATGCGCCCCCTGCTGGTATGCATTTTATAGGGCCTTTGCAATTCATTGTTACACACATTATACTGTTTAGTTTTGTTTTCTTTCTTAACTTTATTAAAAACGTCACAAAATGAAATTTTATTTACTTCTATGCATGGCAGCACATGTAGTGGTGTTTGGCGATGTGCGGTATGGTTGTGTTGCATAAAAATGCATTGATGCTTCATTTTTTTTCAGAGCGCACACCTACACGTTTATGGTGCAAACAAGGCACATAGAAAACATTTTTTTTACACTCTTGCATAAAGGACATGGTGTGAATGAGCCCTAAGGCTCTGTTCACATATATGTGAATTGGATGTGTTGTGAACAGCATGCAATTTGCATGACATGTGAAACAAATCAGTGTTCTAAGGAGCCAGTTCTCATACATAGGATGCAGCGGCAGTGTGAATTTCCTGTGAATTTGAAGAGTCCTGTACATTTTGAGTACTGCAGTGCAATTCAGATGCGAATTCCAGGCTCATTACACATATGAATCGCACATCTCATCAGTTTTGAACACAAATTTAATGAGAAAAAAAACCAGCGTGTGCCCCCCCCCCCCCCCCCCCCCCCGGTGTGGCACGGATTTTAAGCCGAACCCCATGCCAAAATTAAAAATAAAAACCCAGCGTGGAGTCTTGTCCCCCCAATCCAAACCAAGCCCTTAGGTCCGGTATGGATTTGTTTGGGAACCCCCCATGCCGAAATGGAAAAAATAATGTGGGGCCCCTCCTAAAATACATACCAGACAGTTATCCGAGTATGCAGACTGGCAGGGTAGAAAAAGGGAGGGGGACATGAGAAACAAGCGCCGCCCCCCTCCTGAACTATACCAGGCCACATGCCCCAACATGGGGGGGTTGCCCCAAAGCACCTTGTCTCCATGTTGATGGGGACAAGGGCCTCCTCCCCACAAGCCAGGCTGGTGGTTGTGGGGGTCTGTGAGCAAGGAGCTCATCATAATCTGGAAGCCCCCCTTAACAAAATTCCACCCTCCCCCATGTGAATGAGCATGGGGTAAATCGAGTCCTCCGATATAGATCCCGTGTCAATCATGAAGAATGGCACCTCTGACCCAAAAAAAAAGCTCTCTATCCGTTGCTGGCCCACGCTGTCTGCCCGCTCCACTGGCTGACAGTTCTTAAATAGCTAAGGGGCGGGGGCCACCCGGCAGTGCCACCGGGTGGCCCCACCCAATTGAGGCATCGCCAACTGATGCATGCTGCGGTGACGTCACAGAGGGTGGCGTCACCTGGTGAAGTCGCTGCATGGCCCCTTAGCTATTTAAGAACTGTCAACAGCAGGCAGACCATGGGAAGCAGCGGGTGCAGAGCTATTTTTTTTTAGGGGGGGGGGGGGGGTCGGTGGTGTCGTTCATCGTGATTGATGCTGGATCAACATCTGGGGGACATTGTTTTTGCATTTTGTTTTTTTAATAAAGGAATTGTCAAAAACTGTGTCTGTGTACACCGACTCATTCACATGGGTCGGGGATCTTGGGGCCCCCTTGTTAAAGGGGGCTTCCAGGTTCCGATAAGCCCCCTGCCTATAGAATTAGAATTCCAAAAATGAGTAAATACCAGGAAACAATGTGTGTTTCCTATTCATTCCTTATAAAACTTAGTAAATTACCTATAAATTAAATGATTGTTTTTTTACACAGCTATTTAACAAATTTAACATTTTGTTATGAGGTACAGAAAGACCTGCCAATAGTAAGATTAGATAGAAAGGTAATTAACAAAAAAATTTTGAAAATGACAAGTGTTTTATGAGAAGGCTCTTGCATTTCTCAAAGCTTATTTATTTGGCTATCACAGCTTGCAGCGTTTTCTGTTTCATCGGCCACAAAGTGGTAAATAAGCCCCATGGTGGGAGTTCAGAATTAATCATCTGTCGCTAGCAGGCAGAGGGCACAAGCACTGCATTACAAGCATACAGGGAGCTGTAACGTTCTCCAGCAACCCATCACCTCTGTGCAGGGTGATAAGAGAAGGTGACACCCCCGTAAAAAAAGACCTGGTAAGACGCAGCACTCTGAGTCAGCACAGGCTGAAGGGATCGCTTTTATGGATATGACAGCTGTGGGAGGGCCAAGCAGAGCTGAAACTAGTCCTCTACGGCAAGGGAAAAGCTGTGTAAGCCCCTTTTGTAAGCACACAGCTTGCTGGGGCACAATGACCCCCGTGAGGATGATAAGACGGGAGGGATTAGGGTCAGGATTTAAGATGGGCACCTAGACCAAGAAGCATCTTTTAACCCTTTCAAGATGCAATTAGGGGAAGAGTTATATATTATTAATTTATTCAGATCCGCAGCCTACAAGTAAAGTTTCTATGTTATGGGAAAGATGTACTAATGGCATAGTAGATCATATAGATCAGTTACGCTGCATTTAAAGATCAAGTGACATTTTTTTTATTCCCCTACACTTGATTTGGTATTTGAAATGAATATTCTCTACCCTCTTTGTAAATGTATACCCTTTCCCCTCTGTGTATATGTATGTATATATATATATATATATATATATATATATATATGTATATATATATACACACACACACATATATATATATATATATATATATATATATATATATATATATATATATATATATATATATATATATATATATATATATATATATATAAAAACACAGACAGATTATATATAGAACTACACCTCTAGGAAGCAAGTTCCTTGCACTGTTCTGTCCCCCCCATTGTACACATCATCACTACTCTCTCCACTGCCTGGTTAAATAATAAAACAGCATGTTTTAGCTTTCAAAAACCTACTGTATATTACCTATTTCCCCCTGTTTGAAAAAAAAAAAAAAAACCCAAAAAACCACTACAAATACTGTAGCTGCTGACTTTCAATATTAAGACTCACCTGTTCAGAGATCCCAGCGTCATCCTCACCCAGGCTGGCTCTTCCGGTCCCCGACATGTTTACTGTGGGAGGCAGGCTGTGATTCCTTGTGGCTTCACAGGCCAGCTTCCCACTGTGCATGCTCGAGCCACGCTGTGCTTTGTGAATGGTCCAGCAGCCTTTTGAGACCTATGATGTGTTCCAGAAGGTTAAGGTCAAGGAGGGAGTTGGTCAAACGTCCAGTGGAATCATCTTGATGATTTGACTGGAAATGGGAGTGGATACCCCTTTAGGGTGAAGTTCCGCTTTAATGGAAGTTAGTTAAATACAAAAATTACCTAAATGTCATGTTTTGTCACGCCCATATTTCTATATCATAAAAAGTCTTAACACCTCCCCATTATGCAGGAAATAAAAAGTACCACCAAACTGAGCTTTAGAACTCAGGAAGGATCACGTTAGTTGTACTGAAACATAGTAATTCATTTTGCGTATTAGAAGAAAGGCATACTCTCTGCCATCTCCCTAATTCACTATTAGCTCAAAATTGTGATGGGTGGTCTCATAGACCAATTTGGAGGTCCAGGAAGTAAACGGAGACAGGTCAAAGTAAAGCTTCTAAATTGGATGTTGTTAAATGCATTATCTAGGAACACTGTTTCAGGGATCTCCATTATGTGCAAGGACCTCCAGGGTGCCTCCACTTCAATCTCCCTTGCAGCTTTATCCAGCTGTAGAACTCTTTCAATTTAAATTCTTAAATAACTTTTTTAGGGTATGAAAGTTACCATTGCTGACTTGTTATTGTGGGACTGTTACCATTATCTTTGGGGTTTTTTTTGTTTTTTTTGCGAGTTGCTAAACCAGAAAACCATGCACCAATGAAGTGTTGGGATTTCTGATGTGCACATGATTGTGGTTATTGGCTCACAAACTCATGAAGGATCAGAATGAAAGCCTACCTAAACAATTTAACAATTTAACAGTGGCAACATTCTATTTTTGTCAGTTTTTTTTTTTTTTTTAACAGACAGAGTTGTAGATATGAAGTAACAGAACCAAATTTAACAGGAAGAATACAGAGTACCACCTCTATATACTGAACAACATGCACATATTTACATTGTATGATGATATATTTTATGGTAACCTGCATAGCACAAATGGACTGTATGGGTTGTATTGTATAAGCAAAATGCAGAGCCATGCTTTTGAAGATAATGATCCTTCAGTTAATATATGAAGGAGAAGTTAATTTCTGAAGAGAGCGTCCCTTTAAGGACCTGGCTTGAAATATTAGAAGCCAAAGTCGCTAAGATATTGAAGCTCTCAGTTCTCAGAATGTAATTCACGAGACGCCCTCTTAAACATAAAAAGGCCGCTGTGCCCCTGCTGATTCACACAAGAGGTGGACAGATTAGAATGGTGTGAAATTGGCCTCGGCGTCAGGCGCCTCTCGTATAATGCAGACTTCTGGAACGGCAGCGATAAGTAACCCTGAGAATCCATCAGTTCTGCACACAGCAGCAAAGACTGCTGGCTCTGTAACAAGGAATGCCGCCTAACTAAACCAGAATACTTAAATGTATTCCCTACACAAAGAATTTACTCCAGACTACAAAAGACATAGTGTAGCTGCAGACCAAGACCACAATGTATTTGCTTTATAGCTTCAAATCCACATATAACAGTTAGAATAAAACATTATGCCACCTGTAGGTTCTACTAAACACTCTAACATTCCTAAAGTTTTCATTTATGCAGATTTATTTATGCTCCGCTGTGCTCCCTGCCTTGGATTCATCATGTCCCAGGGCAACTGATATGGTGTTCTGCCAGAAACTTAAAGAGGAAGTAAACCCTGATGAGTTTACTTCCTCTTTCATTCCCTGCAAAGGAAAGCATAATGGACTACTATGCATCGCATAGTAGTCCATTATGTGTCACTTACCTGACACAGGAGCCAGCGAAGTCACCGCTGTCCCCTGTAGTCCGGCGCATCAATCTTCTCGTGGGGTCTCGCAGCTCCGCCGCTGTCATTCGGCGAAGCCGCGATGACGTCACTCCCGCGCATGCGAGCCGTTGTTGGAAATGCCGCGCTCAGTGCCTGTCTTCGGGCAAATATCTCCTAAACCGTATAGGTTTAGGAGATATTTCTTGGACCTACAGGTAAGCCTTAATCTAGGCTTACCTGTAGGTCAAAGTGGTTTGTAAGGGTTTACAACCACTTTAAAGGGCCCATCATTCACAAACTGATAAATCAGCTGTGGTGACTGCAACAGAGAAAAATCAACCACTGGCTTCTTATTTCTCAGAGGGACTCCAACAGCGATGTCCCCCACTAGAGCTGGACCTCATTGGCTCCGTCACAGTCACTCATATGGAGCCCTTTAATGGTTCTCAAAAATGCTGTTTTCACAAGGGCCTTTCATGCTTATCAAAGTCAACACAGTGGCCTCACCTATACGGTACATCAAAACGAAAACTAAAGGAAAAGGTGACTGTAAATGTTACATATATTTGGAAAATATTCCCTATGCTTGACCTGGATTTTCCTGCTCTCTCTATTCAGTTTTTTTTTTTTTGCATAAACATTTTATGAAAAATTTAACGCAAAGTTACAGAAAATGACTCCATATACATTACATCATGTAAATGGATGAAAACAATTACAAAGCAAAATAAGTCAAAAAGTAACAATTACATCTAATGATTATTGATATTACATTGGAAAGATACCTTCCAGAGGATGAAACAAATGACCAACTATTATCGTTAGCGTACCGCATATCTCGAATTGTCTCAGGAATAACCACGTAGTAACTAACCGAAAAGAACAGGAAATATAAGAGCACCTATGGCAGTGATGGCAAACCTTGGCACTCCAGATGTTTTGGAACTACATTTCCCATGATGCTCATGCACTCTGCAGTGTAGTGGAGCATCATGGGAAATGTAGTTCCAAAACATCTGGGGTGCCGAGGTTCGCCATCACTGACCTATGGTAAGGTCAATCAGCAGGTCATGGAGGGCGTGGGAGTGGAAGCTGGTTATCACATCCAGTCTTCAGTCCCACAGCCCCCCTCTACTAGTACTAAACTAAAAGGGGCCTATTCATGTATTTTGCTCTTATGTTCAAAACCACATCAGGCAAACTTCAGGACATGGACAACATCCCAGGTGAAAGAGGTATAGGCCTTTTTATACAAAGAAGTGTTTATTCTGGCTGTATAGCAAACCTATTTATGACATCATCCATGGTGAGGTCACCAGGTTAACCAGTTTATGGTGACATTAAAAAAAATTTGTCCCCCCCCCCCCACAACAACCTCATATCATTGAACAATAGAGTGATGTCTGAAGACAAAAAATGACAGGGGTGACGAGATGTGAATGAGCTTACACAAAAAGAAGAAAAAAAGCCTTATACCTGCAAGAGGTGTCTTGAAAGGAGATGTTTAAGTCCCAGTGCGCCCGTATCCTGTTGATAAATAAACAGAGCAATCAATTCACACAGCCCAAAACACATAACTCACTGAGCCCAGAATAACACTGGCTGAGGCAGCAAGTTCTATCAAAATCTGCCCCCACAGCTCTTTCCCAGACCCACAGAAGGCTTGTACACAGGGTCAGAGATCGGAATATTCCTTCTTATTGCTGATGCATTTCATAAGGCTTACATACTTATTGCTGTTTTTCCCCAAACAGAGACACATGAAAATTTAGAGAGGAAAAATGTCAGAATGCTAGAACCAAGGTATTTTTTTAGATAATCCAACTACCATGAAACAGGCAAGTCTGAAGTAGAAGATGTTAGAAAATCACAGCGTCCAAATGTAAAGGAGTTCTATGGTCACAGCATACACTTTCATTTTATATCAGCATTGTAACAATACATACCATAGGTATTTTTTACAATCAAAAGCTTACTTGAAGAATCTCCTTTTATGTTGTGGGTGCTGCCTGTCTGCTAAACATCCATTTCTGCAACTTCCTGGATTCCCTGCATGCTTTGCAGCATCTCCCCTGCTGTTTACTTTCAATTTCTAAGGACTACATATCCCACAGTATCACGCTGCCTGCAAGCACTGATTCCTGTACTGATTCTACCTCCTGAAATCCCTCCTCTCAGCCCCTTTGTAGTTCAGAAGGCACTCTCTGTGAAATGTTTTACACAGCAGTACCTACTCACAGAGCATAGTGGATACATGTCACAGCATTCAAGAAAGTAAATGTGTGGTGATCTTCACAAAGTAAGCTTACAGGCTTCAAGATAATTCAGATTAATAGGAGTAGGCTATAATTAATTGAAATACAATTTGAGATGAATATATGATTTCACTTTATTTTTTTCCATAGATATGCTTTAAGCAAAAGCAACCATCTTTAAATAAACTATAAATCGCTATATACAACTATAAAAAGGTTTGTGAACACCTACTCATCACACCTACACACAGTATATACCCAGAAGTATATGGACACCCATCCAAGAGACTAAGTTTATGTATTTCCAGTAAATTGCACTGGTAATGCTGCAGCATACAAAGACATTTTAAAGCGGAGGTCCACCCTAAAGTGGAGCTTCCGCTCATTAGAATCCTCCCCCCCCCCTCCGGCACCACAATTGGCACCTTTCAGGGGGGAGGGGGGTGCAGATACCTGTACAGTACAGGTATCTGCAACCACTTCCGGGATAGCTCTCTGCGGAAAGGGGCGTGAATCTACGCCCCTTTCCGAAAGTCCCCCGCTGCCTGCTGGGAAACACACGGATCCCAGAGGCAGCGGGTCCATCCTTATTGCGCAGCGCGACTCGCGCATGCGCAGTAGGGAACCGGGAAATGAAGGCTCCACTTCCTGATTCCCATACCCAAGATGGCGGCGGCAGCACCCGAGAGACGATCGAGAGATCGGCTTCGGGTGCCGACATCGCGGGCGCGCTGGGCGGGGTAAGGGTCATTATTTTAAAAGTCAGCAGCTGCAGTATTTGTAGCTGCTGGCTTTAAAAAAAAAAAAAAAAAAAAAAATAAAACGGCGGAACTCCCGGCGGACTCCCGCTTTAAACATTTATAAGCATCCAACTTGGATGCTTGGACACATGATCAAAGAGAAATAAATAGATAGATAACTAAAAAAAATGGATTTTTCCACTCGTCAGGAGCAGATGCACCAGAGATTCCTATAGGGTATATAAAATATGTCAATGTTTAAAATGAACTAAAATTATACATGGTGTTGTATGTCAATAGAAAGATTTCATTATAGGTTTTTGGGATTATGTGTTTACATTTTCTCTTTGTAATTGTATTGTTTTATGTTACCCACTAATAGTTTCCTGCTCTCCTGATGAAGCTCCTCTTTTCAAAACATGTCGAGATACAATCTCACATCCATCACTAACCCACTTGTACCTCAGAAGACATTTGTCAGGATTTATAATATTTGTTATGCTAGAAAAAGCTATTGATCTATATGGGATGCTGTGAGGTTATACGCAGGGTATTATGCTTCTGGGAACATACTTTATTTTTATATATTGTACCTTAAGGTACATTTTAACGTTGATACAATAAATTACTGTTTTTATACGACTTGTTTAAAGTTCTTTTCCCTTAAAGTGGTTGGCACCTAGAAAGTCCCAATATTTGTTTCTCGCTTTTTTCCTCATGTCCACTAAACACATTGGCTAGTACAATCCCCACGTCAATTTTTCTAACCCACAAAAAAGTTTTTCTAGCCCATGTAGAATGAAAACTGTATTGGTGTGAACAGGCTGTTCAGCAAAATCTGCAATAATATATATTTTCCGGTTAGAATTTATCTTTCACCGATCTGCATTAAAAAAAAAAAAAGAATTCTAATTGGTTGGTTGGTAAAGGAATATTGGATTTATACATAAAAAATTATTTTATGCTTTATAATATATTTTAATACACGTAAACTAATTCATGCAAACTGTTGGCACTATAGAAATCTTGTATAAGAATAATTGATATCCCATATTACTGTATAACTGTATGGGAAAAGAACACTGATCCTTTTATAGAACAACAGTTATTGGGGGGAAAATATACATTTCTAATTGTAAATCTATGGACATGTCTTACTTTAAAGAGTTTCGCATTGATCTTGTCTAGAAAAACTAAATTGTGATCCAAGTGCCAAGGCCAGTCAATAGGTTAACCTAAAGATCAACTCCTTGCTTGGGTAGGAGACATTCTAGAAATTTTTCAGTTCACTTTGAATCAGTGTAGTTTATGTGTAAACAAGTAACATGTAACGGTCAGCCCTCAATCTTTCCACTAGCTTACTCGCATTGAGAGTGGAAAATGGTTTCTGGCAAGCGTGGGCCAGATCACAGAGCTAGGATTGCCCACTGTAACAGCTTACATTTGAATTGCTCATGGTCACATAAAGCCCCGCATCCTGACCCAGCGCCTGTGACAGACAGAACACATCCCAGCACTGGACCGGCGTTCTGTCTGTCACAGGCACCAGGTCAGGAGGCGGGGCTGAGTGGGACTGCTGTAAGCTGTTATGGCGGCCAAACCCTGTTCTGTGATCCAGCCGCCATCTCTCTTCCTCTGCACTGGTGACGCTGCAATGATGGGCACAGGCGAGGCTGCAATGATGGGCACAGGTCACGCTGCACTAATGGGCACAGGTCACGCTGCACTAATGGGCACAGGTCACGCTGCAATGATGGGCACAGGTCATGCTGCAATGATGGGCACAGGTCATGCTGCAATGATGGGCACGGGTCACGCTGCAATGATGAGCACAGGTGAAGCTGCACTGATCACACTGCAATGATGGGCACAGGTCACGCTGCATTGGTGGGCACAGGCAAGGCTGCATTGGTGGGCACAGGTCATGCTGTATTGATGGGCACATGTGAGGCTGCATAGATGGGTACAGGTGAGGCTGCATTGCTCATGCTGCAATGATGGGCACAGGTAAGGCTGCATTGGTGGGCACTGGTCAGGCTGCACTGGTGGGCACTGGTCAGGCTGCACTGGTGGGCACAGGCGAGGCTGCATTGGTGGGCATAGATGAGGCTGCAATGATGGGCACAGGTCACGCTGCAATGATGGGTACAGCTGAGGCTGCATTGGTGGGCAGAGGCAAGGCTGCAATGATGGGCACAGGTCACGCTGCAATGATGGGTACAGCTGAGGCTGCATTGGTGGGCAGAGGCGAGGCTGCAATGATGTGCATGGGTCACACTGCAATGATGGACACAGGCAAGCCTGCAACAAAGGACACAAGTCACACTGAAATGATGGGCACAGGCGAGGCTGCACTGATGGGCACAGGTAACGCTGCACTAATGGGCACAGGTAACGCTGCACTAATGGGCACAGGTCACACTGCACTAATGGGCACAGGTCACGCTGCACTAATGGGCACTGGTCACGCTGCACTAATGGGCACTGGTCACGCTGCACTAATGGGCACAGGTGAGGCTGTATTGGCAGGCACAAGTCACGCTACAATGATGGGTACAGATGAGGCTGCAATGATGGGCACAGGTTATGCTGCAATGATGGGCACAGGTCACGCTGCATTGGTGGGAAGAGGCGAGGCTGCAATGATGTGCACAGGTCACGCTGCAATGAAGGACACAGGTCACGCTGAAATGATGGGCACAGACGAGGCTGCAAAAATGGGAACAGGTGAGGCTGCATTGGTGGGCACTGGTCATGCTGCAATGATGGGCACAGGTGAGGCTGCATTGGTTGGTACTGGTCATGCTGCAATGATGGGCACAGGCAAGGATGCATTGGTGGGCACTGGTCACGCTGCGATGAGGAGCACAGGTGAGGCTGCATAGATGGGCATTGGTCAGTCTGCATTGATGGGCACAGATAAGGCTACATGGATGGGCACAGATGAGGCTGCATTGCTAGGCACAGGTGAGGCTGCATTAATGGGCACTGCTTACGCTACATTGATGGGCACTGGTGAGGCTGCATTGATGGGCACTGGTAAAATTGTTGTTCATATTTATTTTTATAACTTAATTCTGCATAAACATTTAATTGTCATTTCATCAGATAATTTACGAGGGCATGTTTAGGGGCGGGGCAACTGGTGGCAAGTAACCATTAAATGGTTACTACACCCTTGTCATACTTACCTCCACTGTGCAGTTCGTTTAGCACAGAGTGGCCCTGATCCTCGTCTTCTGGGGTCCCCCAACAGCGTTTGCGGCTCCTTCCCACATCAAAAAAAACACGTAGGAGAATCGCTCTCCTCGGGGTCCACGTGCGGGAATGCTCCTGAGTCCAGCATTTGCGTCCATAGACACAGAATGCCAGGCTCGGCCCTGCATCATTGGATTTGATTGACAGCAGCGGGAGCCAATGGCTGCGCTGCTATCAATCTATCTAATCAAGAGCCAAGACAACAGGCAGGGAAGGCGAGTTTGTCTCCGTCGTGGAAATTACAGGGCCTGGTCAGCGACAGAAGTTTTTTCACTTTAATGCATAGGAAAAAACACAAGGGTTATATATATATATATATATATATATATATATATATATATATATACTTTAATGTATACACCCTTTTAACCCTTGTAACCCTTTAAGGGCCTGGCTAGTAGGTCAGGACTTGACATTTTGAGCCCTGATGTTACATGTTACATAGAACCAGGCTACAATAAAAACATACAACGCTCTACTTTCAATATTAAAAGGGTGTATACATTAAAGTATATATATATCAGCCACACTGCATAAATAAAGATCAATAAAAATAAAGTGCCTTACATCCTACATCATAGGAAAGGGAAGAAGAATGTGGCTACTTGGAAAATCTGGTGCAAAACTTGCAATGTTCTCTTCGTAGTCCAGTTATACACTCCTCTAATCACTCAATAAGTTTAACACTCACTGAAGTCAAAAGGAGCAGTCAGCAGCAGACATGATCTTAGGTAGAGAGGTTGTGGGGCATAGAGTAAAGAAAGGTTGCAATTTCGACCAGGATACCTTAGAAAAATCGACACCGAAATGTAAATTCAAGATATACAGTCAATTTAAAATGAAACCTTGCAATGCATACTGAGAGCAGAGTCCACCTGTTGATTATTTCACTTGTTCATCCAGACCCTTGAGGGGATTCAGTTTGCGTTGTGCGCTATACAAATATTTCATTAATTCGTTCATCCAGACATTTCTTTAATGCACCAGTCTATCGCACTATTGTGTGTACTCTGGTGATCCTGGAACACACCTGCTGGGGAAGCAGGAGCCCCAGCTATGCTGCCTTATGCAATCAAAAGTATTAAGGCAGGCCATATATGGAGCAAATTTCTTTCCTGCAATCACAAGTGAAGACAATGATTATTATTAGTGGCTATACCAGCCGCTAATGATAATTGTATGTAAAATTCGGCAGGCTGATTGTACTCAAGTGGATCGATTGATTTGGTACATTCACCCTGCCCATACATGGTTCGAATCTCGGCCATCCTAAAATATTTGCCACAGCCACTAATCAGATTCAAACACGTCTTGGAGGTTTGAATGTGTTCGATGGAGAGTAAAAAGGAAGGAAGGAAAGTACATAAAAAAAAAAGTTTAGACAATAGACTCCTACTGTCCTCATACTGATCATGTATAAGGTGTATGTGCTTATTCTGCAAGGCATTACACAGAACACAGATTAAGGTAAATGGAGTGACTTTTCTGATTTAAGCACGGTTACTTTGTTTACTCAATAGCATTAGTACCTCACTGAATGCTTTCACTTATTGCTTGGGATTGCTATTTAAACTAAATTAAGTGGACTGTATGAGATTACCACTGTTATCGCTGGTCAGCACTGGCAGTTTACTGAATGATTGACACTTTACACAATACACAAAAACATTCACACCAGAACTTGCCTATAAACAGTTTGCAATCTAATGTAGTTCCAAACTCATACATGCTCTAGGACCATTTTGGGTAAGTAGTTTTGGATATTTCGGGTTCTAGAAACAAAACAACGGGAACACACAGAGGGCCTGCACCTAGTCTTTGCCTCAACCCAATAGAACACCTTTGGGATAACTGCGAGGCCAAGCCTTCTCCCCAACATCAGTGCCTGACCTCACAAATGTGATTCTGGAAGAACGGTCAGACATTCCCATAGACACACTCCTAAACCTTGTGGACGGCCTTCCCAGAAGAGTTGAAGCTGTTACAGCTGCAAATGGTGGGCCAACTCATTATTGAACCCTACAGACTAAGATTGGGATGTCATTAAAGTTCATGTGCATGCAAAGGCAGGTGTCCCAATGCTTTTGGTAATATAGTGTGCATATATATATATATATATATATATATATATATATATACACATACACATACATACACACACACACATACACAGTATATAGGCATAGTTCACCGTTACCAAACAACAGTAGGCAAGTAATGTCTGGTAATAAAAATAAACTGTGCCGTTTTGACCAAAGTTGAATGATGCCCGTGCTATAGATCTAGTCCTTTTAGGTACCTCATGAAGCCTGCCTGGAAAATCCTAAGACGTTTGCTAGGAGGCACCTAGCTTTTACCATCATGGAAAAAAGCTCCTTCTTGGATTCAAACCCCCTCATATTCACTCTCTCTCTCCTGATGCAGTAGCTCTGAGCTACGCATTTCAGGGATCACTCCTGTGGTGGTACCAGTAACAGCTAGGTGTCTTAGGTGTTTCCCAGTTAGGCTTCATGAGGTATGTAAATAACCTACAAAAAGGACATTATTCAACTTCGTCAAAGCTGCACAGTTTGAATTTTATCTACAGGTACCACTTTTAGGCATTTTGTTTTGTAAAGGTGAACTAACCCTTTAAATGTATTTTTATTACTCAATATGGTCTTCCTCTTGCCGTTAAAGTGGTGATGTTCTCTCCAGGTAAGAGGAATCTGTCTGGGTAATGCTCCAAGAGAGAACTGAAGTGTCTGCCTGCAGCAATACTACAAAGAAACATTAAATGCACTTCAGCTCATTTCAATGCCCTCCTGGCTTTGCTGGAGACTCTGCCTGGCTTACAGGCCTTTCTTTCTGGAACCAGCCAAGCATGGCCAGCACTGAAAAGAAAACTCCAGACCTCTGTGATACCTTAATGAGAAGCTGCCAGAGAGTGAGCAGGGAGCGGAAGGGACAGGGAAGAGCGTGGGATTAGAGCAAAGGAGTTTAAGGCACCAAAAATGGATTACAACTGAAAGAAAAAAAAAAAAACACATCCGAATATTTCCAACATATAATCAGCTCCAAACACCCACAACTGCATACATATTTGTTTAAAAGCCACAAGTCACAATTTGAACCTTCAAGAGTAAACAGTCTAAATGCCACTGGTCAGAAAATTGATGG
This sequence comes from Lithobates pipiens, assembly GCF_037356315.1. Taxonomy (NCBI): domain Eukaryota; kingdom Metazoa; phylum Chordata; class Amphibia; order Anura; family Ranidae; genus Lithobates; species Lithobates pipiens. The sequence continues at coordinate 191,785,286 of NW_027507788.1, read as the reverse complement.
ACTATTCTTTTATTGGTAGGGCTTGACAGGCTATCACTCACTGTTTTAGGAAACAGGAAGGACTCAAGGGCCAATTGTAGGTATGAGGGACTGATAATGCCAGAAACTCTAGTGTAGATCTCACCAACTAAGTAGCTGTGGACTTCCTGTCCTGGTGACCACTCTAAACATGCCAGCATATTTTGGATGATGAAAAGAAACCTAAGAATTTAAGAAAACCTCGCACAAAAATGGGAATGGAGATAAATAGCATATTCTAGCCCTACAAGACAAGATTGATAATTGATAAAAGATTTTCTAGATGCTTGAACTCTGAACATGTCCAGAATACTCAAGCACGATCTTGTATTCAGTGGTCGACGAAGTACCAGAGCTGCTCTTATCATATATAGTAGCAATTTCTATGGGGGAAGCAAGTGAAATATGTGCACAAACTGGCAAATAGGCAAACTCAGATGGATGTAGGTGGTCCAGTACACATTCTAGCACTATGGATCTCCACCGTAATATAAGCAGATAAAATGATTTTTATGGCCACTAAAAAAAAACTTTTTTTGGAGTCCAATTAAGAACACAAAATGTCACCTTCATATTATATTGCCACATACAGGAGGATTGGATACTGGCAAACACCAGAATGTCTCAGTTTATTAAGCAAAGCAGTGCTACGGTAACAGCATGATCATAAACACAGAGGGGTGGAACCTGTGTCCCTCAAAGGGCTCCAAGAATAGAATTTTATGGTAAGTACAAAAAGTCTACTTTCTTTCTCATATTTCATCTTCAGGATGCTCAAAAGTGGTCCAACTGAGAGATGGGCAATGCAGCAAACACACACCAACAGGCCCAAGAAAAACACCAGAGAACTGCGGACTTCCTGAATGACCTTACACCCAAAGCGGACATCAGCTGAGGCCTTAAGGTCCATCTGGTAGAAATTAAAGAACATGTAAACAGAAAACCAGGTGGCAGCCTTACAAATATTAAAAAAAAAAACAGCTGCTGAAGAAAAACCCAAGACACACTTAGCCCCTGTACACACGGTCGGAGATTTCGACAACCAAATCCGTCGGATTTTGTCCGTCGGATTTTGTCTGAAACTGTTGCATACACACGGTCGGACTAAGTTGTCGAAAAATCCGATCATTCAGAACGTGATGACGTAATTTCGTTACGATAGGACTACGTTCAGGCTAGTAGCCAATAGCTTTGATGTAGGAATTTGATCTGAGCATGCGTGGCACTTGGTCCGATCAAAATTCTCTACACATGATTGGAGTATGTCCGATCGAACCAGTTGGTCGGAAAATATTTCCAACAAGTTGTAAAATTGGGTCCGATGGATATTCCGACGGAATCAGTCCAATGCATACCACACACAGTCGGATTATCCGACAACACGGTCCGATAGGACACATTCCGACGGATTCTCCGACCGTGTGTACAAGAGCTTACAGATCTAGTAGAGTGAACCTTGACAGGAAAGAGTGAAACCTGATCCTTGAGACTATGAGCTTGGATTATGGTTTGCCTGAGCCACCTAAAACTGGTGGAAGGGGAAGCTGGTGCACCCTTCCGGGGGCCATCATGGATGACATAAAGAGGATCAGTCTCCCTGAAAGAAGCAGTAGATGAGAGATACACTCATAGCTCAAACAACATTCAGGCAATGGAGACAAATGTCCACTTGGGTTAACTGGAGACAAACAGAGCAAAAACAGAATGTTGACCTTGTCTGGGTGAAATATAGAAACTATCTTAGGTAAAAAGTAATATGCCGTACCACCATTTTGTTCCTATTCAAAACCAAAAAAGGTTTCTTAGATGACAGAGCCATTAGTTCACAGACTGACCTCGCAGAGAAGATAGCAACAAAGAATACAACCTTGTGGGTATGAGTATACAGAGGAATGTGTCCTATTGGTTCAAAATAAAGTGCAGAGAGAACCAAATTAGGATACCACAGAGTCACAGGGGAACAAATAGGGCAAAGCATATGGGAAAATCCCTTTGCAAATGTCTTAAAATAGAAGTAAGGGTATAGGTGACTTAACTCTGGGGTGTGCAACATCCCTAAAATTTGAATACAATAATAGGAATTCCCTTATTGTGGGACTTTTTAGGAACTTCAATCATATAACAAGTAGAATTCATAAAAACAAGTTTTATTGATGCATAACTGAGTAAAAGAAACAGAAAAAACAAAGTGTACATGGTATGAACGGCTAAAGATACACCAACTGAGATATAGGACGATGATACAGTCTGGTTTTCTCCACCCAACGAGTTTCAGAGACTATGCATCTCCTTCAACAGGGGTGTAAGAGGTATAATTTGTGATAAATCAAATGTTGTATAGATGGACATTCCATTCATTTAAAAACAAGATTTCTGCTTTTCTGCCCAGCCTTTGAAGTAGCTTTTGTCAAAAATTATGTTGCGCTAAAAATTAGATGTTATATCTGTGATTGTAATAAGTCCAAATTTCTACTTTGGAAGCATTACAATCACAGATATAACATTTAATTTTTAGCGCAACACAATTTTTTACATTTATTATTTTGTGATATCTCACGTGAGTAGTGTAGCTTATTGTGCTTTGTATTCCACAAGCGCAGTGCAATTTATTTATTTTTTGATGTAGCGTATATATTGTCCTAAATGAAAAAGCCAGTAGTGGAGAGGAGCACCAAAGAAAGTACTCCACCCAACACAGGTGAACCAGGTGGCACTGAGGCCTCGCAGACTCAATCCTGCACCTAGAAACCAATTTTGAATCCAGGTGATTCAGTATAAAAGTAGTAAGAAAGGGACCTCAAATTAGTAGTGAAATGGTTGTAAACTGGCTTAGACAGCAAGAGAGGAGTGTCTAAGCCAGCTTATAACCATTGAAATTCATAAGGTCCTATTCTGGTGCAGACCCAGCTGCAGGAAGGAGAGGACCATCCTACAGAGGAGTACTTTGGGTGGACACCCCCAGACATACAACAAGTGATAGACCTTGTGGGAAGTAGACATGATGGCTTTTATCATTGTATAAATTCACAGATTCAAAAATGCCTGTGAATTTTAAAAACCTTGACTTGAACAGTCATGCCAATAAAGCAAGCAACCATGAAGCAGGATGGTAAATTGGTCCTTAAAGTGGATGTAAACCAGAAAAAATTGTTTATTTAAGGCTTGCACCTTGTACAGTATAGGATTTCATGTCATCTGTGCCCAGTCTTGCCACGAAGAGTTAATCCAGCTCTGAGCAATCCTTTTATCTTTTTTCGGTGAGATAAAAACAATCAGACAGAAAAATAGATGTCCATTTCTTCCCCTTGCTGTGAGTGACAGGTGATTTACATATATCATGCATGAACCTGAGAGAGACAGTCTGTGTACTTCAGACCCCCTCCTCCTTTTTTCTCCAGCTCTGCCAGGATTGGCTGCTCCACACCTCAGCATGATTGGGCATGCTGAAGTCATGTGGTGACTTTCCTGGGTTTTGACTGGATGTTAGTGATCATGAGGCATAATCCACAAGACCAGCAAAAGTTCTGTGTAAGAAATATCAATGCCTGGCCAAGGGGAGTGTAGAGGTGGGTGGGGTGTCTACCGACATCACGACTCCAACCACCGAGCTCCGGACAACAGACCCACCCACAGAATCTGCAGTTTTTCGGGTCTCATAGCAGACAGAGGGGAGACATTTGACAGGTAAGGATACACGCAGGAGGCATGTATATCCTTTTAGATCACCACTACGGCAATAGTTTAGAAAGGATAAGAATGGGTTTACATCCACTTTAATGTGATTGTAAATGATCACCTTGTAAAATAACCCATTCAGTTTAAAATAGAAAGGCAAAACATTTGTGTATAGAGAGAAAAACAATTATACATTTTTTTTAGTGAACACATTCCCTCTGTTCTCAGCTGCAGAAGAGCTGGAAGTGGAGAAGCAACAATGCAGTACAGTACACTGAGCTTCCCAGTGAAAGGCTGGGGGGGGGGGGGGGTCAGGGCAAGTCTGATCATTGGAGGTGAACACACCGAGTTCCCACAGTGTGTGCTCCTGTTTAGTGTGGTTGTTTTTTAATAAGAAAGCAGAGAGAATGGCAGGAACGCCAAGGATTTCACACAAAAGAAGCAATACAAAGAACAGGATACTTTTTCATACAAGTACATGGTACAGCATGCATATATCAGGAAAATGAAATGTTGGATTTACATATTCTTTAACACAGAAGATACTCAGGATCTGTCAAGAGCCTATAGAGAATCAGCTAGGAGGCTTCTCAGGTTTTCATACTACACCTGCTGGGGCCAGTCATGAGCAATGAGGAACCCCAGAACAGCCTCCATCTTGATCTTTAAAAGCAGACAATTAAGAAGAAGCTTCGGGGGAGGAACTGCAGAGATCAGAAAGGAATGAGCCAATAGGGCCACCAGAGCATTTACTGCCTCTTCCAGTGGGTCACTGTAACTGGAGACAAACCTATCTGAACTTGGAAGCCAGAAGGTCCACAACGAGCATTCCCCACCTTCGACACCTCCAGGTGCATAAAAAAAGCTGAAAGCCAGGACCACAAACTAAAGTAAAGTGTAGGAAAGGCTCATCCACTGAAAAGATGGTGACATGCAAGTATGTAACCCTAAAGCTGGAAAGTCTTCCTGGAGAAGAAGGGAAATTACAGATCTGATGGATTCCATACAGATCTTTTAAACTCAAATTAAGATATTCAATACTTTTACATTCACAATGCCCCTTTGGGTTTGGGGACAGTGATCAAGTTGGGAAAAAAAAACAAAAAACATTCTGCCAGAAGAACTGTGGCAATGACACCTTGATCTAGAGGACCAGAGAGCTTGATAGAGATCTTCTAATCTATGCAGTGACACAGATAGAATGGAAAAATAGATGTAGCCTCTATAGAAATAATCATAGTAGAGGATATGTAAAGAATTATACCATCATCCAGAAAACTTTTCCGTCTCTTTTTCCTTCCTCCCCTTTTTCCTCTCCCTTCCCCCTTCTTCCTTATTAATTTATATTTTTATTTTCTACCCTCTTTACCTATTGTGTCTTTTTCCTCCACTTTCCCCCCCCCCCCCTTCCTTCACCCCATCCCCTCCCCCTTTTCATTCCCCTCCATTCCCTCTTTTCCCTCCCCTCTTCTTCTTCTCCCTTCCACTTTCTCTTCTCTGTCCCTTTCCAAACTTTCTCCCCCCCCCCTTCCCCCTCATGCCCACCCCACCAAAATACCCCCCAACTTTCCCACTGTCTCCACATCTCCCCATCCTCACCTAATTCCTTTCCCCCATCCCTTGCTCCTCTTTCGCCACCCCCCCTCCCCACTTCTCTCCCCCTTGCCTCTTCGCTTCCTCACTCATAAACAATTTCCCACCCTTTTACCATGGTCACATTCCTCCACCCACAGCTCCTTCAAGTGCATAGTCCACCCATTTCAACTGTTTCACCCCATCTATTTACATACCAGTCCATTGATTTGTATGTCCCCCCTAGTCCCTGCAGGAGACCCTTTGGTGACGTCCCCTGTCTGCCAGAATTATAGGTAAGCAGCTCTGTTCTTCACCTATATTTACTTTGTTATTGACAGTATTGTATGAAATGTTATTATTACTTTGGTCAATTGTATTGTTATTGATCATTTGTCAATCAAATTACAGATATCCTCCTGGCGAACCGCCATTAGACCGCAAAACTAGTTGAGATTTTATCCATGACCAACTATCCCACTGTGATCTTCCCCATTTGGGGACCATTATTTTGGTGATACACATGGATTGTTACCATGCTTTTAATCTGTATTTGCTTATTTGCCATGTTTTTATTAATTATGTATTAATAAATCTTTATATATTTTTCTATACACTTGTTCATACATTTGAATTTATTTTTGTTTATTTTTGTACCGCAATAGCCCATGTGCCCTTGTCCTCACATCCCCAACAAGAAGAATGGAAGTGAGAAAGTGAGGAGGAGGCAAGTTAAAGGAAGTTCTATACATGGGTGAAGGTCTGCTTTAAGGCAGGACACTTCTGGATTTACAGTGGGGGCAGACAACTTTTTTTATTTCTATTTTTTTTTTTTTTTTACAAAGTCCTCTTGAAAGGGGTACAAGGATAATGAGTGCTTAGGGGAAACAAACAACTCGTCAGGGTGTTTTTCAATCTCTGTAGAGGAAGACTTGGAACAACGGGTGTACCAGGAAAGTTAGGCAGTCTTAGGGGTTCTAAAGGGCCCAAGACTGGGCAAAGCACTGGTAGAAGCAACAGGCCGATTCTGTCGTTTTAGAGTGGTGCATACTGCCACAATAAAAGCTGGAACGGTCTCCCTATTAGGGAGTCTATGCAACTGATGGCCCATAGGATGTCAAGGCCACAGGCAGATCAGATACAGAATCTGTGGGAGCTCACTTGTGCCATCTGCAGTCAGAGTCAGCGAATAACTGGGTGATCTGGGCTATAAAATCTTACACGACTGTAGAAAATGTTTTTTGCCACAGAGGGCAGAGGAACCGTCTACATTCAATGGAGCTAAGGAAGGGCCGAAAGCCAAAATAAACGTTAACGACAGAGGGCAACAAGATTCCAGGCTGCAGAGATATATCACATCAACAGGGGTACTGCAAGCAGCCCCTGACCCATAAGTAGAGTGAGGGATGGAGGCCCTCTAGAGGGCAGCAGGAACAGACTGTCGATTGAAGTTTCACATGGTTCATTGCAAAGTAGGAGCAGCAGCGGTGGGATGCTTCCCCAATAATGTATGGCAGAAAAGAAAGTGCAGCACTCCAACCAGAGGATAACATCAGCACTCAGTCCTCAGACTCAGAGCATTAACCCCTTCTGGAAAATTTAGAATTTTAAAGGGAACCAGCAGCCTATGTACTTGAGATAGCTCCCTATACTTATCCTGACTGGCCCATTCACAAAGCGAGTCTTCAGACACAAGGTAAGTGCTAAGGCAATGCCAATGACTCTGGACTCCGGTTTCCTCCCACACTCCAAATTCATACTTAAAGGTTAATTGGCTCTTGTCTAAACTGCCCCTACTATATGGATGCGAGTTAGGGACCTTAGATTGTAAAATCCTTGAGGGCAGGGACTGATGTGAATGTATAATATATACGTAAAGCGCTGCGTAAATTGTCAGTGCTATATAAGTACCTGTAAATAAAAATGATTTTTTTTTTATTCATAACCTGCACTAGACAGGCAGTTAGAGATTAATGGTAATGTGGCTCCAGGTGGGTATACGGAATAATAAACCCCTGGGGGGGAAGATGAGGTTGATGTGATCAGAATAAAATTGCATTGCAGCAAGCTCCGTCAGTTCCCATCTATCAATTTCCTCACATTGGGAAGCAGCATGGAGCTGCAGGCCCACACGCTATATATAGAGATCTTTGCTTCTACATTTTTTACTTGTCCCATTTGTAGGAGAGAGGCAAGTGCTGCTATTCTACACAAAGCAAGGGAGCCTGCTTACCAGCAGTCTAATAGCATATTTGCAAAAAAAGGCCTTGACCCCTGGGAAGAAATACTGGACACCGCAGCAAATGCCATACAGATAGCAAACCTGCTAGAAAACAAACCCAGGACCAAAATGGTGCAATTCAAAACTACCAGCCACCTAGCCACTATGCTGTCCATATTCGCTGTATACATTTTAATGCTCATCATACAAGTGGTGATTTGTAAAAAAAATAAAAATAATAGCAATGAACAAACAATCCGTATCAGTCTTCCATCCACGGTTTTGAACGTTTCCTGGTTTTTGAGGGAACAAATGATTAGCTGGAAATCAATTGCAAATGCCTTTTGACTGGCATTACAGTGGTTTCACTAAATTTCCAATGCAGTATTGAATGTCTGGTCGCTTGAAACTGGGAAATGATTGACATTGTCCCTGGCAGATTGCCATGAACCGTTTAATTCTCTGTGCCTCTTTTTTTAATCAAAAGCTGATAAAGTTTCCAAAATTTTTAGGTTTATGGCCAGCATTAGCATCCAATACCATCGCTTTTTTACTACTACAAAATAAATAAATAATAGTAAATTGTAGTTAAAGAGGACATACAGTCTTCCACACCACATATGCTTTAAAGTAGAATTAAATCAAAATGTTGTTTTCATAACCCTTGTCAGATTCTTTCTTTTTGCCATTTGTGTTGCCCTGGGTAGATTTCACTTCATTTCCTGTCGCATAGCCAAGACAGGAGCTAATCCTTAGTTGTCACCAGGGTCACCCGAACTAGTGCCCGATTGAACGATTTACCCTCTACTCCTGTTCTGGGGACAACCCAAAATTGAAGATTCTTCCTTCACTTTCACTGAAAATGGCAAACTGGACAAAAGGGGGCTCAGATAGCAATAAAAACCTGACAGGTGTTATAATTCCTCTCCATTCCATCTAAAACTAAAAAAAAGAATTGTCTTTAGTTATACTATAAAACCTAATCTGTATGAAATAGCAAAAAATATCAATCGTTTTATCCTGTCTACATAAGGACTTGTCTTTACAAGATAATCCAATTCTTGACCAATTAGACCCCTTTCACACCATGCCGCCAATAGCTTCCTCAGTAAAACACCAATATTTTTAGCGGCGTTTTACTGTCGGATTTGAGACGCATTTTTCCCCGCTAGCAGGGCGCTTTTAACCTTTTAAAAGGGTTAAAACCGCCCGCAATGCGCCGCAATATCGGCTTTTTCCCAGCGGTATAGCAACGCTGCCCAATTGACACCCTGCCAGCACACCGCTCCAGTGTGAAAGCCCACGAGCTTTCACACTGGAGATGATGGAGCAACTGTTTGAGGGCGGATTGCAGGCACTATTTCTAAAGCTATAGCACCTGCAAAACGCCCTCAGTGTGAAAAGGGTCTTACAGTATCACACAAAAGTGAGTACACCCCTCACATTTTTGTAAATATTTTATTATATCTTTTCATGTGACAACACTGAAGAAATGACACTTTGCTACAATGTAAAGTAGTGAGTGTACAGCTTGTATAACAGTGTACATTTGCTGTCCCCTCAAAATAACTCAACACACAGCCCTTAATGTCTAAACCGCTGGCAACAAAAGTGAGTACACCCCTAAGTAAAAATTGACAAATTGGGCCCAAAGTGTCAATATTTTGTGTGGCCACCATTATTTTCCAGCACTGCCTTAACCCTCTTGGGCATGGACTTCACCAGAGCTTCACAGGTTGCCACTGGAGTCCTCTTCCACTCTTCCATGACAACATCATGGAGCTGGTGGATGTTAGAGACCTTGTGCTCCTCCATCTTCCTTTTGAGGTTGCCCCACAGATGCTCAATAGGGTTTAGGTCTGGAGACATGCTTGGCCAGTTCATTACTTCTACCCTCAGCTTCTTTAGCAAGGCAGCTAATGGAGGTGTATTTGGGGTCATTATGTTGGAATATTACCCTGCGCTAAGTCTCTGAAGGGAGGGGATCAGCTCTGCTTCAGTATGTCACAGTACATGTTGACATTCATGGTTCCCTCAATGAGCTGTAGCTCCCCAGTGCTGGCAGCACTCATGCAGCCCCAGACCATGACACTCCAACCACCATACTTGACTGTGGGCAAGACACACTTGTCTTTGTACTCCTCACCTGGTTGCCATCACATACACACTTGACACCAACTGAACCAAATAAGTTTATCTTGGTCTCATCAGACCACATCTTGTGCATCATCTTTAGAAGAGGCTTCCATCTGGGACAACAGCCATGCAGACCAATTTGATGCAGCATGCAGCGTATGGTCTGAGCACTGATGGGCTGAAAAATATTTACAAAAATGTGAGGGATGTACTCACTTTTGTAAGATACTGTATGTATTGGACATCAGGTACAAGAAAATCAACAATTGCCTCTGAATTTTTTTTCTCCAGATTTCTACAATTTCACCATGGTCTAGAGCAGTGGTCTCCAAATTGCAGCCTGTGGGCCAAACGCAGTCCTTTGCTTGCCTTGATCTGGCACTCAGGGCACTATTGCTCCCACTAACACCAACAAAGAGGCAACATTCCTTCCACTAAACAACAACAGTAATAAACCATTCCCTTTACTAACAGCAACAATGGGGGATTTTTCCTTCCAATAACACCAGCAATGGGGCACTATTCCTCCCACTGATACTAGCAATGGGGCATAATTCCTGGAGGCAGGTAGTCAAATTTCTAGAAACCATACTCCCTATCCCTTGCATACCTGGAATATCCTATGTGCGTTATTGAATTGAGAGCACTGGCCTTATTATTTATAATTTACCTTAATGTATATTCTGACAAAAAATGCCACAAAATGTCACCAAGCTGTATTAACCTATGCTTCATCTTGACCTTGACCAGTTCCTTGCCACAACTACAGCAAACAGGAAAAGGCCAGTATAGGAAACATGATATAGCATTCGGAAGAGTTTTACAGCTAAAATGTCATTTGAAAAATACATTCCATGACTCAATTTTAGAATTCCCAGGTTTAACCTTCAAATTTCTATGTACATAAATTGAAACCATTTCACCTAGTGACTACTGATTTTAGATGTAGCCCATCAGGGAGCTGGAGTTTTTCACATTAGGATAAATGCACAGTATGTGCTTCAGTCCTGTGGCTCAATAGTTTTTGGTACTAGAAAGCCAGCACAGTTTTCTTTGTAAATTATTGTGTTGTGAATTTGCATTTTGTCTCAAGAAAATTGTGATGTGAGGAGGATTGCATTATTGCCGACAGTGGTGCAGACTCTGCTCACTTTAATGCCGCATACACACGATCGGAATTTTGGTCGGAAAAAGCTCTGATGGTTTACCCAACGGAATTCCGATGGGATTTAGCTCAAGCTGTCTTGCAGACACACGGTAACACCAAATACCAAAGAACGTGGTGACGTACAACACGTATGATGGGACTAGAAAATGGAAGTACAATAGCCAGTAGCCAATAGCTTCCGTCTCATAGTTGAATCTGAGCATGCGTGAGTTTTGGAATTGCATACACACGATCGGAATTTCCAATAGAGACTTTTTCCGTCTGAAAAATTGAGAACCTGCTCTCAATCTTCTGCTGGCGGAAATTCGACCAGCAAAATTCCGAGGAGCATACACACGGTCGCATTTTCCATCGAAAATTTCTCATCGGTCTTTTGCTGGCCGGAATTCTGACCGTGTGTACGTGGCATAAGGGTTGCGTTAGGTTGTGCTAGAACAGGGATCTCCAAACTATGGCCCTCCAGTTGTTCAGGAACAATTCCCATAATGCCTAGTCATGTCTGTGAATGTCCCATGCCTCATGGAATGTGTAGTTCTGCAACAGCTGGACGGCTGTAGCTTGAAGATTTCTGTGCTAGAGCATACATGTGGAAAAATCAGGATTGATAAACTGAAAATTTTAAATGACTGTACAAATTTTTTACAGTGATATCCCCATTTTTCACCAAAGTGTCTACCCCCAGTCTCTCCATTGCTAGTAGTAGAAAATGTGTACGTTCCCTACCCACATTCCACAGTGCAACCCTCGGGTCCGAGCACCCTATCAGCAGCACAGGCAGGATCAATAATATTGGTCCTATGCATTCACAAGGCTCAGCAATGTGTGCTCCCAAATCTATAGATTAACGAGGCAGCTTTAACCAGACAGTTGGCACAGGTTACTACAGCTATGTCTGGATGTAAAGGAGAGGCATGGAGTATGTAGTTTTTTAGTTTGCATTCCAAGGCTTGGGTTTCAATTTTGACAGCAGTATGCCTTTAAAGCGGACCTGGAAAAAGCATGGTCTGCTCATCTTGTAGCCCCCACATAAAAATATACAAAAATATACAAAATATTTTCTCTTACACCCCACCTCAGAATCCTCCTGTAGGCACCAGTCATGTCACTGGTTTTCACCATGATATGCTATTCCCAAAGCTCATAAAAATATATTTAAACCCTGTGAAAGAGCACATCTTTCACAAGCGTTGGCAAGCAAGCACTAGAAGCCAGTATTGGAGTAAGTTTTTTTTTTTTGTTTTTTTTTTACATTTTAGCTAATATTCCATTGCTTTCACCAAGTTTTTTTAAAATCAGGGACTAGAGGAGGGTGCTGTACAGGGCCGTCTTTAAGGCAGGGCAAAAGGGGCAGCTGCCCTGGGTCCTCTCATTGTTTTGGGACCCAAAACAGCTGCCTCATACTTGCCAACTATCCAGGTTTAAATTCCCTTGTCCCTTGGAGTTTTAGTCCTGTGCTGTGTCTCGATATCTCCATGTGAAGTGCTGGTACTAATGCTGCCCTGCTCTGCCCTATTGTTGTGTACAGATGACTCACCTGTAGACCCTGTGTTTACATGTAAATAACCGGCATTCATATGTAAATAGTGGCGCCATTACTAAGTAAATACCTGCGGCCATCTGCAATGATATGTAAATAAAGGCGGCATTCATATGTATATCATGCTCCCCTGCTGTGAGGAGATGATGTGCTGTAACCTCTAGCAGCTAATCAGTGAGCCGCAATGTGTGCTGTAACCCCTAGCAACCAGTCAGTAAGCAGTAACTGCTGGCAACCGATCGCAATTGCTGCCTGATCTGATACAGTAAACTTATTTTAAGTCTAGTTGTTATTTATTGCATGTCTCAGAGCAGGTAGAGAGGATAATTGCATGGGGGGGCCCCAAGAAAAATTTTGCCCAAGGTCCAGTCAGTATTAAAGACGGCCCTGGTGCTGTAGGTCTGCTTTATCAACCAAAGGCTTGAATGTTTGGCAGGAATATCAAGCTGCTGAAATATTAGGGCTGACTCTGCTACATGTTTTCCAATGATCTTTTGCTATTGCAAAAAACTGATGTTGTGCAAGAGGCTAGCAAGTTCTTACAGACCCGACCATAATGCCTACTCTCGGCAGCAAGCAAACAGTTAATGATGACACACCAGCTGCAAGTAGAACTTTGTCCTGCTGGTATATATTCAGCATCTCCCACCTGTTTCCTCTGCAGGCAGACACAGGAGAGAATCTCTCTTCCTTCTTCTTTTCATACTCAGGAAAGGTCCATTTATTCTCACTCGGCAGACTGTAACCATTTCCTGACCAAAAAAAACCCCAAGACCTGACAGCACTTCCTGTGTGGTGGCAGCAGGCCAGCCGCTCTGTCTTTCTTCTCCAGGAAACGGGCTGACTTTGGTCAACGTCACCAGAGCACATTAGGAAACTTCTGAGGCTGACACCAGCATTTACTTTAAAGAAATCTGGAATTACATTAAAGCCCAAAGGGATTTTTCAGTTCAGACCATCTAGCTAATTACATTTTTGGAGCATCAAAAAAAAAAAAAAAAGTGTCAAAGCCTTACAGTTTTACATCCAGAGTAAAAAAGAATATCCCCCTATCAGTATGCTGCTGTGCAGGACCTGTAGAATAGGGCACTTGCTCTCGCTGTGGAAGCAGTGGTCTCCCTGTGGAGTTCTGACACACCCCCTACTGAGTCAGAGTCAGTTCTAGCCAATTAGCAGGTAGCAAAATCTATAGGTTTAACTTGGCAAGGGGCATGACAGATCTCTGCAGAGAGGCCACTCTCTGCAGATCGAGTGGGACCCTACACAAAACAAGGGTCCCACTCTACATTATGTTGGCAGAGGACAGATTTTTGGCTATGGCTATTTTCTAAAGAAAATCAACAACTTTTGATTCAATGCACCTGAATATATTTAGCGGATTTAACCTTAAAGTTCAGTTTAGACTTAAACTAGTTAAAGTGGAAGTAAACCCATCAATTTAACAGTTTCAAAAAACAGTTACATTCCCGGCATGCCGGGAATGCTAACTGCACATTGGCTGTGCTCTCAGTCAAACTGTCAGACCATCCAATGGCTGGTGTCATAACTGATCACATGTGCAGCACCACGGCAGTTGAAGATTAAACAGGGTCAAAAATGGCAGCTTCCGTGGCTGAAAACGATAGGAGGGTTTACTTCCACTTTAAATGTTATATAACAGTGATGGCGAACCTTGGCACCCCAGATGTTTTGGAACTACATTTCCCATGATGCTCATGCACTCTGCAGTGTAGTTAAGCATCATGGGAAATGTAGTTCCAAAACATCTGGGGTTCCAAGGTTCGCCATCACTGTTATATAAGATGCTAGTGACTCGATTTTGATCTACTTCAACATAGCAAAGTGTAGGTTATGTACGTAAGCGACTTTCAATTCTTTCTTTTTTTTTTTTTTTATGAATTGTAGGCAAAACGTAAAATGTACAAGCCATTGCATGCAATAAATCTGCACAAAACTGCATATAACGCAAATTTGAATTCCAACCTTGGGCTGGTAAAACTCAACAGCCTCTCATTAATATTCTGCATAATAGATTGAGGATCTTCAATGCTAAAATGATGGCCAATGCCTTTCTAAAGTCTGACAAAGCGGAATAAAAAAAAAAGGGGGTTAAGTGTCTGCCATTCTGCTTCTGTGAGGCCTTACAGGAATTTGTGTCAGAATCTTGGTATGTAATCACCTTTTCACCTCCTCTGTACCTGGCACTCTTGTTGTCCCAAGCTCCAGAATGTCAATAATGTAGACATTTAGTCATTTCTATTTTGGTGTGGTGACAGGCTTCCCTCCAGAAAGAGGTCATGGGGTTCCCTGTGGGGGGTATGTAGCGCTCTATGAAGTAAGTCAGCACGGTTCCAGGAAGAGCGCCGGATAAACTAGGAAGGATGACTTTGAAGAGAAAATGGCTGCACAGCAGGACCTGCCCTAACAAATAATGGACCAGGCTTTTTTTTTTTCTAAACTAAGTCTAAGACTCTGAATTCTGTATACCAAATAATCAATAAAGGAATTCAATTAGAGCATTGTTACTAGTCCCTATAGTCTGGCGTACTGTGCAACGCTCTAAGGAAAATAAAAGGTCCCTTATTTATAACAAACACACATATGGCCCACTGCAGTTCTTCTGGCCTAGTAGAGCACCTGCAGTTCAACCAACATGCAATGTTTTTTTCATCAGTGCAGCCCAGCCTGCAAGAACACTAAACTGCCCGAAAGGTTATATTTATTTATTACAGGTACTTATATAGCACCGTCAATTTACGCACACACTGCCCCCAAGGAGCTTATAGTCTAAGGTCCCTCGCTCACATTCATACATACTAATGCCGCGTACACACCATCAAACAATCCAATCCCTGCTCCTTCGCACAGTCCGGCGGACTTTACGGCGGTTTGTCCGCCAGACTAAAGCCGCGTACACACGGGCGGATTGTATGGCCTACTTAGTCCGCCGAAACACATTTCAGCGGACAGTCCGCTCGTGTGTGGGCTTCAGCTGACTTTTTCAGCGTGCAGTCTGGCGTACTAAGTATTTCGGAATTTCCGTAATACTGTCCGTCATACTTTGGTTTCAGCGGACAATCCGCTCCTGAGTAGGTTAGTTCAACGGACTAAGAATGGCGCATGCTCAGAAAGGATTTACACGGCGGAAGGTTGCATTGCTGTGTATTGGACTTCCTATTTCTAGTCCCGTCGTACGTGCTGTACACGTCATCTCGCAAGCTTTCGACGGACTGTTTGTGCATCCGTGTGTGGTCAAGTCCGTTCATTCGAAAGTATGACGGACTGTCCGTCGGATTGTATGACGGACTAAGTAGGCCATACAATCCGCCCGTGTGTACGCGGCTTAAGTCCGCCGGATAGTTTGATCGTGTGTACGTGGCATTACACATACCTACCAGCATGTCTTTGGAATGTGGGAGGAAACCAAAGTACCCGGGGGAA
This sequence comes from Lithobates pipiens, assembly GCF_037356315.1. Classification (NCBI taxonomy): domain Eukaryota; kingdom Metazoa; phylum Chordata; class Amphibia; order Anura; family Ranidae; genus Lithobates; species Lithobates pipiens. Next base: position 191,769,518 of record NW_027507788.1, on the reverse strand, counting down.
ACACACACACACACACACACACACACACACACACACACACACACACACACACACACACACACACACACACACACACACACACACACACACACACAACATGCAAACTCCAGGCAGGTAGCGCCGTGGTTGGGATTCGAAGCTGCTACATATATGAGGTTTGCATATATGAAATCAAATCTTCTTGTCTTGAATTGTATTATAACTGTGCAATTTTTTGCCATTTCTTCAGGGGAATTTTTTGCAGCTCTGGCTCAGACCATATATAAACAAATGGTGGATAAAACCTAACTTCAGTCACTTTACGAGCCTCTCCAGAGTACAGCACCATGCACACTGCTTGCTGACAGATGAAGAAAGGACAGCCTGGAAAATGGCAAAGTAAATCCCTTCATTATCAGCTGCCAAGAAGTCATTTATCAACATTATCCCTCACACTTCCTCAACAGCCCAGAAAAATGAAGGTTCTCCATGGTTCCTAGTCTTCTATTTCCCGATAATGCCTCAATTCCCCATGGATGAACAGCTTGGCAGCATAATCCATACGTCCCAAGAGGCAGGTGATCAACCAATAAGTAGTAAGATGTCATGAGGCAAATGGACAGCAAGAATGAGAATGAAATGGGGTATACGTCTAGGGTAGATAATGACAAGACAGGTTTTCTCTAGAAATAAATGTCAGTAAATGCAAAAAAAAAAAAAAAAATATGCAAAATTAAACAGAGGTGATACATTTTATCTGTGTGAACTGTACCAACAAGACAATCAATATTTTAATGCTATAGTAACCTCAGTGAAATAGTAACTCTGGCAGAAATCCGCCCATACCATGTCATTACCAAAAAAATAATAAATGTATTTCAAAAGGTATATATTTGTATGACAATTTAAAACGGTTTATTGATATTAATTTTTTTACTCTGTATTCCAAAGGCTGTTTTTTTTTTTTTTTTTTTTTTTTTTTTAACATGTGACATGAAGCTCCTCCTGCTTATGTTTCCCTGCAGACAGACAAGCTGGGTCATGTGTCAGCTGTATATCGATTAGGATAAAGGTACTTCAATGATTTTTTTTTTTTTTTTGTTAAAATAATTGCGGTGCCATCATCCATATACAGAAATAGAAGGGAAAATGTAAATTAAACAGTGTATTTTTAGTATAACTTTAAGCCCTTGTACACACGGTCAGACATTCCGACAACCAAATCCATCGGATTTTGTCCGAAACTTGTGTTGCATACACACGGCCAGACAAAGTTGTCGGAAAATCTGATCGTTCAGAACATGGTGACGTTATTTCGTTACGACGGGACTACGTTCAGGCTAGTAGCCAATAGCTTTGATCTAGGAATTTGATCTGAGCATGCGTGGCACTTTGTCTGATCGGAATTCTCTACAAACGATTGGACAAAGTCCCATCGGACCATGTTGTCGGAAAATTTTTTTAAAACTTTGTCGGTCAGATATTCCGACGGAAACAGTCTGATGGAGCCCACACACGGTCGGATTATCCGACAACACGGTCCGATCGGACATTTTCCGTCAGAATGTCTGACCACGTGTACAAGGGCTAATAGTATGTCAGAGATCATTTTTTATTTTAGAATAAGGGCAACTATGGAAACTGGCATTAAAAAACTATTGTGAAGAAAGTAACATTGCACAAAGCTCTAAAATACCGCAATCTAACCCCAATTAAAGTGATAAATATGTAAATTAGGACTAGCTGCGCAAGGAGGAAAGAGCCAAAAGCAGAAGATTAAAAGAAAGTCCAGACTTAATTTCACCCAGATTGCTGTATTATACAAAGCTAACATGTTTCGGGAGTTCCTTCATCAGGGCTGTACTGGACTGGTACAATTGGAGGGATTCTGAAGGGTACTTAGTATGGACACTCCAGATGCTGGTTAAGCAGTTGGCAGGGAAAGAACACTACATCATTCTGTTACTTTTCTGTTCAATTATAGTACATGATCTACCATAAACACTTCTAGGGCCCAACCACCTACACAAAGCCTAAGGCCGCGTACACACGGGCGGATTGTCTGCCCAACTTAGTCCGCTGAACCGTGTTTCAGCGGACAATCCGCTCGTGTGTGGGCTTCAGCGGACTTTTTCAGCGGACAGTCTGACGGACTAAGTCTTTCGGAATTTCCGTAATTTTGTCCGTCCAAACTTGGTTTTGTCCGTCCAAACTTGGTTTCAGCGGACAGTCCGCTCGTGTGTAGGCAAGTTGGACGGACTAAGTATGGCGCATGCTCAGAAAGGATTTACACGGCCGAAGGTTGCATTGCTGAGTATTGGACGTCGTTTTTCTAGTCCCGTCGTACGTGCTGTACACGTCATCGCGCAAGCTTTCAGCGGACTGTCTGTTCATCGTGTGTGGTCAAGTCCGTTCATTCAAAAGTTGAACGGACTGTCTGTCGGATTGTCTGACGAACTTAGTTGGGCAGACAATCCGCCCGTGTGTACGCGGCCTAACATACGGACATTACAATTCTGGTTGAAAGTTGATACACAATCCAATAGCCAAACCTTTTTTTTTTTATACACCCTCCACTTGTTGCCCCATGATCTCAGGGGGGGAAAAAAAGTAATGAAAAAGAAAGCAATTCTAACCTGGTCAATAAATGCTTTTCCTCAGTTCAGCCATGGGGATGTCTGGCAAGGTCAAGAGCACTAACACACCTACAATCCCTTCACGATCCAATTGTAACTGACTGGTATTATGAAGTTAAACTAATGTTTGTAGGCAACTCACATGATGGAAAGGCAAAACTTTGATCAGCTGTTAGTTCATCCAAGAAACGTAAGGGATAAAATAGTGTCTGAATTGCAGACATTTCTTCCATACATGAACTGCGGTGCTAAGATGTCAAGCCCTAGCTTCTTTAATTGGTTTAGCTATTCCTCAGTTCCCTTTATGTTTCAAGAGGCAGCAAAGTGGCAGCTCAGACACTTGAAGCTTCAGCTCGGGCAGATCATATTAATGCAGGGTAGGACTAAAGAGAGGAACAGCAAAAGGTTAAAGAGAAGGGGGCAGATGTGGCTGTAGCTCTAGTAAAGGCCATCTGTTCTGTCTGGCAGGGAAGACGGGGATCGAATGACATGCTGGCAATGGCCCAGCCCAAAAGGCTAGCCAGTGTCCATGTTACTGTGATACCCAGTGTCAGTCGTTAGCACAAGCATTCAGACTTCAACAATCTTAGGATGTCTTCGACTCTCAAAGAGCTGCTGGTGTACCTTATGACACTTGCATGACACTAGCACCACAGGACATTAAGCTATATAAACTTATTTTTTTTCATTAGCACACAAAGGTAGACTAACATGTTAACCTGTCAACAACATTCATCTTCTGAATTAGTGCCTTATCTTACTCTGAAAGACAACATTTTATTTCCAGAACCAGGACCCAGGCATTTAACTGAGTAGGAACTAGTATCATCACTAAGAAGTGAGATACAATGGTGCCATATGCCTCAATAATGTCATTAGTCCCTAGTTCCTGAAGAAGCTAGATATTATTTCAGTACTCTGAATGCTTGCATTGTGTGCCTGTTCTTACTAAGTTGATAATCTTACCAATGGCTAAGCCTACAAAATGATTAGGAAGGCTACAAAGATTTTTTCTTTGTCGTAGGATGCTGCAGATGTCACATGACAAAAGTTAAAAGTATATCTAAATCGTAAGGAAAAAAATGACACACTACATCTTACCAGTTCTTACAAGTCGTATTTGCATTAAGCTGGTCATATAGATGGATCTAAATCCATCTGGTTCAGCAAGGACCGGACAAATTTCAATCCAGTTAATGATGTCTGTCAAATGGTAATGTTGGAAAACTTGCCAATCAGAAGCTGCAGCCAATCAGCTGCCACTGCTAATCAAGGTATTCAGACAGTAGATTCCTGCTGTCAGAATATAATGGCACAGCGGGGCGGGGGATTCCTTTATTCGCATCGTATGGATGGATGGGGGGGGGGGGGGAATCTGTTAATATATTTATTTTTGTTCAATCTGCTGGATGAATGAAAGAAACAAAAAAAAAAAGATTCCATGCACAGTCTTTAACTGGGTACACACGGGCCAAATCTTGTGAGACAACAGCTGGTTCAAAAAAAGAAAAGGCCAACATTCGGCCCATGTGTATGCCAGTCTGTACGACAGAAGCTGCCCATTGGGCTGGCTTCTTTGGGACAAACATGCTGGAAGACCAGCATCCGAACAACTCCCGATCAGCTTATTGGAGTGTTATGGTGGGGGGGGCGTCAAGTACTTACAAGTTAACCTGTCCTGGTCTAAAATGTTTCTAAGATAGCAGCAGCACTCAGATGCAGTCTTCATATTAATCCCAGTTTCCACTTTAGAGTCCCAAGGAATCCAGCTCAGGCTGTACAGGGGGATATTGACTTCTGCCCAAGTCAACATTTAAGTACGGTATTGTTAAAGTTAAAACTTATTCCTTAGATTCCTTATTTTTTTTTCTTGTGACCACTATTACCAAGTGTGAAATTGAGAAAAAATCCTAAATTGTGAGTTGCCTTCAAAATAGTCATAGAGAGTAAATCTTCCCATGAGGACACATAGTGTGGTGACAACTGTCTAAGAGGCGATTGATTTCCTATTATTTCATGTTGTAGCTATAGGAAAGGAAGTGAAGAGAAATCTCCTTAAAGGGATTGTAAAGCCTCATTTTTTTTTTGTAAATAACAAACATATCATACTTACCTCCACTGTGCAGTTCGTTTTGCAGTGTGGCCCCAAACCTCGTCTGCTGGTGTCCCCCGGCGGCGCTCAAGGCTCCTCCTCGCATCAGTAAACACCCCGGGAGAGGCTCTCTCCCTGGGGGTTGCCTTGCGGACACGCTCCCAAGTCCAGAATTTGTGTGTATGGACACAGAATGCCGAACTCGGCCCCCGCATCATTGGATTTGATTGACAACAGGGGGAGCCAATGGCTGCGCTGCTATCAATCTATCCAATCAAGAGCCGAGAACCTCGGGAAGAGAGGTATAGCGCGTCTCCACCGAGGGAATGAACGGGCTCAGGTGAGTAAAACGGGGGGGGGGTGGTCAGTGTCAGAAGTTTTTTTTTTTTTAAAACACGACAACCCTTTTAATCGGACATACAGTGCCTTGCAAAAATATTCACCCCCCTTGGTATTTTTCGTGTTTTGTTGCCTCACAACCCGGAATAACAGGGATTGTTTGAGGATTTGCATCATTTAATTTACAGAACATGCCCACAACTTGGAAGATGTTTTTTTTTTGTTTTGTTTTTTATTGTGAAGCAAACAACAAATAGGACAAAATAACAGAAAAAGTCAATGTGCATAACTATTCACCCCCCTAAAGTCAATACTTTGTAGAGCCACCTTTTGCGGCTATCACAGCTCTACATCGCTTTGGATAAGTCTCTATGAGCTTGCCACATCTTGCCACTGGGATTTTTGCCCATTCCTCCTTGCAAACTGCTCCTTCAAGTTGGATGGTTCGGGCTTGTGAACAGCAATCTTTAAAGTGGAGGGCCACCCAAAAAAAAAAATGCATTTAATAAAATTAGAAAAAATGTAAAAAAAATAAACATTTTCACATACCTGAAAAGCTGTTGCTAGGCAGCTTTCCTAATCTGCCTCTTCCTATTGCGCGGCGCTTCCTCCTCTTCGGTGAATGGCCCCATTGCCTTCTGCGCAGTAGGAACAAGCAGTGAAGCTGCAAGGCTCCGCTGCCCATTTCCCTTCGTTAGGATAGAGGCATCGACCTCGTGGCGGCTGACATTGCGGGATCGTTGGACGGTAAGTGTCCTTATTAAAAGTCAGCAGCTACAATGTTTGTAGCTGCTGACTTTTTTAAAAAAAATTATTGGCCGGAACACCACTTTAAGTCTGACCACAGATTTTCTATTGGATTGAGGTCTGGGCTTTGACTAGGCCATTCCAGCACATGTACATGTTTCCCCTTAAACCACTCAAGTGTTGCTTTGGCAGTGTGTTTGGGGTCATTGTCCTGCTGGAAGGTGAACCTCCATCCTAGCCTCAAATCACACACAGAGTGGTACCAGTTTTGCTCAAGAATATCCCTGTATTTAGCACCATCCATCTTTCCCTCAACTCTGACTGGTTTCCCAGTCCTGACTGGTAAAAAACATCCCCACAGCATGATGCTGCCACCACCATGTTTCATTGTGGGGATGGTGATCTTCGGGTGATGTGTTGGGTTTGCGCCAGACATAGGGGGTTATTTACGAAAGGCAAATCCACTTTGCACTGCAAGTGCACTTGGAAGTGCAGTCGCTCTAAATCTAAGGGGTAGATCTGAAATGAGTAGAAGCTCTGCTGATTTTATCATACAATCATGCGCAAGCTAAAATGCTGTTTTTTATTTTCCTTGCATGTCCCCCTCAGATCTACAGCGACTTTACTTTCAAGTGCACTTGCGGTGCAAAGTGGATTTCCCTTTACTAAATAACCCCCATAGTGTTTTCTTTGATGGCCAAAAAGTAAAATTTTAGTCTCATCAGACCAGAGCACCTTCCTCCATACATTTTGGGAGTCTCCCACATGCCTTTTCACAAACTCAAAATGTGCCATTTTGTTTTTTGCTGAAAGTAATGGCTTTCTTTTTTGCCACTCTGCCACAAAGCACAACTCTATGGAGTGTACGGCTTATTGTCATCCTGTGTACAGATACTCCAGTCTCTGCTGTGGAACTCTGGAGCTCCTCCAAGGTTACCTTAGGTCTCTGTGCTGCCTCTCTGATTAATGCCCTCCTTGCCTGGTCCCTGAGTTTGGTTTGTGGCCATCTCTTGGCATCAAATGATAGATTTGATGGTGATCCTAGGGATCATCAAAGATGTGGATATCTTTTTATAACCTAACCCGGACTTGTACTTCTCAACAACATTGTCCCTTACCTGTTTGGAGAGTTCCCTGGTCTACATAGAAGTGTTTGTTTAGTGGTACCTCTTGCTTAGGTGTTGCAGCCTCTGGTGCCTTTCAAAAAGGTGTGTATAAGTAACAGATCATGTGACACTTAGATTGCACCCAGGTGGACATCATTTCACTAATTATGTGACTTCTGAAGGTAATTGGTTGCACCAGATCTTTTTTGGGCTTCATAACAAAGGGGGTGAATACATAAGCACATGCCAATTATACGTTTTTCATTTCTGAAAAATAGTTTTATTTATATATTTTCTAATTTTGCTTCACCAAGTTAGACTATTATGTTCTGATCTATCACATAGAATTCATATTTTAAAAAAATTTAACTAAAGGCTATAATGTAACAAAATAGGTAAAAGCCAAGGGGGTGAATACTTTTGCAAGACATTGTTGATGGCAAAAAAACTGACAGGGTGTTTTTAACCATTCGTTACTCTTACAAAATTACCACTTTTTATGTGTAATTATATGTTAAACCCCACCAATTCCTGGCCTAAGCTCCCTAAACTTCTGGCAATTGACAGCCGAATTACCACATGGACCAAGGCTTAATCTTACATTGGGTACAGGTCAAGGCCCAGTGAACAGAATGGGCCTAGGATACAAAATGCTCCAAAGGGACATAGAGATTCATATGAAGCTTAACAAAGGTACCTACAGACACCACAAGCATCTGTGCATCTTAAAGTGGAAGTCCATGCTAAAACTAAAATCCCTGTATTTAAAGCAACCAGCATTCTAACACTAACCTATCTAGCCCTGTAAAGAAAAAAACAAGTATATATACTTCGATCTGACCAGATCTCTAGCAGCGGAAGCTCTGCAGAGGACATGTCTGACAATGGCTGTGAAATGAATGGGAAGTGACATCATCCATAGACTTACTATGGGGCTTCCGTTGTCGGCAGTGTGCTCTGCACCCCCCCCCCCCCCCCCCCCACACAGCGAAGCTGCGGCTGACAGCTCAGCGTGGGAACGGGTTGGATTCCTGCAGAAAAGGTATGCATACTTTCTTTACAAGGCTAGATAGATTAGTGTTGGAATGCTGGCGGCTATAGATACAGGGATATTAGTTTTAGCATGGACTTCCACTTTAAGGCAGCCATATATGGATCGTAATTCATCCAGTTCTGCAGGGATCTCCCAAATTTCGATCTATGTATGGTCAGGCAGGCTGGTTGTACAGAAGTTGATCCATCGATCAGCTTCCATAAAACCAGAGCCACCAGCTATAAATGGCAACACTTTTCAATGTGTTCCGATTGCGGGGAAGGCTCCCCTCTGTAAAAATACAATATCACAGTGGGAATGATTCCCCCATCCACATTGAATTTGTGGATTGGGGAATCAGGTCTTTTTTTTTTCATTCAACCTGCTGGTAGAACAAAAAAAATAATGATTACTGTATGGCCAGCTTCAGTCCACTGAATAGATTACTGTGTGGCCAGCCTTAGTCCACCAAATTGCTGGATGGTCTTACCGACCAGTGGTGAGGCACTGGTAATTTTTTTTTCCAAGAAGGGAGAGTAACTCTCCAAAAAGGCACATCAATAAAAACCTGGCTTATATTCTAATCCATACACCAGTCTATCCAAAACTAAAAATAATGGGTCAGAGATACGCTTGCTAAAAAATATTTTCAACTCTAGAAAAGTAAGTGTCACTCGAACTTACACATCTCTGTTTAATGGGATAAACTGATGAAACAAATGACTGGTGACACAGGTAGCAGTGATCACTTGGCTGAAAAAACTTTTTTTTTCTTTTCTTTGACAAGGTGTTTCCCATAAAAAGCAATAAACCTTACAATTTATTTTATTGTCTTTATCTGTCCCTGTGGTCCAATTCCTAGTGGCCCAATGTACAAAGTCTGATAATGACAGGAGCATCTGCAGAGCCTGTAATACTGCTGCGGACATCCGTCATGTATCAAGCTATGTCCCATGTTACACGTTATGCACTATATGCTATCTGCTTTCTAGCGACCTCATTACTCTTACGGTTATGACATCAGAACTTTCTCCAAGGAGATTTGTATGGTTGTCAAGGAGACACAGGATGCAGGCATCCCAACAGTGCAGGAAACATACCAGCGCCAAGTACCCTAAATTTATTAGACAAAGAACTATAGGTTTTCCATTGCCATACCATGAGGGAGAAAAAAATCTAAGTTTTTCTTATTTAGATGCCTCAGACTTTCCTGTAATTCAAGCATCAAAACTTAGCGTAGGCCAATTTAATATTTATTTCCACAAGCATGTGCTAATAAACTAGGAAACAATTATTAAAAAGTGACGTTCTCCACTCTATGGCAAAGTTGCAACAAATTTTAACACAACTGATTGCACTTTTTAAATGATGCAAATACTGCAATCAATTTCTACTCCATGAGAAACTGTAAGAGAATTAAGATACCCGTACTTGGTGACAGCAACATTAAAGCCAGTCCTGTTAGGGGATTCTGAATCACTGCATCCACCCAAGAACAATTTACTTGATAACTATCACAATGTGTGGTCTTGCATTGTGTGCTGCTGACTGCCAGGCTTCAACCCCAGAGGCAGTTACTACATTGCTTCACAAGTAGCTGAAACATGGGCTGAACAACTTTAATCCACTGATAGGCAAGTCTTTGAAGTCTGAGATGAAAACACCGCCCTTAAAGTGCTACTGTCACCTAGAATGAGTTGAACCAACCGACATTTCAATGTTCGGATGTCTTCAGATGTCTTGAGGATGTCACTCGTTCTTAGTAAATTGAAATTCTAGTGAGCTCACAGGTTTGTAGTGTGTAGACATGCATTGGGATATCACTAAAACTTCTGACTTAATGTGGTTTGTGTTAGCAGACTTGCTAAAATGTGCCTCTAAAAAGTAATAGAAACGCTAGGGTGAAGTCATCAAGTAGATGAGGATGGTGAGGGCCCGTCAACAACCCTGAGCATCAGGCAGAGGAGGAGAGTGCCAGAGGAAGGAATAAGGTAAGTATTACACCTTATTCCTCTAACCCTAGACAGAACGAGCATAAAATCCTTGCAGTGCAGGTGGGTTCCACTGTAAGCCCATGTACACACGGTCGGAGATTCCAACAACCAAATCCGTCGGATTTTGTCAGACGGATCTTGTCCGAAACTGTTGCATACACACGGTCGGACAAAGTTGTCGTAAAATCCGATCTTTCAGAACGTGATGATGTAATTTCTACGTTCAGGCTAGTAGCCAATAGCTTTGATGTAGGAATTTGATATGAGCATGCGTGGCACTTTGTCCGATCGGAATTCTCTACACATGATCGGAGTATGTCCGATCGGAGCAGTTTGTCGGAAAATATTTCCAGCAAGTTAGAAAATTTTGTCCGACGGATATTCCAACGGAAACAGTCCGATGCATACCAAACACAGTCGGAATATCCAACAAACCGTTCCGATCAGACACATTCCGATGGAATCTCAGACCGTGTGTACAAGGGCTAAGGGTCATTTTTAACAATCCCAAAGGTCAGCTTTAAAGGTGGATTAAAAGTATCTTAGAAGGAGGTCACATATAGTTCAAAGACACCTGTGAATGAACTCAGATTTGTTGGTTGGTAACATCAAACAAAATTGTGTCTGTATTACTAGGGACCCTAGATTACAAGCTCCTTTGGGGCAGGGATGGATGAGAATGGCTCAACATTCTCTATAAAACACTGCAAGATATGTCATTGTTAAATGAATGAGTAAAATAAATAATCGTAGGCCAAATGACTGATCTGTGTTATATACTGGATATCTATCAATGAATGCATTTGGCCTAGAAGGGATTCTGGGCACCTGTAATCTTCCCTAAATTTCCCTGTTTGGCATCAATACAGAGCCGTATAGAACTACGCCCAGTGATAGCGAGCCCACAGTATTCAATGGGAAACAGGGAACAGCTACAGAGATAATTTGCTGGGAAAGAAAGCCAACTACAAATTCCTAGCCAGACATTACTGCAACTCATTTTGCGGGTGGGTTGGGGAAAGGGGGGAGGAATGGTGGGCAGTGCAGTCTGAGATAACCAGCAACTATACTAATGGCAAGATTTATTAAAAGGAGATTTGGCTGGGATGCAATTAAATTACAGTCGAGTCTCACGAGGTGAAATCTCATGCAAATTTGAAATCATAACAGTGAAATCAATTAAATTTTTTTTTCTATTTAGTTTCAAGTGACTTTGATGTGATTTAATTACTGGGTTTTCACGACTCGGCCAATTCACCATTTAACAAATTTAAATGGAGAGATAGCACAGGGGGGACACGACTTTCAGAAAAAGGGGTTAATATTCTTGATAACATTTTTAATAAGGGTGACTTATAATAAGCTGAATGATGCAAGGCGAGAATATAAATCTTTACTGCGGAGATTTGCAAAACCTACAAATTACTTTAGGATGATTAACCCATGACCTTTAAATATTAAAGTTGAACTCTAACCAAACCTTTATTTTTTATTTTTTTAGTTCCTCTGCTATTTTTGGCTTTCCAGGGGGTCTCCCTCCTACCCTTGGTCCTGCGGTTCTGCATACTCAATATATCCTTAAGAAGAATCAGCAAGAGAGCTTGTGATACCAAATTCCTGGGGTCACCAACCCCCTAGTGGACACTCTGTAGGAACACCTATATGAATGGAGCAGTCCACAGATGGGCAACAAGAAGTTCAGAGACCAAAAGGGTTGATATCTCTGCCAGGTCCATACTTTATAAAGAAAAAAAGATATGGGTGCAGTTTCCTGAATCCCTTTCTAGCATTTTTAATTTATTTTACAAAATAGCTGTGCTTAAAAACAGTTCTTTGTTCCATAGAAAGGATGTTTACTGATTACCTGCAAATAAACAGCATTTTTAACTTGTGTATGGGTATCTTAAGCTCTAGCGCCAGCCAAAATGTAACTTTTAGTTTTGAACAAAATAAGAACATTTTAGAACCCCTATAAGTTTGTAACTCCTGCATAATCATTGTGGAGATTTTCCCTCGCATGCTGTCCTGACCAGTGTAACCGGGCAGGCAAAAAGGGGAAAGCTCCCCAATAGGGTCACAGCCAGCAATAAACATTGAAAGAAGCGTTAACACGTCCCCATTCATATCAAAACAGAGTTGGGTTTTAACCCCCTCACAGGCATACCCCACTTTTAAGTATGCAATGGGGTTTATTTACTAAAGCTAGAAAGTGCAAAATCAGGCTCACGTCTGCATTGAAACCAATCAGCTTCTAGGTTTTATTACCAAAGCTTAATGGAACAAGCTGGGGTTAGAAGCTCATTGGTTTCTATGCATAAGTGAGCCTGATTTTGCACTTTCTAGCTTTAGTAAATAAACCCCATTGTGTACTTAAAAGTGGAGTATGCCTGTATTGCAAGATTGTTGAAGCAGTAATGTTATTTCAGCATGGTTGGCTTCTTTGAAAGATTTTTACGTCTTTTTAGGAAGGCCAGCGTTTCTTTGTGAGCTTTTATACTTGCAAACATACCTGACAAATATCCACGGGCAAAACAGGATGACCTCTGATCCATCCCAAACTTTCAGCAGACCCTACCAGTTTTAGGTTAAATGCAGTCTCTTCAACCACTAGCCAGCAGTCTTGTAAAGTATGTGCTATTTACGTGCCCTAACCTACCAAATTTATGAAAACTGAAGCAAAAATGCAATTCTTGCACACAACAACCAAGAAGATTTTATCATTCAAATTACAACAGGTCAACAGGTTGCAATAGACAACATTCAGCTTTTTTTCAACTGTTTCCAGGAATCAGTCCCAGTACTGAAGATAAAATTAGCACAGAATAATGGGAAAGAGTCATCCAATCACAGTCACAGTGTCTCGGATCTGTAATGTGCATGCTTTTAAAACCTAAAAGATCAATGATGAGCGAAGAGCCAATGGTTTGAACATCTAGCATTTAGGACAAAAATTGTATTTGCTGTCTTGCCTTTTTTTTTTTTTTTTAAGATTAAAATGTTCCTTTCACACAAATGTGTAAATCTCCTAACCCCCTTGCAGTCACACGTCCTTAAGCTCTCAGGTGTATGTCAAAGCGTCCAGCAGCCTTGCCGTCATAACCCTGTGTGAAGTGTGAATCATCTGGCTGGCGCCAGGGAGAATTGTGCCCCTATCATTGTTCAATAAATCTCTGGGGTCATCACTGTTATGCGGAAGACAACCAGGCTGTATCCAGAATAAAGAAACACGAGACAGAGGAGGCGAACATGACTAGGCCTGGGATGCACAGTAATAACAATAAATTCACAGGTAATTAGGAAACAGACTGGATGAAAGTGCCATTATTTTTCCCATACTCCTAATGCATTCAGACGTAGCTCAGCTATTACTCTAGCCACCGCATAAACATTAAAGTAAACCTGTCACACAATTTAGACTTTTTAAAGTAAAAGTCCTGCCTAAGAGCAAACTAGATAAGATGCCTATGTCGCCATTATCACGCTCCTCTGTTGGGTCGATTTACTAAAACCAGAGAGTGCATAATCTGGGGCAGCTGTGCATGGTAGCCAACCAGCTTCTAACTTCAGCTTGTTCATTTAAAAAAAATGGAAGCTGATGTAGGTTTCTATGTAGAGCTGCACCAGATTTTGCACGCTCTAGTTTTAGTAAATCAACACCTGTGTATCTTACCTGACTTTGGGATAAAGCCATTCCGCTAGTGACATGTATCCAATATGGGCATTGGGAGCAGCAGTTGGCAGGGTTTATTCCTGAAGTCATTCAGCTAGTAACAAAGTGAAACTAATTTCAGAGAGTCACACGCAAGGGAACAAAAATGTTAACTCCAGGCATCTTGTAGTAGGTCTTTTAAGTGTTTAAAATGGCTACCAGCCTGTTGTAAATCTACAACGGTCAGGGGCTCTGCGGTATGAAAGGTACTCCCCTGTAATGTTCAAGCTGAACTCCAGGATAGTTTTTAACTTGGACCATCACACCTGCCCCTATGTATAATAAAAAAAACTGTTTTTCTTATCCACATCATTCTTGAGTAAAGTACCTTTGAAAAGTCAGTGACTTCATCGATGTTAAAGAGAAAACACAGCTATGGCCAGACAACCGGAAGAGGAATCAAGGAACTGTTTTGGGCACTTCCCCTCACTGTATGGCATCGCTACTACAATTCCCATCATTAATCGGGATTGTAGCTATCAATGGGTGTAAATGTGGGTGGGTTTGTGGCCTGGTCAAATAGGCAGCATTAGTGGGTGGGACAGACCAAGAATACATATGTACACGACCGGACTTTTCGGCGGACTAGGTCTGACGATCTTCCCGACGGACTTTCGGCGGAGTTCCGACGGACTTTCCAAAGGAACAGACTTGGCCACACACAAGCACACCAAAGTCTGACAGATTTGAACGTGATGACGTACAACCGGACTAGAATAAGGAAGTTCATAGCCAGTAGCTAATAGCTGCCCTAGCGTCGGTTTTCGTCTGTCGGACTAGCATACAGACGAACTGATTTTTCGACCGGACTCGAGTCCGTCGGAAAGATTTGAAACATGTTTTATTTCTAGGTCCGTCGGATTTTTGGGGAAAAAAAATCCGCTGGAGCCCACACACGATCTAATTGCCTGACGGATTCTGGTCCGCCGGACCTAATCTGCCAGAAAGTCCAATCGTGTGTATGCGGCATTACACTACAGCCAGCAGCAATGTAATTACCTAGCAGTTAATGAACACAGAGCTAAAGTTTAGTTGTTCATTGAAGTTTTGTGACCAGTAGCTCAGGGATGCAGGCACAGTGGGCACCAGTCATATGCATAGATGCAGGCACAGTGGGCACCAGTCATACACACAGGAAATTAGGGACACAATGCCCTTATTATGAAGGATAGAGTTATTTTTCAGTAGCTGCCAATTATATTCACAATGAATACTATATTTGTTAAAATTATCTTTGTAAACATGCATAAAAATTTCTGCCTGGAGTTCAGCTTTAAAGTTTAACTAAAGCCAAAACTTATAAATTTTTGCCTAGAGTAGGCAATAGTGAAAAGCGTTGTCAAAGTATTTTTTTATATCTCTGTCACACTGGGCAGATTTATTTTCATTTTATGTCCTGTAGACAAAAAAGTAAAAGTAAAAAGTCTATCCAAAGAAGGGGAAATGCCCACTAACACAGAGGCCGGTGGAATAAGTGTCCCAATTGAAAGATGTCACAACTGGTGTTCTCGTAGAAACTCAAAATGTAAATTTCTTCCTCACTTTAAGCCCCGATGATGGTGGTGATCAGGACATATATCCTGCTAGGTGAATTTACTTAGCAGGGACACAAACTGTAATAAAAACCTGACAGAGGATCACATGACCTCTGTTCTCAGCTGCATAAGGGGTTTGGAGAAGTGGGGGTGGAGAAGCTTCTCCGTCCCCACCTCACCAATTGCTGTGAGGGGGGGGGGGGGCATCAGCACAAGTTTGATGTTTGGAGACCAGCCAGGCTGTGTTTCCAGCGCAGTCAGAAAACTGACCATGCTGGGATGGATGTGCTCTCCTAGTGTGGTTAGTTTGAAATAGGAATGCTAGCAGGATCATCAGGTGTTTCACACAAAGGAGGCAATACAAAGAGAATGGGATACTTTTTAACACAAGTACATGGCACAACATACACATACCAGGAATATAAAATGCTGGGGAAACATATTCTTTAACTGAGCTTGTGCTACCTAACCAGTTAGTCATTCTTTGAGCTCAACTCAGCTTGAAAAGCAAACTGGTTTCTACTCATCCCTGCTCTTACTCAAACTCGTCAGATTTTTCACTGTAAAGTAACATTCTATATGAATGGCCCCTGGGAGCTTTCCCTGGAAATGCACCAGGCACGGTGAACTTGGAAGAAGCCCAGAGACAGACCAATACATTGGTAGGATTGAATCTAGCTGGCCTGGAAACACTTTAGAATCCCCCAAAAAAGGGTTAAAGTGTCAAAGCAAAAGCCTTATGCTTGATGCCCATGGAATTACAAATCCTTAAATGAATATGAAATACAATGAGTACTACGAATAATATTTGTTATGCAGTTGTACAAAAAAGATTTTTTTTCATATCATCCATTCCAGGGTGTGTAAGTCTGCGTGCATAAAAATAATGCACAGGAAATCAGATGTGTGAAGCAAATTCATGTTTCTTAAAAGCCTCATTTTAAATATCTCCAGTCCTCATAATTTGCTTAAAAAGAAAAAAGGGTTTGCCAAAAAATAAAAATAAAATCTGTCCCCCGCTGCCTCTAAATTGACGACTGCGCGATCAAACACCACTGATCACTCAGTTCTTCTCTCCCCTCTGAGCAGAGAGCTGTGACTGTCAGTCACTGGTTCTCTGCTCTGCCCCTTCAGCACTCACTGGATCTCTGAGCTGTGGTAGGGGCCGGGAGGGGCTGGCTCAGTCTCCCAGCGGCTCACTGAGAGGCTGGGCCAGCTGGCATCCAAATAGAAGGCTGGGTTCACACAAATGCGAAATGGGTTTCTCAGCATCCGATTTATAAGACAGGCGAGTGTGACCGGTTCATACAGGTCCGGGATAGCCTTGGTCCGCATTCAAAAAGGGTCCTGTGAGTCCTTGGGTCCACTTCAGGAGCGAATTCAGGCAAAAATTCAGACCCGATTCGCACCTGAACTGGTGAACAGGGACGCACTGGACCGCAGGCACGAACCCGCAGCTGTATATGTGTGAACACGGCCTAAAGTCAGGATGGATCCAGTGCCTTAACCAGCTGAGTGACATCAATGAAAATAGGTCCCAGGAGTGCAGAAAGAACTGCACCACCGTGATCCATAAGAGAAGTAGGGCCAAAAAAGGATTTGACCCTACTTCTCCATTAACACTGATGTTTAATCTGCTAATACATTGCCTTTCCTGGTGCCTACTTTTCCCCTGCTTTAATATGCAAATAGATTTTTTTTTAATTAAGACCTTCCCATTTTTTGGCATACTTTATTTTAGACCCAGATACTCCATCACTAGGTCTGTGGGGAGAAGAGGATGCTGTACATAGCTTCATTAAATCATCACAGCA